>NC_092506.1:19166397-19893272 GCF_047511675.1 Marmota flaviventris | reverse complement strand
CGATAGTGACGTAGCTCAGTGGTAGATCAGCCCTGGGTTCAATCCCCAGTACTTAGTGTGCTTCACATGTGTGAAGGTGAACACTCCCAAAATCAAAAATAAAAGCACAGAGTGCTGAGAGAAAGGGGGGGACGTAATTTAGATTGGGGGAGGATCAGAGAAGATTTCTCCGGAATTTTAAGTTTCCCCGAATCATCCAAAAGGCAAATGGCAGCCAGGTGAAGAGGGAACTTACAGAAGAGCAGTCTAATGGAAGAACCCATATGCACACAGATCCTGAAGTGGGAGCCTGACCTCTGGAATAAGGGCAAAGTGGGTAGGGCATGGTGAGTGAGAGGCCCAAGATGAGGTAAGAGAGGCCAGCAGCACCCAGACACTACCAGGCTTTGTGAGTTTCTCTGGAGTGCAGGAGGAGGCCCTCGGAGGGATGTAAGCGGAGGAGTGAACTGAATGGATGTTGTGTGAGGAATGGGCCAGGATGAGACATCAGCAAACCATGGCCTACACAGCGCACAGACTGAGAATGGTTGGTATATTTTTAAATGATTGGGGGAAAAAGCAGCTGGGCATGGTGGTGCAGCCTGTAATCCCAGCGGCTCAGGAGGCTGAGGCAGGAGGATTGTGAGTTCAAAGCCAGTCTCAGCAACTTAGCAGGGCCCTAAGCAACTTAGTAAGACCCTGTCTCAAAAATAAAATATTTTAAAAAGAGCTGGGGATATGGGTCAGCAACCCTGGGTTCAATCCTTGGTACAAAAAAAAAAAAAGGGAAGAAGAATATTTTGTAGGAGATTAACATTTCAGTGTCTATAAATAAAGTTTTATTGGAACATAGCCACACTTCATCTCTTCATGAATTGTTTGGAGTTGTTGTCACCACAATAGCAAAGGTGAGTAGTTGCAACAGATCGTGTGGCCTACAAAACCTCAAATATTTATTATCTGTCCTGTCCCTTTGCACAAAAACTAGGCTGGTGTATGGATTAGAGAGAGAGAAAAACAGCAGGAAAAACCAATGGGAGATTGTTGCAGTACTCCAAGGTGAGATGGTGATGGTGGGATGAGTTCTACAGTGGTTGCTGTGGAGTGTGAGATTGAAGCTGTGGATTGAAGTCATTTGAGTAAAGAGCCACAAGAACTTGCTGATGGGTTGAAGGTGGATGGTAAGGGACAGATACATTTCAGAATGATTTGTCAGGTGTGGTGGTGCATGCATTTAATCCTAGTAATTTGGGAGGCTGAGGCAAGAGGATCGCAAGTTTCAAGCCAACCTGGGCAATTTAGTGGGACCTTGTCTCAAAATAAAAAATAAAAAGGACTGGGGATATAGCTCAGTGGCAAAGCACCCCAGAGTTCAATGCCCAGTACCAAAACAAAAAACAAAAAAAAAAACTTCCAACCTGTGATTTTGGATTGGAGCCTAGACCAGAATATGGCATTAATTGAACTCTTGGAAAATTTGAGTAAGATTTGTGGGATCTGATAATGGCATTGTGAGTATTAACTTGTGCATCTTGATAATTATGGCTCTGGATGATGCTACATTTGGAGAATTCAGCAAAGGTATAATGAGATTCTTTAACCTTTTTTTGCAACTCTGAAGTTGTTTCAAAAGGAAAAGTTAAAAAACAAAAATAGGATAAATAAATAAAATAAAGTTATGGGCTGGGGTTGTAGCTCAGTGGTAGAGCACTTGCCTAGCACATGTGAAGCACTGGGTTCGATTCTCAGTACCACATAAAAATAAATAAAATAAAGATTTGGTGTCCATCTACAAATAAATAAATAAATAAGGCTAGGGATAAAGAAAAACAATGACTCCTAGCTATTAAGGTGGAACATCTACATGGGAATGTCATTTACTAAGATCAGGGGTTCACTTTTTTTTTTTTTAATTTTTTATTGTGGGTTGTTCAAAACATTACAAATTTCTTGACATATCATATTCCACACTTTGATTCAAGTGGGTTATGAACTCCCACCTTCACCCCATACCCAGATTGCAGAATCACATCAGTTACACATCCATTGATTTACAAATTGCCATACTAGTGTCTGTTGTGCTCCGCTGCCTTTCCCGTCCTCCACCCTCCCCCCTCCCCACCTCTCCCCTCCCCTCCCCTCCTCTCTCTCTACCTCCTCCACTCTATAACCCTGAGGGTCTCCTTCGAGGGAAAGGGAGATAGAAGGGAAATTGCATGGTAATGGAAGGGGTTCACTTTTAACACTGGGTGCAGTGGTGCATGCCTACAGTCCTGGCTATTTGGGAGGCTGAGGCAGGAGGATTGCTTGAGCCCAGGAGTTCAACACTAATATGGACAACATAATAAGATCTCATTTCAGAAGAAAAAAGTTTTAATTTTAGATACATTTTGAGACATTGATGTATGTGATGTCCATATGGATAGGAAGGCAGGGGCGTGTGCTATTCTGGGCATCACTGGCAAGCTGGAGACCTGGAGAAGATATAGAAAACATGGTCCTCAACCTTGCAACGGGAGTGCAATGCCTAAGGTGGAGCTGGACTGAGAAGTGAGGAGAGAGGACAGGAACTCAGGCACAGGTCTTGTCTGTGGTCCCCACGGTGTTCTGCTCAGCAATCATGAATCTCACGAGTCTGTGGCGTGCCACCTATTCATCCCATGTTACACGGGGAAAAACTGAAAGAGTTGTACTACGAGATGCACAAGGACACAGGTAGGAAGTGGGGAAGAGAGTGCTCTCTAACCCACCACTGGTGAGCAAATTTCCCCTTTGGTAATGGTGACCGCCCATGGCAGAGAACGGTGAGTTAGCAGAAATTGATTCTCACACAGTTCTGCAGAGGATCCAAAACCTAAAATCCCAAATCACAGTTTTGGTATGACCACACTCTTTCTCCAGGCTTGGGGGAGATTGTTTCCTCATCTGGCCTCTGATGGTGACTGATGATCTGGAAACCTTTGGTTACCTTTGGCTTACAGCTGCATCACTCCAATCTCTGCCTTCATCTTCACAGGGTCTTCTCTTGTGTCTTTCTCTCTGTGTCTGAATCTCATCTTCTTCTGCCTCACTTTCATAAGTCAACCTACTATGCCAGACTAGGAAGCAGACCACAGCTGTTAGCTTCAGAAATCTCACAAAATGCTTCTTGAGCTTAAGTAGGCAGCCTTCCATAGTTTTTCTTCATCCATTTTCATAAATATGCCTCTCTGCAGAACGGATCAGCAGCCCTAATGCTGCTAACACCAATGTGGCTTGATCTTCTAGACTGCCTATAATTATGACAAAACCCTCAGATTCTGCAGCTTTATGACACAGGGGTAGTTGAGCATGAGGGGGTATGCACAATAAATATGTCTGCAAGGATGCCTACTTAGAGCACAGAGTGTTGGGCAGGACATGTGTGGAACTGTACCAACACACCAAGAGACCAGGCCAATGGCTTCACAAATAAAAACCACAGCTGCTCAGGCAGCTCACCCCACATCCTTCCACACCATAGCTGGGTTTTGTGTTTTTTGTTTTTGTTTTCCGGTATAATGCTCCTGTAGTTACAATGTCATAGTGGGACAGGAGCCAAAGCAGTAGAAAGGGGAGTGGGAAGAGGGGAATGTAAAGGAATGTAAATGTAGTTCTCTCAACCTCACTAACATGTGACTCATCTACCCGTAGAGAACAGGCTTGGCTGTAACACAGAGAATCATTTTTCTTTCTGCCACTTGGGATTTTTGTAGTCCTTGGAAAAGACCTTTGGGAAAAAAACAGTAGAAGTCACTTCCAGAACTCAAACCCCCCTGATTTCTAATTCTCTGACTGCCCGTTCTTTCCAAGATAGCTATCTGACTGGTCAGGGCTTTTGAGACCAACAAGAACTTCTCCACCTTTATCAGATCTTATTGATAAATAACATATTGCCAGGAGATTATATAACAACTCCTATTTGTGGAACATGTTATAGTTTGCAAAGCATTTCACATAGATTATTTCAGTACTCTGACAATTCCTGTGTGAATCTGGCTGCCTAGAAAAGATACCTGGCCTCCTGGACAGATGGAATTTCAAATAGGATATTGATTTAGTGCCTGGATGGTGCCTTGTGCCCCATAGTAAGGACAGAAGGTATTTGTTTGTCTGCTTGTTTTAATATTTACATAGTTGTGTGATACTTCCAAAGCTACCCCAAATTTACATATATATGTGATGTGTGTGTGTGTGTGTGTATATATATATATATATATATATATATATATATATAATTCTATATGTAACTCTATACATGTATCATTTGTTTTTTTGAGGTTCTGGGGATCAAACCCAGGGCCTTGTGTATTCTAAGCCTGTTCTCTCTCACCGAGCTACATTCCCAGCCCCAAATTATATTTTTGAGTATAATATTCAGTATTCCCAGAGGGTAGGAGTCATGCCTTCAATTAACATTATGATGAATTTGCTCATATTTGGGCATTTTATTGGAGATGCCAAACAACAAGAACTCTGGATGCTTTAGTTCTATTCAATCTGTTTCCAATCCTTTGAAGGAATTTAGACTTCAATTCCCTGCAAGCTCTGCAGAATCCCTGACCCTGAGGCTGTCATTTGCAAACCACTGCATGCAATAACCGTGTGTGGAAAGCCTGCACATATCATCTGTGTGGATTATGGACGGTTTTGCAGACTCAGCAAAATGGATCCATACAGCTTGAACAGAATCAGAGTCAAGTATCAGCCTGCATGAGGAAAATGATTCCAACCAGACGGAAATTTCCCACGAGGAGACTAGAGTTGAAGGCTGGTTTTTGCTACTTTTACAGAAAGTCACAAGATCACAGATTCAAGACTGAAAGGGATCCTGTGGCCCACTCAGCTACTCCTCTTTCATTTTATAACAAGGAAACTAAAGCATGGAAAAGCGAAATGATGAGCCCAAGATCACATAGCCTAAGTACAACGCTCTTTCTATTATGCTATATTATCTGTTCCAGAAAACACCTCAATAAAGCCACATATTGTTTTGCAGATCAAAGAAACTGGCATTATTTAGAGTCATGCTCATGGTCTGCCCAGCTTCCAGTGTGAACACGAGACCTTCATTTGCTGTCACCAGCAGCTTTTGAATGAGTTGCCTTGTGATGCCTTATGTCAAAAGTAGTTATCACAAGCAGGACCAAAACATCTGTAAATGGAGTTTCATGGCACAGAGTTTCCATGACATGAAACTGGAGCAATGCTACATCATTCACATTCACACTTTATTGGATAAGCAGTATCAAATATATGCATTAGGCTGGGAGGCTGAGGAAGGAGGATGGAAAGTTCAAGCCCAGCCTTTGCAATTTATCAAGACCTATCTCAAAGTAAAATAAATAAATAAAGGGCTGGGGATGGAGCTTAGTGGTAAAGCACCCCTTTCAATCCATAGTACCACAAAACAAACAAAATTATGCATAATAAAAATGTGAACAGGCAGGTTTCCACTGCTCGTATGTGGTTCCTTCTAATCACCATGGAAAATTTGCCTGATCCCAAAAATGGATTCTGGGAAAATCTGGCATTAAGCAGGAATATGTCTCTTGCTCATGAATCCATTATAGCTCATTGTCACCTTTCTGCCTTTGCATCCCTTGCTCCCTCTGCCTGGAATGCCCTCCCCTTGCCCTCACTCGATCTCTCAAGATTCAGTTTAAGTGTCACTGTCTTTGGGAAGACTTTCTTGACATTGCCTCTTCTTTACTCCAAGCTAATTTAAAGTGTACCTTTTTGGTGCCCTTTCCTCCACATTCCTGTGCTTCCTCTCCCCCCACACTGGTCATACTCCCTTGTTGTTGAAAGGTACATGGTTTTATTGCTCTTTTCAATCAGAAAGGTGGGACATCTTTGTTAGAGGGTGTTCAAAAGGGTTTATAGGGTTTGACTTGTGTTGGGTGATTTGGGGAAGATTTCAAGGACGTGGGGTTTTGCTCTGGATTGGAGGCTTTCAGGACATGTGGGTCATCTTATGATTGTCTATTGAAGGGATCAGAACATGCCACCCTCGACTATGCCACTTTGATGTACTTCTTATTTTGAGCTGAAGGTACTTGAGAAACAACAAATGCAATGAAGATTCTGGATGCCCCCTTTTCAACTAAAAACAAGTCACAAGATTTCCCATGAGAAAGATGCCCTTCCTGCACTAGGGAAAGAACATTCTTATCATCAGAGGCTGAGAGTCCATCTTGGAATGGACCTGTACAAACCTAATAAAATAACTTTTAACTTCCATTATTTCCCCCATATACTTCCTAGTCACTGTCTAGTCACTTCCTAGGCAGTAAACTGTGACTTACTGCCCCTGGTTCCAGCTTCTGCTTGTCATATCCTCACAATTGATTGTTCTTTGTGTAAAAGGGTACACAGCCTAAGCTTTTGGACCTAATAACATCTTTGGGTCTTCCTCTTCCTTTTGAAGTCTCTCATGTACCTTCAAAAATATTATATAAGGGGCTGGGGTTGTGGCTCAGCGGTAGAGCGCTCGCCTAGCATGGGCAGGACCGAGTTCGATTCTCAGCACCACATAAAAATAAAGGCATTGTGAGGGGAGGGGGGATAGTAGAGGATAGGAAAGGTAGCAGAATACAACAGTTACTAACAGGGCATTATGTAAAAATGTGGATGTGTAACCAATGTGATTCTGCAATCTGTATTTGGGGTAAAATTGGGAGTTCATAACCAACTTGAATCTAATGTATGATATATGATATGTCAAGAGCTTTGTAATGTTTTGAACAACCAATAAAAATAAAATAAAATAAAATAAAGGCATTGTGTTGCATCCATCCACACCTAAAACATAAATATTAAAAAAAAGAGTTAAAAATATTAAATAAAAATTTGTATGCTTTTCTACTGTTAATCTGTTTTACATCAATTTAATTCTTAGGCCCAATCATTGACCCTAGGAAGGGAGGAGGTTTTTCCTCCCCTACAGTATATTCTAGAAAAAATTTTAAAGTTAAACTCATTTTAAACTGATACTTAAGAATATACAATTAGAAGGCTGCGATTGTAGCTCATGGTAGAATGCTTGCCTGGCATGTGTGAGGCACTGGGTTCCATCATCAGCACCACATAAAAATAAATAAAGGTACTGTGTCTATCTACAACTAAAAAAATTTAAAAAATATATAAAGTTAGACATATTATGGGGTACAGTCTGGTGTTTCAATCGATATATATACATTGCAAGTTTTAAAATAATCAGGTTAAATATATCTATTTCAAACATTTATCATTTCTTTTTTTGGTGGGGAGTATGGGGGATTGAACTCAGCAGCACTCAACCACTGAGCCACTTCTCCAGGCCTATTTGTATTTTATTTACAGACAGGGTCTCACTGAGTTACTTAATGCCTCGCTTTTGCTGAGGCTGGCTTTGAAGCCAGCCCCAGCAAAAGATCCTCCTGCCTCAGCCTCCCAAGCTGCTGGAATTACAGGCGTGGCACCGTGCCCCCGACTAACATTTATCATTTCTTTATGGTGGAAATCCTGCTAGTGTTTTTAAACATAAGGCACACTGTCGCTATTTTTATATCACCCTACTGCGCAATAGATAGTACACCCACACTTTTCGTTCTTATCTAATCTCCGCAGTGACGTTAATAAAATCTATCTAGAAGAAGAAAACAAAGCTAGAGCTGTGATCGGCCCCAACAGGGGATGTTCGGTCAGTTGCGTAGCCTGGACAATGTTCCTATCTTTGCCACCAGGTCTTGCCAGGGCCATCACAATGGCAATGCCCAGGGGAAAGCCAGAGGAAAAAAAGCCACCGCCCTGCGCCGCGCGGCTAGGGGCCGGCCCCTCCTTCCACCCACGTCCCCGCACTCCGCGCGCCCCGCCTCCCCGGAAAGGGCGGGGCCCGGGGGGCGGGGCTGGGGCGCGACGCGAACTGGCCTGTGGCGTATTTGGCGGGAGGCTGGCTTCCCCGGGCTACCTGTGGCTGCGCGGGATTTCCAGTTTCCGCCCTGTCTCTCCCTGAAGCTTCTCAGTCCTCCCTCCATGGTCTCTGCGTAGGGCATAGTAGCCTTTCCCTCGGAGGACGAGATGGCTCCCAGGAAACGCCCGGAAGCCCAGAAGACCCCCAACGTGGCGGCGCGCCTCCGGAGCAAGAGAAGTCCCCGGGAGCTGGAGCCCGAGGCCAAGAAGCTCAGGGTGAAGGGCTCCGGTACTGCCTATGCCTGCTGCTTTAATGTTTCCGCAGTTTGGGAGGCCCGCGTGGGGTCGGGCGCCCCTAGGTTCTGAGGCAGCCCCAGGTCGCGGTGCAGCAGGTGGTGCTTTTCGCCGGCCGCGATGCGTCTGTCAGCGCCGGAGAGTTTAAGCTAATCCCCGCCCCCCGGTGGCAGGACGAAGCCGTGGGCTTTCACGTTCCTGTAGGTCCTAGGAATAATCCTAGCCTTCCTGGCTCGCCCTCTGCTGCATTTCGACAGGGCTTTAGCTGTATGTCCTTGGTTTCAGCTGCGAGAGCCCGCAATCCATCCCTCCTGCCTGCCTTAGAAAGCTCATTCTCAGAGGCTTCAACCTGCAGTATAAGGAGCAGGGGCGGCTCAAAAGGCTGGGGATGGACCAAGTGGGTTTTGTCCATGAGAATAAAGAATTGGTTGTCTAGAGTTTGGGTACAATACATCTTGGCGATCCAGAGTTGCTTTTTTCTTATAGTTTAACATCCTCCCGCAAGTAACCATTTTAAAATATAGAGCTATTCCAGACTGTATGGATCCTGCTGGTTTCCAGGAGAACCAATAGAATTTGAAACTAATACTTTGTCACCTCAACATTATGTAATACAGGATTTAAAGATGCTTCTTTTTGTTGGAAATGCATCTCAGTGGTAAAGCGCTTGCCGGCTCACCAGGCCCTCGGTTCCATTTCCAACACCCCTCAAAAAAACAAACAAAAATCTTTTCCTAAACAGTCATTGCTGCTATGCTGTCCTTTTATTGTGCATTTTATGTGATTTTAAGATTAGCACTCATCCCCACAGTGGAAAATGTTCTTTTTTCTTCTTCCTCTTCCTCTTTTTGATTAATGGCACTAAAGATTGAATGCAGGGGCTCACATTTGCTAGGCAAGCCCTCTACTGAGTTACACCCCAAGCCCTCCTCCCCCCCTTTTTTTTTTAAATTTTGAGAACAGGAACTCACTAAGTGAGTTGCCTGGGCTAGCCTTAAACTTGCTGTTTTCCTGCCTCTGCCCCCCCCCCCCTTGCTGTGATTAGAGGCATGTGCTGCCACACCCAGCTATTCTTATGTATTTGTTTGGCTCAGCTCTCAGGAACCCTGCAAAATCATATTTAGTTTCACTTAAAAATTAGTGTTTGGGGGAGTTTGGGGAAGGGGTGAGCTTCTACTCCTCTCTTCTTTCTTGTGCTGAATGGGACTAAACAGACTATAGAAAAATGATGTGACAGATTGGCCACGCTGAATGAAACAGTAAGGCTTTCTTTATAGGATTTCAGCTGAAAAACCTTCCCTGAGATCAGAGAGGAAAATATGTGTCTGTTCTTCTTGGCAGGTTCTAGCAGGAGATATGACTCAGGCTGCCTTTGGGCAGGGTTGGCTAGCCTGCAGGTCCCGCCACCAAGCAGCAGCATCGTCAGGGCCCTCCACCAGTATAAGTTGGGCAAAGCTGCCTGGCCATCACTACAGCAGGTGAGGCATTTCCTAGCTGAAGTGCTCAAGGATTTGCATGATGCTTTTTTTACTATTGGACACTCCAACACTAGATAATGGGTTGGTTTAGCAGGTTGTCAGAGTGATCAGATCACCCTGACCCTTCCATCTGGCCTTCTAGGCATTCCAGGGAGAAAAGTCTTACATTGTAAAGGTCTCAGCTGGAATATACTACATTGTAGTTCATGTACAACGCAGATATTTTCATGCACAGGGCCAGGCAGCTTTCCTTTGGTGGGAAGACTTGACTCTAAGACTCATCTATGAAGGAGCCAAGAGATTGGTAGTTTACACAGGTTTCAAGTCAACTTAATTCTATTTTCTCTATGTCAGGGTCTTCAGCAGTCCTTTTTGCACTCTCTGGCTTCTTACCGGATATTCCAAAAGGCTGCTCCCTTTGACAGAAGGGCTACATCCTTGGCATGGCACCCGACTCATCCCAGCACCCTGGCTGTGGGTTCCAAAGGGGGAGATATCATGCTCTGGAACTTTGGCATAAAGGAAAAACCCACCTTCATTAAAGGGGTAAGCAGTTCCAGGTGCCAGATGGTAGTACTGAAGAGTTATTTGATGAAGGAATGAAAGGAATGTTGACATCAAGTAGCCAGATGTTTGGGATCAAAAGTAACTGGGCACTTTTAAACATATAAATGGTAATGAACTCAAATATTTATTGAATGCCTGCCCTTGAGATATTCAAAGGCATAGATTTAATGATCACTAAGTCCCTTCTTATCTCTTAGGTCCGTCTTTTCTTTCACTCTGTGTTTAGCCACACCAGCTATTTCTGTTCTTGAGACTTTGATTGGAGTGCTTTTCCCAAGGGCTTCTTATGATTGACTCCCTATTATCCTTCAGGTCTCTTCTCAATCTACCTTTTCAAAGAGGCTTTCACTGTCTCTCCTACTCAGAACGTAGACCCTACCCCACCTGATCATTCTCCTGCTTCACGTTCCCCCTCAAATGTTTATTGGTGTCTGAAAATACTGTTTCTTTGTGTGTATTTACCCACTGGAAAGTTGACTCTATAAGGGAAGGGACCTTGTCTTTCTTGCCACCATGCCCGGCAAAATTTACCATCTTAAGCAATTGTTTTTGGAGACAGGGTCTCACTATAATTGTCCAGGCTGGTCTCAAACTACTGGGCTCAGGCATGCAGCCTCCCCAGTAGCTGGGAGTACAGTTCAATGGCAATAAGTAAATTGTGTAATCAGTTGCTATACTTTTTGAATGTTGGGACTAACTGAGCACACATCTGAGCTGGATTGAACATCAGCTCCCCACTTTTCAACTGTTCTTGTGTTTTTCTTTTTGGTACTGGGGATTGAACCCAAGGTTGCTTAATACTGAGCCACATTCCCAGCCCTTTTTATTTTGAGACGATCTTGCTGAGTTGCTTAGGGCCTGCTGATCTGCTGAGGCTGGCTTGGAACTCATGATCCTCATGCCTCAGCGTCCCATCACTGAGATTATAGGCGTGTGCCACCATGCCCCAGCTTCAGCTCTGGTTTAGAGTTGGAGGAAATGAAGGGAAATCTGGTATGAGATCTCATAAATGGAAGGGTTTGAGGAACAGCCCATCCAAAAAGGCCAAATTAGACAGGCGTGGGAGGGTTGCGATTCAAGGTGTGAAATGGTTGTTAAAGAAATCAAGTGTCAGAAGCCAAAGGAAAGCCTGCCAGAGAATTGTCGAGGATAGAACTTGTTGGGTTTCCTGCCTGCCCCTCTAATAAGGCAGGTGACCACTAGGAAGGGAGCTTTAAATTGAAGTCAGAACTAAGAACTTGGCAAAAAGAGATTTATTTTTTTCCAAGAATCTAGGACATGAAAATAGAGAAATTTGATTTGTTAAGCCTGGAGATGGTAAGAAGCAGTCTAAGGTATAGGGGAAGTGGGTCCCAACTAAAAGGGAAATGACAGCTACTTTGAACTTGTGCCAGACTGAGGCTGGCTGCTTTTTTTTTTGGTTTTTTGCATCACAATTTTTTTTTTCTTGTGGTGCTAGGGAACAAACCAAATACCTTGTGCATTCTAAATACAGTCTAGCAGTGGAGCTACATCCCTAGCTCCTGATGACACCTTTTGCTATTATGTGCATGTATCTAAAGTTGCCTTATGCCATCACAGAGGTTGACCTGAGCATTTGAACTTTGTGACTTGTGGGCAGCTAGCTTGGTGTAAAGGAAGGGTATACTGATCTAGAGAACGTATTTTTTATCCCAGATGTGAATAGCAGAAAGTTGATTTGAGACCAGTTACTAGGGGATCAGCCATGCCACATTTTGTTACTTAAGTTATCTGACCTTGGCTGTGCTTGTCATATTTTTCAGGCCCCTTGGTTAGGGAACATAAATTACATTTTCAAAATGAAGACAGCTTTACTTTATTCTTACACAATTTATGTTGTGTTTTTGTTTTTTTTGGTACCAGGGATTGAACCCAGGGGCATTTACCACATCTCCAGCCACTCCCTTTTTTTTAAAATAAAAATTTTTAAAACTTTTTTTTTTAATACCTTTATTTTATTGATTTATATATGGTGCTGAGGATCGAACCAGGGCCCCGCACGTGCCAGGCAACTACTCTACCACTGAACTAGAACCCCAGCCCCTAAAATAAATTTTAAAAAATATTTTTACTTGTAGCTGGACATAATACCTTTATTAATTATTTTTTTTATGTGGTGCTGAGGCTCTAACCCAGTACCTCACACATGCTAGGCAAGTGCTCTGTCACTGAGCCCTCCAGCCCTTTTTAGACAGGTTCTTACTGAATTGATTAGTTTTTCGCTAAGTTGCTGAGGCTGGATTTGAACTTTCTATCCTCCTTCCTCAGCTTCCCAAGCTGCTGGGCTTATAGGCATGTGCCACCATGCCTGGCTATTCTTATACAATTTATGTTTAACATAAAAATTCAAAGAGTAAGAGTAAAGTATAAAGAATAAAGTAAATATGATCCCAGACTCCCATTTTCAGCATGTCTTTGTTCATGTATATAGTGTTACACACATTCATTCTCCCATTACTTTTTTTTAATGTATTGTATTAGTTGTAGACGGACACAATACTTTTATTTTATTTATTTATGTGGTGCTGAGGATCGAACCCAGTGCCTCACACGTGATGGGCAAGTGCTTTATCACTGAGCCCCAGCCCCAGCCCTTCTATTCTCCTATTTCTGTTATTACATAAATGTTCTATCATAGAATCTGATGTGATTTACTTACATCAAATATTCTAGTTTAATTATACCATACCAAGGGAAGACCATTTAAAAATATCTTGTAATTTTGTTTTTTTGTAATGCCTTTGGTTTTGGTATCAGGATAATGCTGACCTCATAAAAGGAGTTGGAAAGTATTCCCTCTGCTTCTATTTTCTGGAAAAATGTGTAGATAGAATTGGTATTGGTTCTCCCTTTAATTTTTGTAGAATTCACTTCAAATTCACTTGGGCCTGGAGTTTTTCTTATTTTAATATTATTTTTATTGAGGTGTATATAGTAAACTACATATTTAAAGTCAACAGTTTGATGAGTTTTGGACATATGTATACACAATCACCATAATTAAAATAATGGACATATCTATCATTCCCAGAAGTTTCCTAATGCCCATTTATAATCCATCCTTTTCTACCCTTGGTTCTGTCCCCTGGAAACTACTTCTCTGCTTTCTATCCCTATAGATTAATTTGTATTTTTTAGAACTTTATATATATGCAATCATAGAATATGTAATATGTGTTTGTTTTGGTCTTACTTCTTTCACTCAGTATAATAATTTGAGATTACATTTTTATGTGTATCAGTAGTTTGTTTTTCTTTCTGAGTAGTGTTCCATTATAACAGTATACTATAATTTATCCATTCACCTGTTGAAGAACATTTGGATTTCTTTTTCAGTTTTTGATGCCTACAAATAAAGCTGCTATGACCATCCATGTATAAGTACTTGTTATAGACATGTTTTCCTTTTGGGTAAATACTTAGGAGTAGAATAGCTGGGTTGTAGGGTGAGAATCTTTGAAAGATGTTTTTTTTTTGTTGTTGTTTGTTTGTTTGTTTTTTATGGTGCAGGGAATTGAACTCAGGGCCTTGTGCATCCCCAGCATGTGGAATGCAACGAGTGTTTATGTCTGTAGGAAGGTGAAGGGATGAGTAGCTATCTGATATTTTTCTCTTTGTATAATGAGCAAAGAGAAATCAAAAGGTAATGGGAGGGGGCTGTGGCTTAGTGGTAGAGCGCTTGCCTAACATTTGTGAGGGTTCTATGCTCAGCACCACATGTAAATAAATGAATAAACTAAAGGTCCATCAACATCCAAAAAAATTTTAAAAAGAAAACAAAAGGTAAGGGAGGGGAGAGGGTGGCAAAATGAATAATGAAAGGTTTCAGAAATTTTATTTATTTATCTGGTTCTGGAAATGAACCCAGGGGTGCTTAATCACTGTGCCAAATCCCCAGCCCTTATTTTGAGACAGGGTATTGCTAAGTTGCTTAATGATTAGTGGTACTGAGCATTTTTCATATGCTTTTTGGCTACTTGTTTATCTTGTTTGTAAAAATGTCTACTCAAGTCCTTTGCCTAGTTTTAGTTGGGTTATTTAGGGGTTTTGTTGTTATCGTGGGAATTTTAAAAATATATTCTGGATATTAACCTCTTGTAAAATTTATAACTTGGCAATATTTTCTCCCTTTTCATAAGTTACTTTTTCGCTCTATGGATTGTTTCCTTTGATGCTTGACTAATTTTTAATCATTTAACCCAACCTTGGAATAAACCCAACTTGGTCATGATATATTTATCCTTTACAAATATTACTGTATTGAGTTTGCTAATATTTTGCTTAGGATTTTTGCATCTGTGTTTGGGTGTAAAATTAGCCAGAGATTTTGTTTGTTTTTGTTTGGGTACCAGGGATTGAACTCAGAGGCTCTCAACCACTGAGCTGTATCCCAATCCCTATTTTATGTAGAGACAAGGTCTCACTGAGTTACTTAGCACCTCACTTTTGCTGAGGATGGCTTTGAACTCACAATTCTGTCTTAGCCTCCTGAGCCACTTGGCCAGAGATTTTGTGTGTATAATACGTCCCTGTCAGATTTGAGCATCAAGGTTACGTTTGTCTCATAAGCTTGGGAATTATTCCCGGTTTTCTAGTCAATGGATAATTTAGGACTAATAGCTCTTCTTTCGTTTCCTCATCTTCCTCTTTCGTTACCTTCCTGAACACTTCAAACCAAAAGTTATTAAGTAGGGTCCAGCAAGAGAGACTTACATAGTGGGGAGGAATGGTAGTCTGGTGTCTGGTGCTGGGACCCATGAAGTGGAGGTGGGTGTCATTTCAGATGGTGACAGAGTGGCATCTTAGCAATAGAGTCAGCACCCAAATAGGGTAAGGAGAGCAGCATCCATGCAGGCAGGGGCAAGGGACAGTGGTATCCTGTGGTGTCCTAGGACACGAAATAGTGAAGCCTGAGAGCTGGTAGGAACAGAAGATTGTGGTACTAGCAGTGAGAATTTGGCAGACCATGGGCACTGATTAGAATGTTCTATAGAGCAGGGAAGTGTGCCAGTTAGTGTGTTGGGTTAGTTCAGTGCTTGTTGTGTAGATCTTGTTCCAGCCTATCCTGCTGGATAGTAGCAGCATAAGGCAGAAGTGGAGAAGGAGCTCTTGGAAATAAAAAGTTCTTAAAACAATGCCTGCTATAAATTGAGCACTTAATAAGACAAAGCTATTAATGTTTTTACTTATTCATTTATTTATTTCTATAGTTCTGGGGATCCCAGGGCCTCGTGCATACTTGGCAAATGCTCTACCATTAAGCTATACCCATAGCCCTTTTTATTTTATTTTTAAAAAGAGTCTTAGCTGAGTGTGGTGGTGCATGCCTATAATCCCAGTGGCTCAGGAGGCTGAGTCAGGAGAATCGCAAGTTCAGAGCCAGGCTTAGTAATGGTGAGGTGATAAGCAACTCAATGAGAGCCTGTCTCTAATAAAATACAAAATAGGGCTGGGGATGTGGCTCAGTGGTCAAGTACCCTGAGTTCAATTCCCGGTACCTAAAATAAATAAATAAATAAAGGTATTAAAAAATAAAACAAGGTCTTGCTGTGTTGCCCAGGTTGTCCTCAAACTTGCAATCCTCCTGTCTTCAGCCTCCAGAGTAGCTGGGATTATAGGCATGTGACACCCCACCTCCTTTATGAGGGCGTTTTCTGGGGTGATATAGAACTGTTCTGCATCCTGATTTTTGTAGTAGTAGTTCAAATCTGTTATGTGTTAAAATTCATAGAACTCTATACTAAAAACAGTCATATTTACCGTATATTAATTTAAAGTATAAAATAAAACTATATAACTAAAGTCTCAAAGAAGACTGTGGAGAGCATCCTGCTGTCCAGGTGTCTCAGCTGGCCAGGCTCAGTTGGAGTGGAGTATGTTTACCCAGGCCTGGGTCCTCACTTCCTGGTCCATCATCACTCACTGACTTTTTCCTTCCTTCTGATAGATTGGAGCTGGAGGGAGCATCACTGCGCTGAAGTTTAACCTTCTCAATACCAACCAGTTTTTTGCCTCCTCAATGGAGGGAACAACTAGGCTGCAAGACTTTAAAGGCAACACTCTCCGAGTTTTTACCAGCTCAGATACCTGCAAGTGAGTAGTTTAACTAGTAAGGGAAAGAGCTTGTAAACTTCAGGTGTCATTCTGTCGAGGGCATCTTATATAATTATGGGGGGTTGTGCTGGGGATTGAACCCAGGGGTACAGTACTACTACTATATCCTTGGCTCTTTATTTTGAAACAGGGTCTCACTGTCAAGTTCCAGGCTGGCCTTGATTCTCCTGCCTTGTTAGTCTCCTAAATAGCTGGGGTTATAATTGTGCGCCACAACACCCACAAACTGGCGAGAGCATCTTAGTCCCGTTTTTTTTTTTTTTACTCAGAGCTGGTACATGGAAGAAAGGGAAGGTGTTAACCACTTTCTCCCACTATTTCCCTTCCTTTTCTTCCTCAAACTCTTTAAATTTTCTGACCTTGGTCCTGGTGGGTTATTGGTTTGGGAAGGTGTTCCAGAACCTCAGCCCTTCTTAGTGAAGGAAGGGCTTCAGCAATTTTTGTTTTTTGATTTTTGGTGGTGCTGGGGATCGAACCCAGAGCCTCATATGTGTTAGGCAAGCACTCTACCAATCAGTTGTATCCCCAGCCTGACTTCAGCTCTTCTATAATTCATTCCCATATTGCACTAGACCTTGACTCTCACATGACAAGTTGACAGGGCCTAGAAAGCCTCTTAGTGAAACAGGAACTAAGAACTGAAGACTTAATGCCCTCCATTCTCTAGAGTGTAATGACCTGGCCAGCTCCTTGGTGGAAGCTTAAATGGATACAATCCTCTCCTAAGAGCAAATGGCTGGAGAAACTAGAAAATGTAAGTTACTTTGATTTCCAGCCCAAGGCATGCTCCCTAAGGAATTAGTGAGGATGTAGAGTCTAAATAACATTAGGTGTTATCCCGAGCTACCCCACACCGTGAGAAGTACATGAGCCATCATGACAGGTGACTGGACACAAGGCTCCAGGTTATTCTTTCCCAAGAAGCCCTTCCACTTACAGATAGTCGGCAAGGGTGGCAAAAGATCATGTGGTTTGGGCTGGGGTTGTGGCTCAGTGGTAGAGTGTTTGAATAGCATGCATGAGGCACTGAGTTCAGTCCTCAGCACCACATACAAATAAAATTGTGTTGACCTAAAACTGAAAAATAAACATCCAGAAAAAAAAAAGGCCACGTGGCTTGGATTTGATGGCTTCAGAAGAACTATGTGAATTGGAGCTCTCCTGGCTGGGAATTAGGATCCATGAAGAACCCTTCCCAAAGAAAGCCCTCATCCTCAAGTCATCTGCAGAAGAGCTTCTGGATTGTGTGTGCTTTTTCCCTAAATGCTCAGAAGGGGGCAGACGTTCATTTCTAATCAGCTATGAGGAACAAAGCTGGAGAATTCCTGTTTGGTTTGTCATCTCTTTTGGCCCCAATCTACCATCTCCCTCTACCAAGTGATGGAGAAGAGAACAGGAAATGAGGCTTCTTTAGAACCTGGGCAGTCTTAGGCAAGCTAGCCTTGGGACTTGCCCTATGAATATGAAGTCAGTGACTTTCTAGCCCAGGATGCTGGGGCCAGCAGTTAACAGGGTACATTTCTAAACCCTAGTACCCCGTTCATTCTGGATGGTGACAAGTCTGAGTGTTCCTCACTGGGGATCCATGGCAAGACAATTATTCATTCAACAATTTATTTATTGAATGCCACTGTGGGTTAGACACTGGAGCTGTTAACAGTGAATAAATGGACCTGTCTCAGGCCCCAAGAGTCTGATGGCACAGTCTTTCCCTTTAGCGTCTGGTTTTGCAGCCTGGATGTGTCTGCCAACAGCCGAATGGTGGTCACAGGAGACAACGTGGGGCATGTGATCCTGCTGAACACAGATGGCAAGGAGGTGCGTTCTCTGTAGCCAAGGTCCTCTCTGTCCCTCCCTTGCCCCTGACTCAGTTCTGTGTCCCCACCTGAACCAGTCTCTCTTCTGCAGCTTTGGAATCTCCGAATGCACAAAAAGAAAGTGACCCATCTGGCTCTAAACCCCTGCTGTGACTGGCTACTGGCCACAGCTTCCGTAGATCAAACAGTGAAACTCTGGGACCTGCGCCAGATTAGAGGGAAAGCCAGCTTCCTTTACTCGCTGCCACACAGGCATCCTGTCAACTCAGGTACGGCAGCCCACGTCTCAGCTTTCCTGCAGACCCTGCCTATCCCACCACTGCTGGGGTTCTTTCTCAAAGTTTAGAAGGTACTAGGTCAGACTTTTACCCTCATAGCATCTACCAAACTGATATCTGGAAACTCTTCTGGCTCTGGCCCTTTCCATTGGCTGCTGAGTTTCTATATTTTTGTTCACAGCCAATTCACCTCTCTCTGCCACCCATCTAGAGAAGAGTGAGAGACAGGGTGCCCTGCAAGAGAAGGCCTTCAAAGGCCGGGATAACAAGGGGCTTGAGTTCTGTCAGCTCAGGGGCTTTTTATTTTGCCAGCTTGTTTCAGCCCTGATGGAGCCCGGCTCCTGACCACTGATCAGAAGAGTGAGATCCGGATTTACTCTGCCTCCCAGTGGGACTGTCCCCTGGACCTGATCCCACACCCTCACCGTCACTTCCAGCACCTAACACCCATCAAGGTGAGTGATGGAAGGAAGACAGCTGTGATCACTGGGGCAGACAAGGTCTGCCCAATCCCAGATCTCTTCTTGTTCTGATAAAAGCAGACTCTTAATCCTTTGGTTCTCTCTGCTCCTTCTCTCTCACTCCTGTGATTCCATTTTGTTGAATTTTGTTCATGTATCTCTGACAAGCTATTTTTCTGAGTTCTTTTCAGCCCAATCCTGATCTGACTGGGCGTTTTCTATGATCCTGACCCTCTGTTCTGTCCTGTTGCAGTTACATGTGTATGCAGCTGATCCACAAACTAACCTTCGCCTTCTTAGTTTGTCTTGCAGGTTTAGGTGGCTTCTAATAATAGAAATAAGTCCCTTACTTTCCCAATTTGGATCTCCGTTTCCTCATCTGTAAAAAGGGAATACTAGTATCTAACTGATAGGGTTGTTGTGAGGATGAATCAATATACTTAAAGCACTTGACACCATGCCTAGCACCTGGTGAGTACTTAGTAATGATGATTTAGTACCCCATGTCAAATCCAGTAATAAATAACATCAAGAATCATCCAGCAGTTGGTATTCTTGCTAATAATAATTTGTCCTCATCTCTCTTGTATCCTGCCAGGCCAGTTTCTCATCTGTGATTTGTTAGTGACTTATTTCCAAGCTACTGCATATCCAATTCCTCCTTCTTACAAACATGTCTTTCCTCCTTCAAAACCTCCATGATCCAAGTGTGGTGGCAACTGTAATCCTTGCAACTCCAGAGGCTTAGGCAGGAGGATCCCAAGTTCAAGGCCAGCCTCAGAAACTTAGCAAGACCCTTAGCAACTTAGTAAGACTCTGTCTCAAAAAATAAAAAAGGCTGGGGAGGCTGGGGTTGTAGCTTAGTGGTAGAGCGCTTGCTTACATATGTGAGGCACTGGGGTCTATCCTCAGCACCACATAAAAATACAAATAAAATATAAAAACAAATAACTAAAAAAAGGGGGAGTGGGATATGTGACTCAATGGTAAAGCACCCCTGGTTCAAATTCCCTAGTACCAAGAAAAAAAAAAATTCATCCAATTCTGTCATTCCAGTGAATATCAGATTTGTTTCAGGTAAGGCAAACTGGAGAAAATGAGTTTCCTCTCATTTTTTAGTCATTAGTAATTTTTTCTATCCTAGCCTACCAAACTCTACTCTACCCTATCCTATCCTACTTTGGTGCTGGGAATGAGTGAACCCAGGGTCACTCTACCATTCAGCTACATTCCCAGCCATTTTTATTTATTTTGAGACCAGGTCTTGCTAAATTGCCCAGGCTAGCCTCAAACTTCTCTTGCCTCAGGCTCCTGAGTGACTGGGATTACAGACAGGTGCCACTTTACTTGGCATCACTATCAATTTTATACTCTTATTCGTGTGTCTAGAGGAGGTTTATTAGTGGGGTTATGTTAGAACTTACATCCTATTTGGTTTTGGTCACCAGAGGCTTTTTGCTTTGTTATAGGATCACTTCCTAGGTTAATGCCTGGGCCAAGCTGATAAATAAAACACTTATCAAGTACTGGGGGTGTTGCTTAGTAGTACAGTACTTCCCTAGCATTCATGAGGCCCTGACTTTGATCCCCAGCACTGAAAGAAAACCACATTTATCAGTTGAAATTATCTCAAGACATGCAAAAGAGATTGAAGGTATGAAAGTGTCTTAAAGGCAAGGGAGGCCACCTAGAAATTAAAAATTTGCAAAGGTAGATGCACACACAGTAGAAAACCATCCTTGTAATTTCAAATAAGTCTTACCTCCCATTAGTTATGTTACAGGCTTGTTAGTGGCAAAGAATATGTTTGTTTATTTTTGCAGTACTAGGGATGACACCCAGGGCCTCACATGTGCTAGTCAAGCACTCTACCACTGAGCTACACCCCCAGCCCCACAAAGAATACTTTTAATGCCCCTCTTAACGAGGTTCTGTATTTAATTTTGTGGCCAACCTCTCCATCTCCTAGGCAACCTGGCATCCTCGGTACAACCTCATTGTTGTGGGCCGATACCCAGATCCTAATTTCAAAAGTTGTGCCCCCTATGAATTAAGAACGATTGATGTGTTTGATGGAAGCTCTGGGAAGATGATGTGTCAGCTCTATGACCCAGAATCTTCTGGTATCATTTCGGTGAGGCTTGGGCACTCATATGATGGGGTGGGGAAGCAGGAATTCACCCTACCTCAGCAGAAATTAGTCCTGTGTGCCCTTCTGTCTCTACCAATACCTTCACCCTCTCTTCATGTTGATACTCTTGTCTCTGCAGCTCAACGAGTTCAACCCCATAGGGGACACGCTGGCCTCTGCCATGGGTGAGTAGAAGCAGGTGTATCTCGGAGTGGCTAAGCCCAATACTACTCCCCAAGTTTCAGTGCAAGCTAAGCTCAATTTAGTCCTTCCACATTCACCTCAGGGCAGTAGCCAGTGAAGATGACTGGGATACAGTGGTCTCTCTGGCCCGGGCCCTCTTCCCTCATGCATTGTCATGGTCATGGCCATGCCTGGTTGCTGTCCAGTTTCCTAGCATTTCCTTACCAAGACCTAGGTTCCTTGGACCAGCCCCGAGCTCTCAGACTGATAGTGGAAGGTACAAGTCAGACTGTTCTTATTCTTTCTAGGTTATCACATTCTCATTTGGAGCCAGGAAGA
Source organism: Marmota flaviventris (assembly GCF_047511675.1). Lineage (NCBI taxonomy): Eukaryota > Metazoa > Chordata > Mammalia > Rodentia > Sciuridae > Marmota > Marmota flaviventris. The sequence continues at coordinate 19,871,699 of NC_092506.1, read as the reverse complement.
GGCTAAGCCATGGGATGAAAATGAGACACATTGAAGAAAGTGTGGGCAAAGCAGCAGCTATGAGGCCACAAATGGAAATGAGTGCTATGAAGAGGCAGCTACCTGTTACCGGGCCAAAAGTATCCAAGTCTTAGGATTGAAGACGGGCACTGTGGGACGGGGACTGGGACATTGGAATGTTACTGCTTTTGACAGCTCCAGAAACTTAGGGTGATCCAGCTGCCCTAAGAGTCCTGTTATATCTAGCCTGGAGCCAAGCTTACCCTGAAGCTAAAGTACTTTTCTCCTTTCTGATAGGTGGTGGCTGAGTGATCAGGGCGTGGTTTTTTTTTTTTTTTTTTTTGGTTTGTACTCACTATTGACAAGGCCAATAAAACCAAATCCAACTGAGCTTCTGAGTAGATATGGCACTGACCCGGTCAAAGGGGTACTGGAGTCTCAGAAATGAAAAAAAGGCACAAAACCAGCATTCACAATCCAAAACTTCATTCTCCGGGAGCTACCTCAGCCTTATTCTGTGCTAGTCGAGCTATCCAATTCACCACCTACATTTACCTCAGGTCCCTGGAGAGCCCAATCCAGCTGAGGGAATTTTTCATGATTCTATATGATTTGCTCCCTCCCACCTCCCCCAACTCCCTCCCCAGTATAATACAAACCCCCTTCCAGACCTGCTCAAGTCATCAAGGGGTGACAGAAGTGCCTGAACCATTGAGACTAATGGTAGCTTCAGCTGGACAAAGGAAAACTTGGTTGGCTGGTTGTTGGGGGATCCAGGTCCTTGGTAGCAAATGTTGTGTACCCCCAGAGTTGTGCAATTTTTCCCTCTAAATAAGCACTGAGAGGCAAGATGATGTCCAGTGACCCATTTGCCAAAGACTCCAGGCTGGAAGATAAAGAGCAGGGCTTGGTGGAAGAGCAAGGCGGATCAAGCACCGACTCCTTCAGTTTTTTTTATCCCAGGTCCTGAGTGAAACCCGAATGCTTGTCTACATCTCAGGTCCTTGGGGAATATGGAAGAGGCAAATCCTGTTTGGAGAAAGCCAATGTCCAACACAGTACTTGGTGAACATCAGGCATGTGAATGCCGAGTGAATAGGTACCGTGGGCCAAGCCGAGCCCCACTTGCTCGTCTGGGCTGGTATAATTAAGGAGGCCCAACCCAGGGTCTCCTATCCATAGGCTGAGGAGCAGTAACAGTCAGGAACAGGGCCCAGCCCACCTCCCCTAGGAGGCAGAGGGAAGGGGGCTGAGTGGTTGTCAGGCATGGTCCTCCCCATCTGCAATGTGGCGGTAGCCAGGAGGCTGGGCCTGCATCCGGAAGAGGACGGTGAGGAGCAGCACTATGAGAAGGAAGAGTATGGAGCCACAGACAGCCAAGGCCACGATCACCTCTGGGCAGGGGGAGGGGAAGAGAAAGGTAAAGTTAGCATTCTTCCAACAAATGTTGAGCATCTACCATATGCCAGGTACTGTTCTGACATACAGGGGATATGCAGGCAGCCCTCATGGAGTTTATATCTAGCACATGGGTTCTATTTTCCCAGTGCTGGAGATCAAACTCAGGGCTCACATATAGAGGCAAGTGCTCTACCACTGAGCTACATCCCCAAGCCAAATTCACATTTTAGGAGGAAAGATCCAATAAACAAGCAAATGGTAGGAACAACAGGTTAGTGATAAGTACTATAAGAAGGTCAGTCAGGGAAGGCATCAATGAAGAAGTCAGACCAGACAATGAGTGAGACAAAGATATAAGAGCAGAGTGGGGGCAGGAAGCAACTACAGATGGCCAAAATATGGGAATAAACATGGCATGTTCCAAGATAAGCAAAACAATCTCACTGGACAAAGTAAACAAGGGGCAAATAGGAGATGGGGCAGAGAACCAGGCTAAGGAGGGCCGGGAGGTCCTGTCGAGAACTTGGATTTCATTCTCTATGGAATAGGAAGCCACTGGAAGATTCTGACGTGATGAGAGATCAACACAGATATGAATAGAACCAGAAAGAATGCTAGAGACTTTTCAAGAGTTCAGGCAAGAGCTGATGGCATGGACTAAGGAGGGAAGAGCATGCGCCTGAAAGACTAAGCTGACAGGATCTGCTAGTAGGCTGGATGTGGGTTATGAGAAAAATATTGCCTAGGGTTATACTGTCAGTAGGGTGACTAATGTGGCATTTACTAAAATGGGGAAGCCTGGAGGAAGAGCAGATTTGAGGGGAAGAGCATCTGGACGTCCACGTAGAAACCTCAAGTCAGCTGGACATGAGTTTAGCCCAGAGAAGATGTCACACATCTGCAAGTCATAACAAAGACAGGACTTAGCATGGAGATGGTGTATGGGAGCCACGAGGCTGAGATCATTTCAGGAGTCAGGATAAATAAGAAAAGGGCTGGGGAAAGCTGGGGGCCATCGTTTTATTAGTGGGGAGGGAAGCCTATAAGTAGGAGAAAAACCAGGAGAAACCAAGAAAGTTCTTTCTTTTTCCCACCTTGTGGTGGCAGGGTTTGGCAGTGCTGGGGATCATCCCAGGGCTTCTCACATGCTGGAAAAGTGCTCTACTACTGAGGTACACCTCTGGCCCCAAGGGAGTGTTTAAGGAAGGAGTGATCAAGTATGTTAATGCTGCTGAGAGGAGAGAAGCTAAGTACTGGTCACCTTGACAGGGGTGGCTTCAGTGCAGTGGAAGGTGACATGAGACTATCTGATGTCACTTGGAGAGAACAAGTAGTGAGGAAGTAAAGCCAGAGTCTAGGCAACTTTTCCATGAATTCTACCCTCAAATGAATCAGGGGAGCTGGAGGAATGGGCTTCAGGGGTCTCTGTTAGGCTCTGAGATACGACTATCCAGGAAAGAAGGGAACACTGAGGCATCAGAGGTCCTCGTGAAGAGCAGAAGCGAGGGATCCAAAGTGGAGCAGCTGCCCCTGCTTCCTGGCTAAAGCCAACTGTGAGCCGGTAGGTCTGAGGGTGGGAGAACAAGTGCTCTCTCCTGGCTGCTCTTATTTCTCAGTGATGTAAGTGAGTGCATTCCCTGAAGGTGGAGTGGGAAGAAGGGGTAAAATGTTCTCAGGGTGGAAGAGGGAAATGTCCAAGGAGATGCAGTAAGATGGCTGGAAGTGTGACAGCTCCCTCAAGATTTGTGGATGTGACCTGGGACGTGACTAGCACAGAGGCGGGCAGCAGCTCACCTGTGTCTGCAGTACTGCTTGCCAGCTGGCATTCCTGCTGCCAGTCCTTGGGCACAACGGACTCTGTGAGGTGAAGGAAGTCCTGCAGTGGGCAGCGTAGAGGGCAGCCAGGCAGGATCAGTGGCCAGGGGGCCTTCTTACTTTCATTCCGAAAGTACATCTCCACTGAGAAATTCCTGGGGGTTGACAGCAGGTGATGGGAACTACTCACCATGCCTGTAAATGAGTCCTTGGGCTGCCCCCAGCCATACCTGAGTGCCTCTTCAGAGGTCACACTGGTAGCTCGACTTACCCATTATCTTCCTGGTAGAGTTCAAATATGTGGCAGGAGGCGTAGGGGGCTTGTTCACCATTGTAGACATCCAGTGCCATTTGCAGAGCAACAAGGGTAGTGTCGTGCTGTAAGAGAGATGGCCTGTCCATCAGCACTGCTCCCCAACACCCCCAGGCACTGAATAGAGATGAAATCCAACCACTGGCTTGGTGTCAGCACGCTGGGGAGTTCAGCATCTTACCGCAGAGTACACCAGCAGCTTAGGGAGTTGGGAGGTAGTTGCCATTAGGGTCAGGTTCTTCCGTATCTGAGCCAGCAAGACTCCTGAAGAAGAAAAGTCCTCAGTGTCACTGGCTATAGCCATCATTATCATTGGATCAGACCCATTTGCTCCTCTCAAGCTCTGCTAGTCCTGGTTCTAATCACCAACCCAGGTTCACAAGGCCCATGTCAGAACTCTAAACCACTCCCTGCCCTCCAAAAACTTTCAAATTTACAGAGGGAAGCAAGATAAAACAAGGTATCTATATTTAAACACAGATGAAGAAAGCTGCCCCTTCATCAGTGAGCTATGAGGCCCTTCCCAGTTTGATTACTCCAGTGTGGAACAAAATGTAAACTTAAGACTGCTCCACAACACACAAGATGGTGGCTCCATGCCAGGGTGACTGCCATATGTAGGTTCTGAAAACTACTGAGGTGTCAGAAAGGCTCGACAGCTGGCACACTCTTGGGTGCTGTAGCATGGAAGCTGGCACACGTATTATTCTCAGTCTTCCCTCAAAATAGCCCTAGCAGTTCTCTGGGGAAGTATTCAGTCAGGGGAGGGAAGGTCTTCTGACATGGGTGAAATTTAGTAAGTATGGCAAAAAAGAAACATGTAAATCTGACTGGTCACAGGGCTAGGTGTCGAGAGAGCTGGATGACTAAAGGGGAAGACAAGGGGGAAACCTGGTTTTGAAAGAACAGAGAACATTTCATGAGCAGCCCCATAGCAGATTTTCAATGTGGAGGGGAGTGACATGCTGTCCTTGTCACTCACCCCCCTGAAGCCGGGCCTTCTCTGCCTGCTCATGGATCCCGAAGAGGAAGCGGAAGCTGAAGTCCTTTAGCTGGCTCAGACGCTGCATGGTTTGGGGTGAGGCCCAGGGTGGCAGGAGTAACCCATGGGTTTGCTGTGTATTGTATGGGGCAGGTTAACTCCCCAGGCCTAGGCCAGAGCTTCTCTGGGGGCAGCTCTCTTCCCCAGAGGGAAGGTGCCTGTGTGTGAGGGAAGGGGAGGAGAGCAGAGGTGAGGTGGAGGGGCTGGAATGGCAGGCCGTGTTGGGGCTGCAGGGCACAGGAGAGGAAGCTCAGGCACAAAGAGCAAGATTCAGCAGAAAGGCGCCTGATACCACAAGAGCCCTGGGTGGAGAGGAGTAGGAACTGCTGACCACTAGCAAACATTTCCCACTCTGAGACTTTTCACCCGTGGGGGAAGTTCCCGTGTTTCACAGGCAGCAGCTTGCTGGACCTCCCCAGTGGGCATGGCGGTATTCAAGCATTGTGTTCTACCATCCTGGTGACTTGGGCCTGCTGAGGGGGACAGAGAAGTAATCCCACTGGGCACCTCTGTGGGCTCACCTCACAGAAGAGTGTGTCATAGACATTCCAGACAGTCTCCAGAGTCAGGTCTGTAAGTCCTGTCTCATTGGCCACCATGTCCAGAAATTGCTATGAAAAATGAATTAGGGGATCAGTCCTGCCCTGGGGAAAGAGCAGTCTGATGACCTCCGGCTCAGCCCCCACTCACTGCATTCCGAATACTCTCATTCTGATACTCTGGTGTCTGCCGAGTCTCATTCTGCAGCTGCTCATAACGTGGACACGGGCCCAATGGAAACTTCAGCAGCTGCAGGCCAAAGGAAGGAAAGAGAGGCAGAGAAGTCTGAGACCAGCAATCCCATGGCCACAGTTGTCCCCCTTGCCCCTCCAGGGAAGGGTTGGCCAGTCTTACCTTGTCCTCAGTGATGGGCACAGTGTGAACAGGGATAGGCTGCCATGATATGTTAGGGTTGAAGCGCTGCATCCCATTGGGAGGGAAGAGTCCAGCCAGGTTGGCCTCAGCACTCATGAGAGTACGGTCAAAGTCCGTGCTTCGCACATACACCTGCAGAGATGGCAACATGAGTCTCACCTGTGTATACATGTAGGGGCACTCTGGCCCCTCATTGGGAACCCAAAGAGAGAACCTGTTCTTGATGGCCACCCAGAAATTATAAACCCACCATCATCCCCTTCTTTTGCCTTTCCCTCCCTCAAGGCCCCAAATATCAGCTGGGACTATCAGCACTGTGTGAAGAACTCAGACTGTGGGAATGGCTCTAGTGCAATTGTCCCTTCTCCTAGTCAAAAGTGCTTAGTCAGTAGTAGGCTGTCCCTGGTCTTTCTGAATACTCTCATTCTGACACTCTGGTGTCTGCTGAGTCTCGTTCTCTATAAACTGGCTCAGAGACTGGGGTGGGGAAAAATAAGGAACAGAGAGAGGGTTTGTGAAAATGGGGAAGAAACTGGGGAAAGGCAAGCTCAGGATAAAGCTGGGCCTCAGGGAACAAATAACAAGTATAGACTCTTGAGACAGCTGTGCTGAGAGTGGTAACCAGAGGAACAGCTATAGCTACCACCATCTCTCAAGTGGGGAAAGGAGCTTAGGAGCAGCATCTGTGCCACTCTTCCCTGTTCCCTTTATCTTGTCTTCCTGGTTTATCATCTGATACCCCCAGTATACTCTTAGCTTTGTGGAAACAGACATTCTATCTGTGTGGTGCACAACTGTATGCAAAACACTAGCACAGAAGGTACTCAATAAATGTTTTGGAGGGAAAGCCTGTTACTTCACAGCCAAAAACAACTTTTCCAGGCCCTTCCTTAAGTCTGAGTTGGGTGCTTGATCTGTCTTGCCTCTTCCCAACCAAGTAGGGGCAACTGAGCCTCCAGGAGTATGTTCTAGATGGTTCTTAGATGTCTCATGACCAAAAATGCAGGAGGAAGGCCAGAGTGTTCAGCCTAATCCTCAGCTTTCTGAAGGAAGAGAATGAGAATAGATCCCATTCCTCTTGTCACTTAAGTTCCCATGCTTACCTCCTGACGGTGATAAGAGGTGTTTAGAAAGCCATGGTAGCGCTGTCGCAGAGCCTGGCCCAGCTCCCAGTGCTGTAGCATCCCTTCCTGTGGGCAAGTCCAAGGGTTAAAAGGATTCAGAGGGAAGGAATGGTTTATAAACCCTATGGATTTTAGATGCTGTTGCTTTGTAAGTATACTTCTGGCTAGAAGTAGGAATGGGCTATTTTAATCCCAGGAGTCATTTATTAAGTGGCCAGCTATACGTGGCATTGTCCTAGGCATACAGTAATGTAAAGTTAAGAAACTCAGTCAGGGCTGGGGATGTGGCTCAGTAGTAGAGTGTGTACTTAGCACATGTGAGATCCTTTGTACTTAGCACATGTGAGACCCTGGGTTCAATCTCCAAGCATCACAAAAACAACAACAACAAAAATCTGGTCAGTCAATACCCATGTGGGAACTGGCAGTTTAGGAGGCCCCAAGTTCTGTAATCTGCTCCAGAGGTCACTCATTTGTTGCTGTTATTTCCAGTACTGGGGATTAAACCTAGGGGCACTCAAACACGGAGCTACATCCCTAGATCTTTTTAATTTATTTTAAAATTTTGAAACAGAGTCTCACTAAATTGCCCAAGCTGGCCTTGAATTTGCAATCATTTGCCTTCACCTCCCAAGTAACTGAGATTACAGAACTGTGACACCACCATGCCTGGCCAAAGGTTATTCATTCTACAGCTAATCCTGAGGGCCAGCTGGCTTCTGACCCACCTTGGTTAGTTGACCAAACCCCTGGGGCCATTCCTCTTCCTGATAGGGGTCCTTGGGATATGTCTTCACTGGTGAACGGTCTCCATGTCGGTAAAGCTGAGGAAACAAAATGATTTGCCTACAGGTCAGAAGGGTCTCCTTGATAGGAACACAGAGCACACCTCTGCCCCGTGTTCTCTCTGGGAAGCCTCACCACTACCCACTGCAAAAGACCAGAGTTCAGGAGGATGCTAACTTGACTAAGCAATGTAACTGGAGACCATGGGGAAGCCAAAGGCACAAGTGGGAAGAAAAAAACAAAAACAAAACAGTGAGAATAATGCTTTCAGTGGGTAAAATTGAAGGGGAAAAAAATCACCAAAGTCGTCTTTATTGACGAGTCTCTTAACCTTTTAATCACATCCTTGTCCCAGAGAAGACTCATCCCATCTACCTGCTGATACAGAACTCCTTACCAGAACGCCCTGCCCCCCAGAATGACCCAGGGCTCCACCTCAGTTCTGAACCCAGCCCCTCGAGCTCCCCAGGCCAGTGGTCTACTAAACCACATCTTCTCCTCTAGTCCTCGACCCCCATCACAAGCCCTGCCCCTCCCTCCCAGCAGGCCTTTGCCCTTCTAGCTCTAGCAAACCCTCTGGTGACACTGTCGCCCATTACCAAGGTAACGAAGCGCAGACTCCGGGCCTGGGTGAGTGGCATCACCATCAGGTTCATGCCAAGAAGGAGCTGGAGAAGAGCCGCCCAGCTCCAGCCGTGCAGTCTGCCGGCCATCATCGCTCTAGTGTGTGTGCGCGCAAAGAGGGCGGAACGCGCTGAGTGGCACCAGCTGCAGCCGCCCGGACACACACGAAAGGACACACGCCGGAAGTGCGCTCGCCGCCATCTTACTAAGGGGGGGAGCAGGGATGGTAGAATTTGGAAGGGAATACGTAGAGGAGTTTCGCGATCTGGCAGTGGCGGACACACGTAGGAATGTAGGGCGACATTGCGCGGCAAAAGGGCTTGAAGACCTAGTCTTGGTAAAGAGCACACGGGGTCAGGGCTGCCCCTTTCCGTACTAAGGTGGCACTTGCCCTGGGCGGGGCCGTGGCCTGGAGAGCGAGCGCCCCCTCAGGCTGGGGTGCAGCTGGTCCTGATCCCAGAGCCCGAGAGTGCTGAATTGGAGCGAAGGGTAGGGAAATATGGGGCGTCCCTCACCACGCCCCTGGCCTTCGGGTGGAGTTTGAGCCTTGGCTCGGTCCGCATTTCCCGGGAGAGCTGCAGGGCAAAACGTGTAAACAGCCCTTTGGACTCCCTGTGCCCTTGAGGTTGGTCCCAGTGTAGTCTACTGTTCATGCCTGCCCGGAGCAAAGCTTCAGAAGCCCTCTCACTTGCTTTTTCCAGTGCTTTCCCTGTCTTTCCTCTAGTTTACTTACAAGTTTCAGTTTAGAGTCAAGACGTCATACTTCTTCCCAAAGGAGTTGGGTTGCACGGGATGTTCAGACTTTCCAAACCCAAACCAATGAATCCATAAAGGAGAATTTCAGACCTTTGGAGAGAGATTTTTGGGACAGGCACATAATATAGAGTAAAAGTAGGTGGGGTTTCTGCAGAATCAGAGACCCTCTTGGCTTTGTCTCTTAGGATTCAGGTGCCGCCACTTTGGCCTTAGGACTTTGTTGTGACTCTGAGCTTGGAGTGACACAGTTTTTGAGGGATAGATCATAGACCCTTGGGATGCTTTGATTCAGATCTGCCCACTAGACGCAACTTCACCTCATCATTGACAAAACTGATCAGAACTGTTATTATCTTGCTCTAAGACCCCAGATTCGAAACACACACACACACACACACACTGATCTAAACTTTACTTCAAGAAATGTCATGAAGGAGGCTGAGGAGTAAATAGAATAAGAAGGTTAGGTAGGCAAATAGCTCTTAACCTTTTCAGTCACAAGCCCCTTTATGAATTGGATGAAAATTTAGCCCTCTGCCTTCCATAAAAATGTTCACACATATAAATATACATTAGAATTTTGCTTATGATCTCAAGAGTTTCACAAATACACTTCATAGCTTTATAAACCAGCATCTCTGAATCCCTGATCTAACCTAGTCCTCTTATTTTACAGATTAGGAAAAAACTAGAGAGGCAAGTGACATGGTTCAGAAAGTTTACATGGTTCAGAAGCATGGATTCAAATTCAATTTTCTCTTCCCAACTAAATAGTCTTTGTAATGGACTGTTTCTTACAGGCTACAAACTGCATGCAGGCTACTCAAAATGCTTTGCTAAAGTATATTTGGTAGCTCCAGAGTACCTTTAATAAAGAGATTTCTATTAAAAGAAACTTTTTCTCCTTAGTGGAATTAAGTGGGTCATGACTAACTGGCAAAATACTGCATAAATATTAGGCTTTTTAAATTTTTTTAAAAATTTATTTGCTTTATTTTATCTATTGCAGTACTGGAGATTGAACCCAAGGGTACACTACCAGCCCCTTTTATTTCTTTTTTATTTTGTTTAATTTTTTTCAGCACAGGGAATTGAACCCAGAGGACTTCTACCACTGAGCTTCACCCCAGCCCTTTTTAAATTTTGAGGCAGGTTCTCATAAAGTTGCCCAGGTGTCCTCAAATTTTCAATCCTCTTGCCTCAGTCTTCCAAATAACTGATTACAACTGTGTGCCACTGCATCCAGCTAGATCTGCAGATCACCAAAATTTAGCAAGTAGAACAAAAGAATTGCCGAAATCCATCTTTTGCTTTTCCTCCCACTTGCTAAATGTCTATATCCTTGGTGCTTACAAGTATCCCATGTAGGAGGGATTGATGAAGCAGATGTTATTTTAATTTTTATAGTGAGAAATGATTCCAGGAAGGGTGGAGAGTAGAAGGAGATGGTAGAACCTAGAGCAGAGCCTTGATTTCCTGATTCCCCAGCTTTTGCATATTTTTTACCAGATGATTCTTTGTTCTTCACACCTTGGTTCCTAACTACAGATTAAAAAGAGAGAGAGAGAGAGAGACATGTATATGAATAGATAGATGGATACATGGGCATACCCTAGACTAAAATCATGCTCTGAAGCATGATAAGACCAGGTTTGGAAATCATTGTTCTACTCTGGTTGGCAGAAGCAAACCTAAATCCGGGTGAGTTAACTATTTTTTTTTTTTCCATCTGGAGAGGCTGCTTTGTGTAATGGAGTAAAGTGGGGGGTTTGGTTTTGTTTTTTTTATCATCATCATCATCTTGTGGTACTGGGGATTTCACCAGGGATGCTCTACCAATGAGCTACATCCCCAGCCCTTTTATTTTTTATCTTGGGTTAGTCTAGCTAAGTAGTTGAGGTTGGCCTTGAACTTTTGATCCCCTTGCCTCAGTCCCCCAAATTCCCAGGAATGCAGGGGTGCACCACTGTGCCCAGCTATGTTTTTGTTTTAATTTGAATGTGAGCTTGAGCTTTTGGATCAGCTTTACCTGTATTCAAATTTGGTGCTCTGTACTTTACTGGTAACTGTCTTTTTATATTTATTGTGAGAATAAATGAAACATTGCATGTAAAGGTAAATTGTGTACATGAGACTAAGTAAATGTTATTGTTCTTCTTCATTTTCTGCCCTCTGTGTCATCTCTAAAATTTATAGGTCTTAGAATTTATTCCTGACTTCTTCTATCTTGTCATTGGGATGTTGGGCAGAAGTCACTTGAGTAGATACTTGGTGGTCTGAAAGATATCCCCACCCTTTCTACCCTTCCAGAACAGTGAAGGAAGGAGCAAGAAGCAGTTGCCCCAGTCCCTTCTACAAACCCAATCTTGTGGCCTACTCCATGGGAATGAGTGCCTTTGGGGTAATTATCCAGTAGTGCATGTGACCAGGGACTGGAGAATGCTCCTATTTCTGCTTCTATGTTCCCTTTGCTGCTGGAAGAAGCCTCTGGGGGTTTGGGGGGTCAGAAATGTGACTTAGGAGGTTCCCAAGTATGTTCCTAGGAATTCTGCCTCCTGCAGGAGCCAAGGAGACAGGAAGGGACTCTAGGCCTGGGGTGCTTGGACCTAAGCCTGTGGGCTGAAGGGACTGTGTCATGAAGAGGGGCTGGCAAAGCAGAACATGGGATTCTAGCTGTGGATCACCTGACTGCTTGCTCTGGCTTGGGGCTGAAGTCCCAGGGGCTGATCTCCAGAAGATAGCATCCTGTGGAAAGAGTGCCAACAGGTTTTGGTCTTCTCCCATTTCCTTTCCCTTCCCCTCGTTGTTAGGAACTCCTTAATCCCTTGTAACCTGAAGGGATAGCTCTGGCAGTGAAGTGCTAGCAAATGCTTTCTCCCCTAGAGGAGACCAGGCTGAGCTGACTCCCTGCCTTGGGGGAGAGGTTGCTGTGATCTACTGGCTCTACTTTGGGCAAGAGGCCTCTAGCTGGGGCTTGTGTATGCTCTGGGTCCTGGGAAGCCACCTGTAGGGACACTAGAGTGTCAGTAGAAGTTGAGGATCAGGAATGGATGAAGGAGGCTTTTCTTAATTCCTGGAAAATGTGTCACCAGGCTCCAGACCATGTTATATCCCCAGTTCCTTGAAACCAGGTGTCTCCAGGACAGCTCTGACCATGCTGCTACACTGGAGCTTGGCAGGGAGGATCTGGATGGGTAATGGGACAGAACAGCTCCAGTGCCCCAGCGGCTGGTGTCCCTGGTTTCTACTGTCCCAGGACAGCAGGGGGCTTTGTGAAAATCAGAGCAGGAACACATGAGAGGAACAGAGAGCCTTGTGCTCATGACTCAGAAATGCCCAGAGCAGGGTGGGGGCCTTGTGAGGGGATAACCTTGTGATGAGAAGGAACAAGAGCAAAAGCTGGAGGCAGAAGTTTGAGATGGGGGCCGTCAGAGGGGCTTTTCTGAAATGTGAAAATGAATACACGGGCAGATTTTGCAACACCCCCAACCCCGCCTGCTATCTTCTCACATGTGTCCCTGCCCCCGCCTGTTCCCCTGCCCCACCCTGTGCTTCCTCCCATCTTTCACCAAACCCCCTTTCTTGTTCAGCTTTCCCATCCTTCTCCCTTCCTGTTCCTACTGTCCTCCCCCACCCCCTGTGTCCACTCTTTCCCTATTCCTCTGTTCTCCTCTTCCCTGGTGCCCTGTTCATGTCTGCTTCAGTCCCTCTGGCAGCTTGCCCTGGCCCCTGTCCTCTGCTTTAATGTAGGCCCATGGGAACTGAAGTTCACAGCAAAACAGGAAGAGCCTTGAGCAGGAAACTGGGAATGGGTCAGGGGGTGAACAACCAAGAGTAACCTCAGCTCCTGCCTCGCACATCCGAGCTAAAGCATCTGCAGTGCTCTGGGCCTCTCCCTGCAGCCCACCAGCCCTGGCTCCTTCCCTCTCACTTTACTAGCTCATCAGACCTGAGAGGCAACAGGACAAGAACGTCCTGCACTCTGATGCCAAGAGAAAAAGAGCACAGGGACTGGAGTGGGAACATCTGGATTCTGATCCCAGATCAGCCGCTGTGTGTGGTCTTGCGAGGCCCTCATGTGAGCTTCAGTGTTCCCTGTAAAATGGAGTTGATTTACCCTCCCTCCCTCCTGGCAGTGCTCTAAGGACTGAACAAGATGGTGAGGGACTTGTATATAGAAACAAGGACTTGGAGAGTGATGTATAGCTTCATGTGGACAGGAAGACCTATATTTGAAAGGATTGGAGTGGTAAGAATAAACACTGCCAGTTCTTGAACACTTAGTATTTGCTCTGATACTATCTGCTTGAACACGTACATTGTGCTATGATGTGTTTAATTCTCACAACCACCTTACATGGCAAAACTGTTATCTCCATTCTATTTATTTTTTTTTTAATTTTAATATTTATTTATTCTTTTTTAGTTTTCGGCAGACACAGCATCTTTCTTTGTATGTGGTGCTGAGGATTGAACCGGGGCCACATGCATGCCAGGCGAGCGCACTACCGCTTGAGCCACATCCCCAGCCCTCCATTCTAAAGACACAAAGAGGTTCACAGACATAAGTAACTTGCTTGATCAAGATCACACATCTGTGCTGGGGGTGTAGGTCAGTGGTAGAGAGTTTGCCTAACATGGGATACATGGAGTCGGATCCCCAGCACCTGGTGGGGGGACTCACAGCTAAAGGGAGGCAGGATGAGGATTTGAACCCAGACTCATCCCAGACCCCAAATGCCTAGTTGAAATTGAGCCAAAAAGTATGGGATAAGGAAGATCATATTTTTCTTCTTATCCATTTATCAAACAAGAACACAGTACCTACTCTGTTGTCTCCTCTATGCCAGCTCCTGTTTCAGGGATTATGGGAGAGAGAGAATCAGTGAAACACGGGTGTCTTCCTTCAGGGGTGGATCTGTGTCCCCGGCAGGAAAGCTATGCTGTGAGGCTCAATGGAGCCTGCCACCACCTCAATGGGACCATCCCCAGGATGAGGCAACTTCATGCCTTCCTGGGTCCAACCTAGGCTCCCTGTGTTGCTGTCATCTGCTACCCCTACCACTATCCCAGGTCTGCGGTTGTTCAGGGCTGACTTCCTACCAGCCCCTCTCTCCTGGCTTTCTCCCCTCTGTCCCCCCACCCCGACCCCGAAGGGCACCCACAGACAGATTCCCTGGAAGGCCCAGCACCTGCGTCTCTCCACCCTTGGAGTTCTACTAGCTTGGCTCTGTCCTGGAGCTAGTGGGGAGAGCTTGGCCCCTTCCCAGAGGCAGGGGAGGAGGAGGGAGGCTGCGATCGCAGGCTGGGGCTGGGTGTCGCAATTCTGGGCCGAGCCGAGACCTTTGCTCCGCGAGGTGTCTATGGAGGGGAGGGAACGCTGACTCTGGAGGCTGCCGGGATCGGGGTGGGGGTGCCTGGGAAGCAGTCCTTCAGTAAGAGCAAAGAGCCTCCAGGGTGGACAGAGGAAGGGGAGAGACATGGAACCGGGCCGGTCTGTGGGGAAATGCGACTGTCTCGGTTGAGGGTAGGGGCCGGGTGGGGTGGCGCCGGCCGAGGGGGTGGCTGGCCGGGGAGGAGTCGGCCTGTGGGGAAGCTACCCCGTGGGCGGGGGCGAGGAGGCCAGGCTCCGTTTGGTCGGCGGGAGGAGAGGTGGCCCGACCCTTGTCAGTTCCTCCCTCAGTCTTTCCCCACAGTACTACTTCCCCGGGGCTCCGGGTCCCTCTGCTCAGCTCCAGTCGCCGGCTGGCCGCGCGGCCTCGGGACAGGGGACTGCACCATCCTCCTCTCCCAGCAAGGGGGCTCCAGAGACTGCAGCCAGGAAGTCTGGTGGCCTGGGGATTCGGTGGGTCTTCTCAGCAGTGGCCTGGGGCTGCATGCGTGTCTGGGGTCGGGTGGGAGGTTGTTCTAAGGACCTTAAAAAGGGTCTCTTGGGGAAAGTGCCGGGTGAAGGTGATGGGGGCTTGGGGCAGGGACAGGGTTCTGTTAGGTGGCAGGACTCCTGAGGGGAGCTGGGGAGGAGGAGGAGGTCATGGTGTGAGTTAGGGAAACTCTTGGAGCAGAGGAGCCTTGCTCCAGATCCCAGAAAGCAGTGGGAGTGAGATTTTCTAACAAGGTGCTTGTCTTCAGGAGTGAGCCTTGATCCCATCTCTTAGCGCTACCTAACTTTGGCTCTCCTAAAACTGGAGTGAGGGGGCAAGGGCTCTGACAGACATTCCCTGATGGCCCAAAGGAGAACTAGGGAGAGAAAGGTGGCATGGTGGTCAAGAGCTTAGACTTTGGAGTCAGATTGGGCTACTGTTTTGGCTCTACCACCATCTAAAAGTGTGACTGTAGGCAATTAATCTTTTTGAACCTCAGTTTCTGCATCTGCAAAATGGGTTTTAAAAAGTCCTGTAGGTCAGGGGGTAGCTCAGTGGCAGAGCACTTGCTTGGCAGGTATGAGACCCTGGGTTTGATTCCTAGTACTGAAAAAAGAATATAACCCTGGTCGTTCCTGCAGGACAGTGTCTTGGTAATGTCCAGGGCTCCAGGAAGAGATGTCCTTGTGGCTGGAGGCACCTGTGCCTGATGTTTCTCCTGGTAAGCTTCTTTACTCCAGTCCTCTCACCTGAGCCAGAACTCCTCTGGTGGCTTCTCTCCTCTTTCAGGAATCAGCCTCCTTCGCTACCTGCATTCTGCCCTCCTGCAGAGAGCAGTCCAGAGCTGTTCTTGGTATTGCTTGCCTCTTCTCCAGACCACCTCTGCCCTGATTCTGGTACCTGGCCCTCTGGCCCTTGTAAACTCCTGCCCAGTGCTCCTCAATCTGGGCTTGCTGCTGCGGGGAGTTGGCATTCTGTTGCTTGCCCAGCTTTGGCTTTGGAGAGTTCTGTCTGATCTCTGAAATGGGTGTCCCAAAGATTAGCATCTTTGTTTAAGGTCTTGATGTGCAATGGATTACAATTGACTGGTTCTGGAGTCACAGAGCATGAGCTGGGGTGTGGTTGCCCTCCGAGGGTGAAGATAGGTTTGCAGTTTCCCAGCTAGGACACTAGGGAGTGGAGCTGGGATGGGACACGGGACCCCTCTGTGCCTCTCCTTTTGGTTCAGATTCTGCCGTGGAGCTGTGGGATCCAGATATCCAAGATGCAAGCAGCCAGGCTCGGGGAGGCCACAGCTACGTCCTTAGGGAGGAAGCCAGGGTGCCCCAATCTGCTGAGGGGATGGGGCTGGAGTCAGCAGAACCCACAGCCCTATTCCCCAGGGCAGAGTCCCTTCCAGAGACCACAGGTGAGGAGCTTCTGTGTTTTGGGGAGGTGCAGGCTCCCTGGATATGGGAGGGACACCTTGGGGCCCTTTTCTTTATAATACTATGGTTAAAGACTTTGCATCAACTAGATCCAAGTGATCTAAGTATGAATTTTGTTTCTACCTTAGGCCTTTCTGAATTTCATTTTCATTATTTGTAAAGTGAGATTAATAATTATGGTTATCTAAAGGATCAATACCTATAAAGGGCTCATACAGTACCTAGGACATAATGGCCCTGGCAAATGAGATCTACTGTGATAAATAGTCTAAGTTACTCCTTCTGGGGGCACCTGTAGTCGCAGCTACTTGGAGGCTGAGGCAGGAGGATCTCTGGAGCCCAGGAGTTGGAGGCAGTGGGGGAAACAGTGAAATCCTGTCTCCAAAAAGAGAGACTAGACTTCATATAATGAAAGGAATGAAGGTCACTGAGTGCCCAGTGACTGAGTCAGGAAGAATATTAAGGCTCTTCCTTGTATCCAGAGCTCCGTCCACAAAAGCGGAAAAAGGGGCCAGCCCCCAAAATGCTGGGGAACGAGCTGTGCAGTGTATGTGGGGACAAGGCCTCTGGCTTCCACTACAACGTGCTGAGCTGCGAGGGTTGCAAGGGATTCTTCCGCCGCAGTGTCATCAAAGGAGCTCGCTATGTCTGCCACAGTGGTGGCCACTGCCCCATGGATACCTACATGCGTCGCAAGTGCCAGGAGTGTCGGCTTCGCAAATGCCGCCAGGCGGGCATGCGGGAGGAGTGTGAGTGTGGTGGGGGGGCAGGCTGGGGAGACACTGATGGAAAGAGGGCACCCTGGTGTGAGGGCAGGAAGATGCCCATGCCTACAGGGGCTTCCTACCCGGTCCATGAGGATAGATTCAAATCTCTTCCTGGCTTTTACCCAATGCTGTCTGCTTTTCTGGAGACTCAAACCACCCCCTCTGCCCCATCCTTGCTTCCTGTAGCCCCACTTCTCCCCTCCTGACGTCTGGCCCTGTCCTTAGGTGTCCTTTCAGAAGAACAGATCCGCCTGAAGAAACTGAAACGGCAAGAAGAGGAACAGGCTCAGGCCACATCAGTGCCCCCGAGGGCCCCCTCACCTCCCCAAGTGCTCCCCCAGCTCAGTCCAGAGCAACTGGGCATGATTGAGAAGCTGGTCGCTGCCCAGCAACAGTGTAACAGGCGCTCTTTTTCAGACCGACTTCGTGTGACGGTAAGATACTTGATGGGCCTGGGGAGAGGTGGCCAGGGCACCAGCTGGCTTCTGGATGTCTGAATCAAAGTGCTTTGCCTTTTCTCTCCTTGCCCCCCTGGGTAGCCTTGGCCCATGGCCCCGGACCCCCAGAGCCGGGAGGCCCGTCAGCAGCGCTTTGCCCACTTTACTGAGCTGGCCATCGTGTCTGTGCAAGAGATCGTCGACTTTGCTAAACAGCTCCCAGGCTTCCTACAGCTCAGCAGAGAGGACCAGATAGCCCTGCTGAAGACTTCTGCAATTGAGGTGGCTGGACAGGTCAAGGGATGGAGGGAGAAGCAGTGTGGCATTGTCTGTGGGGGGGCATGCAGGCATCTGGCAGGGAGAGCCCAATCCACTGGGAAGTAGGGAGAAGGAGACTCAACTGTCCCTCAAAGGCCTGTGTCCCAAGATCAGCCCTCATTTTCTCTGGCGGGGCTGCTACTTGTGTGCAGGTGATGCTTCTGGAGACTTCTCGGCGATACAACCCTGGGAGCGAGAGCATCACCTTCCTCAAGGATTTCAGTTATAACCGGGAAGATTTTGCCAAAGCAGGTGAGAGCTGAGATCACAGAGGGACTGAGCTGGATGGACAGGTGTTGTTTGTCACGGAGCCCATTGTGATTTCAGAGCCTGGGCTGAGGTTTGGGTGGTTGTGAAGGGAAGGCCAATGGTTTGTCCAAGAGAGAAAAGTTAGAATGTTGAAAGGCCTCTTTCAACTGCTCCAAATAGACCTCTGTCCTCGGCTGCATTAGGTCTGTTGTTTTGGAACTGTATTTCAATTAGCCTGAGGGGTTCTGGAAGTCACCTTAGAGAAGATACAGGGAGGCAGAAGAATGTCCTTCATCTTTGCTTTAACCAAATAAGAAGGTCTATTTAAATCTACACTGGATATTATAGTTCTGCATAACATTTTCCTTGAAGAAAAGACTTTATAGCTAGAAAAAAAAGTTTGAAAACCACTGAACCAAGCCTTTTATTTTATTTTATTTTTTTGGGTACCAGGGATTGAATCCAAAGGCACTTATCCACAGAGCCACATCCCATTCCTTTTTTTTTTTTTAATGTTTTATTTTGAGACAAGGTTTTGCTAACTTGCTTTAGGGTCTCCCTAAGTTGCTGATCTGGCTTTGAACTCATGATCTTCCTGCCTCAGTGTCCTGAGCTGCTAGGATTACAGGAGTGTGCCACCATGCCCCGCTGAACCAAGCCTTTTAGTAGTCAAAAATGAACAGATCTTTTCAGATGTGCTCTTTAAGGATCATGTGGGCTGACTGTCCCCAACTTTTTTGTTTTTTGGTACTCGGGATCAATCCAGGACCCTCACACATGCTAGGCAAGCGCTGTGTCACTGACGCTCTTATGGCTGGGCTCTCTCCCCTGTTCTTTTCCAATTGCTCTTTCTGCTGACCCTCGGAACTGGAGCTGAAACATGACAAAGATACCCAGATGGCACAGTTGTAGGACAAAGGCAAACAATTCTATCCTCATCTTGTATCTGGAGTGTTTTCTCTAAGAATTGATTTACATTGTTACGTTTGGTGGCGCCCACCTGTAATCCCAGTGACTTGGGAGGCTGAGGCAGGAGGATCACTAGGTTCGAGACCAGTCTCAGCAACTTAGCAAGACCCAGTCTCAAAACTTAAAAAACAATAAAAAAGTTAGGGATTTGGTGGCTGGGGTTGTGGCTCAGTGGTATAGTGCTCACCTAGCATGCATGAGGCACTGGGTTCGATCCTCAGCACAACATAAAAATAAAATAAAGATGTTGTGTCCACCTAAAACTAAAAAAATTTTTAAAAAGGGAGGGGATGGGGCTGTAGCTCAGAGGCAGAGTACTTGCCTAGCATGTATGAGGCACTGGGTTCGATCCTCAGCACCACATAAAAAAAAAATCAACAAATAAAATAAAGGCATTCTATCCATCTACAACTACAAAAAAAAAAAAAAAAAAAAAAAGTTTGGGGATTTGGTTTAGTGGTAGAGTGTCCCTGGGTTCAATCCACATTATTGCAGGAAAAAGAAAAAAAAAAATAGTTCTCATTGCTGCTTTCTGTCTGATGCTGGCTTAGTGTTAAGCAGGGGTTTTCTTCATTTTTAGCTACTGGTAATGTTTGTGTGGGGAAGCAGGGTTGGGAAAAGATGGAAGACCACCGAGGAAATGTTGGAGGAACTGGAATTGGGGCTCAGTAGGAGACCAAGTAGCTTAACAACAAAGAGCAGGTCTGTAACATATGGCTGATGCTATGACTCCATTCTCAGGGCTGGGAGATCCTGGTTTCTAGGCCAAAATTCATAAGTCCTTCCCTAGTTTCTGGTGACTCAGGACACCTCATGTGTCTCTTATCTCAACATGGGCCACCCAGTGAACTTTCTAGGAAGGCCTCCCTTAACTGTAGGGCAGGGCTGGGCTGTGTTGGCCCCTATTGCCTTCTGTATATCACTGGAATATACAGGCACCTGATTGGGGTGATTAGAGGTCTTTATCTAGCTGTAAAGCCTGTTTTCTCTACCAGGCCATCTTTTTCTCCAAATTGTTTTTATCCCAGACCTCTTAGTCTTCTCCTTTAGAACACCCTCCTTCCTGAACCCTTTCCAGTTTTAATATCTCTGTGTCCCTTCAGCCCTGTGACTTGGGCTATCTGAATCTGTACCTATTTATAGATTTCTTTATATAAGCCATTCTGATGTCATCAAGTTGGCTTTTAATTTCTCATTTCATCAGAAGTGAGCTTTTAGAAGGAACTAGGGGTTCTTTTTTTTAATTTATTTTTTATTTGTTGTTGGTTTTTTTTTTTTTCTTTGTTACTTGTTGTTTTCTTCCTTCAGGGCCTCTATTATATTAGGTCTCCTTCCTCCTCTGCATCTCCAACCATATGCTGCCCATGATAGTAAACTAAGGATGTGGACTGATCCTATGTGAGCTGTTCATCTAGTTTAGAGGGGCTTTGGGACACACTTGGGGGCTTAAAACCTCACCAAGAAATGCTTTATAAAATAGGGTTTGCCCATTAAATGGATCAACACAGCATTTGATAAACATCAGGGTGAAAGTACAGGAAGTGACTAATCAAGAAGCCTCCCAATGGAAAAGTGTAGCAGATGGTTGCTAAAAGAAATCTGAGAAAGCCTAGAGAACAGTGTGGGTGCAAAGACTTTGAAAATGTGTGTGGGAGAAGTGTCCACTAGGTGTAGTGGCTTTAGGTCACAGTTTGTCATGTTTTAGTTTTTTTCTCTTTAAGAAAACTGGTTCCATTAAGATAAAAAATTTTAAAAATTCCAACTAACATTTACATGGTAGATACATCTATGTCACATATATTCTAAGGACTTTATGAAGCAGGTAATATTATCATCTATATTACAGATAGGAAAACCAAGGCCCAGAGAGACATAATAACTTACCCAAGGAATTGGGGTTGTGGCTCAGTTGTAGAGTGCTTGCCTAGCATCTGTGAGGCCCTGGGTTTGATCCTCAGCACCACATAAAAATAAATAAATAAATAAAGGTATTGTGTCCATCTACAACTAAAAAAAAAAAAACAAAAACAAAAACAAAAACAAAAAAACCCCAAAAAACAAACAAACACAAAATTTATTCAAGATCACACAACCTAGTAATGGTAAAGCTAGGACTCAAATCCTGGCAATCTGGCACCAAAGTCCACACCCTTAACCACACTGCTGTGTTCCCTCTGGGATGTGCTATATGAAATGTATGCCTCGGGCTGGGGCTATAGCTCAGTGGTAGAGCACCTGCCTTGCATGTGTGATCCCTCAGCACCACATAAAAATAAATAAAGATATTGTGTCCATCTACAACTAAAATAATATATATATGTATATATGTATGTATATATATGTATATATATGTATGTATATATATATATACATATATATATAAATGTATGCCTCATATTCAGATAAGATCATTTGTCAGCAAAAAATCTTTTTCCCCGCTGTGGGTACTAGGGATTGAACCCAGGGGCACTTTACCCCAAGTTACACCTCCAGCCTGCTTTTCTTTTCTTTTAAGACAGGATCTTGCTAAATTGCAGAGGATGGTCTCAAGTTTGAAATCTCCTGCCTTGACCTGTTGAGTTGCTGTACTCAGAAAGATCATAAATTCGTTTTTTTTTCTTTCTTCCTTTTTTTTTTTTTTTTTTGTGGTACTGAGGTTTGAACCCAGGGATGCTCTACCACTTAGCCACATCCCCACCAAGGTCTTGCTAAGTTGCTGAGGCTAGCTTCCAGCTTGCAATCCTGCCTCAGCCTCCTGAATTGCTGGCATATAGGGAGGCACTACCTCGCTTGGCTTGTTATTAGAATTTTTGAGAGCCCTGTGTATCTAGAAATAGAAGCATCTCTTCCTTTGGTTAAAAAGGAAGATAAAAATATCTTTTCAAGCCATGTGTAGTAGCACAGACCTGTAATACCAGCAACTTGGGAGGCTGAAACAGGAGGATCACAGGTTTGAGGCCAGCCTCTGTACTTTAGCAAGAACTTTTCTCAAAAATTATTAAGGACTGGAGATGTAGCTCAGTGGTAGGACACTCCTGATCTAGTACTAGGGTACTGCAAAAAAAAATTTTATTAATTCAAAACCTCCTATCTGCCGTGCTAAGTGCATCATGCTTTCACATTTAACCATCACAACCTCATAGATTCAGCTATGGACTCCCATTTCACAGAGGAGACTTAGGTTAAGAAATTTGCCTTACACAGCAGAACCCTGGAGACATTTTAGTGAGTTCCTGGTTGTTCCAAGATAAGGCACTGGAGGAAAGAAGGAAGTTCCTGCTGCTCCTGCCACACACTTTAGCCTCCCTTCTTCCTCCCCAGGGCTGCAGGTGGAGTTCATCAACCCCATCTTTGAGTTCTCCAGAGCCATGAACGAGCTACAACTCAATGATGCTGAGTTTGCTTTGCTCATTGCCATCAGCATATTCTCTGCAGGTGTGTGGAGGGGCAGGTGGGAAACCCAGTAAGACTTGCACCCCAGAGGACTGCAGGACCTACAGGGCAGGATTGTGCGGGTGGAGCCCTTTGCTGTGATTTTGGGATGGGTGAGGTTGTGGGACACATCCCTATTTTGGGGCAGTGATCTGGGGTAGGGGACTGAGGCCCTGGCCAGACCTGCTCCTAAACTCTGTTGGTGACCTATAGACCGGCCCAATGTGCAGGACCAGCTCCAAGTAGAGAGGCTGCAACACACATATGTGGAGGCCCTGCATGCTTACGTCTCCATCCACCACCCCCATGTGAGTCTCCCCAGGTGCCTTTTTCCTCTGCTCCATGCCTGTTCCCTGACACATCTATTTTCCCCTCAAGAATCCCTCTGCCTACATCTAGCACGGACAGTTCTCTACCTCTTCCACAACTCCCTTGCTTTTGTCCTTTTTCCTGGGGAGAAACAAAGGCTTAGCTTGTCCCTCTCCTTCCCCCAGGACCGACTAATGTTCCCACGTATGTTAATGAAACTGGTGAGCCTCCGAACCCTGAGCAGTGTCCACTCAGAGCAAGTGTTTGCGCTGCGCCTGCAGGACAAAAAGCTTCCACCACTGCTCTCTGAGATCTGGGATGTGCATGAATGACTGTTCTTCCCCATGTCTCCTGAGTTCTGGGCAGCACAGCTGAGGCCCCT
The DNA here is from genome assembly GCF_047511675.1 of Marmota flaviventris. NCBI lineage: Eukaryota > Metazoa > Chordata > Mammalia > Rodentia > Sciuridae > Marmota > Marmota flaviventris. The sequence continues at coordinate 19,848,772 of NC_092506.1, read as the reverse complement.
TGGCTGCCTCCTGGAAGTGGAACAGATTGAGAAGGGCAAACATTCCTGGGAGTTGGGCGAAGGATATCCTCATGTAGCATTAAAGGAGAGTCAAAGGGTTGGGAGTTTTGTGGCTGCTGGGCAGTGGGGGGGGCCTGCTAAAGCTGTGCTCCATCTGAAGACCTACTGACCCAACCAAATGGATGAACCTGGGGCCACTTTGCACAGAGTTCTCCAGGGCCCTGCCTCCACCACTTCCTGTTTTTCCCCACAGGGCCCCAAAAGAAATTCTCCAATGTCACTCTGTGGCTTGGCCATAAATACCTCAGGGTGGCCTCGCTGATAGGTCCCACCCTGTTTGTTGGAGGGAGATCAAGAAGCTACAGAGCAAGAGAAAACAATTTCTGAATTGGGCTTACAGCAGTGGAGGAGAAAGCCTGCATCCTTTAGGATCAACCTCCAGACTTAGAGGAGGGAGGCATGTCACAAGTAACAATCTTGGCAGTGAGGGGGACCTTCTTTTACTAGCCCCAATTATGCCATATGGGTGAATGAAATGCTGAGGCTTAGATACCCTCTCCCCAATAATAGTAATGCAGGTGGGAGCGAGTGGTCTTTCTGTGGGGGTAAGAGGAGCTGTATTTAACAGCCAATTACCTTTCACGCGTAAGTGTCTAAAGCCTTAGTTTTTCCCTTGGCATCTGATAAAAAGGACGCAACCTGAAAGACCCAGGGCCAGGTATCCCCTCCTTTCAGCCCCCAGGGATCTGTGGGACGGGAAGAAAAGTCCCTTGGGGCCTGGAGAAGCTGCCTAGGGTTGTGTTTGAGCGTTCAAAAGGACCGGACTCCATTTCCCAGCGGGCACCGCGGCACCGTTCTGCCCCCTTCCGTGCGTGCCTGGTGTAGGTGATACCGCGGCCGCGCCTTCCAGCCTCAAGTCCCCCCGCCACCCGGGATTGGTAGACTCCACCGGCTGGGTAGCCAGCTTTCCAGCTCCGGCGGCTGGACCCTTCCAAAACGCGAGTGGGGGTAGCAAGGTGAGGTGCGGGGAGACGGTCAGGAAGTCTCAGGAGCAGTTTATCTTGAGAAGTCACTTTCAGGTCAATGAACATTTCCTTGAAATGGGCTCTATGATAATGCCTAATTAAAATCTATTTGAGCAACCTAAACAAAAGGTATTCCTTTGGATCCTCCCCTTAGCACGCAGCGGCGCTGGGCTGGCCCAGCGCTTCCCATCCCTTCCCACTCGCACACGGATAGGTGTGTGCGCAGCCTCCTTTCTTCCGAAGTCGGCTCCACCTTTCAGCGGTCGGCTTGGTGCAGCCCTGCCCCCGGGGCGAATGGTACAGCCCCAGCCCCCCTCAGCTTCCCCCTTCCGCACCGGCTCCGAGTGGTACGCGCCCCCCGGTGCGGACGCGGAACTGGAGCCCGCTCGCAGCGGCGCCTCGCGAGGTAGCGACTGACGCTCGGCTGCTGGGGGACGTCCAGCCGGCCTGGCAGGTCCCCCGAGGTTCGGGAGGTAGGACAGTCCGGGCCACTGGGGGTCCTGGACAGGCATCTGGGGACTCCTGGGGGAAGCGGGCTCTGAGAGGGACGGGCTCCGTGAAGAAAGGGTCTCTGAGGAAGGACTGAAGGAAGGTAAAGGGTCATGGATGTCCAGAGGGACTGGGGAGTCTTAGGAGGAAGGGCAGCGGCCAGAGGTGTGGGCGCTCCGGCCGCCGAGGGGGTGCGGGCTCCGGGATGAGAGCAGCTCCGCTCGGTTCCTGCCTTGCGGGCGGCGCTGGTTGCGGGGCGGGGGTGGGGAACTGTCCAGCAGGTGAGGGGGCGGGCAGAAGTGTCCAGCCCGGGTCCCAGCCGGCACTCGCGCCTGGCATGAGTGTGCTGGTGCGCGTGTGTGAGTGCGTGTGCCTTATTTCTGGTGAGGATTTGGAGAGCCACATTTGTTTCTTTAAAATAAATACATTCTCAAATATATGTGTGTATATTTTGAACTTGATGCTTCAAAACTGACTTGCTGAAGAGTAGGGAGAGTGGAGGCACCATTTAATCTCTCCTGCAACTGCTCCCCCTTTCCAGGCTCGTGCATCTCAATTCTTGCTTCTTTTCCTGCCCTCCCCTCTTCCCCAACCCTGCCTATCGCCGGCCTCATTGCTCCAGTTCTTCCTCACGCTGGACCAGTCTGTGCTGATGAGCTTGCAAGGTCACTGCCTGGGGAGGGGGAGGAGAGGAGGTGCTCACGTCAGCAAAGATGTCATATCGCCCTCGGGGTTCCTGTGGTTTTACTATGAGATCCTGCCCAAACCGAAGGACAAATCTAAACGTTTGGTTAGCATGGCCATTTTAGGCTGAAAAGGCATGGATAATCTAAAGGATTGTGGATTCTAGATGTTGGTCATGTAGGATAGAAAGATATATGTTTTGAGTTTGATGCCTTAGGATTATATGGAGATGGGAGCTTGGTGCTCTGCCTTAGCAAATAGGGTTGAGGCAAGAGGTGGAGTCCTAGCCTATTTTGAAGATAGAGTGAGTTATAGATGGTGGTAGAAATTTTAAAGTCTGTGGAAAAGAGAGTGAGAGGAGAGAATGAGAAGAAAGCCTTTATCTTTGCAATCTGAAAAACTGAAGGTTGCTGAGATGTGGATAATCACAGATCTCAGAGCCCTTGTGGCTGGAAGGAGATAAGAACTGTAGAACGTGATAATGACTTGAGTTTTTTCAAATGGTTCTCAGTGGAGAGGACCTGATATTTCACCAAGGCTAGAGAGGCCCTGTGTCTAATTAGTAGTAGGAGATGTTTCAGGCCTGATGGATGAGATCTTAGCCACAAAGATCTTATGGTTTTCTATGTAAACCTATATTTCAAAGCTTAACCTAGAATTCCAGTCCTATAAATTCTGTTTTACTTTTTTTCACTGAGTTGCTTAGGGCCTTCCTAAATTACTGAGGCTGGCTTTGAACTCGTGATCCTCCTGTCTCAGTCTCCTAAGCCGCTGGGATTACAGGCTTGTGCCACCACACCAGCTAAATTCTGTTTTACTTTAAGACACTTTGGCTTTTACTCTAAACATTTCTACACATTTCTTTATATAATGAATTGTTTTTATCCACATCCCATTTCATTTCTCCATTTCTCTGCCTTTTTCATTCTGCCTAGGAGGAGCTGAGCTCAGCTGTATAATAATGCCCCACCTTCTGGAGTATGCTCATGACTCCAGCAGTTGGGAGAACCAAAGGACTGTTTGGGGTTGTTAAACACTAGTGATTCCCAGAAATGAGTGAGTGTATGACATTCTCGGAACTTGGTGATGAGGGGATATCTCTATCAAAAGCCAGGATTGTGGAAAAGTGCAGACTGGTGGCAGACAAGGGAAAAGATAACCTAATTTTTAGCAGGTGCTGTCATGAAAGAGGTGTCTCTAGGTTTACGGAGAGTGAATTGTTATGGGCCCTGGCGGCTCTGGAGTAGCAGCTGCTAGCACTGAGCGGTCACCAAGCAGGGGAGGGGCTGTAACTCTTCTATAAATAGTGCTAGGAGCAAGAGTCACTATGGAGATAAAACTGAATCCTATTACCTGTAGGTCCTGCATTGGGAGCAAGAGAAAAAAGCAATATTTTGAGGATGTGAGGCGTTGCAACTAGGTCTTGTTTATTATTAGGTAGGGGAGAAAAAGATAGAACTTCTACTCATAATCTAAACCAAATAGGGCGTTAAGTAAACTGGGGGTGTGTGTGTTTCTATATGTATGGGAGTGCACACAGCAGCAGATGAAGGAGTGGTGTGTGTGTTTTGTAGTGTAATGGGATTCTCTGTGTGACTGTGTGCAGAGCAAAGGCAAAATTGTGGAGCACTGGAAATACCTTGTAGTGGAGTGAAACATTTTATTTAGAGAAGTATATGGAGACTCAACAGGAAATAACAGATAATTAGGATCATGTAAGCTTTTCCTAATTTTCTTTTCTTTTCTTTCTTTTTATTTATTTATTTTTATTTTTGGTAGCAGGGATTGACTCCAGGGGTACTTAACTACCAAGATATATCACCAGCCCTTTTTATTTTTAGTTTGAGCCAGGGTCTCACTAAGTTGCTTAGGGCTTTGTTAAGTTGCTGAGGTTGGCTTTGGTTTTGTGATCCTCCTGCCTCCTGAGCGCTGGCATTACAGGCATGTGCCATTGTGCCTGGCAACTTTTCCTAATTTTAGAACTATAGTTTAGGAATTCCTGTGAACACCCTTCCTTGAAACTGGAGAAATCCTAGCATGTCACACTTAATTCATAATTTCTATAAGAAAAAGTAGAGGGCTGTGGCTGTGGCTCAGTGATAGAGCACTTGCCTGGCACATGGGAGGTGCTGGATTCGATCCTCAGCACCACATTAAAAAAATAAATTAAATAAAGATGTTGTGTCCATCTACAACTAAAAATAAAAAAAAAAAAAAAGGAATAGAATAAGGCCTCATCTGTATGTATTGTATTACTGATTCTGATCTTGAGACCAGAATAGAGAGTAACTGCTTCAGCACCAAGGGCAGAGCCAGTAGCCATGGCCACTGGGCCCTTTTCTTGCTTGATGGGGGAGAAAAATGATTGAAATGGGGCAACTGGGGTATGGACATTCTTCATCTGTGATCACATGAGCTAGAATAGCCAGCTGTTGTTATTGTCTGAGTGCAATTAACTAGACAGTCTATATGGTAGTTTCTCATCAAGCTAAATGAGGATTGTTGAAACAGAATAATTAGGTTTCCATCTAGACCTAGAAATACAGATTAGTGCTGATTGAAGAGTCTGGTTTGATCCCAATCATCCTTGGAGCAGTCCTGAAAGTGACTTAATTTTTGTTATCATAATGACTGAGTCAGTATTACACTGCCCAGGTCTGTTTTTCAGAAACAGAGCCCCAGGGGCTAGACTGAAAATGAGCCACACTTGATAGTGATGGGGACAGGAGCCATTATTTCTCCTTCTCCCCCTCTTTTTTTTCTTTTCTTTTTTTTTTTTTAGGTGCTGGGAATTGAACCCAGGGCCTTGGCCCCATTAGGTAAGCACTCTACCACTGAACTACATCCCCAGCTCCGTATCCTACTAGTCATTTGACTCTGTGAACTCATAAGCCTAGACACTAGGCTAGACAAGTGTCAAGTTCTCCTGTCTTTAGTACTAAAGTGGAAATTCTTCTGACCTGTGCCCCTGATTGGGATGAAGTTGACAGAGGGATGATTCACTCAGGCACAGCAATGAAATCTTATCAGTCCTTTTTTCCTATTAGACTTGGATTATCAGATAATAACAGAATTCTTCCTGGGAATGAGACTCCTTGCTTGGTGCCCTGAAGTTTCTCTGAGATGAACTGATGAATTGGAACCATGGTGCAAAAGAAGAAGTTCTGTCCCCGGTTACTTGACTATCTAGTGATCGTAGGGGCCAGGTAACCAAGAAGAGATATCTTTGTTTTGTCATGTGGGATAGCCACAAAATATGCAATTCTTCTTCTCTGTTTCCATGTTGCTTTGCATATCTCAGTTTTTCCTTTTATTTTACCCTTATGGGAGCATTGATGCCCACAGGGAAAACAACACATTGGGTAGATCCAGAGTGTTGGTCTGGACAGAAACAGAGCAAAGCTCTGTTCTTAATTAGCATCTTTGTGATTTTGAGCAAATATAATTTTTTTATATCTGAATTTTCTTATTTTATAAAAAGCAAAAGTACATTGCACTCCTAATCTACCTACATATACTCTTTTGGTAATTCGTTAGCTAGTACTCTTTGAAAGATGTTGTCATAGGTGTTAGTGATCATTTTATTGTTGAAAGTTTTTTTCAGGATAGGTGTATGTCTTCATGACAGTGCAGACTACATTCAGCCTGCCAGCTAATGTTTTCCAAGGTCCTATAGTTGGGTTACTTTATCCACAAGGACATTCTGAGCTTTATTTGTTGACTGTGGTTAAAATTTGATAGCATCTTCTATCTCTTCAGGCTGCTGAGTTTGTCTTTATATTCTTCAGGCACCCGAGCAGTGACAGTGTGGCCCAGACTCCTGAATTGCTACGGCGATACCCGCTAGAGGACCACCCTGAGTTTCCCCTGCCTCCAGATGTAGTGTTCTTCTGCCAGCCAGAGGGCTGTCTGAGTGTGCGGCAGCGGCGCATGAGCCTTCGGGATGATACCTCCTTTGTCTTCACCCTCACTGACAAGGACACTGGTGTCACACGTTATGGCATCTGTGTTAATTTCTACCGTTCCTTCCAAAAGCGAATGCCTAAGGAAAAGGGGGAAGGCGGGGCAGGGTCCCGTGGGAAGGAAGGGACTGGTGCCACCTGTGCCTCAGAAGAGGTTGGCACAGAAAGCTCAGAGAGTGGCTCATCCCTGCAGCCTCCTAGTGCTGACTCCACCCCCGATGTGAACCAGTCTCCTCGGGGCAAACGCCGGGTCAAGGCAGGCAGCAGGTCCCGCAACAGTACTCTGACATCCCTGTGTGTGCTCAGCCACTACCCTTTCTTCTCCACCTTCCGAGAGTGTCTGTATACCCTCAAACGGCTGGTGGACTGCTGTAGCGAACGGCTGCTGGGCAAGAAATTGGGCATCCCTCGAGGTGTACAAAGGTACAGTTTGCTGCTCATGCTCGGAAGAGGGGGAAGCGGTTAGAGGTTAGTTATAATTGGTCTGTGAGGGGCGTGGGAAATTTCCTATGCAGGCGCTTTAAACCTATTTAAACACATTAGCCCTTAACTAAGCAGAAGACAGCTGCTGAGCTGAACCTCCTATCATAATTGGGCTTGGAATAATACCGAGGAGTTTGATGTTTTATGGTGGGCATGTCATTAAGTCCTACTACCTATGCATTTTACAGTTGTTCTTGCCCTTATGTAAATAGCTTCTGGTCCCAATGGAGCTCAAAGAGTGGGATTTCCTAATGGTAGTCCTTTTCCAATTGTCATTATACCCTCCATAGTTATATTGGGTTGCAATGAGGTATCAGCTCCTAATGCTTATGTCTGACAGCTGCTGTGTGCTCCTTAGGGACACCATGTGGCGTATCTTTACTGGATCACTGCTAGTGGAAGAGAAGTCAAGTGCCCTTCTGCATGACCTTCGAGAGATCGAGGCCTGGATTTATCGATTGCTGCGCTCCCCAGTACCTGTCTCTGGGCAGAAGCGAGTAGACATTGAAGTCCTTCCCCAGGAGCTCCAGCCAGCTTTGACCTTTGCTCTTCCAGACCCTTCTCGATTCACCCTAGTGGATTTCCCTCTGCACCTTCCCTTGGAACTTCTGGGTGTAGATGCTTGTCTTCAGGTGCTAACCTGCATCCTGTTGGAGCACAAGGTGAGAGGGCCAGCTGCACAGACTTTCTAGGGAAAGAGCTTGACACTGTGGCAGAGGCTAGACAATGAGCTCTTTGAGGACAGGGACTGACATTTTCATCTTTTCATGTCCAGGAATAACAATGCCAGATGTATGGCAGGTATTCATTAGATATGGGTTGAATTAAGGTACTGGTATCATGTAGGGTGTTTTTAGAGGCTTGTCACTCAGTTGAATTATCCTTAATTACACTGACTTAATTCTCAGGAGATATCAGTAGTCCTGTTCCACTTTTGGGATAGGGAGGGAGCAAAAGAACTAGGAAGGTAATGATTCAAGTGAAGATTTCTTCAGTGCTTAGTTAGGGAGGTGGCAGACATGGTAGCACATGGGACAGAGATGATTGTGGAAGCTAAGCTGCAGCTATAGACATGGTGAGAGAATTAAATTGTAGTGTTGAAAGCTGTTTTCTTGTCAACCTGATTTTATGCTGTTGAGTGACTCTTCTGGTGTGGCTGTGGCAGGTGGTGCTACAGTCCCGAGACTACAATGCACTCTCCATGTCTGTGATGGCATTTGTGGCAATGATCTACCCCCTAGAGTATATGTTTCCTGTCATCCCACTGCTTCCCACCTGCATGGCATCGGCAGAGCAGGTGAGTCTGAAGGTGTCTTCTAGCTTTGTAACCTGTATCTTTATAAGGGATCAGGCTCAATGCCCAGAGAAGCTGTCAGTCAATACTTGTCCTCAATCCCTTATAAATTATTTGTCTATGACTGATGGATTTAAACTGACTTAGTGACAAAATCTATGCTATTTATAATTTCTTTATTTCTTTTCTTTAAAATCAGAGTTAAAGGCTGGGGGTGTAGCTCAGTGGTAGAGCACTTGTCTAGCATGCACAAGGCCTTGTATTTGATCCCAAGTACTGCAAAAAAGAAAAAATTCCATAATCACAGTTGATGATTGTAGACTACTTGCTACACTGCTGTAGATATTACATAATATACAGAAAATATGTTGTCTTGCCTTTCTAAAATCTGAAAAATTCTGAATTTTAAAATACAACTAGCTTAAGGGGTTTTTTATTTTTAATTTTTTAGATGTTGGTGAACCTTTATTTTATTCATTTATTTATATGCAGTGCTGAGAATTGAACCCAGTGCCTCACACATGCTAAGCAAGCGCTCTACCACTGAGTCACAACCCCAGACCAGCTTAAGGGTTTTGAAAATAGGATTTTGAGTCTATATTTCCTTATCTAGAAAAATCCTGACTTGATAAGTGCTTATAATAGGTTTTGAACTTTGTTTCTTATCTTCTTATCCTTTCTACAGCTGCTGTTGGCCCCAACCCCCTACATCATTGGGGTCCCTGCCAGCTTCTTCCTCTACAAACTAGACTTCAAAATGCCTGATGATGTATGGCTAGTGGATCTGGACAGCAATAGGGTAAGGTTCTGGCTAAGGCATCGTAGAGTAAGATTATGTTCTAGACCCAATCCTGTGATACCCGTTTTTCTAGATGTTTCTGTTGTGATACTCGTTAAAACAACTTTTACTCATGCTGCTTTTATTTATTGTCAGGATAGGCCCATGGTTAGGTTTAAAGGATTTAGTTTTGCCAGAATTAAGTGCTCTTCCAGCATTCTTTAAGAGCAGTAGGACAGTTGCTTTTTTTTTTTTGTAGTTGTAGATGGACAGCATGCCTTTATTTTATTTGTTTATCTTTATGTGGTGCTGGAGATTGAACCCAGTGCCTCACACGTGCTCGGCAAGCGCTCTGCCACTGAGATAGAGCCCTGGCCCAGGACAGTTACTTTTATGGTATCATTATATGGTGTAGATCTCCTGATGCTTTTCCTGGGATATGGTTTCCAGTAAGAAATGGCCCTGGGCTGGGGATGTGGCTCAAGCGGTAGCACGCTCGCCTGGCATGCGTGCGGCCCGGGTTCGCTCCTCAGCACCACATACAAACAAAGATGTTGTGTCTGCTGAAAACTAGAAAATAAATATTATTAAAAAAAAAAAGAAATGGCCCTTTCAGGGCAGACTTAAAAAAACATTATATTTACATCTTGCAGCATGAGTACATTAAAACTTTAGAAAAACTTTATAAGTGTTCATTGGAAAACAAAAATACATGAAGAGAAAAAAATAAGAACTGTAACCTTATTATCTAGTCACCAATAACATTTAGGTATATATTTTTTTCAGATGTGTGTGTGTGTGTGTGTGTAACATGTGATAATATTATACACATAAAATCTTCCTATTATCTTCTTTACCCTTATGGAAGTGAAACTTCTGATTAGTTATTCTAAGGTCTTGCTTTTATCTTTTCTCTGGTACAGGTGATCGCCCCAACCAATGCAGAATTGCTCCCCATCCTGCCAGAGCCAGAATCATTAGAGCTGAAAAAACATTTAAAGCAGGTAGGTGAAGAGTGAATGAAAGGAAAGGGAGTAATAGATGCCCTGGGGTTGCTGTAGGAAGGCAGCTATTCTAAGACCCTGTTTCATTTTAGACTTTACAAAGCAGATTTTCACTACTTTACAAAGTAGATTTTCTTTGCCTCTGTTGGGTTCAAGAAGAGGTATATCCAATTTTGCGTGGCAGGGGTGAATCTCAAAAGGATTCCTTCTAATTTGTTGTATGCCTTGTCACTGTATGATGCTGTATAAAATGATTTTTACTTTCTATTTCTTGTCGTGTCTGCCATTCTTTATGGCCTTGGAGCATTCTCTCAATTTTCTAAGATGGGAGTTTGCAGTTTGGACCATCAGGCTTGGACCGTTGGGCTCCTTTTATACTGTCTCCTTGAATTGATCCTATAGTCCCTATAGAATCCTTTCCTCAAAAATTCCTTTTTTGGAGGGGAGTGTGGTGATGCATACCTGTAATTCTAGCAACTCAGGAGGCTAAGGCAGAAGGACTATAAGTCAAGGCCAGTCTTAGCAACTTAGTGAGTCCCTGTCTCAAAATAGGAAAAAATTAAAAAATGTTCTGGGATGTAGCTGAGTGGTAAATCACCCCTGGATTCAATCTCCAGCACCCCTTCCCCCTCCAAAAAATCCTTTTTTGAGTAATCCCTTACATCTGTTTTTCATTGGTTCATTTTCTTCTCCTCCTTCTGCATGCCAAACAGTACCTGGAGGTAAAACACAATAAGGCTACATTCCCTTCCCCTGCTGTATGTGTTATATAGGACAAGCAGTAGCTAGCACTGTGTTTATTTTTATTAATCCCACTCTCTTTTGAAAGGTCTTTAGAAATCTTTTTTTCCTGTGTTGTCTGAAGTACTCAGTAGTTTCTCTAGATGGTATATGTTTGAGTTTAAATGGGTCATTTTGTATCCTTGTCACTCTCCCTTGCTTCATCACTGCTCATGTAATATGATACCTTGCTGCAGAGTCTGGTAGGATTGCAAGTTCAGAAACTTCTAGCTGTCTTCATTTACTGTGTTTTCATTATTGATAATTGCTTAAGTATGACTGATGAGATGGAGAAGTTGATATAAGAAATTATGTCAGTTTATTACTTTAAATGTTTATAGGAACTAAGATCCTTGAGCTCATTGATTTTTGTATTCTGACCACTGCTTCTCAAAAGTGTGGTCCATGGACCATTAGCATCGCCTGTAAACCCAGTTACTTGGGAAGCTGAAGCAGAAGAATCACAAGTTGGAGGCCAGCCTGGGCAATTTAGCAAAATCCTGTTTCGAAACAAAAAATAAAAAGGGCTGGGATGTAGTTCAGTGATAAAGCACACCTAGGTTCAATCCCTAGTACTGAAAACAAAACCAAACCTCAGAACCATCCCAAACATACAAAATTAGAATCTGCATTTTTAACAACATCCTAGGTGATTCCTGTGCTCACTAACTTTTAAAAAGCATTATTGATCTAGACCAGTGGTTTTCAAATTGCCCCATGGAGCCTCCTAGGGGCTGATTTCAACTGGGTACACTGAATACATGAAGCTCTGGTTCCTCCAGAGAAACTGTTTTTAAATTTCAGTTATGTTTCCATATAGATTTCAATTTGAAAAACTGTTCATTAAAAAATAAAAATAGAAAACTATTGTCAGATTTGATCAAGTTGTCTTGAGCTAGGTTGATTGAGAGCAATATTCAGGCTTAATAATTCAGGCAGTATTATAAAGGCTAAAATATTTGGAATCTTTTTTCAAAGATGAAGGCTATGAAATGAATTGGCTGTGATTTGCAGAGCACAGTTCTCTGTTGAGAACTTTTTGGTCAGAAAGTGTGATGTAGAAGACTTTAAGAATGTTCTTTCCTAGAGTTAAGATTGGCTAACTGCCCAGATACCTTATATGAGGAGTTTTTTGTTGTTCCTCAGGCCCTAGCCAGCATGAGTCTCAATACCCAGCCCATCCTCAATCTGGAAAAATTTCATGAAGGCCAGGAGATCCCACTTCTCTTGGGAAGGCCTTCTAATGACCTGCAGTCCACACCTTCCACTGAATTCAACCCGCTCATCTATGGCAATGATGTGGATTCAGTGGATGTTGCAACCAGGTAAGACCAAGCAAACTAAAGAAATCCTGAGTTCTTAAATTGGTTTCTTTGCTCCCTTGGGTTTGGGGCTAGCTACTTCCCATAGCCAGAGTTTCTTTATGTATAAAATGTGTTTGATATTTTGTTATATTTTCCACCTTAGCAAAAGCAAAGAGAATAGTTTATCACCTTTTTAGGATAAAGAAAAAGACCACAGGGCATGATGGCACATGCCTATAATATAGTAACTCCGGAGGCTGAGGCAGGAGGATTGCAAGTTCAGAGCCAGCTTCAGCAACTTAGCAAGACCCTATCTCAAAATAGACAGACAAATAAATAAGGGGCTGGGGATGTACCTCAGTGGTTAAGCACCCCCTGGGTTCCATCCCTGGTACCAAAGAGAGAGAGAGAGAGAGAGAGAGAGAGAGAGAGAGAAAGAAGAAGACCAATGATTCTCTAAATCTCTTCCAAGCTAGGCTTGATGATGTACACCTATAATTCCAGTGGCTTGGGAGGCTGAGGTTGGAGGATCATGAATTTAAGGCCAGGCTGGGCAATTTAACAAGACCCTGTCTCAAAATAAAAAATAGAAAAAAAGGGCTGGGGATGTGGCTTAATGGTAGGCCCCTTGTTCAATCCCTGTAAGGCAAAGTGGAACAAAACAAAACAAAAAACAAAAAATAGATGAAAGATATCTCTCCCTTGGATGTTGGAAATCTGTTGAAGAATGGCTTTGGGAGGTGGTTAACACTGTGAATTGTGGAGTCCTCACTTTACAGGGTATGGTTGGTTCTCAGCTTATCTCAGCGTCATCTTCTTCCCCAGAGTGGCCATGGTACGGTTCTTCAACTCTGCCAACATGCTGCAGGGCTTTCAGATGCACACCCGCACCCTGAGACTATTTCCTCGGCCTGTGGTAGCTTTCCAAGCCGGTTCCTTTTTAGCCTCACGTCCCAGGCAGACTCCCTTTGCTGAGAAACTGGCCAGGACTCAGGCTGTGGAGTACTTTGGAGAATGGATCCTAAACCCCACCAATTACGCCTTTCAGCGAATTCACAACAGTGAGTTCACCTGCCCTCTGTTCTGCTCCACCTTCTATCTTTGAGCTCCTGATGGCCCTTCCTTTAGCTTGTTCTTTACTAATCTTTACCTGTCCCTTCCATTCCTGTTTTTTTTTTTTTTTTAGGTGGGAGGTCCCAGGGATTGAACTCAGGGGAACTGGACCACTGAGCCACATCCCCATCCCTATTTTGTATTTTATTTAGAGACAGGGTCTCATTGAGTTGCTTAGCACCTCGATTTTCCTGAGGCTGGCTTTGAACTCATGATCCTCCTGTCTTAGCCTCCTGAGCTGCTGGGATTACAGGCATACACCACCGTGCTTGGCTCCATTCTTGGCTTTTTTTTTTAATATTTATTTTTTAGTTGTAGTCCGACACAATACCTTTATTTTATTTATTTATTTTTATGTGGTGCTAAGGATCAAACCCAGGGCCCCATACATGCTAGGCGAGCGCTCTACCGCTGAGCCACAACCCCAGCCCTCCATTCTTGTTTTGTTTTAGACTTTTTCCTTTTTTGTGTGTTTACTTGCCTTTCACCCCTTGCTCCCAACTATTCTTTTTCTTCCTTGGGTAGATATGTTTGATCCAGCCCTGATTGGTGACAAGCCAAAGTGGTATGCCCACCAGCTGCAGCCCATCCACTATCGAGTCTATGATAGCAACTCCCAGCTGGCTGAGGCACTGACTGTACCACCAGAGCGTGACTCTGACTCTGACCCCACTGATGACAGGTGAGCAGTCCCTCTTATTAGCCCTTCTCCACAGCACATAGTGGGAGGCAAAACCTCTTAGGAGTTAGGAGTCAAGTCTTCGAAGCCTGGTATTTTATTTTGGTTGATTGTTTTTCTTGGCTTCTTTATTTTATCTTATTCCTGAACTTGAGTTAAAGTGTGCTCCATTTTTGTTTTTCCAAGTTTTGATTGCAGATTTTTTTTCCCCTCTCTTTTTCTGGTTTTGTTTGTTTGTTTCTTTTTCTTTTTTTTTAATGCCCTTCACTCTGCAGTGGCAGCGATAGTATGGATTATGATGACTCAAGCTCTTCTTACTCCTCCCTGGGTGACTTTGTCAGTGAAATGATGAAATGTGACATCAATGGTGATACTCCCAGTAAGTGTGCTTTGGTGAGATTGGCCTGCTCTAAACAGGGGTTAGGCTTGGGGATGAGATGATCTATACCTGTCTCTCTTGGGTTCTGGCAGATGTGGACCCTCTGACGCATGCAGCACTTGGGGATGCCAGTGAGGTGGAGATTGATGACCTGCAGAACCAAAAGGAATCAGAGGAGCCTGGCCCAGACAGTGAGAACTCTCAGGAAAACCCCCCAGAACGCTCCAGCTCCAGCACCACTGCCTGTAGCAGCCCTAGCACCGTCGTCCATGGAGCCAGCTCTGTACGTGAGCACGAGGAGGGGTGGGTGGATGAGAACCGTGGGTGGGAGTGTGGGCCTTGTCTCTGTTAGAAAGGTCATGCTATAGCTGTGAATTTGCCTTTCTTCACACTACCCTTCAGAGGCCCTATGACGTTAGAGCCTCTGAGATATAGTTTTGACCCCAGAGGGAGGTCACTGGGCTTTGTTCAGGGTGCAGCAAAGATGCTCGTGGTACAGTTTATGGGGACAGAGAACGGGGTGCCACAGAGATTTTTTTCCCACACATTTTATAGGCTGGGAATGGGATAGATCTGGCCTGGCCCTGCCAGACTAAGAATAAGGGAAGGCATCATTAGGCACCATGTGACCATATTTTTAAATTTAATATGGCCCTTAGGAACCTGCTGAGTCTACAGAGATGGATGATAAGGCAGCAGTAGATGTCTCCAAGCCCCTCCCTACCGTGCCTCCCAGCATTGGCAAATCGAATACGGACAGACGCCAGACAGAGATTGGAGAGGGGTCAGTGCGCCGGCGAACCTATGACAATCCATACTTCGAGCCCCAGTATGGCTTTCCCCCTGAGGAAGATGATGATGAGCAGGGGGAAAGTTACACTCCCCGATTCAGCCAACATGTCAATGGCAATCGGTGAGAGCCTGGGGATTCCTTCTAGATGGGTGACTGAAGGACCTCACTCCAGTGGACCCTGGGCAAGGGTTAATCAGAGAGTCTGAGAGTCTAAATGCTCTCATGGTTCTGCCATCCCTAAAGGGTGGTTCTTTGATCTAGGGGCTTAGCTGTGGGAAGGAAGCAGTGACTGCAGTGTAGTGTAAGGACCACACTCCCAAGATTAGGTACCGCTGCCTGGGGCTCATAGGTGCCGCTGTGCATTCAAGGGCTCAAAAGCTGCTGCGGCCCAACAGCTTGAAACTGGCAAGTGACTCCGAAGCAGAGTCAGACTCCCGAGCAAGCTCCCCCAACTCCACCATCTCCAACAACAGCACCGAGGGCTTCGGGGGCATCATGTCTTTTGCCAGTAAGTGCCTTAAGCTCTCTCATTGCTCTCTTCCTTTTTTCTCTATGGTAGGGTCTAACTATGGCAGATGTGTCTTAGAACTTGAGATGTGGGCTGGGTTGGCATTACCAGGCTCTAATGCAGATTATTTGGGTAATACTAAATAAAGTACTTTTAGATGACATAGTAAAAATGTGGGTGCAGTAGTACAAACTTGTAATCCCAGCTACTTGGGAAGCCGGTAGGTTCTATCTAGTCCAGCCTGGGCAACTTAGCAAGTCACTTCTTCAAAATAAAGACAATAGGGCTGGGGTTGTGGCTCAGAGGTAGAGCTGTCACCTAGCATGCATGAGGCACTGGGTTCGATCCTCAGCACCACATTAATAAAATAAAATAAAATAAAGGTATTGTGTCCACCTTAAAAATATTAAAAATTATCTTTAAAAAATAAATAAAATTAAAAAAAATAAAGAGAGTAGCTCAGTGGTAGAACCCTTGCCTAGCATGTGCAAGGCCCCAAGTTCAATCTCCAATACCTGGGAGGAAAAAAAAAAGACTAGTCATTATTTTGTTATACCTGGAAGTTTAGTTTTATTTCAGGCAAGACAGATGAGTGGTCAACCATAAATTAAGCACTAAATTCAAAATCAGCTGGGCGAGGTAGGGCACACCTATAATGCGAGCAGCTCTGGAGGCTGAGACAGGATGATTGCGAGTTCAAGCCAGCCTCAGCAATGGCAAGGGGATAAGCAACTCAGTGGAGACCCTGTCTCTAAATAAAATACAAAATAGGACTGGGGATGTGGCTCAGTAGTTGAGTGCCCCGAGTTCAATCCCAGATACCAGAAAAAAAAAATTCATAATCACATACTTACTTGTATACTTATGGGAATATTCTGGTCAATATTGCTTCAGATATATATTTGATACCTTCTTTGCCTGGTGAGGGCCTTTTGTGAACATGCTTTGAAATCTATACAGGATTGATTTTTTTTTTTTTTTTTTTGGTGGTGCTGGGATTAAACCCAGGGCCTTATGCATGTGAGACAAGCACTCTACCAACTGAGGCATTTCCCCAGCTCCGGGATTGATTTTTGATTTTTGTACTTAGAGAATTTCTAGCAATGAGGGGTGGTATCATTTAAAGATTAGAGATAGACCTCTAAACTAAGGACTTCAGAGAGTCAACAGAGAGATAGTTGTGATTTTGTGAGTTTTTTCAGATGCCAGGGAGGAGCTGCACCCACTTCAGACCAGAAGCATATTAACTACCAGTTTTCATGCTGATAGAAGTAGATGAGAAACACGGATATTGTGGGAGGTAGCCAGAGAAGGTTGTACTGGGTTTTGAGCATTCCTGGCAATGGCTCCTTTGTGTGCCCTAAGTTAGACTTGGTGCCTTCTAGATAGTGTAGGTTGTCTGATCTAGCACACTGGGATGCTGCCTGAAAGGAGAGACGAAGACGGTGCTGCAGTCACTGGAGGAGATGCTTTGATTGTTCGTCCTGCTAACTCATTGCTCTCACCCTCCCCACCCTCATAGGCAGCCTGTATCGGAACCACAGTACAAGTTTCAGCCTTTCAAACCTCACACTGCCCACCAAAGGTGCCCGAGAGAAGACCACACCATTCCCCAGTCTGAAAGGTAACTACAACTTTCTTTTGCCAAACTAGGTTACTCTGGAAGGTGTGTCAGGCCTATGGGTGCTTGTCAGGAGCCCTGTGTACCGTGTATCATTGGATTTGGCTGTTGCCCTTCATATTGCTTCTCATGGCTCTCACTGCACATCATGGGCTCTCGATGGTTGTCATATGGAGACCGTATCTGTAGCTAGAAAAGGCCCTGTTACATTATTGAGGATAGTGGCAATTGTGGGATTACTGTCGCTCTTGGCAGGAAACCTTGTCAAAGATACACAACTAACATAGGGATCATCAGCTGCCCCTAGTCAAGGGCAGGTTCCCACTGTGTGAATTTAGGATGAACTCCATCCCAAGGAACTGGCCCACAGAAGGATAGCTGCGGAGCTCCTGGCAGTGTTTATGGTGTCCAGCCTTTTACTATGGCTTCATGTCAACCTGGAGGCTGTGAGTGGGCCAGGTAGTATTAATTGGCTTCTGGACCCCGTTAAGACCTTGTTTCAGTTCACTTGTGATCTCTGGCAGTTTGAGAGGCTCTTCTGATTTTAATTTTATTTTCTTTTGTTTTCTCTGGATATTGTGCTGAAAGATTTAATCCTGATAGGAAGTATCGTGAGAAGCAACTCCTTATATTAACTGACTTCTCACTCCCAGGGTTTAAAAAGATCAGGAGTCTTTGGTGATGATGGGAAAATGCCATATGTGGGCAAAAATGACTTCAGAGTGGTAGTGTTGAGAACTCACTAGCGCTGCTCCCATGCATCCATACACAGCTGGGTAGGTTAGAGGTGGAAAGGTGTTAGTGTTGCTGGCTTTCCATTTGATACATTTGAGGGGAAGAGCAATTGGAACTCTCATTTGCATGTTGATGCTTCGTCTCATTTGCTGCACTTATCTCTCCTACCAGTTTCCCATCCTCACAGTCCTGCCCCACTTCCCATGATAGCATCAGCAAGATGAGTCTCTCCCCTGTGGATGCCCACAGGCTCTCTGGACCCCTGTGCTAGATGTTTCATGAAAACCAGTGGCCCTTCTTTCATGCATGTGCCTGTTCAGCACCTCAGGCTCTCCATATCATTTACCCCAGCCCTGGCTTTGAGAGTTTTCCCTTTAAGGATGGTCTTCCATAGAGCCTTGGTTGTCTCCTGGTCACTTGGCTTCCAGCTCTGATGTGCCCACTATTTAAGCTCTGGGAGAATGCTTGGATGATCTGACTTACTCTCCATCGATGGGTACAAGGGGATGCGGTATTGTGGTGCACCTACTAATTGTGTATTTTGTGTCCCAGTATTTGGGCTAAATACTCTAATGGAGATTGTTACTGAAGCCGGCCCCGGGAGTGGTGAAGGTGGGTCTTGCCCGTGAGCTGTGCATGATCTTTTTTTTCCTAGCATCTTCCGTGCCTGCCTGAGGGCCATCCTCCTCATGAAGCAAGAGGCATCACATGAGTGACCTGCCTTGCCTATCCCCCATGACACCCATGCTGCCCACAGGGCATGCTGCTGGTGCATGTGGAGTGGCCTGAGTCTCCATCCCCACCTCCTTCACATTGCCATGGCTGCTTTCTGCCTGTGTGTGATGCCCTGGTGCCACTCCCACCCAGCCCTGCTGGGGAATGGGCATGGAACATGGCGACCCAGGGTTGTGCTACTGTGGGTTTCTGGACTATGACAGTAATGTCTCTCATTCTGCCTTCCCTGCTTATAGGAAACAGGAGGGCATTAGTGGACCAAAAGTCATCTGTCATTAAACACAGTCCAACAGTGAAAAGAGAACCTCCATCACCCCAGGGCCGATCCAGCAATTCTAGGTAATAAATGCAGAGCTGTTTTAAAAATTCTCAGGTGGAGATAGATTCCTGTATAAAGCTTGAAGGATGCTCAGGATTGGGAAAGAAGCTCTAAGGATGGTAAATGAAATCAGTTTCCTGCCTGATTTCCACTTCTGATCCAATCCACTGCAGCAGTAACAGTTTGCAGTGTTGAAGAGGGTGAAATTGCTGAGGTGGGACTTGGCAAACCAGGTTATCTGCAGAGTTGGGGGATGTGGAGGCTGATGATATTCAGAGACTTGGCTTTGCATTTTGCCCCGGGAGGCAAATATATGGTCTGGTGAAAGGGGAGATGCTCTCCCGAGAAGCTGATAACCACAAAAGTGGTGTGTGGACCCTATAGTGAGAACCAGCAATTCCTGAAGGAGGTGGTACACAGTGTGCTGGACGGCCAGGGAGTGGGCTGGCTCAACATGAAAAAGGTACGCCGGCTGCTGGAGAGCGAGCAGCTGCGAGTCTTTGTCCTGAGCAAGCTGAACCGCACCGTGCAGTCAGAAGATGATGCTCGGCAGGACATCATCCCAGATGTGGTCAGTGTTTGGGCTAGAGGGTCGGAATCGACTGAGCAGAGGGCTGTGGCTGCCAAAGGGAATTTGCTAATTCTAGGACCTGGGTTGTCGTTGCAGGAGATCAGTCGAAAAGTGTACAAGGGAATGTTAGATCTCCTCAAGTGCACAGTCCTCAGCCTGGAGCAGTCTTATGCCCATGCAGGTCTGGGTGGCATGGCCAGCATCTTTGGCCTTCTGGAAATTGCCCAGACCCACTACTATAGTAAAGGTAGGGATCGTACCTGCTGGGCAACATGCCCTCTGCAACTGCCCCACTTGTCAGAAAGAGTCAGCACATTGTTCCCATGGCAAGTTTCCCAGTGCCTTGCTGCTTCCCATCAGGTCTTGGGGTTTTATTTTCTAGTGCATGTTTCTATGTAGTGGGTATTTAGAAAAATAAGGTCTTAGCTTTTCTTTCCTTGAACTTCTTCTATTCCACATCCTCCCATATCCTGGCTTCTCCTACCTCATTTCCCTGCCTCTATTCCCATTCGCTTCCTTTTTTGACCTCTTTCTGTATTTGATCTCTTCTCAGAACCAGACAAGCGGAAGAGAAGTCCAACAGAAAGTGTAAATACCCCAGTTGGCAAGGATCCTGGTCTGGCTGGGCGGGGGGACCCAAAGGCTATGGCACAACTGAGAGTCCCCCAGCTGGGACCTCGGGTACCAAGTGCTACAGGAAAGGGTCCTAAGGAAGTGGACACTAGAAGTTTAAAGGAAGAGAATTTTGTAGCCTCTATCGGTACGTATCATGGTGTCTGGTGTGCTGAGGGGTTCTGGCTTCTTAAATATTCCTCCGTCCTTTCCATCTGTCCAGAATCCTGCCTTTCTCTTCCCCATGCTTTGCTTTCTAAAGAGGGAGATAAGTCTATTTCCAGTGCATTTCTCTATGCTTCTCTATCCCTTATGCCTTGTCTGTAGCCACCCCACTGACATCTCAGAGGAAGAACAGAGGTTTTGTTTAGAGTCCCTGTGAGGCTTAGTGCAGGGAGTCTGAGCTACACTCCTGGTCCCTCTTTTTATTTACATCTAAATTCTTCATATAGCAAAGAGACCATGTGAGTTTCTAGAGGCTAGAAGGAAGCTTATAGATATGTCTTTGGGCTATAAAACTATGGTCATCTGGGTCTCTGAAGCCAATTTTCCCCCATCCAAAGCATTACACTGCCCTGGAATTCGCGCCTCTACAGCCTGTCCAGTGACTCTGTTTCCCTGGGTTCTAGACCTCAGAGGTATATATTTCTGTGTCAGCTCTTCTTTAAACCCTTCCTTTCCTGGACTTCATTAAAAGCTTTCTCCTGTTTGATAGTTTTCCATTCACTCTCTGGTATCACCATTGTTTGGCTCACTCCCTACTTCACCTTGCATCATCCAGGCTGTGTCTTTTCTGGTTCTAGGTGCCTGGGCATTATGCTTCCAGCTGATGCCTCTTTGCCACAACCGTTAGTGATTGGCACTATGTCTGCGTAAATGGTAATGAGGAGCCGTTTCCCTTTTCAGAGAGCTCCTTTCACTAGCCAGATAACTTTCTCCTAGAGGCATTCAGTCCTGGCTTTCTCCTGCCTGGTGTGATGTTCTAGAAAAAGTACCTACCTGCCTGTCTAGAGGTCTGGAGTTTTAGTCCTGTATCATCCACCAACTAGGAATGAGACTTTGGGCAAATAACTTCCCTCACAGGGGCTCTCTCTCCTCCTTTAGGAAATGAGAAAGGTCACACTAAGTAAACCCTGAAGTTCCTTCCAGGGACACAACTGTACCAATTGGTGTTGTTTCTGCTTTGCCCTACTGAGACACTTGTCTCACTATTTTGTCTTCTCTATCAGAGGCATTTCCCTCGAGGACTGGCTAAGAATGGGTCTCTTGGTAGGGCAGGCTCTAGTTCTGATGGGGAGTTTGTTTTTTGGGTAGCAAGAAGGAGGGATGCTGACTGCCTGCATGAGTTGGCCTCTGTCCAATCCAGTGAGTCAAACAGATGGGTGCTGCTGCTTCTGAACCCCTTTGACTGCTTGAGATGATCATCTCTCTTATCTGTTGTCTGTAAGAGCTGCTGTTCTCAGCTTGTTTGGCAGAGAACGTGGTGTGATGGAAGTCAAACTGATCCTAAATTATGCGCTCTCGAGCACATGTTCCAGACTCTTTAGGATCCGTTTCCTCATGCCAAAATGAAGGAGCTTGATGAAGGGCCCTTCAGCTCGAATATTGTACAGGGTTTTTGTTGGCACATTGGGGTTAGTTTTAGAAAGTTGATGTCTTTTTTCTTGAATTTGGGGAAGGCATTGGAATCTCTTGATTCTTCCTCCCTGCCCCCAAATAAAAATACTTTGTATCTCTTGATTGGTAATCCTGTGCCTGAGACTGAAGCAACTTGGGTGGGTGGGTTTCCATTTCGTCATCTGACCAGCCTCTGACTCTCTCTGTCTTTCTCTCCTGCTTGCATTGCATCTGGGGTAGAATTGTGGAACAAGCACCAGGAAGTGAAAAAGCAAAAAGCTTTGGAAAAACAGAGTAAGGAACAAATGCCCCTTCCTGTCCTTAAGTCTCCCATACCTGCCAACTTCCCAGGCCCAGTTGGGGCAGGCTCCCTTTGTCAGCCCCACCCCAAATTTACTCTTGGGGGGTATTGGACTGAAAGCAGGTAGGTGGTGTGTGACTCCGAGGTATATGGCTTGTAGACTGCTTCTTGCCCCTCCCCTTGTAGCTAGCAGTGAGGGTGTCGACTGAGTAAAATCCCTTAGATTGGTTTTCTACTGTGGCAGAGTTGGTGGGGAGAACCTTTGCTGATTGCAGAGTCCCTCATTGGCTGATAGCTCCCTCACCGTTAGGAGGCCTGTGGGCACAGTTGGCAGAGATGGTTGCTGTCCCTCTGTGTTGAGTCTGTAGCTGCCCACCTCTCCCTCTGGTGGCTTGCCTAGGCACGCTTTCTGGCTTTCTGTCATTCTGTCTTTCTGCCATACCATTGTGGGTGGGTGGGGTAGAATGGGATTTTTTTTCCTCAAATGTAGGCATTATAGGATGGGGGTAGGTGAGTGTTCCTCTCTTTTAGCCTAACCTTTTCTGGCCCCTTTGGGTGCATCTGCGTGGGAAGCACTGAATGACCTGGGGACCCTTAAATGATCTCGGCATCAGTGAAGCTCTGATTCTGGGTGCCATGGAATGTGGTTTAGACATTAGTTTGTGGAAACTTTTCTGTTTTAGGATGATTTGCTTAGAATTTTCTCAGACTGAGACGTTGGCTGCAGAGTCCCTTGAGACCAGGTCTAATTTGTACCTGGGGACCTCTTCCTCCAGTGATTCCTGGGGGTGGAGGGGCAGTTCCTGGAAAGGTGACTGGGACATGCTGAACAGGTCTTGGACCAGGCTGTGCTGCTGTCCCACTCCCTTCACCAGCCTGCCCCGAGCCTCTGTGTGTGAGTAACAGAAGTTTTCCCCTACTCAGGGCCCGACGTAATCAAACCTACCTTTGACCTTGGTGAAACAGAGGAGAAAAAATCACAGATCAGCGCAGATAGTGGTGTGAGCCTGACATCTGCTTCCCAGGTTTGTGGCAACCTTGTTGAAAATATTTAAGGTTAAATTTGCTATCTCGAGCTGGGGACATAGCTCAGTTAGTAGAGTGCTTGCCTTACCTGCACAATACCCTGGGTTCAATCCCCAGCCCACAAAAAAAGAAAAAAAAAATTGCTATTTCACAACACATTTCTATTTGTTTGTTTGTTTATTTATTTATTTTTATGGTGCTCAGGATTGAACTCAGGGCCTCACACATGCTAGAAAAATACTCAATCACTAAGCTACACCTTCAGCCCCTATTTTAACTTCAGTTAAAAACAACAACAAAAAAGAAGCAACAACTTCAAAACAACATATCCCATTATAGAGCAATGATTTAATGAGTATACTAGATACAATATTAATATCTATTAAAGATTGTGTTTTCAAGCTAGTGTGGTGGTACACGCCTGTAATTCCAGCAGTTTAGGAGACTGAGGCAGGAGGATTGCAAGTTTGAGGCCAGCCTGGGCAACTTAGCAAGACCTTGTTTCAAAATAAAAAAGAACTAGAGATGTAGCTTAGTGGTAAAGCATCCCTGGGTTCAATCCCGAATCCAAAAAAAGATTGTGCCTTCAAAAATTTAGTGACACAGGAAAATATTTTCAAAACTAGGTATACAATATTAATTCAATTTTATTATAAGAATGTATTTAGAGGGCTGGGATTGTAGCTCAGTGGTAGAGCACTTGCCTTGCATGCATGAGGCCCTGGGTTCAATCCTCAGCATCATATTAAAAAAATAAATGAATAAATAAAATAAAGACATTAAAAAAAAGTATTTAGAAAAAGACTAAAAGGAAATTATGAAAAACAGTGGTTAATGTGGGTGGCAGATTTGTGGCTTATTCTTATTTCCTTATTCTTTCATGTGTTTTCTGCAATGAGTGTGTATTTTTTAATGTGTATTATTTCTTTTTTGTTATGTAAGTCATAAATTTTCTATCAAAGAAAAAATAAGGGGCTGGGGTTGTGGCTTAGGGGTAGAGTGCTCGCCTCGCACATGTGAGACCCTGGGTTCGATCCTGAGCACCACATAAAAATAAATAAGTGAAATAAAGGTATTGTGTCCAACTACAACTAAAAAATAAATATTTAAAGAAAAAAGAAGTTGCTCATGACCTCTCTAGAGATGATATCAGAAGGGTGGGGAGGGGAGAAGGAAGAAGGTTCAGTATTTCTGAGGGAAACCGAGAGCAGGTAGGACACCTCTCCTACTATGTCTGTCCCTGTATCTTATTGCAGAGAACTGATCAAGACTCAGTCATCGGTGTGAGTCCACCTGTTATGATCCGCAGCTCAAGTCAGGATTCTGAAGTTAGCACCGTGGTAGGGGAACACCACACTGGCATCTTGGTGGGTGGAGTGTGGGTTCCCCCTTTGGAAAAGGGGGCTTCTTTCTCTTTGGAGGGTGCTCTTAGTCTCAGGTCAGCATGGGTCTCATGGTGGAGATAGGTACCTGTCATAGGTGCACATATACAGGATTTCACAGGGCTTCTCCTCATCTTATGAAGAATCAAGTACTTAGAGAAGCCACCTGACTCACTTATAAAATTTGATGCTTTCTTATTGTAGCAGAGAGCTCAAACAGTGTGACATTTCTGGGGCCCTTCCCTGGGGAGTATCTCTTACTACCTCTTTTCCCTTTCCAGGTGAGTAATAGTTCTGGAGAAACGCTTGGTGCAGACAGTGATCTGAGCAGCAATGCAGGTGATGGACCAGGTGGTGAGGGCAGTGCCCACTTGGCAAGTTCCCGGGGCACTTTGTCTGATAGTGAAATTGAGACCAACTCTGCCACAAGTGCCATCTTTGTAAGCTTTGTTTACTAACAAAAGAAGACCATTTCTTTAATGGGGGAGGGAAATAGGTTAGAAAAGAATGAAAAGTTGAGATACAATAAGAAGGAAAAGATGGAACTTGGGAAGGGTATAGTTCAGTGGTAGAGCACTTGCCTTATAGTTGCAAGGCCCTGGGTTCCATCCCCAGCACCAGAAAGAAAAGGAAAATGTAAAGTAAGGTATAGATAATATTTGGCTTTAAGAACAATGTTTTTTAAGGCATTTGTCAGTAATTTGACTCCAAGATCTAGACTTTTAGAACCCTTTCCTTAATCATAGGTGAGTTAAGTGTCCTTCTCAATCAGATATGAGCTTTGAATCATATGTAGTAATAATCCCCATATTTTAAAATTGATTGATTTTTAATTGATGCATTATAGTTGTACATAAAAATGGAGTTCATTGTTATGTATTCATGCATGCACATGGCATAGTCTGTGATCCTCATATTTAAAATGGACCAAGCAAAACCTTGTAACTCTCATTTAGTGCCAGTCTACATATTAACTGTGGATCAGTCCAGTTTTATTTTGGTTACTGCTCTATTTCTATATAGTACCTTCAAACAATATTTCAGGGCTGGGGTTTTAGGTTAGTGGTAGAGCGCTTGCCCAGCAAGTGTGAGGCACTGGGTTTGATCCTCAACACCACATAAAAATAAATAAATAAAAGATATTGTACCCATCTATAACTTTAAAAAGTTATAAAAAAATAGTATTTCATTACTAACATTTAAAATATTTACTCATTAATAAACGTGTGAAGTGATTAATAAGTGCCAGATTCCATACTAAAGGAACAGAGAGGAATAAGGCATGATTCTCACTCTCAAAAATTTGTAATTCGACAGATTGCTATAAATAGTCTCTTCTGATAGGCAAGGGGAACAAAGCCTTAGGAAAAAAAGAACTTGCCCTAGGTCACCCAAAGTTCTTGGCTAACTGTAATGAAATGAATTCTTTTTAGTCTTTGCCTTAGACAAGTAAGGCAAGTGTATATGTGCCTCTTTATATGCATTAAATACTTTGATACACTTGCCTCTTTGTTAGAGAAGAGAATGGGTATTCTGTAGAAGATCTCATAGATCCTTATCTTTGGTCTGTGGGGAGAATGGAAAATAAAATTTAAAAGAAATCAATTATTTAACTCTGGTTACCAAGACATTCTGTAGATGTATTTCTTCTAATAGTGATTCCCGAGTGAAGGTTGGGATAGGATTGGGAATCAGGGTCCCTCAAGTTAATGGGCCTTAACTCTGAGCTCAGTATTGTTTTAGCAAGAATATTTAAAATCCTTCCAATGTGCTTCTGTTCTGGATGTTAAAATTAATATCATGGAATATCAGTCTTCAGAAAGCCATTCATTCAGCTCTGTGCTACCTTTCCTAGACCTTCCTGAGACAAATTCTTACTTGTCCTAAGCTGGTGCAAGGGATCTATGTACAGTTGAGTTGCTGAGTGCAGTCACCTAAATTTCTTGGTTCAAAGAGCTGTTTTAACAAGAATAAATTATGCTAACTCTCTATGGCCCATTGAGCAAAGTATTGGGCTGTGAACTAGGAAACTGGCATTTAGTCACACTAATTAGATATTGCCCAATAACCTTTGATCAGTTGCTCCTTTGCTTATTCTGTCCCTGTGTTACGAAAGGGCATGGTATTACTTACATCTTACCTAGGCAGAAATGTTTTTGATTCAATAGAAAGTCTAATACTTCAGAAGTGACAAATGAAGTTAGTGATACTTCTCAGAGGCAGTAAGAGATGTAGGATAGAAGAAATTAACATTTTAAAATCAATTACCAACTGTGTGCCAGGCACTGCTAAGTGCTTTTCATATTTAATCCTTGTGGGGTGTAACTCAGTGGTGAAATGTATGAGGCCCTGGTTCAATCCCTAGCACTAGAAAAAAATTAAATTTATTCCTTGCTGTAGTCCTGTGATGAGGAAAAGCCTGTGTTCTTTCTACTATGTTGTGCTGCTATTCGCTTTCTACTAATATCTTGAGAGAATTTGCCTGGTTATTATTTTTTTTTTTTAAGAGAAAGTTGTCATACAGAGTCTAAGGAGTGAAGATAAGTCAGAATGAAAGGTTGATCACTTTATTTGGGAGGCAGTAACAGAAAGCAGGGTTATCAGATTGATTTTTAGTCAAATCCTAGAGGCAAGCAAGGCCACTGGAATTTTTGTTGCTAATGGATGGTGCCTGGTGTGAGCCTTTTGGTGAGATGTTTGGTTTACCTTGTCCCTATTCACTGACCTATCACCTTGTCTCTCTAGGGTAAAGCCCACAGCCTGAAGCCAAAGGAGAAGCTGGCAGGCAGCCCAGTTCGCTCTTCTGAAGATGTAAGCCAGCGCGTCTATCTCTACGAGGGACTCCTAGGTGAGAAGTGGACTGGGAAGGCCCTTCACACTGAAAGAGAAAGTTGGGCTCAGCCAGAGGAGAGGGTAATACTGGCCAGTAGCTGCTTAGCTCTTTGCTGATCTCAATGTTAACAATGGATAAAATTTCATTTCTGAAGCAAGCAAATTATTGGATCTGGAACAAGCAGTAGGCGAAAACTAGATGAGATTGGATTTTGGCATTAATCAATAGCTGTCTTTCTGTCTTCCTTTCTTTACTTTCTTGCTGCCATGGTCTTTCCTGCTCACAATTGGCAGGAAGGGACAAAGGATCGATGTGGGACCAGTTAGAGGATGCTGCTATGGAGACCTTTTCTATAAGTAACCACTTTTCTTTGTGTGCTGTGTTCATGCTTCCTGCTTGGGAGGGACTGGGACTTACTCGGTAGCATCTGGGTCTGGTGGCAGGAGTGTTAGATCTGGGGTAGAGGTTCATGTTTCCCATGGATTGGAATCACTCTCTTTGGTCTGGGGTTTACTCTCTTTATTTTTGTTTGGCAGCTGTATTCCTTCAATGTTAAATATTCTCTAAAAAGTCTTTATTCTACACAGGCAAAGAGCGTTCTACTTTATGGGACCAAATGCAATTCTGGGAAGATGCGTTTTTAGATGCTGTGATGTTAGAGAGAGAAGGGATGGGTATGGATCAGGGTCCCCAGGAAATGATTGACAGGTATGAAGCTTGAAAAACCTGTGGGAGTGTGCAAATCCAGCCTTCTCCCTGTTAGTTCAGTGGTCTCCTACCTGAGGGCTGACTTTTGCCTGGTCTTCTGCTTAGGTACCTGTCCCTGGGAGAACATGACCGGAAGCGCCTGGAAGATGATGAAGATCGCTTGTTAGCAACCCTTTTGCACAACCTCATCTCCTACATGTTGCTGATGAAGGTAACATTGATTTTGCGTATGTCTGGCTGTTACTGATGTTGGAAGGGCGAGGTTTGTTCCTATTGCCTAAATTCAGGTGTCCTTGGGAAGCTATTAAAGCATTTTATGGGGAGCTGGGTGAGGTGGCGCATGCCTGTAGTCCCAGTGGCTCGGGAGACTGAGGCAGGAGGATCACGAGTTCAAAGCCAGCCTCAGCAACTTAGCAAGGCCTTAAGTTACTCAGTGAGACCCTGTCTCTAAATAAAATACAAAATAGGGCTGGGATGTGGCTCAGTGGCCGAGTGGCCCTGAGTTCAATCCCTGGTATCCCTGATAAAAAGCATCTTACGGGGGATCTCTTTCTGATTGAAAAGTTTGATTCCTCTCTATCAGTTTGCATAGGATCTCTTTAGCCGAAACTACCAGGATGTTATGCTAATGAGTGTTGTAAAGGTAATTGACCCTTTTATACTATGTTTATTTTGAATTTTATGTGGGCTCCCCTAAGTAGTCTTAGGATGCCAGTAGAGCTTCACACATAATACAATGGATTATTTATTTTTTAGTAGGTTCTAAAACCTTAGAAAGGATGCTCAGAATTTACTTTTCAGCAGCAGCCTGTTTTCATATAGGATTTTTCAACAACTATAAAAAGAGCTAGCCATTAGCAAAGTAATGTTTGATATGGTTGTGCTTGGATTTTATAGCTGTGGAAGAAGTATGGTTCCAGATGAAAAGTCCTGCTCTGATAGGGAAACATAATTTTGGGGTTGGTGGGTAGAAGAGAGTTGTTTGAGAATGAGTCCTTGAGAATAGCTTTCCTCCTGCTCTTCCCAGCCTCCTTAGATTTGAAGGGATCAGTTAATCAAATGCAGAGAATTTTGGGTTGCTCACTTTCTGTTGTAAGGTTCCCTCTACTCTGTTGAATTCCAGGGGCACCAGTTGACTGGTTGGGGAAAGATGGTGATTCTTAACCTTCAGAGGATCTCAGCTACTACAGTCTCAGAATTGCCATTCTGAGTCATTATTTCTACATTATGCTCTGAGGAGCCCTTTAGGGGTGAATGTTATCTTTTGGGGATGACAGGAAGTGTCCCCTTGAAGCCTGTCCACTCTCAGAGCCACTTTTTTGCAGGAGCTAACCAGAGATAGAACCAGGACTTTTCTCCCTGGTACATTGGCAGAACACCCAGTCAAAAGCATTCTCCCATGTTCAGAGATGTGTTCTTTCAGAATCCCACTTCTTTATACAAAATACATGTATGAAGATGTGAAAAAAAAAAGAAAAGCGTTACCTTAGATTAGGCAGAGAGAAGTGATGGGAGGGGAGGGGGGGAATGTGGGGATAAGAAAGATAGTAGAATGAAACAGACATTATTATTTCTGTGTGTATATATGTGACTGCATGACCAATATGATTCTGTAACCTGTACACTCAGAAAAATGAGAAATTATATCCCATCTGATTCAAATGTATGATATATCAAAGTCATTGTACTGTCATGTATAACTAATTAAAACAAATAAAAAAATAAAAGAATCCCACTTTCTGTCAGATAGGAGGAAGCTCACTTGTACATTCTTTTGTCTCTACCTCAGTTGAAAGTAGTAGAGCAGATCCTTTATTAACGTTCTATCTTGGTTTTCCAGGTGAACAAGAATGACATCCGAAAGAAGGTGCGACGTCTGATGGGAAAGTCACATATTGGACTTGGGTATAGCCAGCAAATCAACGAGGTGCTTGATCAGCTGGCGAACCTGGTGAGCATCGCTCGACCCTCCCCTGGGCTCTCCTTTTGATCACTTGCCATCCTCCCCTCTAGGCTTCTGGCCTAATGCATAGGTTTCCCCAAGGCCATTTCTCATCTGTGTCACTGTGCAGTCCAGTTCAGCCCTAGTTTTGAGGATAAGACAGTAGTCTAGATGAGGTTTTAGCCCTTATGTTCTGTACTAGGATTCTGTACTGAAACTACCTAGTGCAGAAGTTTCTACATGTGATCTTTGGATTCCTGAGAATCTACAAAGTAAAAACTGTTTTCATTATGATAGTAAAATGCCTGTTTCCTGGCTCTACATTTTCACTGATGCTGCAAAAGCAGTGGTGTGTAAACTGCTGACGCCTTAACACCCTGACTCCAAACTGTGCTAGCCCAGCCTCACCTCCATGATCTGTCACTTGTGAATGTCCTTGATAAATCAATGAAAACCATTGCTTTTATTAAACCTCTTATCACTGATCATATGTCTTTAATATGCTGAGTTACAAAATGGGAAGTATGCATACTGTATTTCTGTTGATGAATGTTTTGAGGATAAACAGATTGAATTGCAAGATGAACTGTTAGCTTTGTTCATGGATCACTACTTTTACTTGAAAGAATGACTAACAAACTATGGTTATTCAGAATTGAGTATTTAGCAGACATTTTCTCCAAAATTAATAGAGGTGAGCCAGTTTAAAGGAAAACACTAGATAGTACTTTTACTAATGATAAGATTCAAGCTTACAAATGAAAATGAGTATTTTGGGCGATTTTTGAGCTTGAATTATCTCAATATTTTAAGAGATATTTTCTAATGAGATTGTTGATAACATTAATGAATTTTTTTTTTTTTTTACATTGTGTAATGAGAAGGATTTTACAAATACAGTGTGTGTGTGATACTACAAGTTCAAGCATGGATAAAAGAAGCACTGAAAATATAATCTAGACAGGTAGATTTTAGTGTAATACTATGAAATGCTCATTGATATGCTTTCTGGTTCTACCTAATGACTAACTTTTAAGAAACTGCTATTTTGGGGTTGGGGTTGGGGTTCAGTGGTAGCGCACTTGCCTAGTATGCGTGAGGCACTGGGTTCGATTCTCAGCACCACATACAAATAAATAAAATAAGGATTCATCAACAACTAATTAAAAAAAAAAAGAAATTGCTATTTTGAGTTCTGGTATAGTGGCAAAGAAGAGTATGCATATTTATCCAAAAAGGCTATTAAAATTCTTCTCCCTTTTCCAAACTGGTATGTGTAAAGTCAGATTTTCTTCATACACCTTAACCAAAGCAACATGTTATAACAGGGTGAGTGCAGAAGCAGATATGAAAATGTAGCTATTTTCTATTAAGTCAAATATTAAAGAGATTTGCAAAAATGTAAAACATGGTCACTCTTCATTTTTGTTGTTGTTGGGGAAAATATATTTTTTTAAAAAATATGTTATTTAGGGTTGGGGATGTAGCTCAGTGGAACAGAGCTTGCCTAGCACATCTGAGGCACTGCTAGGTCCGATCCTCAGAACACATAAAAATAAATAAATAAAATAAAGGTATTGTGTCCATCTTAAAAAAAAAAAGATATGTTATTTATATTACCACATACTTGGTAGTTATTAATTATTTATTTTTAAATGAATTAATGGGGCTGGGTGTGTAGCTCAATGATAGAATGCTTGCTTAGTATGCTCAAGGCCCTAGGTTTAATCCCCAGCACTTAATAAAGAAGTTTATTAATTCTTTTTTTTTTTTTTTCATACCAGGGATTGAACTCAGGGGCACTCAACCACTGAGCCACATGCCCAGCCATATTTTGTATTTTATTTTAGAGACAGGGTCTCACTGAGTTGTTTAGCACCTTCCCATTGCTAAGGCTGGCTTTGACTCATGATCGTCCTGCCTTAGCCTCCTGAGCTACTGGGATTACAGGCGTGTACCACCTCACCTGGCCTAATAAACATTTTTTTAATTCCTAGTTTTAATTTCTAGTATGGTAGATATGACTTATATAAACAAAAGCTCTTTGGGATCTTTAGTAATTTTTTGTTCTTGTTTTCTGGGGATTGAACCCAGGCATGCTATAGCACTGATCTATACTCCCAGTCACTAAGTTGCTAAGGGTCTCTCTGAGTTGCTGAGACTGGCCTCCTGCCAGTCCTTCTGCCTCAGCCTAAATTTGCTAGCACATAGCGTAGAAATTCTTTTGTTTTTGCAGTATTGGGGATTGAACCCCGGGCCTGAGAGTACTAGACACTCTACCACTGAACTGTATTTCCAGTTTCAGTAATTTTTAAGAGGTATAGAAGTTCTGAGACCAAAAACTTCTTGAGCTGGGTGTGGTGGTGCACACCTGTAATCTTAGCCACTCGGGAGGCTGAGGCAGGAGGATCACAAATTCAAAACCAGCCTCAGGGGCTGGGGATGTTGCTCAAGCGGTAGCGCACTCGTCTGGCATGAGTGCGGCCCGGGTTTGATCCTCAGCACCACATACAAACAAAGATGTTGTGTCTGCCGAAAACTAAAAAAAAAATATAAATATTAAAATTCTCTCTCTCTCTCTCAAAAAAAAAAAAAAAAAGAAAGAAAGAAAACCAGCCTCAGCAATAGCAAGGTGGTAAGCAGTGAGACCCTGTCTCTAAATAAAATACAAAATAGGGCTGGGAATGTCACTCAGTGATCGAATGCCTTTGAGTTCAATCCCCAGTACCCCCGCACCCCCCCCAAAAAAAAAGTTCTTGAACACTTACTTTCCTGGTGGCCAGGTGTTGAAAGATGAGATGATGTTAATTTAATTGCTGAACAGGATATTCTTGGCCCAGAGCCATGTATAAAAGGGATGTATGAATGTCCTAAAAATCTCTCTTTCCTCAGAATGGACGTGATCTCTCTATTCGATCCAGTGGCAGCCGACACATGAAGAAGCAGACATTTGTGGTGCATGCAGGGACAGACACAAATGGAGATATCTTTTTCATGGAGGTAGGTACTGGTTCATGCTGGGAACCCAAAGGAACATTTGAAAGACATAAGGAGCTCCTAGGACTGGTGCCAGAATAATTTTCCCATTTATCTCATTTATCTTCATAATCCAGTTATTAAATTTTGCAAATAATTACGTTAATGTGATAGGTTTTTCCCCACCATTTCCTGTGTGTCTGTGTATTTTTTTAAATAGGTGATATAGTCACATTGTCCATGAAGTAGCATATATTGGGAGGTCTTACACTCATCCTGGTCCTCTTCTACTCAATTCCCCACTCACCTTTCCTCTTCATCCTGTAGGTAACAGCTTTTGTTGGTTTCCTTTGTATTTTCCAGTGTTTTTTATTATGCAAACAGATCTGGGGGTAAATTCTTATTTTTCCCTTTTCTTACAGTCAGATGCCGCATTATATTCACTGGTCTATACCAGTGTTTGTTTTTTTCATTAAATGTCATCCTGGCAGTCCTCTCTAACAGAACAAAGAGATTTCTTGTTCTTTCTATGTCCTTTTTCCCACTGTGTGATTGTGCCATAATTTATCTAGCCAGTCAGTACGTATTGATCCTTGTGTTGCATCCAGTTTGTGCTACTATGATTGACATTGTGCCTGCTTAATTTCATATATTGTAGTTGTGTCTGTAAGAATTCCTGGAAATGGGATTGCTGGACTAAAGGGACAGTACGTTTGTAAATTTGGTTGATATGACTGTTAACTACCTTTTAATATATTCTACCTGCTTGCTATTTATTTTGTTGAAGAAATTGAATCATTGGCTCTGTGGAGTAGCTCACATTTTAGACTTCTTGCTGATTGCATCTCCTTGCTGCTGTTTCTCTGTGTCTTGTATTTCTTACAAACTACTACCGCATTCTAGAGATTTGATCAGTTTTCAATTCAATATTTTGCTGGACACTGTGGCACACACCTGTAATCCCAGCAGCTCCACAGGCTGAGGCAGGAGGATCATAAGTTCAAAACCAGCCTCAGAACTTAATGAAGCCCTGAGCAACTGAGTGAGACCCTATCTCAAAATTTAAAAATAAAGTAAAAAGGGCTGGGGATGTGGCTCAGTGGTTAAGCACCCCTAGGTTCAACCCCTGCTTAATTTCATACATTGCAGTTGTATCTGTAAGAGTTCCTGGAAATGGGATTGCTGGATTAAAGGGAAAAATATTTGTAATTTTGGTTAGTATGATTCTTTACCTTTTAATATATTTTAAAGTTAAATAAATAAAAATTAAAAATTTTTTAAAATCAATATTTTGGCAAGAATACTTCCTAGATGGTGCTATATAGTTACTTCCTGTGGCCTCACAGGGTCCTCTCTTATGGTTCAGATGTGGGCAGCCTAAACCAGCCACTGTAAAGTACCTCATTTGTCTCCTGGTTTTATGTATGATATTTTTTTTTGCATGTAAAAATATTTTATTTATTTATTTTTTTTTTTATTTTTTAGTTTTCAGTGGACACAATTTTATTTTTATGTGGTGCTGAGGATCGAACCCAGCGCCCCGTGCATGCCAGGCGAGCGCGCTACCGCTTGAGCCACATCCCCAGCCCAAAATATTTTATTTTTTTTTTTTAAAGACTCCAATAATTTATTTATTTTTAGTTTTCGGCGGACACAACATCTTTGTATGTGGTGCTGAGGATCGAACCTGAGCCGCATGCATGCCACGCAAGCACGCTACAGCTTGAGCCACATCTCCAGCCCCCAAAATATTTTATTTTTATGTAAATTAGTTAACAGAATGCTTTTATGGCTTTGGATTTTGATTAATAATTAGTAAAAGCATTCTCCACTCCAGTATTTTCATGGAAATTGACTGTTTTTTGTTTTCATTTCCATGTTTTTGGTTTTTGGTACTTGTGATTGAAGCCAGGTTCTTCTGCCACTGAACTACATCCTCAGCTCTTTTTATTTTATTTTGAGACAGGATCTTGCTAAGTTGCCAAGGCTGGCCTTGAATTTGGGAATCCTCCTGCCTCCTAAATTGCTGGGATTACAAGTGTGGGCCATCATGTTTGGCCAGAAAAGATCTATTTTTAGAATAAAAAACATGGAAATTCCCCAGGCCGTGGCTCATGACTATAATCCCAGCAACTTTAGAGACTGAGACAGGGGGATTCCAAGTTCATGGCCAGCCTGGGCAACTTAACTAGACTCTGTCTCAAAGTAAAACAATAAAAAGGGCTGGGCGTGTAGCTCAATGGTAGCATGCCCCTGGTTCAAGGCCCAGTACTGCAAAAATAAATTAAAAATAAAATAAAATGGGGGCTGAGACTGTAGCTCAGTGGTAAAGCGCTTGCCCCGCATGTATGAGGCGCTGAGTTCAATCCTCAGCACCACAAAAAAAAATATATACTATGTGTTCATCTACAACTAAAAAATATACATTAAAAATATTTAAAGGGCTGGGTTTATGGCTCAGCGGCAGAGCGCTTGCCTAGCAGGTGGGAGGCCTTGGGTTTGATCCTCAGCACCACATAAAAATAAATAAATGAAGATATTGTGTCCAACTTAAAAAAATATATATTTTAAAAAATATTTAAAATAAATAAATTGATAAAATAAAAATAGAACTCATAAGTAATTTTAGAGACTGGGTACAACTTCTATGTAAGTTATTAAAATTAAACAGTCTACATGTTGTCTGTTCCCTTTTGGTTTAGTTGAATTTGATTTTTGAACAGGTTGTTCACCAAACACAGGAGTGTATACTCTGGAATCAGGAGGGTATGTGTCAGTGTGTCTGAGAAGAGAGTCATTTTCATGTCACCATTTGAGGTGTAAGAATTTGGTTGGGAGTTTCTCCGAGTTGAGGACTAATTTAAGACATTTGCACCACAGTAGAGGTGGCAGGTGATTCTTTTCTTTTTCTCTTAAATATAGCCAAGTCATTGTGGTGGCACATACCTCTGATTCCAGCTACTTACGGGGATGAGGTAAGAGGATCACAAATTCAAGACCAGCCTCAGCAACTTAGGGAGACCCTGCCTCAAAAATAAAAAATAAAAAAGACTGCACTGTACAGCAAGCCTCATGCTGAGTCTCTGGAGTTGGGGCAGGATGCCTTACCCTCCTACATGCCTCTGCTTTGAAGTGTTGCCATGGCAAGGAAGAGAGCACATTGGCCACCCTGTCACCAACTGACTACCAAGAGGCTCTGAGCCTTTCTCAGCACAGTGAGCTGGCCACACCATCAGACAGCAATTTGGGAAGACTTTTTTAAATTATTAAATGCCAGGTCCAGTGGCACATACGGTATAATCTCAGCAACTCAGGAGGTTGAGGCAGTATGATTGCAAGTTCAAGGCCAGCCTCAGCAACTTAGCAAAACCCTGTCTCAAAATAAAAAGATAGGATGGGGATGTGGCTTTGTGGTTTAGCACCCCTAAATTCAACCCCAAATACCAAAAAAAAAAAAAAGTTTTGTGTGAATCCTTTAAGATTTTAAAAATTGCATATTTGTATAAATACAACTTATTTGCTTAGAATTAATAAAAGTGGTATTAAACCACCAACATTAATGTATAATTTTTTCTTTTTGTTGTTGTTGTTTGTTTTGCAGTGCTGAGGATTGAACCAAGGGTCTCACCCACTCTAGGCAAGTGCTCTACTAACTGAGCTACTACATCCTCACCCCACAATTTACTTTTTTGTTGTTGTTGTTACCAGGGATTAAACTCAGGGAACTTAACCACTGAGCCACATCCCAGCCCTTTTATATATTTTATTAGAGACATGGTCTCGATGAGTTGCTTAGGGCCTCACGAAGTTGCTGAGGCTAGGTTCGAACTCTACATCTTCCTGCCTCAGACTCCTGAGTGGC
Source organism: Marmota flaviventris (assembly GCF_047511675.1). NCBI lineage: Eukaryota > Metazoa > Chordata > Mammalia > Rodentia > Sciuridae > Marmota > Marmota flaviventris. The sequence goes on along the minus strand of NC_092506.1, from coordinate 19,812,257 downwards.
TGGGATGACAGGCATGCACCAACATACCTGGCTCACAATTTGTTTTTTTTCCACTTAATATATCATGAACATCTTTCTATGGTTTATCATTTTGTTTTGTTGTTTGTTTTTGTTTTTTCAGTCCTGGGCATTGAACCCAGAAGTGCTCTGTTTCTGAACAACATCCTCATTTCTTTTTTCTCTTCTTTTCTTTCTTTCTTTCTTTTTTTTTTTTTCTTTATTTTATTTATTTATTTATTTATTTATTTATTTAGAGACAGTGTCTTGCTGAGGCTGGCCTCAAATTTGTGATCTTCCTGCCTCAGTCTCCCAGGTCACTGGGGTTACAGGTGTGTATCATTGTGCCTGGCCATCTTTCTACATTTTTAAGTGGATGCTTAGCCATTTTGGTATTATACAGCTATACCATAATTTATTTAACTAGTGCTTCCCACTGTTTTTTTTTTTAACATTGCTTCATTGAATATCCTTGAACATATATTTCTGCACACTGATGTGAGAATTTCTATAGAATATATTCCTAGACATGAAATTTCCAGATCAAGCTTATATATATTTAAAATTTTAGTAGAGTCTGCCATTTTGCCATCCCAAAGACTACCAGTTTACATTTCCACCAGCAGCATAGGTGGACTGGGAGTCCTACTGGCCTAGAACCCATTTCTAATTCTTACTCTGCCATTCTAATCGCCCCACCCCCACCTTTTTTGCTGGCAGGGGTGGGGGGGGCGTTATTGGTGGATTGAATCCAGGGGCTTTCTACTGCTGAGCTATATCCCTAGCTCTTTTGAGACAGGGTCTAAGTGCTGAGACTGGCCTGGAACTTGCCAACCTCCTGCCTTAACTTCCTGAGTAGCTGGGATTACAGGTGTGTGCCACTGTACCTGGCTCAGTCCTTTCTTTAGAAAGCTTTTAGAACTCCAGTAATCTCTTATGTAGGAGTTTAAACCTGATAGTCTCATGTATTCCTTACTCACTGACCTGATACTTATGAAGCACTTAATATATGCTAGGCACTGTGTTGAGTGTGGATTATAGTAGTAAATATGACTGTTGCCCTTCTAGAGTTGACAAACCATTGGAGAAGTTAAATAACTAAACAAAGAATGTTGTAGAATGAGCTTTATAAGAGAAAATGTTTGGGGGGCAGGAGTTATGGGAATATGTAGTAGAGACTGTGGGAATTGTGGACAGCCCCTCTGAAGAAGTGATCTTTGATCATACACTTGAAGGAGGAATAAGAGTGACAATTACAGTGAGGGAAGGGAAGAGCAGTCCAGTGATATTCAAGATGGAATGATGGGATTCAATGATGGATGTAGTGATAGGGAAAAGGAAAGATTTATGCATCACTTGTTCATTTCTGGCTTGAGCAGTAGGGTGAATGATGGTGTCATTTATGGCAGTAGGGGACTTAGAAGGAAGATCTGTCCAAGAGAAGATGCTGAATTCAGATTTAGACAAGGTGAGTTTGAGGGGCTGCATATGAGGTATCCACATAAAGACAGGTCAAGAGCTCAGGAGGCCAGGCCTCATATGGAGAGATTTAAGAACCTTCAAAGCTGGGTTTGGTGGCACACTCCTGTAATCCCAGCAGCTTGAGAGGCTGAGGCAGGAGAAGTGTGTGTTCAAAGCCAGCCTCCGCAACTTAGCAAGGCCCTAAGCAACTTAGTGAGATCTTTTCTCAAAAAAAAAAAAAAGCAGGGCTGGGGTTGTGGCTTAGCCTTGCATGTGTGAGACCCGGGTTCGATCCTCAGCACCACATAAAAATAAATAAACAAAATAAAGATATTAAAAAAGGGGGGGGGCTGGGGAATGTGGCTCAGTGGTTAAGCTCCCCTAGATTCAATCCCTGCTACCAAAACAAAACAAAAACCCATCAACGTGGCAGTAATAATAATTATATTTCTTATGTTATTATAGCAGCTAACTGGGGTACTTCTATGTGCCTCACACATTAAGATTTTTATATTGCCAGGCACAGAGGCACATACCTATAATCCCACTACTCAGGAGGCTGAGGCAGAGGATTGCAAGTTCAAGGTCAGACTCCACAACGTAGCAAGACCCTGTCTCAAAATAAAAAATCAAAATATGGGCATATGGTTCATTGGTAAAGTGGCCTTGAGTTTGATCCCCAGGACTGACAAAAAAAAGAAAGAAACAGGCTGGCAGTAGAACACCCATGGCTTATTCCCTTCTCTCTCTCTCTCTCTGTCTCTGTCTCTCTCTCTTTCTCTCACACACACACACACACACACACACACACACACACCACAAATGCCCATTAACTAACTCATTTAGTCTTCACAGTGGCTCTGTGCAATTGTTACTCTTATGATCCTTACCTTATACATGAGGAGATGTAGATAGGTAAATTTGCTCAAGGTGACACAGCCAGACAATGGGAGAGATGGAATCTGAACCCAGGTGGTCGGGGCTGAGCAGAGCTCAATGATGGAGCACTTGCCTAGCATGTGTAGGGCCCTGGGTTGGTCCCTCATACTGCAAAACAGCAAACCCCAGGCAGTCTGACCATAGACCTGCGTCTCTAACCAGTATGCTGTAATATTCCCCACAGTAATTAAAGCGTTGAGAACAGATAAGTCTACCTGAGGAAACTGTTGTACAAGAGGAGAGTGTGAAGGGGACTTTGCTTTTTAACTTATATCATCCTATACTGAAATAATTTTTATGCTATAAGCATTGTTCATGTGTCATGTGTGTAATTCATTTTATTTAATTATTTTGTGTGTGGTACTGGGGATTGACCCCAGAGGTGAACCGCTGAGCTACATCTCCAGCCTTTTGAGACAAGGCCTTGCAAAGTTGCTTGAGCTGGCCTCAAACTTTCAATCCTCCTGCCTCAGCCTCTAGAATAGCTGAGATCATAGGCATGTGCTACCATGCCCAGCCTATGTAACTCATTTTAAAAGATATTTTTATAGGATTAGGGCAGAGCCAGGATTAGAAAATATATTAGCTCCATTTTTTTCTCCTTGGTTAAGTCTGCCATAATCACCTGCCTTTGTGTCTGTCAACAGAGCTGAATCCTATACACAGCCATGAGAAGACATGCACGCCTGTAATCCCAGCAGTTTGGGAGGCTGAGGCAGGCGGATCACAAGCCTCAGCAACTTAACGAGGCCCTAAGCAACAAAATAAAAAGGGCTGGGATGTATCTCAGTGGTTAAACACCCCTGGGTACAATCCCTGGTACCAAAAGGAGAAAAGGAAAAAAAAAGGAGGCAGCATTCAATGTCCTCTGAACACTTTGTAGAGGATAGAGGAAGTATTATGCACCCATGGCCTTGAGAGTAGGCCTCCTTCCTTGTGCACAGGATCCTTTCAGTGACTCCATTTCTTTCAATGGAGTCTAGAAGACTTTACATCCAGCAGTTCTGTGTCCCCACCTAGATATGAGGCAGAAAACCTGGCATGGCAGCTCCCGGCATCAGTGTTCCCATTCTTCCCTGTGGGAAACATGCCATGTGGCCTGGGATGGAAGAGTCTGTCAGAGAGCAGACCCACTGAGCTCTTTGTGCACTCCTCCAGGTGTGCGATGACTGTGTGGTGTTGCGGAGTAACATCGGGACAGTGTATGAGCGCTGGTGGTATGAGAAGCTCATCAACATGACCTACTGTCCCAAGACCAAGGTTTTGTGCTTGTGGCGTAGAAATGGCTCTGAGACCCAGCTGAACAAGTTTTATACTAAGAAGGTACACAGGGTCTCTGGGTTGGGGATCGGATAGGCGTCGAGGGCCAAGTATTGAGCATCTCTCTGGGAAGTTAAAATTCCAAACTCCATGCCCCCAGCTGTTGTGTGGGATAACTAAAGCTGTCCCTGAGTCCTGGCATTGGCCTCACCCTCCAGCAGCCATCCAAGAGCAGGGGGCAGTGAACCCTGAAGGCTGCTATGACAGGGTGCTCTCTCCCCTTGTGCCACAGTGTCGGGAGCTGTACTACTGCGTGAAGGACAGCATGGAGCGTGCTGCTGCCCGACAACAAAGCATCAAACCCGGTGAGGAGAGGACACTCCCTGAGAGTGCTGGAGGCCTGGCCAGGAGCCGGGCTGCAGTGAGCTGACCGCCTCACTGGTTAGCTGATAACCTCCTTCCTCACTGCAGGGCCTGAACTAGGCGGCGAGTTCCCTGTGCAGGACATGAAGACAGGCGAGGGTGGCTTGCTGCAGGTCACCCTGGAAGGGATCAATCTCAAGTTCATGCATAACCAGGTAGGTGCAAGCAGCAGCACAAGGCTACCTGGCCCTGTTGTTCCACCTGCAATAAGGATCAGTGGCCAGGTCCCAGTGCTTTCCCAGTGAGCACGAAGGGAGTCTTGGACCAGAGGGAGGACTGGACAGCTGGCCGAGAGAGAAATCAGAGGGAGGGCACAGTGACCTTGGTGAGACCACCAGGCTCCGTGAAGGTGCAACAGGGAGCCTGTGGGGAGCTGGGACAGAGCATGAGGTGTGGTGGCCGTGCCACCCCTTCCATTAGACTCACACAGTGTGAGTGGGAGCGTCTCACTTGGCCCTCTGCGTGTCTCTGCCTTCCTGTGTTCCCAGGGTGTGCTTCGCTCCGTGGTTTTGCTTTGGGAGTCTAGACTGGCTCATCTCACGGATTTCTGGTGTGTGCGTGTGGCCTCTCTGTCCTCTAAGCGTGTGTGTTCATTGCTTTTTCTTTCTGCTGATTCTTCTGTTCTTTTTCTTCCTTTGAGTGTTCCCACTCTGGGACCTATTCCCCAGGCCCCAGGCCCCTCCCTTTGATGGAGAGCACTTCAGGATCATCTTTCCCTCTTTGTGACTCCACCCCGGAGCTGACTGTTTCCCTCTCTCGGTCTTTTAACACGATGCTAACTTTTTCTCTCAGTGGACATTCATTAAGCTAATTCCCTCTGAGGCCAGCGCGACATCCCAGGTCCGTTCCCGGCTCTGACTCTTCACCCAAGTGCCTTTCCTCCCCTTCCCTGATGTCCTCTTCCCGAGGCTCTGAGCCAGATCCCAACATGAGGCCCCACAACCCCTGGCCAAGCAGCAGACACTCAGGGGAGGTGGACATCAACTGCCATGGCTCTCTCCATCTGTTCGCCAGTTTAGTTCTCACTCTTCAGAGTCTAGCTGGGAAGATTGGGGTAACAGAAACGGCTGCGCAGGCTTCCTGCAGCCCCTGAGTGTATTTCCAGTCTGGGGCCTGGACTGGCAGTAGCCCTAAAGACCTGAGAATCAGCCCATCAGCCCAAGGAGGGGATTAATCAAGTACTTTCTGACCACAAAGGTCCTGGCACTTCCTGGGGAGGGTCTTCTGACCACATTTCAGTGTTGCGGCCTCCCCTTCTGAAGACAGCTCTTGTTAAACTACCCCCAGATGCTCTGCCTATCTCCTTGTCCTACCCTTGGGGCGCCCCCTGGGTACACCATGTAGTATGACATTTACTAGCCTACACCGACTGCTTAGTGGTGAAAACTGAGGTCCCTAGAAGAGGCATTGTAAGGAGAGCAGGAGTGAAGGCTGTGACTCTTGGGTCCGACCTCACAGTCTGATAATGGGGAAGTGACCTGCAGCCGTCTTTTGCTGTATAGCAGGCAGTTGGGGTAGAGGAAGCGCCAGACCCTCCCAGCAGTGTTTGGGAGAAGTACAGACTTGGAGTCAAGATGTGCTTGGATCTGAAGTTCAGCTTCATTATTCATGGGCAATATGCTTTTTGATCCTGTTTCCTCATCTGTAAGATGGGGGCAAACTGTGGGCCACCCAGAAAGCCATAGGAGTAGTGTTCGTAAACCTCCCAGATGGTACTCAGCAAGCTGCTGCTGTTGTCACCACACACTCTTGGGAGGTCCTGGATCCTGTGTCAAGGAAGATACCAACACCTCCCACCCCAAGGACAGTCTGAGGGAAGCTTTGTGCCCGTGCCAGCCCTCTGCGCCGGAGGAGGATGTATGGAAGGGTGGAGACCTATGGGCTGAGATGGGGGACGCCGGGGGCACTGTGTCCTGTGAGCACTGCCCTGGGTAGAAGGTATGGGTGGGCAGCCCAGGCCAGCAGAAGGGCCTCTGGGTTGGGTTTGACCATTAAAACTAACGCCTTCATTTCTCTCCCATGCTTTCTCCTCCGGCCAGGAGCGGAAGGTACATGCCCTTTCTGCTATCTTCGCTTCTTAGCGCTTTTGACTGTGTGTGTGTGAATTCTTCTGTCCTCCCTTTGGGAGCTAGGTTTCCTGTGTGGGGGTGGGGCTGAGGCTGGGAGAGTGGGCTCTGCTGGGCAGGGGTGGAGCCTCTGGGCCTTACCCCGCCCTCCCTCCCTCTCTTGCAGGTTTTCATAGAGCTGAATCACATTAAAAAGTGCAATACAGTTCGAGGCGTCTTTGTCCTGGAGGAATTTGGTAATTACACTATTTTGCTCTTAGGTCTGGACTCACATGGCAGTAACTCAAACCTTGGAGCTCCAGAGAAGGGACTAGGGGCAGGGAGAAGACCACCTCTGCAGAGGAGAGGAGGAGCAGAGTGACAGGGAGGAAGGAGCCCTCAGGAGAGAGGGAAGGAGGAGGAAAGCAGAGCAGCAGCCACAGGAGAGCGAGGGGCTTAGGCCGGTTTAGAGTCTAGACGCAGGCAGAGGCTCAGCGACGTTAGCACCACTTTCCCTTGCTCTGCCAGCCAGTGGTCAGAAAGTTCTGGGGCAGAGCAGACTGGCAGTTCCCAAGCTCTGTTGTGTCCATGTCGCCTGCTGCCATCTCTAGCTGCCCAGCGCTCCACCAGCCTCCCTGGCGTTGTTCTGCCCTCTGCCTAGCCTCCGTGCTAGAGGGGGTGTGGGGAGTGGCAGGCAGACTCACCAAGGGACAGAGAAGCCTAGTGGGCCTCGAGGCAGAGGGGCAGTCATAGGGAAAAGCTGTAGCCGGCCGCCCTGGCAGCACTGAGGAGAGGTGTAGCGGTCCTCCCGGGGGCTTTGAGTTCCTGCTGTGTTTGTGCTTCATTCTTTTGTGCCCCTCATCGCTGCTATGAAAACCTTCGTTCTCCAGCAGGTAAAGTGACCTCGGCTCGTGCTGCCTCCCAGGCCCCTGCCTCGGGCCCTGCAGGGGTGGGCGGGCTCCCTTCAACCAGCCGGCTGCTCACATTGCCAGTTTGTCTCTTCCTTTCTCTTCCCGCCTCTTCCTTTCCACCCCCTCGTGCTGGCTCACTCTTCCAAGTTCTCTCCCTGCTGTGCTCCCTTCTCTCTTCTGCCCGAGAGATGTGTGGGGACTCTTCCAATTTAGGAGAATGACCCAGGGCTTCTTGCTCTAAGGAGTTCAGTCCCTGCTAACCCTGGGTGCCCGAATTCTACCTCCCAGGGTCAGAAGAAGGTGTGGCCAACTCTCATCCGACTTTGTCTGGCCTCCAGGGGATGCCATGTCCCTCCTCCCAGTCTCAGTGATGGCTGGACCTGGGGGCCCTACTCCTTCCTCTGGCCAAGCAGAGCCCCTGCATGGTTGGGGCATGGGGACTCCTAGTCTTGCATTCTGGGCTGTGGACATGTGTGTATTTGCCTGATGCTCCCTGTCACCTCCCTTCCCGGGTGCTGTACTCGCTGTCTCCTGCTCAGTGTGTCTGCTCCAGAGCCCTCTGACGCTCTCCCTCACACAGGCAGGCCTGGGCTTCTCATGTCACTCAGAGAAGGACACTTCCAGATCTTATGGGTTTAGTGTCATGTTCCTTCTTCATCCAGCCTCAGGACCTCTGTAGGGGCTGGCAGTGAAGGGGACTATGTTTAACATGAGACTTGCGGGCTGGTGTCAGGGCTGAGTTCACAGGCACCTCAGCACGGTGAGGCAGAGGCTAGCGACCATTTCTGCCCCACTGCAGCTCCACAGGGGCCTGGACAGCAGCCAAGGCTGGAAAAAGGCCAGCCTCTGCCACCCGGGCTCCCAAAGAAGTGGGTGGACACAGCCATCAAGTAAAAAGCCACTGCAGACTTCAGAGGACTAGCCGAGGAGTCTGGCTGGACAGAAGCCTCCCGTAGCCTCTGCTCTGTCGTAGCCTTAGCTGCTACAGCCACTGTGAGAGGCCACAGAGGGAAAGGGGACCCTGGTGCCGGGCGCCGCCGCCTAGAGACTGGCACTGTCGCTCTTAGTTTTGAACTTTCTGTTTTGTCTCTTGCCTGTCCGGTTTTAGTTCCTGAAATTAAAGAAGTGGTGAGCCACAAGTACAAGACACCAATGGTGAGTATGCCACCCCAGCCTGGTGGCCACAGTGCACAGGGCTCCCTGGGGACCTAGGACAGGAGGGGTGGGCTCTCTTGGGGACTTGGTCAAGATGCAAAGATTCAACTGAAGCAGGAACAAGTCTGCCACCCTGGGAGATAAACACACACGTGCTGATCCCTCTCCCAGCAGGACACACACGAGGTCTGGCCTGGGGCTCCTGGAGCCCAGAGGCCGTGCCCAGAGCTAGGGCAGGAGCTGCCTGCCTGGCAGACCCTCCACTGTGCAGTTTGGGAGTCTCAGTGACTGATCTCCCTGTTTTCCTGTCCTCTGTAGGCCCACGAGATCTGCTACTCTGTGTTGTGTCTCTTCTCGTATGTGGCTGCAGTCCGTAGCAGTGAAGAGGACCTCAGAACTCCGCCCCGGCCTGTTTCCAGCTGATGGAGCAGGTGAAGCAGCTGGCCCATCCCAGGGCTCACCCCTTGCCTCCTGCTGCTCCCAAGTGCACCAAGTGACCGTGACTGAGAAGGGGATAATGGGTGTACGTTCTGCCAGCCCTGCGCTGTGGCTTCGCTGGTCCCCAGTTATACGTCTTTTGAGTGTGTCTTTGCGTGTGTCTGTGACAGAGCTAAGCTAGTCCCTTCCACCTTCTCCCTGTCCTTACCCAGAAGACCAGCCTACTGTTCCCTCAGGGCTCAAGAGTGTGTTGGGGGGAACAGTATGAATCCACCCTTGCGTGTCCTTGAGACATTGTGTTGTGGTTCCTCGTCCTCGGCATCATGATCCTCCAGTGCAGGATTCCTGCTCCCCGTCCTCTGTGATCTAGCATGACAGGGCGCCTTGGGCAGTTCCACTCTGGGCAGTGAGGGAAACCTGGCCTGCCCTTCCAGACGAGGGGTGGGCAGGAAAAGGAAAGCAAGAGGCTGGGGCAGCTGGAGTGAGTGGCAGCCTCCCAGCTTCCCTGTGCATTTCCCAGTGGCAGCTCCTACCTGTGGCCATGAGCTCTGCTGCTGCCCACCACAGCTCCATTGCCACCGCGGGGCAGCACTGAGGGGCCACTGTGTGCCGAGCAGCGATTTTCCTATGGTCAGCCTGGCCTTTGGCATGAGAAGACAGAGTGATTGGGGCAATAGAGTCCCAGAGACCGCTGGCTGCTCTGCCAGACACCAGGGAGAGGCGGCCAGGACCAAGTTCATTGTACATGCCCGTATGAGGCAGTGTCTCCTGGTGTCAGGTGCCAGGAGAGAAAGATGGCCTGGGGGTGGGGGGATGATTGTAAATATCTCAGCTCCTCGTTATTTATAGAAAATGTACAGCTGTGTGAATGTGAAATAAATGTCCTTAACTCCCCTGGTCCTTGGTTGCCTTGCATTAAATGACACCTCTCAGCCCGGGCTTGAGGAACCTTGTGTTAAATGATGCCTCCTCTTGGCCCAGGGCTGAAGAGGCTGTCCCTGGACTCTAAGAAACCACCATGGAGTAAAAGAATGAAGGAGATAAGGTCATCCATGACCGGGCACTGGTGTATGAGGCCCCGGCTCCTGCCTCCTGCTCTCTGGGCTTGGGATCCCAGAGAGAGGCTGTGGGAAGAAGCTCCTTTTTCCTGCAGCACCAGGGGGCCCTGTGGGGGCTGGGACGCTGCGAACTGTCCACTAGAGGGAGCAGCCAAACTGGTCATTGATACGTGAACAAATTAATTTAACAATGACAGAAAAGCCAAGCCCATGGTCCCCTGTCCCCTAGAGTCCAGAGAGATACTGTGACATGGCCTGGGCCACTCTGGGCTCTTGGCCAGCATTGTGTCTCCCGTGGGTTAGAACGCTAAGAAACAACCCCAGGACCAGCCTTTGAAATTTCTATGCCATGGGGGAAACTGGCACTCCCTCACTGCCAGGCCACCTCTGAGACCTGCTAGATTCCCCCTCCAACAGGGAAACAGGCCTGATGGTGCTGACGCTCCTGGCCCTTTCCCCGCCTGCTTCCCAGCTTCCCGAACTGGATAGGCCCCGTCTCCCACATGAGTGACAGTTGGGGATGGGCTCCTTGCTCACTGTGACGCCAAAGCAATCTGTCAGCTCTCCTCACAGGCCTCGTGGGCACAGAACTTCATTAGGCTGCACAGTGCCCCAGGCCCAGGGTTCTGGGAAGGAAAGCCTGGGTCCAGCCATTACTGCCACCTTCCTCACCACAGCCTGAGTTGCCTCAGCTGAGGAGTGAATGCCTGAGGGAGGACCAAGGTCCCTCTTATGTGTTTTATATTCAGGATTCCACTGTGGGCTTTGTGTCATCATCGGGGAATTAGAATACCTGCCAAGATCAAGTGCATGCCCCTATGTATTTCTGTGAAAATAAGCACACGGGGCAAGAAGAGTCAGTCCCGTGACTGCACTGGTCTTTTATTGCTCTCATACGTGGAGAAGATGTGCCCTCCTGAAGGGCCTACTCCCAATCACCACTTCCTAAGGCTACCCACTTTTTACCCCAGAGATCTGAGAGCTCCCTCAGCAGCTATCAAAGTTTCCTCTGTGCAGAGCCCACTAGGCTTGCCCACCTAACTGCTGCCCTTCCTGTCCCTCCCTAGTCCAGCCCAGAGTACACACACACACACACACACACACAACAGCAGGAAGACGGCTCCTCCAGCGCCTCTCCAGGCTCCTGGCACGTGGGCTGGCATCCGGTTGTACCTGTGACACAGGCTCCCTTTAAGTAGACAGGTTTCCTGATGGCCACCCCTGGACCAGGGGCCAAGGCTCAGCTTCTTACTTGAGCCCTGGGTGTTAGGGTGGTCTGAAATACGTACCTGGCTGCCCCTGGGAGCCAGCCTGGTCACTGAGGCACTGTAGGAGAGAAGGAGCCCATGCCACCTGAGTCTTCCCAGTTTTTCAGAAGTCAGGACCCATCAGACATGACAGGGCCAGTACTCTGAGAGTCAGAGGAAGCACTTAGGCCAGAATGGCCGAGTCGAGCCCAGGTTCCCCACCCCTGCCCTGCTTTCTGCACCTCCAAGGCTCTGGGTAGGCTTAGGGAGTGATGATTGGGAGCAGGCCCTTCAGGCTCCTCACCTCTCACCTCCAGACGGCACTCACACTGTGCCTCGCCCTGCAAGTTGGTGGCCCTGCAGACATAGACACCCCCGTCAAAGGGGCAGGGCTTTCTAATCTCCAGGGTCAACACTCCCTGCTTGCTGAACATGCGGAAGCGGGCATCTTCTCCCAGGTCCAGGCCATTCTTGAACCAGGAAATCTTGGGCTGTAAGTCAGGTAAGGAGAGGGAAGAAGGGAGAGAGGGAGGGAGGGAGGGAGGGAGGAAGAGAAAGCATCTCAGGCAAGAGGGGACCAGACAGGAACCCCAGGCATTGCTCTGGGGGCTTCCACTGGAGTCCCAAACTACTCCCAAGGCTGGGAATGAACCTGGAGCCAAAGTGAGTACCAAGGGGAAGGAAGCTGATAGGTCCCTGGGGGAGCAAAGGCAGAAAGAGGCGGGCTGGGGAGAGGACCCTGCCTCCTGGACCAGGGCCCCCAGTCCCTACCTTGGGGCTACCCCGGACAGCACAGCAGAGGACAATGTTGTAGCCCGCGATGACTGAGCGGTTCGCCAAGGGATGGGTGAAGCTAGGAGCCTCAGAGAAGTCCAGGGCCTTGTATTTGGGTGGCTCATATGTGATGCCTGTTGGTGATAGGACTAGTACCAAGAGAGCCACCTCAAGCTAGGCTTCCCTCCCTACACAACTCCCCTGGGGTGGGAGTGAGGGTACAGCACCTGGTCTGGGGATAAAGACAGGCTCCTTGGTGGTGGCTGCCCTGTCGCTGGGACCCACCATGTTATGGCTGAAGACCCGGAAATAGTAGCCATTGCCAATGATGAGCTCGGACACTACACAGTGGGTACGGCGGTAATGCTCCAAGACAGTGAACCATTCCTGGGGGGCGGGAGACAAGGGAGGGATCTCTGGGTCCCCCCTGCCAGGGGTCTCTTGGGAACCCCTGGTGACTCCGCCCCTACTCTGAAGGGAGCCAGATCAGCAGAGGTGAAAGGGGACAAGTGGTAAGGACAGGGAAGGACAGCTGGACCTCAGGATGACCCATGGGGCCTAGGCTCACCATGGTCTTCTTGTCAGCTTTCTGTACTGTGTAACCCCAGATCTCTGTGTTGCCATCATCTTGGGGTGGCTTCCACTCCAGAGCCACATTGAAGCCCCAGGCCTCAGTGACCCGAATATCCTGAGGAGGACTTGGTTTGTCTGCAGGAGACAGATCTGGTTGGATCACTGCACCTTCTGATGCTGCCTGAGCAAGAGCCGGTGGCACCAGCCCCTGGGAGTCCCTCCCTCTGCCAGCCAGGACCTGGCCGGCCACCTTCAGCAGGGATGGAAAGTGGGATGCTGTGGGTTGAGTCTCCAGGCCTGGCCTGGGCCCCACAGCCCAGCTCAGGCATGAGAGACAACTGGGCTCAGAGGAAGGTCCCGGGGCCACGCACCCACGATCTGCAGGACCAGCGTGGCCTTGTCCTCCATGTTCTCGATGCGCACTGTCACCTGGTAGGTGCCTGAGTGCATGCGGTGGGCAGCCCGAATGAACAGGATGGTGTCCGTGGGGCTGTTGCGGATGCTCACCTCCTCGCCTGCCAGTGGCCGCCCCTCTTTGGTCCAGGTCACCTGAGGCCGGGGCTTGCCCTAGTGGGAAGGACTGCTTAACCCTGAACTGGCTCTCTCCAAGGGCTGGCCACTACCCCAGCCTCAAGTACATGGATGAGGCCACCGGGTCTGGTCAGTCTTGAGCCATCCTTCTGTTGGATGTGGATAACACAGTGTCCTCTCCCCTCAGGGACAGGGAATGGGGCCAGCCTACCTGAAAAGGAATGAGGAGGTTCACAGGCTCCCCGACCTTCTTCTGGATGGTCTGGCGCAGGTGCCTGGGCAGCTGAAGCCGTGGCCGTTCTTTAGGTACAGAGGGGGTGTCTGAGCAAGGGCCCTTAATGGCCCCAGCCCTAAGGGGCTCCAAGCCCATTCTCTCTTGAGGTCGGGCCCAGATGGCTGCAGCTAAGAAAAAGCTGCCTGCTGGGCGGAGCAACCCAAATCCGCTCAGCCCCAAATGATTCACAAAACTCCTGCTTCCCTTGAGCTTTACCACACTGCTTCAAGAGGCAGGAATCAGAAAGGGTAAGCAACTTGTTTGAGGCTGCACAGCTGATAAATCACAGGTTTTGAGACACTCTGCTCTCTGCTGCCTCTTTTCCATCTAGAGAACCAATTCTTACATGATTGATCCTTTGTTGGGACAAGGAATAGAGGAATAGGAAGTGGATCCCAGATGACCTTATCTGATCCCAAGGCCCAGTGCCTAGTCCTGGGGACATGGACAATACATTCCTGTTGGAGATGAGGAACTCACAGCACAGAGCTTGGAGATTGTGGCCTATATTCTCCCTGTTCTAGAACTGGTGGGCTGACATGGAAAAAACAGGACCATTAGACATGGATGAAGGCCTGGCCCCTCCTCTGACAGTCTCCCTGACTGTTCCCACAGGACATCAAGGGCCTGGAGTGTCAGTAGCAGGTCTTGTGACGAGTGGCACTCACGCAGTATCTCCTGCACTGTAACAGGTTCCTTGGTGGTGACAGGGGCTCCAGGTCCTGCCACATTGTGTGCCCGCACACGGAACAGCAGCCGGGCCCTGGTAGGCAGGTCCTTCACCAGCATGGCTGTGCGCTCTGTCAGCCCCTGCAGGGCAGCCACCCACTCAGAGCCTGGGAGGGGGCAGGGAGGTCAGGCCACAGGCTGTGTCATACCCACCCTGCTGCCCACCCTTCCGAAGGCCGTCTGGGGGCCAGCAGGGTGCTGGTGCCGGCCTGGCAGGGGGCAGCGCCCCAGGCAGCACTCACAGCCCTCCTGGCAGTATTCCACACTGTAGCCGTCCAGGCCACCTGCGCCCACGCGTTCTGGAGGCCGCCACTTGAGAGAGACTGTGGTGTCCGAGACGTCCTCCACGGCCAGGTGGGTGGGTTCACCGGGAGGGCCTGGGAAAGGGGAGGACAGAGAGGGTCTGAGTGAGCTTGCTCTGTCCAGGAAACCTGGAGACCCATGACCCAGACCCTCAAGGGCTCGCCAATCTCAGCCTGGTGGACCTGCCCTTCAGCTGGCTTTCACACACTTTCAGGAGTATTTCCACTGCATTAAAAGCTCTCTAGGCTGGCTTACAAACAAACAGCAACTACAAAAGAAGGGCCTAAAGAGGAACAGATAGCCAAGAGGACACACGGCTGCTTACAAGGAGCCACCTCTGTCAGTGTCTGGAATGCTATAAATGCAGTATTATAATAATAGTAAAAAAAGGTTGGCCAGGCATGATGGCGCATGCCTGTAATCCCAGTGGCTTGGGAGGTGGAGGCAGGAGGATTGCAAGTTCAAAGCCAGCCTCAGCAACTTAGTGAGGCCCTAAGTAACTCAATGAGACCCTGAATCTAAATCAAATACAAAGGAGGCCTTGGGGCTGTAGACTGGATGGAGCCCCGGGTGGAAACCATGGGTGCCTCTCGTCTGGCTGCCACGCTCCAGAGGGAAACTGCTGCTTGCAGCGATGCAGCTCACAGGACAATGGACATCAGCACTCCTGATCCCAGAATTCTGCAAACAGTTTTACCATCTGGGTTGGGTCACTGGGACTGGAGGAGGAATTAGCTTGAAGCATGGGACTGCATAAATTTCTTCCTACACCAAAGACCTATGAGTCCACTTGTCCGTGGAGCAATGAAATCTACTCCTTTTTCTTAGCTGCAGCCATCTGGGCCCGACCTCAAGAGAGAATGGGCTTGGAGCCCCTTAGGGCTGGGGCCATTAAGGGCCCTTGCTCAGACACCCCCTCTGTACCTATTGCTCCTTCAGGAGTGCAAAAGGAATGAATTCACCAGAAGATGTGATTGTGATATAAATGAGCAGGATATCAGTGGACCTCCAGCATCTAAGAAGCTAAAAAAAAAAAAGCCAGTGCTCTCCTCTTTTATTGAAAGATTACACAATGAGAGAAGCAGGCACTCTAAAGCTTCTGTCATGGCCACCCTCCTCTTTCCAGGACAAGAGTTTAAAATTACACATCAAGAGATGATCAAAAGAATAAGGACATAAACCTCAGGAAGGTATTTTAGATATGATTATATGTTAGTGTTATCTATTATTGAGAACACACCTGAAGGAAAAGACCTCAAAGAACGAATGGCCCGTGCAATGAGTGAATACCTGACTCCTGTGCAGTCAGGCGCCATGAAGTGTGTGTGGGGGGGAGAAACAGGGGAAAAGGCTAAAACCAGGTGTGAAAGCTATGACTGTTTGCTATTGCTGTATCGATGAAGAAAGTAGGACTTGAACCTACACAGCTCCCAACTGGAGAAAATGGAATGGTAAAAGCCAAACAAAAGTTTAATTATACAAAACCAAACCTGATTATTGTTTAAGTAAAACTTGACCATTTTTTAAATGACTCAAAAATTGCTAAAACACCATTAATTTGTCCCTAAATACTACAGGTGATCACATTTAATCTTTTGACATTGAATGGTATTTGCTCATATCCATGTAATTTTAAATGACAGGAGAGTGGAATAAAAGTTTTTTACTTGGTGTTTTTATATTTAAAAAAGCAGGGGCTGGGGATGGGGTTGAGCACCCCTGGATTCACTCCCTAGTACCAAAAAAAAAAAAAAAAAACTGATATAAAACAGAATATCCTACATGATTCAGTGAGCTGCACAAACCAGATGTCAGTCTCAAAGGAAAGCCTGGACCCTCTCCCCACAGACACACCTCATACCTGCCATCCCCCCACTCTGGGCCTCCTCTCTGGGCCCAAGGATGCCTTGCCTGCCCTGCCACAGACAGCTGGTTCTTGAAGAGGAGGTGTCCTCACATCCTCCAGCATCTGTTCCACCCTCCCAGCTCCTATTACACGGATGAGGAAACTGAGGATTCAGGGAGACAGTGATTCCAGATGGCCTCCTAGGGACCACGGAGCTGTCTCTGCAAAACACGCCTCTGCAAAACACGCTCTTTCCACACACAGATGCCCTTCAGACTCCTCAGGTCCCCACTTCTCTTGCCCCATCCCATACATGAAAAACCTGGGTTGAAGGGAGTGGCCAACAGAAGACAATGCAGTATGCCAGGCACCCTGTCCGCATTACCACATTTCACCCTAACAGCAGCTCTGTGAAGTGCAGTGTCACTATCCTCACGGTGCAGATGCGGAAACTGAGGCTGGGAAAAGGAGCCAGGGTCAGGATGGTTTGGCTCAGTTCCACCCCCACAGCTATCTGCAATAGCCAACAGTCTGAGGTGGGGGATCTGGAGCAGGCCATTGAACTCCTCCCAGCCTCAGTTTCCTCATCTGTAAGACGGGACAGATTATCCCCGACTGCACATTAGATGAGACCAAGGATGTAAGTAAATGTCTAGCGTGGCGGCCGCCTATTAGCAGAGCAGCTGCGACTACGTGGCCCCTTGACCGTGATGGCCTGGGGACGGCGCCAGCAGGGCAGGCTCACCGATAGGCATGAAGGGCTGGGAGGCAGGGCTGGGCCTGGACATGCCCACGGCGTTAACTGCGTAGACGCGCATCTCGTAGGCCACGCCCTCGATCATGCGCCTGGCTTCGTGGCTGAGCTCCCGCAGCAGGTCGAAGTTGAGCCGCATCCACCGGTAGCTCTTTTTCTTCTTGCGCTCCAGGATGTAGCCTGGCCAGGGTGACGCGGGATCTCTGGTCAGGGGCCCAGGCATTGTGGGGCGGCTGCCCTTGGCTGACCCCTGTGACCTGGTGCTCACCCAGGACCGGCTGTCCGCCATCGTAGGCAGGCGGCTCCCACTGCACCGTGCAGGAGTCCTCGCCCACGTTGCTGATCTTGGGGGCCGCAGGGGCATCTGGCACATCTGGAGAGAAGGGAGGACCCACATCAGCCCTGCCCCACGCAGGCTTGCTAGTCCCTGACCATCCCAACCAACAACTCCAGGCTGCTTCCACTCCCCTAAAGCCAAAGAGATCTTTCTAGAATGCGTTTCTGATGATGTCTTAGGCCTGCACTCAGCCCCTCTGGCTCCCTGCTGCCCAGAGTCACCCCCATCCCAACTCCTATTCTCGACCTCCCCGGGGCCTCCACCTAGGAGGAATTCTGTCATCCATCCTGCATACCCCAAAGCCTTCCATGCCTTCTGCCCCTGCAGTCTCCTCTGCCTGGCCTTCCTTCCCCCACCACCCCATCTTCTCAGCCTTCTACCACCCCCTGCCTCCAGGCACAAGTGATTGCTGCATCTCAGCACCCCCACAGCACTTCAGACTCGGCTCACAAGCAGTAATGTCGCAGGAAATGGCATTTCTGCTCCATCTCCCCCTAGCACAAGGCTCCTTGCAGGCAGCAAAACCTGCTCCATCTATTACACGGCCCAGCCCAACACATGTCCTGTGACATTCATTGAGGGACTGAATAAGTGAATGGGCCCTCCCTAGGGTTGCTCTTGCATCTTCTCTGGCCTGGACCTTGCTGGCCTCACCGATGACCTTGACTGTGAGGTTGACCTGGTCCTCGCCCACAGGGTTCTTCACTGTGACAGTGTAGACACCCTCATCCTCTTTCTCTGCCCCTTCAACTGTGAAGATGCTGCGGTCCTTGGTGGTCTCCACATGGACCCGGCCCTCAGTCTCACATAGCAGCTGAAGGGGAGGAGAAGCGGAGAGAGGCCCAAGTCAGACTCCTGAGGCCCCTCCAGCCTCTGCAATAGCCAACAACCCTGAGGTGGGGAGGAACTCAGCACCAGATCCGTGGGAAGTCCAAGCCTGAAGGAAACTGCACCCAGGAAAGCATCCAGTTGGAGACCTTCACGTGGCACCTACACTGGGTAGGACACTGGGCCAAGGGGCTCTAGCTCTAGCTTTGGCTTTGTCTTAGGACCTTGGACAAACACCTCTGTGCCTCAGTTTCCCTGTTCACTGGGAATAATACCATCCCACAGAGCTACTGTAAGGATCCATCAAGATGCCAGGTGCAGAAGGAGCGGTGGCACTGCCTGTAATCCCAGCGGCCAGGAGACCAAGCCAGCCTCAGCAAGAGCAAGATGCTAAGGAGCTCAGCGAGACCCTGTCTCTAAATAAAATACAAAACAGGGCTGGGGGTGAAGCAGACCTGGTGCCCAGGCAGCTGCAGTGACTGGGGGATGCCAGGGAAACCCACTCCCTCGCTGGGAGGAAGCCCCAAGTCAAGGGAGCCGGCAGCCCCATCACAAGGGCTTCCTGTCAAGGTCAAGGGCATCAATGCCTTTGTGAGGGCCTGGTCAGTTACTTACTCCACAGTGTAAGTGTACCTTGAGGTGTGAGGGTTCATCCATGGAGACCCTGCCTGGGCAGGTACAGGTACATATCTGGCCAGGTGTGGAGGTCCATGGAACCTTTGCCCGAGTGGACAGCACACGGGTAGAAATGACGGAGAACAATGAGCCATGTCCTTACATCAGCCTCACTCACCTTCTTGTCAAACACCCACTCGTCACTGGCACCTGCGTCCTCTGGAGCATCCGGGGCTGGCTGGGCTGGGGCCTTCTTCCCCTGGGGACAGAGCAAGACGGGAGTAAGGAACAGAGGGGCTCCTCATCCCCAGCCCCTCCTGCCCGCTACCTGACACCTGCCTAGTCCTTCCTCACGTCCAGCAGAACCCCAAGCTCCCAGTGAGTGGCCGGCCCCATGTGGGGTGGGGTGGGTGGTCTCACACACCATTACAGATGGGAAAGTAAGGGGGAGCCACAGTACCTGGGTGATGGTCTTCTGCCAAATCACAGTGGGAGCAGGGTCCCCAGAGATTGGGACATCCAGGCGCAGCTTGTTCCCAGCCACAACCACAATGGTATCCGGTGTGCGGCCCGGGCAGTCCAGGTGGATCTTGGGAGGTTCTAGGGTGCAATGGCACAGGTCAGAAGAAGGGGAGGGGCAAGGGAGGAGACAGGTCACTGGGAGGGGGCACTGGGGCCTATGTTATTGGGTTTTTTTAAAGATACTTTTTTTTTTAGTTGTAGTTGGACACAATACCTTTATTTTATTTATTTATTTTCATGTGGTGCTGAGGATCGAACCCAGGGACCCTTGTGTGCTAGGCAAGTGCTCTACCTCTGAGCCACAATCTCAGGCCCTGTTATTGGGTTTTTATCAGTTTCACTCAAGTGTCATTTACGCAGAGTTAAATGTACAGATATGAGCATAGTTTTATGAGTTTTGACAAATGTATACACTTGTGTAACCACCAACCCAATTGAGATCTAGAACATTCCATTGCCCTAGGAAGTTCTTTGGGATGTTTTTAACATTCAGGTCACCCTGGTGCAGCATTGTGCTTGGGGGAACACACACACACACACACAAAAAAAAAAAAAAAAAAACAGCTTCCATGGCCAAAAAAATTAGAAGCCCTGAGTGAAATCAAGTCCAGTGTGTTTCCTTTCTGCAGAACTTCCCAGAGCCTTTAACATATCACTGACCTCCTGAATTGACAGGGAGGTGGATCAATTGAGTGTTTCCCAAATCTACTTCACCGTGGAACCCTTTTTCAATGAGTTAATGTTAACTGAACCCAGTTTGAAAAGCAGGGAGCTGGACAGAACAGGCCTCCTCCTGGACTATTCTGAAGTTAGAACACTAAAATATCTGATTAAGGCTTAACCTAGGGCTGGGGCTGGGGCTCAGTGGTAGAGCACTTGTCTAGCATGTGTGAAGCCCTGGGTTCAATCCTCAGCACCACATAAAATATAAATAAACAAGTCAGGTGTGGTGGTGCACTACTGTAATCCAGAGGTTTGGGAGGCTGAGGCAGGAGGATCACCCAGTTCAAAGCCAGCCTCAGCAAAAGCAAGATGCTAAGCAACTCAGTGAGATTCTGTCTCTAAATAAAATACAAAATAGACCAGGGGATGTGGCTCAGTGGTCGAGTGCCCCTGACTTCAATCCCTGGTACCCCAAAATAAATAAATAAACAAGCAAGCAAAATAAAGGCATTGTGTCCATTTAAAAGTAAAAAAAAAAATTAATTGTATAGAGATGTAATAACAAAACCTCACATTTGCAACACCTTTTGACATCTCGCACAGTCTCTTATCCCCATAACCACGCTATGGAAGATGCGCCAGCAACACCCCCATTTCAGAGTTGAGGAAACTGAGGCCAGAGAGATCATAACTGACGGTGGGGACGAGTGGCAGAGCTGGAGCTGGTCCTCAGGCCCCCCACCCAGGACCCTTGCTCTTCCCCATGTCTGGGGTGGACGGGAGACTTGGCTGGGTGTGGGGAAGTGAGCAGAGCACAGGGACCCCGGGACTCACCCTGTCTGGGCACAAAGTCAATCTTGACCTCTGCAAGAGAAACAAGAGTAAATGGCACCAGGGCCAGGGCAGGGACCAGCCCCGAGGGCTCCTGGTCCTGCTGCCCCCACCGCACCCTGGAGCTGCTCACCCATGAAGTGCAGTTTGGCTGACAGGTTGCAGGCGAAGCCCTCGGGCACAAAACTGTAGTCGGCCTCGTCCTCAGGTGTCACATCGTCAATGGTCAGCTTGTGAACCCTGCAGGGCAGCGGTGGCTCAGGGGACCTCACTGGGCCATGCACCCCTGGCCCCACAGACACCCTGCTCCTCTGTGTTCTGGCTCTTTAAAAATGCTCCATTTCTCCATTTTCACATTTCCCGGCTCCCTCGACTGTTTTCACAGGTGGGCGGCATGACAGTGGTTTCTGCACAGTGTCCCCTTGGCCGGGCCCTAGAGGCCAAGCAGGGCTGGTCGGTAATCTCTGTGACCTCGGGCCCAGCACGGCAGCCCAGATGCGCAGCCAGGAGCAGAGGCTGGAGAGCAGAGGCCTCTGGCCAGAGCCCGCCTCCGCAGCAGCCTGTCCCCGGGCTCTGGTCACAAGTGGGGGGCAGGGCATGGGCTCTGACCCTGCGGATCTGGTACTGCTCGGTCCTGCTGCGTCTCTGATGCAGACTCTCCCCGTCTCTCCCTATTTTTCTGTCTCCGTGTAACTCTCCTCCCGTCTCTTTTCCTCCCTCGCCGTCTCATCTGTCTCTGCCTGTCTCTCTCCCCATCTCTGTGTGTCTCCGTCCACCTGCCCCCCCACACACACCCAGTGCACTCACCGCCCAATGTGGGACACCTTTATGCGACTGTCGGGCACCAGCTCCTTCCCATTCTTCAGCCACACGCCGCGCACGTTCTCATCGGAGACCTCACACTTGAACACAGCCTGGTCCTTGGCGCCCACCGCCAGGTCCGCGATGCTCTGGTACACCTCCAGCTTTTTCTCTGGGGGACAGGCGGGGACAGTGAGCCCGGGAGGGGGTCTGGTGCGGGGGTCAATCCCTGCGGGTGCTCGGGTACCGCGTGCTCGTCTGGCAGGTGCGAGTACGTGAACACGCGTGTGCATGTGTGACGTGGTGTACCTGGTGGTGCCGTGTACACAAGGGACCTGGGGTTCAGCTGCCCAGCCCAGCTGGCCCTCCCAACACCCTCTGAAGTGGCTCCTCAGTCATCCTGTTTTACAGGTGGAAAGACAAGGCACAGGTAGCCAAGTGACAGCTCAAGGTCACACAGCCTCGACCCCAGGTTTGCCTGATGGCTCCATGAGGCTGGGTGGGGTTGAGGCTGAGGGCCCGCTATCCCTCCCTGGGCCTCACCCTGCACGATGAGCTCGGCCAGCGCCTGGCCCCCGCTGGTGCGCAGGGCATAGTGCCCGGCGTCCTCCAGCGTCGCCTCGTTGATGATCAGGTGGTGTCTCCGTCCGTCCTTCTTGAACCGGTATTTGAAGGTCTCCTCCCGGGTCAGCTCCACCCCATCTTTCAGCCTGGCCGGATGGGTGGGCAGCAAGGGCTGTGGCCTCCTCTGGGAAGAGGACCCCACCCGCGCCCGGACCACATCCCCAGGCCCCTGGCACCCACCATTTGACCTGGGCCCCCTCCTCGGACACTTCGCACTCAAACTCCACGCGCTGCCCCACCATCACCAGCTGGTCCTCCAGGGCCCGCGTGATCAGCACAGGGGGCTCTGTCCAGGCAAGGACAGCATGAGGGCCAGCCCCCCACAGCCATGGCTCCCTTCCCTGGGCCTCTGGGTCCCCAGCCCACCTTTGACGAAGAGCTCGGTGCTGCACTTCTCACCGCCCACCACGCACTGGTAGGCCGCGTCGTCGGCCAGCGAGCACTGGCTGATGGTCAGGGTGCGCTTGGTGCCAACAGACTCGAAGATGTACCTGCGCAGGGGCCACAGGGGAGTGCCGGGGGGGCCACAGACGCCCTTCCAGCCTGGGTGCCCCATCCCATGCCCCCCGCCCAAGCCATCCAGGAGGGACTTACTTGCTATGAAACAGAAGGGGCCATTGGAGCGTCCCCACGGGAGGAAGTGAGACCCAGAGAGAGACCAAGAGGGGACAAGGGCAGAGTCAGAAAGATGGGAGTAGATCCAGGGAGGGAGCCATGGGGGAGGACACAGAGACACAGGGGTGGCGGGGCAGGGAGGATGGCCCACCCGCCCCAGCCCAGGATCGCGCCCACCCTGCCGCACCTGCCGCTCATCTGGATCTCCTGTCCGTTCTTAAGCCACTTGACCTCGGCGTCAGGGTCGGCCAGCTCCACTGTCAGCCGGATCTTGTGGCCCTTGCTCACCTGGTAGGCCGGCTGCAGCTTCTTCTGAAAGGCTGAGCACCACCCCTCAGCCCCAGCCAGCCTGCTGCCCGCACCCTGCTCCCCCAGGCACAGCATGGTGGCTGCGGCAGGCACCCATGTCCTCCGCCAGCCCCACGTCTCTCCCTGCCTCTGCCTCTGTGTCTCTACTATGACAGCTTCGCCATCTCTGTTCTCTCTCTCTCTCTCTCTCTCTCTCTCTCTCTCTCTCTCTCTCGTCTTGTCTTCCTTGAGGTCCTCTCCACCTGCTTGGTTTAGGGACAGAGTTAGAAGCTTCCAGAAAGACAGAAGCTTGTCAGAAAGCCAGGGATGGGAAAATGGACCTCCTCTTCTTCTTGCCCCTGTTTAACAGCAGGGTTAAACAGTTCTGCACTCCTACCGGGTGCACCCCACCCAGCGCTCTCCAGCTCAGCTCTCGAGGCCAATGTCCTGTGCCCTGTGCTGCACGAGGGACACAGGAGTCAGGGATGACTGGCCCAAGGCCACCAGCCCCACTGGTAGTGGCCGAGCTGGGTCTGGAGCCCAGGGCTGGCCCACGATGAGCCTCCTCTTGCAGTCAGGACTGTAAACCCAGCACCGCGAGGGAGCCAGGCTCTACCTGCCACGCAGAGGAGGATCCCGAGCCCTCAGACGCCCTGGCTGGACCTGGAGACTCTGGGGCAGGAGCAGAGCTCTGCCTGGCGTTCTGTGGTCTTGAGCTAGCTCCTTAAACAACCTCTCTGTGCCTCAGTTTCCTCACTTGTAAAATGGACATGATAATGGCCCCTACATCTGGGTGTTGAGAGAAGCAAATAAGGTTTCATGTAAATCACTTGGCACCTGGCTTATTAGGTCCTGGGGGCTTTTTGTTGTCGTTGTTTTGTTTTTTACTGTTGTTACTCTCACTACAAGATGTGCCTGTCCCCTGGGACTTCCTCTGCCCATTTGCTGCTCCTCAGTCCCCTGCAGGCCTTGGCCAGAAGTTCAGAGGTTCATCATGAAGAGATTCCCGATACCAATGGGGGCCACCGTGCAGGTCAGGGCTAGGCCGCCGTCCATGCAACCGGGTCTGAGAGGCAGTGGCAGGTGGCCAGGGAGGAATGAACCAGCTTCCCAGGAGCATGTGCGTGTGTGTGTGTGTGTGTGTGTGTGTGTGTGTGTGTGTGTGAGGGGAGGAGCTCACTTTCCATGGCCCTGCCTGGACACTGAAGGTCCTTACAGAGTGGACTCACTGTGTGCCAGGCACCATGCTAGACCCTGAGGACACGGGGTTGAGCAGGCAGCACGGCCACTGTTGTCCTGCTCACACCAGCCTGTGTCCATCAGATGATGGGGAAGGGCTAGCCTGGGCCCTCCTGCTTGACCTGCCTGGAAGGAAGATGGGCTACCCCATGGCCTCCTGCTTTGTCTATCTGTGAAGAGGACCAGGCGGCCGGCTCTCGGGCTAAGGCAGCCTCTTCCCTCTTCTTCCCAGGTGGGGAGGGGTAACCAGGTTTCTTCCCTTTTCAGAGAGGGTCAGAGAAAGAAGGGGCCCCTAGTTTTGACACAGTGAGGAGGGTTAACTTGTGGTCCTCTCTGAGCTAACCTTGGCTTCATTTTCTGTCTGTGAGGAGCGGAGCTAACCTGGGCACTGGGAGGCGTTAACCTGGCCCTGCTCCTCTCCAGTCCCTAGGCTGAGCCAGGCTCCTACTCCTCTGTCCCTCTCTGGGCTGAGCCGGGCTCCTTCTCCTGTGTCCCTCTCTGGGCTGAGCCAGGCTCCTCCTCTGCCGCCCCGGGGGAAGGCTAACCTGTGCTCTTCCTCTCGTCGCGCTTCATGCCCTTGAGCCTCCGGAGCATGCCGCGCAGGTCGGTCACGCCGTGCTGGAAGGCGATGCGCTCGTACTCGGAGGGGGGTGCCTGGCGCAGGATCTCCCACACGTCCTCCTCGGCTGGCGCCTCCAGCTTTGGGTCCCTGTGTCCCGCAGGCCGTGCTGAGAGGTCGGGGCATCCCCTGTCGCCTGGGGGGTGGGGCTTCTGGGGACCCAGGACCTAGGAGCGGGGCTGCGCCTGCCCTCTGCCCCTTCCCTTCTGCGGGGGTCCGGGCAGAGTCTGGGGGCCCGTGGGGCTTGGGAGGCTGAGGCTGGGGAGGGGACCTGAGCTGCGGGCTTTGTGGGTACTCACCGCGGGGTCCGGAAACTGCTGCTCCAGGTGGGGTGGAAAGGGCAGGGACACATTAGAGGTCTGGGCACCTCCCCACCAAGACCCGGGCCTTAACCTCCTCCCACACTCGCACCCCAACATTTATGGGGTACCAATGACACGCTGGAGGGACCGGGCAGGACCTCCAGTGTGTGACGCCTTTCCTCGTTACCTCTAAAGTCCCATAGACACCTGGGTGGCATCGGGGGCACCAGGAGCAACCCGAGGCTCAGACTCACCCCAGGCAGTGGGGAGCCTCACCCTGGTCTGCGTCTCTCACCAAACCCTGGCAGAGACCGTGTGGATCCCCAAAGGGTCAGTTCAACGCCCACCAGCACCCTGCTGCCCCACAGCACCCAGACCCTGTTCCTTACTCTCTGGGCCGCAGCGACACCAGCCACAATGGAGGAGCCGGAGGAGAGGGAGGGAGAGGACAGAGAGAGAGCACAGGTTAGTAGGGCCAGGCTGAGGGACAATTCCTGTATCCTCAGGGACCCTCTCTCAGCCTGTCTGGGTCCTAAGAGTCTACTACAGTGCACTGTGAAGGACACTGAAGATGGCTGTTCACACATCTGCACAGACTTTTAACTCTTTCCTATGCAGGAACCACTCCTCTGGATAGACATGGAAACCAGCTCAGAGAGGCGCAGTGAGTTTCTCAGGCCACACAGCTAGAAAACCACAGTGCTGGGATTTGAAACTGGACCTCAATACCTGCACCAGAGATGACTCCCTGGGCCTCACCTCTTCTTCAGCAGGGAGCTGAAGTCCAGAGTCCCAGTGTCCTCGTGGCTGTCACTATGGAGAGAGATTCCTATGAGGATTCATTGGAGGGGACTGGAGGCAGCTGGGTCGAGTGTGTGGGAGGAAGAAAGGCTAGCCAGATGGGGCTCCCTGCCCATCCCACGCCCCCAGGGTCTGTGTTCAGAGCAGGTGGGGCTGGGGAAGGGGTACCTGGTTCGCCGACCTCCTCCAGCCAGGCTCCTGTGGGGATCAGAGTATCCTCACCTGCCAGGGCAGCTCACCGGCCCCCACCTCCCTGGACTGTGTCCCCTCCCCCACCTCACCCCCAACCCTGACTCCACGGGCCTCAGCCTCCATCACTGGCCTCCCCAGGCCATTAGGAGAGACGGCCACTCACGTGCGGCGGAAAGCTGATCGGAGGTCCAAGTCTCCGGGGCCAATGGCCTCTGGGACCACAAAGGAGACAGGAGAGGGAGCTTCAGGGGGGCCGCTGGAGAAGCCCTTCCCTGGGGTCTCTGAGTATCCACAAGATCTGCCCATCCAGGTCCCCCTGAGGGTGGGCATCTGTCCCAGGACCCCACTTTCTCCGCCTTCCACAGGTCAAGTTACCAGGGAGTGGGACATTTATGGTCCCTAACCCCATTAGGGGCAGCCCCACTGACCTCACCTCAGTTTGTCCTTCGCCTCCCCCACAACACTCGTTGGCTCTGTGCCAAGAGCCAGGGACACTAAGAGGACTAAAGCAGAGTCCACCCCAGCTGACTTCAGGACTCTGTCCCAAGCCCACCCCCAAAGCTCTGTGGAGGTCCCCCACACCATGAGCAAGCCGCCCGGGGATGGGTCAGCACTGGGGATGTGGTCAGCACTGGTGTCTGGCCAAGGCCAGGTACCCTCCTTAGAGTTGGGAAACAGAGGCAGATATGGGAGGCCAGAGCCCCCGGGGACTACGAGCCCAGGACAGACACCAGGCGCCCCTCACCATGGACGGTGAGGTTGAAGTTGCAGCTGTCAAATTTGTCCTTGGTGGACACCTCGCAGCGGTAGCCACCAGCAGAGCTGGCCTGGGCATCGGTGATGTGCAACTCAAACAGGTAGACCTGTGGGGTAGGTGACTCAGGAGACTGGGGCCAGGAGATATTGTCCTTCCCCCCCAAAGGCAGACTGGGCATGGCAATGCCTCCCAGCCTTCTCATGCCCCCAGGGTCAGCTAACCCATGTGGAGCTTTGTATAAACTAGAAAAAGGCTCCACCTCTCAAGACCGTGAGGCGGCTACAAGGCCAGCGGTAGCCACTTAATATAAGGCCATTTGGGGCAGTGCACAGCCTGCACAGCTGGATATGTTGGCCCTGCCCTGCTAGAGTCGCCCTTGTCAGTGGTGGACTGTGCAAGACTGAAAGAAGCAGAGGCTAGGAGTCAAAGCACAGGGAGCTTAAGGTTCTAGGCCTGTGGGTGACCTTGGAGAAATGACTTTGCATCTCCAGCCTTGGTTTCTTCGTCTAATGAGGAATGATTCTGGCCAATCCCTTGAGCTCTGATACCCATCCACCCCAGGACTGGACCAGCTCCCAAGCTGGTCTCCCCCAGGGTTCCCGGGACTCCCCAGCCTTCCTGAGTTCCCAGGGGTCCCCTAAGTCCCCCACAACCCTCTCTCAACCTCGCCATGCTCCCTGTGTGCCCTGGTCCCTGACCCCTGCACCTCCCAGTCTCATGCTGTCCCCTGTACCCCTTGTGCCTCCCGGGGGCTCTCCAGGTCCCCTGCCCAGTGTCCCCAGGGCGCCGTCCCCAAGCCTCCTGCAGGCTCGGACTCCCACCTTGCTGGCCCGGTCGTAGCTGTCATGCAGCTGCAGGTGCTGGCCCACCTTGCTGCTCAGGTCCACCCACTTGCCCTTGAACCACTTGACGGTGGGTGGCTTCAGGAGGCTGGCCCCGGCCACTCGAGCTGAGAAGGTGATGCTGCCCCCTGCCAGAGAGGGTGATGCGCTGGGCTTGGGGTGCCCTGCTGCCTCCCTCCCACACCAGCCCTGGGCGGAGCCGCCCACACTCACCCACCGTCACCTCGCCATCCTGCGGCCTCATCACGAAGAGACCAATGGGATCATCAGGGGCTCCAGAGCCCCCAGGGGCAGGGCCATGGGGGGCTGCTGAGCTTGACCCTGTGAGCAGAGGCCT
This sequence comes from Marmota flaviventris, assembly GCF_047511675.1. NCBI lineage: Eukaryota > Metazoa > Chordata > Mammalia > Rodentia > Sciuridae > Marmota > Marmota flaviventris. Next base: position 19,784,326 of record NC_092506.1, on the reverse strand, counting down.
TTGAGACTTGCCCTGGGACACCCCTTCCCGCTGGCCCTGTCCAACCCCTTTCACCTTCGGGACTTGGGGCGCTTCCTTCCGGCTCAGTAGCCAGGGCTTCTCCTGGGGCTGCTGGGGCCTCCGCAGGGGCCTGGGCAGGGGCTGGTTGGGGCTCTGCCTTCTCTGGAGGGGGCAGAGTGGGGTCAAGGCCTGGTTTCTAATCAGGGAGCCCCCATGTCTCCTGGCATCAGCCCCATGAGCCCCCAGTCTGCGAGGCTTCTCACTTGGATGATAGTGTCCAGATCCCTCTGGGCCACGTCCTCCTGTCCCCTGGGCCTCTCCCAGAGATGGCACAGCCTGGCCCCGGGAGCCAGCCTGCATCTTGCCTTTCATTCACCCTCAGACTGAGCATCCAGCACGGCCCTCAGGTCCACCCTGCTCTCCTCCCCCAGCCTGGGCTGGGCTCCCCGGGTGCCCACCTCCAGGGCTTCCCTGCCAGCATGGGGCCTGCCAAGTGGCCATCTGCGTGTGGGCCCCGGCCAGGCGGCTCCACAGAGGGCAGGCTGGGCCTCCTTCCCACCTCGGCAATGGCAGGAAGGGACCCGGGAGGCACTGGGGTGTGCAGAGGGGAGCAGGCAGCCAAGGCCAAGAGCAGGGCAGCTCCGGTGCCCCCAGGGTGGCCGACCAAGCTCCTACCTGCTTCTATGACCTTGAGGTCAAACTTGACTTTGGAGGAGCCTGCAATGACGGCGTAGCAGCCCTGGTCAGCAGGGCCCACGTCCTGCACGGTCAGCGTGTGCCGCCTGCCCTCGGCCACCAGGCAGTACTTGTCACTGGCGGCGATGTCGCTGCCCTCTCGTTGCCAGCGCACCTTCACTCCTGCACGCTCTGTCTCCGCCTCAAACACCGCAGGGCTGCCCGCGGCCACTTCTGTTGACCGCGGCTTCTTGCTGAAGGCAGAGGCTGAAAGGCCAGTCGGAGGCTACAGGGGTGCCTGGCTCACTGTGCACCCTGTAGCTGCTATCACTAAACCCTGCGCCCCGGACTTTCCATGGACCTCCTCATTTAACATGAGTTGGGTGCGGTCACGTTCATTTCTCAGACGAGGACACTGAGGCGCAGAGAAGTTAGGATCACACAGCCAGCAGGAGAAGAGACAGGGCTGTGGTCCTAACTGCCACACAAGACTGTCACTAGATCCCCCACCCTTCTTGCCTGGGGACACCAATAGTGAACCCAGCCCCCACCAACAGGGGCCCTTGGCAGGGGGCCAGTACTCTGTCTACTTGGAATGTGGCTAAATTTGTCCTTCAAGGGCCTCAGGCTGAGAATCAGCAACTGAGATAAAGCTGGCCTGGGAGGGGGCAGGGGTTGGGGGCCTGGATCCCTGCCCTGGACAACCTTAGCAAGGACACAGCCCTGGTACAGGACCATGGGCTGTGATTTTTCTCGGCCCTTGTCCTGGAATTGGGGCCTCTTGACGGTTTTCTCCCAGAGAAAAGGGGTTGCATCCGACTCAGCGAGGAGGTCACACCTGGTGTGAGCACTCCAGGGGCGCAGGCTCACAGAGCAGATAATGTCACAGGGGTAAGGAGCCAGCCCAATCCCTCTCTGCATCTATGGAGAAATCAAGACCCAGAGAGGGTAGGCAGGGTCCCACGGCATGCAGGCCTGCAGCGGGGCTGGCTCAAGTCTTGTTTAAATTGGGCTCCTGTTGGCAGAGACCCTTACTGCAAAGTGGGGGATGAAGACAGAGAGGGACCCCCTAGGGCTCTGAGAATGGAGTGATGGTCCTGGGCGCTTCCTGCCTAGGCCCTCTCCCATCTTGGAGAAGCTGGGTTAATCCTCAGTCTCATCAGAGGCTTGGAAAGAGAAACAGAATCAAAAACAGACTGAAGAGGACTGTCCCCTTCCAACCTGGGATCACTGACCCCCCCTCAGAAACCATCCCCACCCCTGCTCTCCACCTGTACAGACCCCCTGCCCCCACATCCAGCCCCAACCCCCTGCCGGGGACTACCTGGCTTTTTCCCTGGCTCAGGCATCTCGAGAGAGGTCACACCCGCACCAAGCAGCACAGGCCACCTAAGGAGGGACTGAGCGGGGTCCTGTCCTTTCTGCTATATATGGGGACCTCCCCCCTCCCCAGCTCTGCTTATCTGCCTCCTGCCCAGCCACCTGCTAAATATAGACAAATTCCAGGGAGCTGAGGTCCCTCTAGGGAGAAGGTAAGGCCATGTCTTCTCTGGTTGGCTTCTGTCCCTCCCCCCCCACCCCCAGTGCAATATGATGGCTTCTGCCTCTTCAACCCTGGGTGAACCTCAGGGATACCCCAATCCCTGTCTGCATGCCCAGCTGACCGCAGACTCTGCAGTGGGCATGTGCGGGGCCTGTAACCCCAGGCTAATGGATCCATGGCACCCTTGCGGTTCATGGTGGTGGCCACAGGCCCTGGACTGCCCTGAGACCTGGCAGCTATTAATTCTGCAGCACCGGGTTCTCTCATCTGTAATGTGGGGCTGGGCAGAGCAGCACAGGACTGTTACCACATGAGCCAGGTTTACATATGAAAACGCTAAGCGCTGCCTGGCATGTGGAACACGCTGAGCCGATATTTGCTCTTAGGATTCGGCCCACATTATCGCAGCTCATGAGGCACAGAGCTGGTCTCATGCTGTGGATCTTGGATGGACTTAGTCCAAGGCCAGGCTGGAAGGAGGGAATACGGGGGGGGGGGGGGGGGGGGGGGCTGGTGTCACTTAAAGGGAAGGGCTGGGGGAGCCTGCAGGTAAGGGCATGCAGGTAAATCTCTAAATATACCCCTAAAGTAGAAGACAGAATGAAGTCAGCTCTTGCTAACATCACCAAGGTTAACCAATGATTAATGCCAGAATGTTCTGAATCCCCTCCTCCCACCGTCCATTGTTTCTCTGTGACCTCTTGCCTACTGGGACTGGTGACACCTTTTCCATCACATCAGGGCCACGGATTGCCTCAGAAAGAAGCAAATTATCTGGGACCCCCCCCCCTTTAAACAAAACCCAATATCAGGAAAGATCATTTATCTCCCACCATCAGAAAAGGAATTCCATACACAAGCATTTTCCAGATGATAAAATCTTGCCATTTCTTTATATATCAAAATCCATTATTTTCTTCCATTTTTTAACCATATCACCTGCTTCTGAGCCTTCTTTAAAAGAAGACACTGAACACCATTTTTGCCATGCTGGAGATGAACCCAGGGCCTCACTCATGCTAGGTAAGGGCCCTGCCCCTGAATCACACACACCCCAGCCCTCACCTTCTCTTGGGGGCTCTGCAGTCAGGCTGGGAGCACCATGGCTGGGCTGTGATGAGCCTCAGCCCTCCGGGTCTTTCTCCCTAAGCTAATGCTTAATGCTAAGGGTCCTAGGACCTGGATTTTCTGAGGTGTGCAGACAGCTTCTGGAAGTTTCTTCATTCCCAGGCTGTCTGCTGCCACTACCCGCTATTTGCTAAAGCAAGATTCTTCCAAACTCTTTGCTGACTGTGTCTGTTGCGCCTTGCTGTGTGGCGGGAGTCCGCCAGCCAAGTGTTCAGGATAAAGGGCTGCAGGAGGGGGACTTGAATCACCGGCAGGTCTTGCAGGGCTGGAATCTTGTGAGAAGGGGTCTTAGCCTCTGCTCCTGCACAGTGAAGACATCTATTTCCAGATAAGTAAAGCTTCCTACCTCATGGTGGGGCAGACCTGGAGTGGATCCAGCCTGGCCACAAGCCAGCTGTGAGAATTTGGACCAATTATTCCACCTCTGAGAGCCTCAGTGTCCAATTCTATAGAATGGGAGAACACCAGAGTCCTCATCTCAGTACTGCATGACCAGAAAATCCAGTGTTGTTAACATGGTCATCCTTCTCATCGACATCATTTGCACCATATTTAACTCAGAAGATGGTGAATTCAAGCCTCATCGAGGCTTCAAACACTCTCTGGGGTGCAGAAGGCCTTTTACTTTGGTGTACTCTGCTAATAACAATGAAGGTCTTGTTCCAGGCTCAGGCGGTGTGTGTCATTTGTCTGTGTGTCATTTGTCTCTGTGTGCCCAGGGTCCAGCACTGGGTAGACACCCAATGGCTAAATGAGGGAACCAGCCATGTCCCTGCCCAAGGGGGAGGGGACAGACAAGGGGCACATTCTGAAAGAGACTCTGTCGCTGCAAGCATGGTGTCTAACAAGACTTTACTTCCTTCCTAAAGGGTGAGGGCGGTGGGAGAAGGTGATGCTTAGAAAGGAGCATCCATCTACAGAAATGACAAGAGACAGCCCCAAGGAAGCGCCCTGGCCACTGAGCGAGGCCGACCGAAGCCCGGGCGGCCTGCGGGCACCTCGGAGCTGGGGTCCCCTGGGGCAAGCGGGGCTGGAGGGGAGGCGAGGGAGGGTGGCCGCCAGTCCTGCCCTGGCCCCGGGCGTCCTCCCTGTGTCCGGGCCGGCGGGGGGTTAATGCTGTGGCCCGCGGGAGGCCTGGGGGCCCTGCGGGCTCAGTGGGGCGGGTGGCGGCGCTCGGCCAGGCCGCCGCGGCCCAGCACCTCGCCGCTGAACTGGTAGGTGAGCTTCTTCTTGACCTTCTTCACCTCGCCCGTCTTGCCGTAGTTGCGCAGCGCGCGCGCCATCTTCTGGTAGGTCATCTTCTTGCGGTTGCCCTTCTGGATGCCCCAGCGGTGCGCCAGCGCCTCCTTGTGCTTGGACGAGAACTGGAACGTGCCCTTGTCCTTGTCCACCCACCAGATGCTGTCCTTCATGTCCCCGCTGCGAAGCAGATCGAGCAGGAACTGGTACAGGCGGATCTTCTTCTTGCTGCCTGTGGGAGAGGGGCGCGTGGGATGGAGGCCACAGGGGCCCCTCAGGGACCATCCACCCCACCGGGACCGTGTGGCGGGATGGTTCACAGGGGAAGAGCTCCCCCAGCTGCAGGGCGCACACTGGCACACGCACGCACCATGCACACACACGCTCATGCACGTACACAGCACACTTTGGGGAGAGCCCTGTTACACTCGTAACACGTGCTCACAGAGCCCAGGTAGAGATGCTCAGAGACCCTGCAGAACCATCGCACACACACGGCCCTCCAGCCTGATTGCTGGGTTGATCAGCCTCCGCTGGGGTGTAGAAGGGGCAGGGGACAGAGGGCTGGGCCCAGCTGGGTCAGGGCCTGGGGCTGGGCCTTACCTGTTTCCCCGTGCAGAAGGCCAGGCCCGGGCTCCAGGCCATCCGCCTCCCCATCAGAAACCTCCAGTGGAGGGCTCTGCCGCTCGCCCTCCTCCTCATCTGAGCTGGGCTGATGTGGGGACAGGGATGGGTATGGGAGGCACATCCGGGGCAGGTAGGGGACCTGGAAAGGTGGGGCAAGGAGTTGAGGTCAGGAAGGGACAGCTCAGGGCTCAGTAAGAGGAGAGGGAGTGCTGGGAAGCAGGTGGCCACAGGGGCAGGAAGATTAGGGAGGAGGCTGAGAAATTGAAGGCCAGTGGAGGCCACAACCACACAGGGCACAGATCACAGTGACCAGGGGTTACTGACATCCAGCCTACTGCCCTTCCCACCTGGGCCCCCTGGTTCAGGGCAGGTCCCTGGGGAAAGGGCACCTTATTCTCATACACCCAAAGGTGCTGTCTGGCATGACAGTGGCCTTGGGAGAGAAGGGGGATGCCGAGGGGGTTGATCTGGAGCAAATGGGGTTTGATGAGTGAGGGAAGGGGTGGCAGAGGTCACTAGGTCACTGGGGTTACAGCCCCTGGGACAGAGAGGGTTTGGTAAGGCGGTCAGTGGGTGTGGAAGGGCCCTGTAGAGGTTCATGACTTGGATATCCGAGGGGCCCATAAATGAGGCCTTGCAGTCTGTGAGGGTCCCCAAGACACAGGACCATGCATGGGGTGGGGAGCCAAAGATGGGGGGGTTCTGGGATCATCTGGGGTCTGTCCATCTCCAGCGAGAGGAGATAAGGGGTACAGGCCACGAGGTCAGTCGGGGGGTCAGTGGCAGCCGTTGGGGCTCCGGCCGCCGTTGGCGCGGTGGGGCAGGAAGCCACGTTGAGTAAGAGCCTGTGTCAGCTTCCTGTGAAGCTCCCGGGCCTCACCACAGGCCTGGCATGGTCCTGAGGACAGAAGACAGCCAGCAGCACGCACCTGGTGGCCGAGGCTGGTGTGGGCCGGCGCCATGGGGGTGTCGAGGACGTGCATCTGCTCCAGCTCCATGTGGCGATAGAGCTGCTGCAACTGCGGGGGCTGCACGCTCTGCAGCTCGGTGAAGTGGTTCTCGGGGAAGCTCTCGAACTCGCTGTGCACGTGGTGAGGGTGGAAGTCCCAGTAGTGGTCTGTGGGGGGACAGGCCATCAGTGAGCGCCGGCGGGCAGGGCGGGGGAAGTGCCAGCAACAGAAACAGCCATGTGGGGCCACAGGGGGCTCGCTCCACATCCAGACTGCAGGGCTCCCTCACTGATGCTCCTGTCTCCTACTCCTGCTTTATAGGGAGGACCCTGAGGCTCTGAGGCTACGAAACATGCCCAAGGTCAAGGGCAGCATCCATGGCAGAGCCAGAATCCAGGCCTGAAGCAAAGCCCTTGTGCTCAGCACCCACTTTCTCCTGCCTCCTGTGCAGTCACAGGGATGCAGGCTTCTGGTCCCCAAGTCTGAGTCCTGACTCTGCCACTGACAGAGTGAGACTTCAGGCACAGCCTGGGCCCCTCTGGCCGTAAATGAGGGTCATTGTTCTGGGGAGGGTTCAAAGGAGAACTCATCTGTAAAAATTCCTAGCCTCTGGCCTCTGATTCCCTTCCTCCACCTCAGACCTCCCCGTTCCTGAGGTCCCTGGCTTCCCTAGTCACACACAGGACCTTGTCACATGGCCAAGGTGTGACGGCCAAGTCACAGGGCTGACCTTCCTCACACTTCCAGAGCTTGTCCAGACCCGCGGTGCTGCTCCTCCAAGCCCTGGCCTGAGTACTATTCCAGGGAGGGGGCAGCGCCGTAGGTGTCCCTGGGAAGCCCCGGTGGCTGGCTGGAGTCTGGGGAACAGCCACACACACCCACACCCCGTCTCGGGGCCAGGGCAGATCTTCAGCATGGTTTCTCTGGGCACCTTTTCCAGGAACAAAAACTGCCCACGTCTGAGGGACTTCCTGAGCAGCGTTAGGTCCGAAAGAAAGTGGGGTGTAGAGACGGGATGGATTTGTTCATGGGCACAAAGAAGGAGTGTACGAGAAGCCAGTCCGGGCAGTGTCTTTGGGACGTCCACTAACAACCGTGTGTGTGTGTGTGTGTGTGTGTGTGTGTGTGAGAGAGAGAGAGAGAGACTCATGAACATGCAGTTGTACACACGTCTGTCATCCGCCTGCATTCCTCTCCCTCTTCCTCTTTCACAGGAACTCATACACTCCGAATCCCTAAGAAATCAAGTGTGATGCTCAGCACAGTGGCCCATGCCTGTGATCCCAGCGACCCAGGAGGCTGAGGCAGGAGGATTGTACATACTAGGCCAGCCTCCAAAATTTAGGGAAACCCTGTCTCAAAAAATAAAAAGCGCTGGGGATATAGCTTAGTGGATTCAATCCCCAGATCTCTAGTATTTAAAAAAAAAAAAGGAAAGGAAGGAAGAAATGATTTCTTTTTTTTTTTTTAGCTCTCTACCAAATATCTGAGGACTTGCTTTCTAATCCTGCTAAGTGGTGGCCTTGCTGTGTGACCTCGGACAAGATCTTTCTCCCCCTGAGCCTGATACCCCATTTGGAAAGTCAGAGATGCAAGTGGATAGTAACCGAGGTCCTGTGCACGTGTGAAGTCGTGCGAGCCCACAACCCAGACAGCCCAGCCCTGCCTCTAGGAGACTGGAAAAGAGAAAGCCCACGATTTCAGGCAGAGCTGGTTCAAATCCTCACCGTGCCTGCGGCTAATGCCTACAAAGTGCCCAGAACAGAACCAGGTGCAAAGTAAGACTCACTCGGCATGAACCACGATCAGCATCATTGTATTAATATTTTATTCTAAAGAGCCGACATTAGAACCAGGTGTGTGGGGCCCCTCTGTAGTGCCAGCATTTGGGAGGCAGGGGAGGGAAGGTCACTTGAAGCCAGGTGTTAAGATCAGCCTGGGTAACACAGGGAGACTCCCAGACACGCCCCCCAAAAAAGCTTGCATTATCTCTTGAACATGCAGTACTAGGGAGTGGGGACCGAACCTAGGGGTGCTCCACCAGTGAGCAATCCAGCCCCTCTTAGTTTTTGAGCCAGAGTCTCACTAAATTGCCAAGGCTGGCCTAGAACTTGTGATCCCCCTGCCTCAGTAGTGGGGTGACAGGTATGTACTACCACACTTGGTTTACAGCTGTCATTCTTTTTTATGGGGGGCGGGGGGTATTTGTTTGTTTGTTTGTTTGGTGCTGTGGATTGAACCCAAGTGCACTTTACCACTGAGCTTTACTCCCCAGCCCTTATTATTTTTTATTTTCAGACAGGATCTCACTGAATTGCTTAGGACCTCATTCAGTTGTTGAATGTGGCCTCAAACTGGCCATCCTCCTGTCTCAGCCTCCCGAGTTGCTGGGATGACAGGTATGCACCATGCTCAACTCAGTAGCCACTTTATTTTGTTTATTTATTTATTAATTTTAGTACCAGGGATCGAACCCAAGGGCACTTAACCACTGAGCCACAATCCCCTTTTTATTTTTATTTTTTTTTATTTTGAGACAGGGTCTCACTAGGTTGCTTACAGCCTTGCTAAATTGTTTGAGACTGACTTTGAAACTGTGATCCTCCTTCCTCAGCCTCCTGAGCCACTAGGATTATTAGGCATGCATCCTGGCGCCTGGCTCAGCAGCCGCTTTTAAAATGTTCATTTCCTCATCTCCCTGTTCCCTGCCACCTTAGTGCCCCAGAGAAACAGCTTTTGGGGGACCTGTCACTTTTCCCCAGAGCCTGAAGTTGGAGCGCCAGTGTTTTCAGGGACTGATTTTGTTCCCCTCTGGGTTCCTGGTGCCTAATCATAGCAGACATAAACAGCCATGTCCTGAGCAGATGAGCAAATGAACAAAAGAATCTTGGTTTCTGAATAACTCTTTCTACAAAGTTATGTAAACCTGAAAGGAAAAACAAACTTGGTGACTCACACGTGTAATCCCAGCCCTTTAGGAGGCTGAGGCAGGGGGATTACAAATTTGAGGTCAGCCTCAGACACTTAGAAAGACCCTGTCTCAAAATTTAAAGATAAAATAAAAAGGGCTGGGGACGTAGCACAGAGGTATAGCACAGTCCACAGCCCTTTCTATTTTATAACAAGGGAGACAAAGGCATGAGGAAGGTTTCAAAAGTCCCAACAGAAACCTGGCCTTTGGCCCTGGTTTGATGCTCAGGAGATTAGGGCCAGAGTGCCCAGGGTGCGGGCTTTGGAGAGAGGCCCAAAGCCTGTACCCTGGGCACTCTGGCCTTACATCTGGACACCCTTCATGATGGCAGTGCTTTATCCTTTCTGTCCCTTCACTGGGTCACCCAGGTGATCTCATTTAATCCTCACCCCAACTCTGAGGAGGTGGCCACCATAGTATGATCTCCCTTTTGTCGGCTTGGAGACTGTGACAAGTACGTCCTTTGTCTACAGTACTCACTGGTGGAGTTGGGCTCCAAACCCAGTTGCATGTAACTTCAGGGACAGAGCTCTCAGCACCATACCACATCCCCTCGGAGGAGCTAGACTGAAAGTGTTAAGACCTGGGGTGACACTTAATGAAAGCTCTCAGTAAAACCTGGGATGGCCCCTGAGAGACTCCCGTACCAGGGATTGAACCTAGGAACGCTTAACCACCAAGCCCCATCCCAGCGCTTTTTATGTTTTATTTTGAGACAGGGTCTCACTAAGTTGCTTAGGGCCTTTCCAAGTTTCTGGGACTGGCTTTAAACTTGTGATCCTCCTGAGCTGCTGGGATTACAGGCGTGTGCCAACGTGCCCAGCAGCTGACTGCTTTTATCCATCTGTCCACCATTACCCCACCCATCATCCACCATCCATTGTCTATCCATCCATCACTCATCATCTGTCCATCCATCCATCATTAAACCACCATCCATCCATCCGTCATCTACCCATCAATCATCCATCATTCACCCAGACAGCCAGAAATAACTCACTCGCCTTGATCACTCATTTCCTCCCTTTAAACCAGCTCTCAACCTGGGGCCAAAGTCCTGCCCATACATTCCAATTCTTACTCATTTGTCACCAGGACAAAAATAGAGTGAGATTCAAAACAACTCCACGCAGAAATTCAGCCTTAAGAGTCATTCAGTTGACCTTATCTCCCCAGAACAGAAAGCTCAGCCTCAAACCCAGGGCTCTACCCAGGAGAACAGAAGTACAACCAAAACTGAGGAGAAAGATGAGGAATCAAGAGAGGAGGAGACAAGGAAAAAACCCTTCGCAGGAAAACATAGGCCATTGGACATAGTGGCTGGAGCCCAGCCTTCCCTGGAAATTGTTCAGATGTGGAAACTGAGGCCCAGAGAACTGCCCGTCTCAGAGCACTTGCTACTCTCTACCTTGTATCCTAATTATGAGAGTTTTAATTATTTCCCCTCTTATAACACTGAATCCAGTAGGACCTGTGTCCTTCAGCATCCAGCAATGCACCTGGCATGTAAAATAGAATATTTATTAGAGAGCTCAGTGCAAGATGGATGGAAGGTTTGGTAGGTGGAGGGAAGGACAGCTGGAAGGAGGGATGAGTGGATGATTAGATGAGTGTGTGAACAAATTGGTGAATCATAGATGGTTTGTGGTATGAAGTAGGCAGACATCTGGGTGGATGGGTAGATGGATGGTTGGATGAGTGGATGGATAGATGGGTGGGTGGATGGGTGGATGGATGGATGGGTGGATGGATGGATGGGTAGATGGGTGGATGGATGGGTGGATGGATGGATGGGTGGATGGATGGATGGGTGGATGGGTGGGTGGATGGGTGGATGGGTAGATGGGTAGATGGGTGGATGGATGAATTTATGGGTGGATGGAGAGAAAGAGCCATACTTTGGAACTCTTTCCTTCACGAGTCCCATCGCAAGCAGCAAATTCAGTCACATCCATTAGGATGACTACTACGAAAACCAAACCAACAGAAAATGACAAGTGTTGGTGAAGATGTGAAAAAAATTAGAATCTTTGCACACCAATGGTAGGAATGTAAACACGGTGCAGCCCCTGTGGGGATGAGTATGGGAGTTCCTTTAAAAATGAAAAATAAATCTACCATATAACCCAGCAATTCTATTTCTAGTATAGATCCTGAAGAATTTAAGTCAGAGTCTTGAAGAGATATCCGTACACCCAAGTTCACAGGGGGCTGCATTTTTCACAGCAGCCCATAGTTGGAAGCAACCCAACTCCGTGGACAGATGAATGAAGAAGCGAAGGTGGTGTGTGCATCCAGTTGAACGGTAGTCAAGCTTTAGTGGGGAGGGTTCCAACAGGTGGAGCAACATGCATGGACCTCGAGGACACCGTGCCAAGGGAAATGAGCCAGTCACGAAAGGGCAAGTGTTGTGTGGTTCCAGGTATGAGACACCTGGAGCAGTCAGGTTCACAGAGGCTAGCGGGTGGTTGGAGGGTTGCAGTTTTGCAAGATGAAAAGAATTGTGGAGACGGATGGTGGTGATGGTTACATGACAGTGTGAGTGTATTTTTTTATACCACCCAGCTGCATGCTTAAAAATAGTTAAGATGGCCACGCCTGGTGGTGCAACCGCCTGTAAGCCCAGCTATTTGGAAGACCAAGATAGGAGGACGCAAGCTCGAGGCCAGCCTCAGCAATGTAGCAAGACCCTGTCTCAAAAATAACAAAGGCCAGGGATGTAGGCTCAGTTGTAGAGCACTCCTGGGTTCAGTCTCCAGTACTGAGGTTAAAAAAAGTTAAGATGGTCGATTTTATGGGTTTTTTTTTTTAATTTTTATTTTTTAGTTTTAGGTGGACACAATACCTTTATTTTATTTATTTTTATATGGTGCAGAGGATTGAACCCAGGGCCTCACACACGCCAGGCAAGCGCTCTACCACTGAGCCACAAGCCCAGCCCCAGACAGGCTTTTTAAGAACTTTACTTGGTAGAACAACTAGGCACTGGAAGAAGATATTAAAAACTTCCAAAGAGACAAAACAAACAGAAAAAAAAAAAAAAAGCAAATGTAAACAAAAAATCAGGTTACTTTCGGAAAAGGGAATGTGGAAGGGCCTTTGACTTCACAAGGAGAGCTCTAGTAACCAGAAGATGCAGAGAAATGTTTTCAAATTCCTAAGGAAAAAATGATTCTCAACCTGGAGTCCTAACATGGCTAAACTATTGTTAAAGTGATAACAGAATAGCTGGAAGGCACGAGGAGGTAAAACACAACACAACCCAGCACAACAATGATAATAAAACCTGGGCATGGTAGCACATGCCTGTAATCCCAGCAACGCAGGAGGCTGAGATGGGAGGATGGCAAGTTTGAGGCTAGTTTCAACAACTTACTGAGTCCCTAAGCAATTTAGTGAGATACTGTCTGAAAATAAAAAAATAATAAGGGCTGAGGAGTAAAGCTCTTTGGTAAAGTACCCCTGGGTTCAATCCTCAGTACCAAAAGAAAAAAAAAAAAAAAACCTTGCCTGCCACACACCCTTCCCTTGGAGACTATAATGATAACGTAACAACTCCTTAGAGAAATTCAGTATTTGCCAGGCCTGTTCTGGTTATTTTATATGTATTATATCACTCGATCCTGACAACAATTTGGTGAAGTGGGTGTTATTATGAAGTTAAGGCACAGAGAGGTTGACCATCTTGCCCATGGTCACTCCAGATTGCAATGGAGAGTGGGGGATGAATCCCAGTGTCTGGTTCCAGAATCAGGGCTTTTCCGTCCTGTGACACTGCCCCTCGGATACACAGGGCGGAGAAAGCACAGGTAATGAGAGGCAAGCTGAGAGTAATATCCCACGGTCATAATAGTGGAAATTTCAAATACCAATTTAACAAAAGTTACCAGGAAACTGCCCTGGGAAGCGTGCACAGGTGTTCCGTGGGTGTGGCATGGCTGGCTAGAGTCAGGATCTCCTTTCTCCTAGTAAAGTGAATAGATGATCTCCCCGACTGACAGACCAACCAGATCCCTCTCTGCCTAGCCTCCAGAAGGTCCTCGGCCAGTGTTGGTGGATGAATAATGTTCTAAGGCTCTATTTCACATCCTCACTGGCCCAGACAGACAGTGCTGCAACAGAAATCCTTCTTTCGGTTAGTAAAACAGCGGACACAAGGTCTATGTCACAGAGGAATATCCGCAACAGGCTTCAGTAAAAAATAGCAAATTGCAGAACAGCATGATACAGTAATTTCATTTAAAAAAATTTTTTTTTGTAGGGCTGGGGCTGTAGCTCAGTGGCAGAGTGCTTGCCTCACATGCATAAGGCACTGGGTTCGATCCTCAGCACCACATAAAAATAAACAAATACAATAAAGGCATGCTGTCCATCTACAACTACAAAAAGTATCAAACCCAGTGCCTCACAAGTGCTAGGCAAGTGCTCTGCCACTGAGCTATAGCCCCAGCCCCAGTAATTCCATTTTGGATGAATAGAATCTACATGTATATAGGTATATATTTATAAATATGCAGGGCTTATTTATAGAATAAAAGTCTGCAATGATGTCTAAGTTACCTTTAGTGGGAGGGAGATAGAAAAGAGGGAAATGAGCCAGGTGTGGTGGTGCACGCCTGTAATCCCAGCAGCTCGGGAGGCTGAGGCAGGAGGATTGCAAGTTCAAAGCCAGCCTCAGCAACAGTGAAGTGCTAAGCAACTCAGTGAGACCCTGTCTCTAAATAAAATACAAAATAGGGCTGGGGATGTGGCTTAGTGGTAGAGTGCCCCTGAGTTCAATCCATGGTACCCACCCCCAACAAAAAAAAAAAAAGGAAAATGTTTCTCATGGGGTGCTGGAGTAGTTCGTAAGTCTTAGCAATGAGTATTTTGTAATAATTAAACTTTAAAGATTTAAGATGTATTTAAATATGAACACACACACACACACTCACACACACTCACACTTTAGATTATGTGATTTTCCTGCTCAAAACTCTCCAAAAGCCAGGCACAGTGGCACATGCCTATAAAATCCCAGCAATTTGGGAGGCCAAGGCAGGAGGATTGCCAGTTAGACCTTAAGCAACTTAGTGAGAACCTGTCCTGTCACAAAATTAAAAATAAAAAGCCTAGGGATGTGGCTCAGTGGTTAAGCACTCCTGGATTAAATTCATAGTACCAACAAAACAAAACCTCTCCAAAATAGTGCTGATCTCTTGCCCAGTGTGCCTGGGGCTCTGGGCTCTATCCCCCACACAGCAAAACAAAGCAACAGAAAACCCGCAAACAAAAAACTCTCCATAAAATAAAATCCACTCTCCCTCCATGTCTTTTAAGCCTCGTGTGACCCGTCCCTATGCATTTTATCTCCACCGTCTGGTTCTCAGAAGCCTCTGGGGCCTCTGTCAGGGTCTCCTTGTGCTCCCTTTGCCTGGACCCCTCCCCCCCTACACCTTTCTTCACTCAAGATTTCAACTCAGTGACACCTACCCTGAGCTTCCCGGACCCTGCACAGAAGGGTGTCCCCACACAAAAACCGCACTATGTCACTCTGGGTCTCATAGGACTTATCATTACGTGTGTGTGTGAGTGTGTGTGTGTGTGTGTGTGTGTGTGTTTGAGGATTTTCTCTCCCCTCCCTCCCGGAGAGCAGGGCTTGGCTGGTTGGCTCCTCGTGGACTCCCAGGTGCCTGCAATACTGTGCTCCGTGACACACAGCAGAGGACCTTCAATGCTGAACTGATGCGGGAGGGGCACCCGTGCTAAGCGGTTGGAAGGATGGATGCCTGGGCGGGTGGAGGGGTGGATGCAGGGTGGGGGGTGGAAGGGTGTGCTTCTCCACGCCCCCAGCTGCTCCCTCCCTCCTGCCTTGGGAATGCAGTAAAGCTAAGGAGGCCCTCCCGGTTCACCGGGCCTTGTTCTCAGCACAGTACCTGGCCTTATAGACCATGTGTGTCACTGCGTTGAATCATCACAACTCTGAAGTATTTTCAGGCTCTCAGTTTCTAGACGAGGAAAGGGGGGCTCAGGGAAGTTATGTTACTTGCCCCAAGCTACACAGCTGGTGAGGACATGGATCCAGGACTGACAGGGTTGGAGGGGGTGGGCAGGTCCGGAACACCTGAAGACTCTGGGGGAACCTCTGGAAGAATTGAGGTCCATGCCCAAATTGGGGTGCTCAGGCATCCAACCAGGAGTCATTCCCCCAATCTAAGCACTTCCTCTGAAATTCTCACTCCGTGGGCCCAGCCCCAGGCCTAGTTGGTTTCTAGATATGTGGGCCATACCCTCATACTCCAGGAAGGAAATCTGAGGCCACACAAGACCCAAAGGAAGTACCCCAAACCCGTGAATGGAAAGCCAGTTGGCCATGGGGAAAGCAAGCCTCTGGAGGAAGGAGGCCGCCCGCAGAGCCTGCAGGGCCGAGCCACCAGGGGGCGCCCTCCTCAAGCCCGACTGGTGATGGGTCGGTCCTGGAACCACTGGCAGAAGGGAGGGTGTGTGGAGCTGGGGTCACTCACACCCATGGAAGGAGAAGCTGGGAATAGAGTTGGTGAGAGAGACACCCTCCCTCTCTACATCGTGTGAATTTTCTACCAAGAGGATGTGTTTCTAGTGTAATTACACATAAGCTTAAAAGCACAAAAGAGGTAGGTGGGGTCGCCTGTGATCCCAGCTACTCGGGAGGCTGAGGCAATTCCACCACAAGTTCAAGGTCAGCCTGGGCCATTTAGCAAGACCCTGTCCCCAAATAAAATTTTTTAAAGGGTTGGGGATGCAGCTTAGTTTTAGAGCGTTTGCCTAGCGTGAGCAAAGCCTGGTTCCATCCCCAGCAACAAAACCAAAGATGGTATTTCCTGGGTTGGGGGCCTTTCTGGCCCTGGGGCCTGAAAGTTGGTCTTGAGGGGACGCCACCGTACCTCGAGAGCTTCCAGGTGGAGTCCTTTAATGGATGCCGGCTGTGAGTTCCAGGACCCTGAGGGGAGGGTTCTAAATGGGCCTGCATACAGCCTTCTCCGTGTCTCTGCCTCAAGGGGCCGTAGACACCCTGGAGAACCCCCACTGAGGATTCAGTCCCTTAACTGGGCCACCTGACCTTTGGTTCAGGGATGCACCAGGAGCCAATCTGCTCCAGAAAGGATGCTGGACCCTGGCGTAGACAGACAAAAGAACCTTCTGGCCCAGGTCTCTGCGGTAACTGGGACCCTCGGCCTCTGCTGAGCAAGGGGTCCTCAGAGGCTTCCCCCTGATCCAGCAGTACTCAGATGGATGCGGTTTTGCCCTGCCCAGGGAAATTTAGCAACACGTAAAGAGACTGACTTGGTTGTCATGATTGGCAGTGTACCGGCATGGAGAGGGATGGGTTGAGGATGCTGCTAAGCCTCTTTTGGTGCCTAGGACAGTCCCCAAACAGAACTGTCCCGCCCAAAGTATCAGCAGAGAAGCTGCTAGACACACACAGCAGGGAGTAGGGCTGTGGGTGGGGGCGAGTTTGAGGGAAAGAGAGTGAAGAACTGAGGAAGGGGTTGGCGGGGGCGGCGAGTGTGCAGAGCGCTGGCCTTGGGTCTGACCGACGGGGAGCGGGGGGGGGCCCTGGCCAGCTGGGAGCCTTGTGCAGGTCACTTTGGTCCCTAAGCCTCAGCATCCTCGTGTTGAAGTCCACAGGTTGGCTGACATAAATGTGCAAGAAGCTGACCTGGTCCTTGGCACACGGAAGAGGCTCATCAGCGAGGGGTGGGGGATGCAGGGATGAGTAGGTCACTTCCCCCAGAACTAAGTTGACCTTGGAATTCCAAGGAAGGCCCGGAGCCATTTCTTCTTTTCGTCTCCCCCTCCGCCCAGGTGCTCAGGCGCCCACCCACACCTGGAAGGGGCGGCAGGCCCTGAACTCACGGCCCACCCACCTTGTTCCCAGTCCCTTCCTCCTGAACTCACCGTTGTGGCTTTCTCCATCACTGGTGATATACGGGTAATATTCATGCGTCTGGCGTTGGTACAGGTCCGTGTCATAGGGAACCAGGTCTTCTGACGGCTGCTGAGAGAGGAGGGTGTCAAGGCCTGGGCTGGTGGGGAGGCCCCAGACAGTTTTCGGGCCCCAGTGTGTTGAGTCCACAACACCTTCCCTCACCAAGCGACCCTGTTGACCCCGCAGCTCTCCCTCTGCTTGAAATCCACAAGGTCAGGGCCACAGGGAGAGGGGCGGGGTCCCAGGAGAGCTAAAGGCAGTGATGGGGGCCATAGAGGTCAGAGATCACTGGAGGACAGAGGAGAAGGTGCAGCCCCCCTGCCCCGCTTGGCTGGGCCCCACAACTCTTTATGGTTTGGATCTGAAATGTCCCCCACAGCCTAGGAGGCTTGGTCCCCAGTACAGCAGCGTTCAGAGGTGGGACTTGGAAAGTGACTGGATCCTGAGAGCTTTGACCTCAGGATTACTCCATTGATGGATTCATAGGTGATTGGACTTTGGGGATGGGATAGAAACTGTGGGAGGTGGGGCCTCATGGAAGGGAGTGTGTCCTTGGGGGTGTGCCCTTGGGGAGTCTACCTTGTTCCCAGTCCCTTCCTCCAAGCTCTCTCTCTTCCCAGCTGCCAGGAGGTGAGCGGCTTTGCTCCACCACACCCTCCTCCCCATGATGCTCTGCTTCACCACAGGCCCAGAGCCGCGGAGTTGGCCACCCCTAGACTGAAACCTCTGAAACCGTGAGCCAAAATAAACCTTTCTTCTTTTAAGCTGTTTTTCTTGGGTATTTTGTCATAGCAACGAAAAGCTAACAAAGTCCCCTCACGCTCACACTCATGTTCACGCCTGTGTGGTCCAGATCATGGTCTCACATGTTCACCTCTCATCCACACAGATGCACCCATTCCCCCAAACGCACACACACTCCCTGTGACACCGGTACAGCCCCAATCCCACTTGTGGGCTCGCTCTCACAGCTCATCCTCTCACTCTCTCAGCCACTGTACCCATCCATGCATGTAAAGGCTGACACCCTCATCTTTGTTGTTGTTTGTTACTAAAGATTGAACCCAGGGGTGCTTAACCACTGAGCTACATCACCAGCCCTTTTTATTTTTCTATTTTGAGACAGGAGTCTGGCTAAGTTGCTGAGGCTGGCTTTGAACTTGACATCCTCCTGCCTCAGCCTCCCAAGCTGCTGGGATTACAGGCGTGCGCCATCATACCTGGCACCCACACACACCTTTACAGCCACTCACACACAACCCGTGCACCCTTGTACACTCACCCCTGTGGGCACACGCAGAGTTGCATGAACTGACCCATGCACACCCACTGCATTCCAGCCACCAACGGTCACACCCACAACCTCCCACATTTCACCAGCATGCTCCACAGCACACTGGGGTCCTCCTATCAGTCTCCCTGCCCACCCCAACTCTCCCTCACAGCCTGTGTCCAGGTCCCAGACAGACTCAGGCCCACCGTGATGACCACCTTACTAATGGTTTGTACAGAAGTCATCCTGGCAGGCGGCCTTAGGGGCCAGGGGACAGAGGCCTGGATCCCCCCTTCCCCTCCCCTCACTGGATACTCCCTTCCCTCCTCCTTCCTTCACCTGCCTCCCCCTCCCCCTCCCCCCAGTCCTCCTCCTCTTCCTCTCTCCCCCTCCCCACCCCCAGCTTACTGGCTCAGGCACAGGGACAAGCTGCCTCCCCAGAAGTCCTCTCCTCTCCCCACCCCCACAGCCTGTGCCCAAGGATTGCACAACAATGACCGTGACCCTTAGGGCTTGGCATGGGGGACCAGGGCTGTCTTGAGAACCCGTTGTCCCCAGAGACACTCAGAGTGGCCCCTGGGGCTGAAGAGAGGGGCCGGGGTCTAAGGTGGAAACCCAGGATCTGTTCCCTACCCAGCTCTGTCGGGGAGTTCAGGGTTGAGAGGTCAAGGGTCAGAGACAGTAGGGCCAAGCCCCTGGGCCTGGGGCTTTCTTGAGGCAGAATGGGCTCTTGCTGGGACAACCCCCTCCATCCTTCCCTGTCCCCAGCACCTGCTGAGTCCCAGGTTGGGGAAGGGGTTCCCTCGGGCACTGTCTGCCTCAGGCGGAGAAAGGGGAGCCCAGTCCTGAGCCTGCCTCCCCGGGTCCCAGGCAGCCAGCCCAGGATGCTGGCCGTGATGTCAGGCCGGGGTGCCTCCAGGGTTCCCAGCCGCAGCGGGAGGGGGAGGGGCGCTGCCGCTAGGCCGGGAAAGCTGAGTCAGGGGGCAAGCCCTGCCCTTCCCAGTCCCCCCACCCTGGGCCTCCCCATCGGACATGAGATGGGAAAAGGGAGAAGGGTCCTCTCTGAGGGACCCTGACACCTGTCTTCGGCGGCAACTGTCACTGAGAGCGGGGAGCATTGCAGACCGGCCCGCCCGCTGCCCTTCCCTTCCCTGGGTCTCCTGGGACTCTGCGCCTCCACCCCCAGACCCGGTGCTCATCCTAATTCCAATCTGACGCTCATCCCAGTCCTACCCCAGACCCAATCTCAGTTGCCACCTGGTCCCATACTGTCCCTGCCTCTTCCTAACTCCAGCGCAGGCTCAACCCTAGCGACAGTGTCACTGCTCAGCCCCCTCCTGCCCTGCCCAGCCCAGCCCCAAGCCCCTGGCCCAGTCCAGGCCCCCACCCCATCTCTCAGGGACCTGTAGGCCCAGACCATTTGGTCAACAGATATGTCCTCTGTGCCAGGCCCAAGACTAGGCGTTGGGGACTCATTGGGGGCCCAGAGTTCCAGGATCCTTGGTCTCTTGAAGTCGGTGGGCCCCGGGCTGAGACCTCTGCCTGCTGCCTCCAGCAGGCAGCCGACCCCTTCCTGCCCGGGGGCTGGCCTCCCCCAGGCCAGTGTTCCCATCTCCTCCTGTACTTCTCTGCTGCCACCCTCACCATCCTCAGCCCAGTCCCCTGCCCTGGAGCTGGGCCTGCCACCCAAGCCCTGCTATAAATAACCGTTCAGGCCTCATCGGTCACAGCCCACGGTGGGCCAGCCCTAGCCCGCCAGGCCCAGAGGAAGCCAGTGGCCCCTCACAGGTCTCAGGCCAGGAGCTCCAGGGAGGAAACGCCAACTTCCCACTGATAGCGGCCCCCTCGAGTGGGCTGGCGGGCTGCTTCCGAGGGCCCGCTGGGCCAGTGGAGGAGTCCCAGTACTCACAGGGGGGACGAGGGGAAACCCTTCCATTGTGCACGCCTGTAACATCCAGCCGAGCTCGGAGCCTGTCAGATCCCCTGCCTCGGTGGGGGCCAGCGCGGGGCCCCTCAGGACGGGGTGCCCCGTCGGGGGGCTGGATGGCCGTAGGGCGGACGCAGGGCTCAGGCCTGCCCCCTGAGCTACAGGAGCCCTGGGTGAGCCCCCTCCCTCGACATTGCAGGGCCAGCGCAAGTTCCTGATTTTATCGAAGGGCCTGCCGCTGGGAGATAGTCCCCTTGGGGTGACATCACCACCCTAGCCCTTTGCATAAATCTCTTGCGCTACAGGAAGTCTCTGGCCTGCTGGGGCAGGTGGTGCTCAAGGGGCTGGCTTGGGAGGCCATGGGGGCCAGGCCCCCTGCCCAGAGGAAGCTGGGGCTGGGAAAGAGAAAGGCTGGCCACCACCAGAGGCCCGGCCGCCCCTCGCTCAGGCCCTGCGGAGGCTCTCTGTCCCGCAGCCCAGTCACGTCTATTCCTTGTGAGGCCCCTATGTGGTCGACGTTTACCTCCTTGGGGTCAGAGTGGTGGCATCTTGGGGCCTGTACTTTCTGGGGTAAGACTGGCTGGCTGAGGCTCTGAGCCCCTGACTGCCAGGCGGGCTGCCTGTGGCCTACACCCTGGCCGCCGGGGTCCTCCTGGTCTGGGGCGAGTCTCAGTTTCCTGACCCTTTGTCAATGCTTGAATATTGGTTTGGTTTTCCTAGTTTATAAACATTTATTTTTCTTTCCTTCTCCCTCTCTCTCTCTTTTGTACTGAAAATTGAACTCTCTCCCTCTCTCTCTCTCTACTGAAAAATGAACCCTGGGGCACTTTACCACCAAACCATGTCCCCATTTTTATTTTTTATTTTTAGACATAGTCTTGCTAAGTTGCTGAGGCTGGCCTCCAACTTGTGATCCTCCTGCCTCAGCCTCCTGAGTCACAGGGATTATAGGCATGTGCCACTGTCCCCAGCATTTACAAACCTTTCTTGTCTGTCCATCCAATCATTTATTTCCCCATCCATCTAATTTATCTATCTATCTATCTATTCATTTATCTACCTATCAAGCCAACCATAAGTTTATTTACCTGTTTATCCAACTGTTCACTAAGTTTTTGATTTATCTGTCAATTCATCTACCTATTCTGTTTATCTATCTGTTCATCTACATGTCTATACATCAGCCCATCCATCTACTATCTATCAGAACTTATTAGCACCATATATCCATCTACCAATCTAGTCATTCATTGGTCTATCCACCCATCCACCCATCCAACTATCCATACATCCACCCATCCACCCATCCACCCATCCACTCATCCACCTATTCATCCATCCACTTATCCAACCCATCGGCCATGAGTCCATTCATCCTCCCAATGTTAATTGAGTTCCAGACTCTGTGCCAAGTGCTGGGAAACAGAAAGGTATTGTTCTAGCTTCCTGCCTTCAGAGATCTAGTCTGGGGGCGTGCGGAATGATGAACAGAGGCCTCGATTTTCACCAGTGACCTCTGGTGAGTCCACTCTGCTGGCAAAGAACTTGAGTATTCTTGTCTCCCCTGTGTAATCTCATCCTTTCCCTTAGGTCCCCTCCCTTCGGGGGATAGTCTGCCTCATTCCTGCCCATAGATTCCCAGGACCCTGAAAGTTCCTTCACTGTCAGCAAAGACCCGGGATTCACAGCCTGGGGCTCACCACGAGGTCAACCTCCCTTCCATCTTCACTGATTTTTTTTTTTTTTTTTTGGTATCTGCACTTGGGACTCTCCACAGGTCCAGGTCACAAGTCCTCAGAACTCCTAGGAACCTGACCAAGGCCCCTCCCTGTCTCTCAGGAGGGGGACAGCTGGCTTGGCGTCAGTCCATCCTGGCTCCTCACTTCCTCATCAGGAAGGCCCAGCCCCAGGCGAGGAGATGATGGGGGATAAGGTCCTCCTCTCCATCATCCATTCATCCATTCGTTTGCTCCTTATTGTCTTAATCTGATCTGGTTTTGTGCGTGTTACCTACAGGTAGGGTGGCCTGGGGAGGGTGGGGGCAAGCAGTTGGAAAAGAACATGGGGACAGCGAGCTGCCGTCCTTGTGGCCGGAAGCAAGGCCAACAGCCTCGAGAGCCAAGCCCAGGGGCTTCGTTATATGCAGAGCGAGGGCAGAGCTCTGCCCCTTTAGAGTGGACAGGAGGCCACGTTTCCAGGAGGATTAAGATTCGAGAGGTCCAAGGGGAAGAAGGAGTCCATTGTCCCAAGTCTGGCCAAGCCCAAGGAGCCTAGGAAAGGCAGACCAAAGAGACACCCAGGTGGCTGGGGTGTGGCTGGAGGTGGGCCACGAGCTCAGCAGGCAGGAGGCCCTAGGTTCCGGGAGAGAGAAGCTCAGGGCCGAACATTCTGGAAGGGGCCAAATGCCCCCCGCCCTGCGCCCTGCGAGCTGCTCCCACCTGTGGCCACGCAACCTTCCCGCCCTCTTCCAGCTCCCGCCTCCTGGAGGACAACAGAGGCCTCTTCCCCACATCCCCGGGGACCTGCTCCTTCCTATTCAGATCCTTGGGAAGAGCAGGATCCAGATTCCCAGGAACTCCGAGTAGATCCTGGCGGTGGAGGTGGGGGGTTTCAGGGCCACCCCAGCCCGAGCCCAGGAAGCTGAGCTTCTTTGACTTCAGATATTTTCCGGCTAGGTCTGTCGGGGCGTGACCCCATCCTACACCCTGGAACACTGTTCTGTGATACTGTTCATCCTGAGAGACAGGAGAGTCTGGCGATCCACAACCCCAGGGTTAAAAAGGACGACGTCTTGTTTGCGCGCCTGACAGGCCAGGATCTCACGGGCCCAGGAGATCAGAGACCCCAGCAGAGTCCCACAGCCTGCAGGGGCTCCGGCAGGGCTCACCGGGGAGGGAGGCAGGCAGAAGGAAGGGGGAGCCCTGAGGCAGCCGAGGCAGGGAGAGAGCAGGAAAGGCAGGAGCAGAGAGGAAGGGAGAGAGAAAACAGAACTGACAGGAGCAGAGAGCCCAGAGAGCTGCCCAGGGCCAAGGGCCAGACAGGAGAGAACAGGCAGGGACAGGGGAGGGGAGGTGGGGAGGGGGCACAAGAGGCAAGGTGGGGGACATGGACAGCAGAGGCCAGGAGGCGGTGGCACTCAGGGCATGGCCCCAGCCTCCTTCCTGTACAGCGAGACGAGTGGGAGTCGGGGTCTGTGACTCGCCAGACGTCACCAGGTACACCTTGCCAGAATGTGGCTCTGGTCGTTCTGGTCGGAAGGAAACTGGCTTGGAACCAAGAATCCTGGGGTCTCCAGGGAACAGAGGAAGAAAAAATGTTTTCATTATTTTATTTCTGGGATAGATAATACAGACACGTGGTACAAAACACCAAGAGCACAAAGGTCAGCAAGTGCTCAGTTCCTCTTCCACAGACGGTCTCCCCTGTTACCTGGTCCTCTTGTGTCCATTTAGAGATGGACTAAGCAGACATAAGCATGTAGATAGATAAAGTCAATGTTCTATTTTATACAGAAGGAATCACACTAAACACATTATACTTCCCCTTGTTTCTTCTCCCCTAAATCCATTCCATATTAATGATTACAGAGCTGTCTTGCCCTTCCTTAAGGACTGTATAGTATTTTACTGTTTAGATGTACAGAAGGTCCCTTCCTTATGATGCTTCAATTTAGGATTTTTTGATTTAATGGTTCGACTTGGGATTTTTTGACTTCACGATGGTATGAAAAGGATGGTACGTTCAGTAAAAATTTCTACTGAAGTTCTTCAAATGTTGATTTTTTTTTTTTCCTGTGTTGGGGATTGAATCAAGAGGACTTTACACTGAGCTGCATCCCTGGTTCCTTTTTGTTTTTGAGACAGGATCTTACTAAATTGCTGAGCTGACCTTGAACTTGTGATACTCCTGCCTTAACCTCCAGAATAGCTGGGATTACAGGTGTGCACGGTGCTCAGCTTGAATTTTGAATCTTTTTTTTTTTAAAACATTTACTTTTTAGTTGTAGGTGGACACAATACCTTTATTTTATTTATTTATTTTTATGTGGTGCTGATGATCAAACCCAGGGCCTCACATGTGCTAGGCGAGCGCTCCACCCCTGAGCCACAACCCCAGCCCCAGAATTTGGAATCGTGATACGCAATCCGAGATTCTCCAGATGCTGCAGTGGCAGCCACTACAGTCCTCGGTCACCACAGGATCTTGAGGGTGAAGGCTGAGCTACAGTGCACTGTGTTGCTGAGCTAGGACAATTGCATTTTTTACTTAGTTTACCAGGATGCAGAGGAGCATCTGTGCTGTGATGTTTTGGGGGGGACAGTGTCTTGCTATATTGTCTGGCTATCCTCAATTCTTACCTCAAGAGATCCTTCTGCTTCAGTCTCTAAGTAGCTGGAACTATAAGTGTGTGTCCCCTCCTTAGGCTGTGAGATTTTTAAATCATGAAAGACACATTCATAAAAAAGGGCACATAAAATATTTATGTACAATTTAATTATAAAGCTAACACTATGTAAACATTATCCAGGTCAAGAAATGAAACATTGGGCTGGGGATATAGCTCGGTTGGTAGAGTGCTTGCCTCACATAGACAAGGGCCTGGGTTCAATCCCTAGCACCACCAAAAAAAAAGAAAGAAAGAAAACATTGCCGGGCATGGTGGCGCACACCTGTAATCCCAACAGCTCAGGAGGCTGAGGAAGGAGGATCTCAAGTTTGAGGCCATTCTGAACAATTTAGCAAGACCCTAAGCAACTTAAGAAGGGTTGAAGGTGTGACTCAATGGGAAAGCACTTGTCTAGCATATATAAGGCCTGGGTTTGACCCAGCACTGGGGAAAGAAAAAAAAAAAGAAAAAAATAAATAAAATTTTAAAAAATAAATTAGGAAAAGAAAAAAAGAAATAAAAGATTACCAGGACCCAGAGCACCTCAAACCTCCCTTTACTTCTGTCCTAGCTTTTTTTTAGAAATTATTTCCTTACACTTTCCCCGCTTGGTACTGTGCAGGACCCGGGTCGGGTGCGTGCCAGCCGGGAGCCCTCCCGTGAGCTACACCTCCGCTCCCACCCCTTACTTTTCTTTATGAGCATCTCTAACGTTGTAGCTTAGTTTTTATCTGAACAGATCTGAGTCTTGAGAGGAAGAGAAGGATGGTGTGCACAGCCTCTGGGGTCCGGCTTCTTCTGTCACAACCTGCTGTGTTCACTCTCATTGCTGGACCCTTTTCCAGGGTCATAATCTCTGTAATCAGTCCCCTATTGATGGGCACGTGGGTGTCTCCAGTCTTCTGCTGCTGCAAATAAGGCTGCAACCAATAAAATGTGGTAAATTACACAAGTGCAGGTTTATACATAACAGGCTTATGTTTGGGATAAATTTCCAAAAGTTGAATCACCAGGTTGAAGGGCTGCGCACTTCTAACTTGATGACAGATCGGTAAGTAGATAGCTATTGTCATATGACCTTAATAACTTTGTACCTCTTACCCTCCTACCAGCAGTGCCTGTCGGTGATCTTTCCCCACCCTGTTGGACAAGTGGGTGACCTGCAGAGTGACACGGAGGCCAGGCAGGCCTGGGGTGGGGTGGCCCTTTGCCCCCACTGGGCTGGTGGCCAATGGGGGTTGGCTGGGTGCTAATGCAATTGCAGGGGAGGCAAGCAGCAGGAAACGGGCCGGCGTCCCCAAAGCTTGAGTCCACAGAGGGGAACCTGACCCCGGACCTCACAGACCCCTCACCCTCGGCCTAAAAGACCTGGGAAATGAGGAAATGTCACCCCTCCTATTTTCCTATGAACCGTCCCCCAGGAGCTGTGACAGCGCATGTTCAAAAACGCAGGCCTCACGCCCAGGGCTGGGAAAGTTGGCCCAACCGAGCTGAGCCTGGGCAGGGAAATGGCGTGCACCGAGATGGCTGTCTTGCAACTTCCTCTCAGGGTTGAGACACTTGGGAAAAGGACCCTGGGGCCCCAGCCTGGGTCACTAGGGCCCCTCAGCGCTCCCCAAACTTTGGTCACAGCACTGCTGGCTTCTTAGAGCATGAAGATGGCCAGCAGATATTGGCCAGGGCCTTCACATGCCGGCTGACAGGGGAGGAAGGCCTTTGCATCCCTGCCTTCAGGGTGCCTGCTCTCCGGCAGGAGAGGAGCCAGGGACACAGTAGATGGCGTGTGTCCCCGCATGCAGAAAGTAATGGCCACTAGAGAGGAATCCCATGACGCTGGGAAGGGGGATCATCGCAGCTGGGAGAAGCCTGGACTGCTTCCCCAGGGTGTGATCTCTCCTATCCAGGGAGGGCCTCCTCCAGAAGGTCACCTTTGAGCAACCCCTAGAGGCAGCTGGGGGAGGGCACCCGGCAGTGTCTGGAAGGAGAGTTCCAAGCAGGGCCCAGCTAGCGCCCATGTCCCAGGAGGGTGAGGTGGTGGTCCCTGGGAACAGAGCCAAAATGGCAGGGGGTGAGGCCAGACAGGGCCAGGTCGGGTAGGACCTCGAAGGGGGGAGTGTGGGATTTGGTTTTAACTCCAAGATCAAAGGGCCCACTGCAGGGTGTGATCGCTCCTATCCGAGTCTAAAGCTGGTGCCATGATCATCCCTCGGGTACAGATGCGGCCACTGAGGCTCAGAAGTGGCTCAGTCAATCCAGGCCTCAGGGAGATGCACGCTCAGGTCTGCCTGAGACCTTGACCCTCGCTGGCAACCACGGCAGATGCTCCTGAAGCGCAAGCCAGGCTGGCCCCTACTGTCTACCTGCCTTGGCTCCTTCCCCCTTTGTTCCTGGGGGGCAGACCTGATGAGTGGCACCTTACAGATGAGGGAGATGCGGCCCAGGGAGGTGAGGGGGCTTGCCCAAGGGCACGTGGCTGGCAGTGGGGCCAGAGCTGCTGCAGAGTGGCCCGAGGGCCTGTGTTCTCGAGCTAAGCCTGTGGGTCTCTTGCGGGTATTTCCCCAGGAGTCTTCCTTAGCTCTCAGCCTCTAAGCCTGCGCTGGGCCTCCAACACGGGAGCTGGCAGCCTTCCCCTCCTCCACCCCATGCAGCCCCAACCCCACCCCAGCCAGAAGGCGCTGCTCAACATTCCCAGAACCTCTTTCTCAATCTCCCACAGCCTTGGCTCACAGGCCCACGGCCTTCCACACCCCAGGGCCTCTCTTTCAAGGCTCACCTCCTTCGGGCTGCCTCCTCAGACTGCCCCCTTCCCGGTTTGCCCCATCTCTCCTCAGTCTCTCCTTCCTCTCGGGTGCCCCAGCCCTGCAGCCCCAGGCACAAACCCCCAGGGCACCTGCCTCCTCAGAGTCCTGCCTCCTCAGAGTCCAGGCGCTGGGATTTGAAGCCCCCCCCTCCACCACACCCTTGTCTCGGGCTGACCAGGCCTACAGATGGGGCGCTCACCTCCTGGCCACATCACTCAGCCTCCGGCACCTCAAACCCACCGCCACCCACAGCGACTTCCGTCTGCTCACCACGGGCAGCACCACACCAGCTCACTGAGGAGGAGCTGCTTCCCCACCCAGACCCTCCTCTGTGGAGCCCCCTCTGCCATCCTCTGCCCTCTAGGTCCCCTGGTCTCTATGCTCACCAGGATCTTCCCCCCAGGGATTGGCCACAAGGCCTCTGGGGAGTTCGTCCCTCTCTCCAGAGCTCAGGCACCCTGTTCTACAGGTCTTGGAGTGGTGCTAGGTCAACTAAAGGCTACTCTGTGCAAGCCTTTACCTGGTATACAGTAGGGTTCCAATTAGTGCATGTTGGAACTAAAGTCCATCCTTGGTTGGCCTTTATAAATGCTTACTGAGTCCTGCAGAGATCGGTCTTCACCTCTGAAGACCTTCAATACTATCCCTGACCCTCCTCTCTCATTCTGTGGCTGAGGGCAAGACACTTCTTGGGGCCTCAGTCTCCTCATCTGCAAAATGGGAACAATAACGGGACACACCTCATGGGCCCGTGAGAACGCAGGTATGATGTATGTGTGTGACCAGGTGCCTGCCAGAGAGAAGGAAGCTCAGCCCTGTCCCCAGGGCTCAGCATCTCAGTCCTCAGCCCCTTGGAGCTCCCACCCCAGGCCTCTCCACTGCTCCTGGGAAAAGCAGAAATGTGGGGAGCCAGGAAGCTGGTAGAGCAGAGGCCTGAGACAGCTTCTCTGCCCATTGGACAAGGCCCCACCACCCTGGGGGTCAAGGCTGCACGTCTCTCTCACCCTCCTTGAGCAACCAGCTATTGGGAGGAGAGAGCCAGCCCAGGAGAAGGGCCGGGGTAGGGACTCTGTGGTAGGACAAGCAAAGCTCTTTGAAAAGAAAAAAAACAGAGTTACTGAGTTTCGCTGTAGGCTCAGAGGCCACGGGCAGGAGTTATCTCCATTTTAAAGACAGAAACCAGCTCAGGGTGGGTGCTTCCATGTGCTCCAGGCCACACAGGGACTAAGGGCCAGAATCAGTATTTAAGCCCAGGCTTGTCTTACCCGCAAACCTGAGTTCGGCCCAAAGCTGCCTTAGATCTATGAGTGTGGAGGAGGTGAGCGGACTCTAGTGGGCCACTGAGATGGTTGCCGAATTCATCTTGGAGTCTACGGGGCCCAAGGTCAGTGCAGAGTGGCCCAGAGGTCTGGCTAGGGCTGGGGGCAGCCAGGGTGCTGGAGCAGGAGGCCAGACCTGGAGGAGTTAACTGCATGAGGGGCCTGAGTGAATCAGAGGCTCCGCAGGCTGCGATGGAAATTCCCTGTGCATGGCGTGTGTGGTCACCCAGAAAAGGGAAACGGTGCTTTTCGGAGCAGAGGACAGCGGGGGCTGGAGCCCGGGAGCAGACGCCTGGCCGGGTGGGGCTGGCAAGTGTATTAGGACCAAGGAAGCCTCACCTCTGGGTCTGTTCCAGGCCCTAGGAGAGAAGTGGAGGTGAGGAGCCACCAGGCCAGGCGAAGCCTGGTCGTGCTATGGCATGTCCATGGGCCTTGACAGATGGGCAGGAGTTCACAGCAGGGACCGGCCCTCCAGGCCATGGGAGCCGAGAAGCCAGGCACGGGGCTGTGACTCAGCGCTGAGCCCCGATCCACCCTGCTCTTGCTGGAGAACTCCTTCCTGTCCTTCAGGGCCCATCCCAATAGCAGCGCTCCCCCCCAGGCAGCGTCCCACGGCCTCAGTTTCTCCCTTGAAGCTCACAGGACTTGTCTGCAGTCCCCATAGGACTATGGGTTCCCCAAGGGCAAGGGCCGAGCCCTAGCTGTATAGACAGCTCACACCCAGGACCGGCCTGGCTCCAGGTATTTGTGACAATTCACAAGATTGAAATCTGCGGCTCAGAGAGGAGAGGTGGGACTCCGTGGGCCAGCTGCCTGCGGCAGGAGGCGCTCACCCAGGGGTTTCCCTCGGCGGGGATGTGGCCAGAGGGAAGGAATGGGGCAGGGCCCTGGCACTGATGGCAGGGCCAGGGAAGGCCATGTGCCCTGGGGTCCGAGGCCTGAGCTCCAGACACCTCTGCTCCATCCTTGTCACAGTGCTGGGAAGTGTCCACCCTTCCGGGAGAGAGACTGAGGTACACAGTGGAGCCAGGGGTCAGAAGAGGGAGGCCGTGGGTTTAGATTTTCCTTGTGGAATCTAGAATCTCAGTCCAGACCCTTTAGCCGCAGACCCATGGTCCCCCCTGAGCCTCAGTTTCCATCTTATGACGGAGATGACAGAACAGGCCTTTTCTGAGGGGAATACAGATGGAGGGGAACTGTCAACCTCGTGTCAACGCGAGGGACACTGCCACCAGGGATGGTCATATGCTCTCTCTCCCTGTCGCTGCTGCAGCACCAGCCGATCCGCCAGCTCCTAAGCAGTGTTGAGCTGTGGTCTCCACCCGTGTCCATCTGTCCCCACCCAATCTGCCCTGCACAGGGGCCTACAACCCACACCTGCCTGATGAGGGGGCTGACAACGAGTAGGGTGATGGCCTCCCGCCAGAAGCAACCCTCAGATACCAGAGGAGCACACCCCATCTCCTGACCCCCTACTTGTCTGCTGTGAAGGTCAAAGGCACCCAAAGGAGCCGCCCTCAGGCAAGGGCCAGCAGCATGGCGCCCATTGGGTTGGAGCTTTTCCAGTCATGAAGGGGAACTGAGAACTGTGGGAATGTGCCTCGTGCAGACGGGGGTGGGCTGGGTCCAGTGTGTGTGGTGCGGGGGCGGGGAGCTGCTTCAAGGAGCTCACACTTACAGGGTCCTGGGGTAAAGAGGAGCAGGGGAGCCCTGGGCAGGTGGCTAAGGGGTTGGGGGTCACCATGGGGTAGCTTCAGGTTGTCCAGAGCTGGCCAGGCAGTAGGAGGTTGGGGTGCTGTGTGGGAAGGAAAGAGGAAGCCATGGGGGGGCACTGCCGGGGATGGAGTGGGAGTGGGGGCTGGGGGCCTGGAGCCACTTTGGCCACAGCTACTTCACTTCTCCGGGTTTCGGTTTGTAAATAGCTGCTGGCTCTGTGCAGGCAGGATGGGCCCTGTCCCTTCTGTGGCCTGTGTCCAGGGAGGCCCAAGTTTCAAGAGCTGCAGATGCTCAAACATAGAAATTTGAGGACCCAAGGAGGCTTCGAGCCTATTAGCCTTTGGCCTGGGTGGGTGGGTTCTGGGGTCCACCCTGGGCAGCCCAACCTGTGGTCACTGAAGTGATGCAGCTGGGCCAGAGTTCTGCAGAATTGATGACTTGGCCACATGGGGCTTATTTATAACTGGGCCTTTGTGGCCAGAAGCAGCTGCTGTGCCGCAGACTCAGCACTCAGGCTGGCCGCGGGCACAGGATGGTAAGGGCCAGCCTGGCCCAATGGCCCCTCAGCCTGGGCCTCAGGATCTGTGGGACCTCTGAGGCCTCTTTGGCTGGGCCCGGTCCCTGTGCTATGATGGTAGATCTTGGGATTTAGGGGGAGCTCCTCATGGGGCAGGCATCTCAGAACGTCCTGGACCAAGGGGGTGGCTGGTTCAATCAGTGGACTGGTCAGGCCCCAGGGGCTTGCTTGGGCCTTGGCCTTTCTGCGAAGATGTTCCTCCTCCAAAGGCCAGACGCCGTCAGCAAACTCAACAAGAAGCAAAGTCATCTCCCCTCCCTTTCTTGCAATATCAGCTTAAAACAAAACAAAACAGATTCAGGAAGACGGCAGCACTGAATCCCAAGACCTGACCCTAATGATGACCCTCTAGGCAGACTGACAGGTGGGGAAAGGCACAGGTCTCCAAGGCCCCCCCGTGTCACACTCCAGGGGCCTCCATCCCCTTAGCAGACGGGAAGCCTGGCCCTGCCCCCATCCTGCACATGACCACCAGTCTTCCTTTGATGGGGTGTCAGACCCTTTCCTGGGGTTTGCCGGGATGAAGAGGTTCCTACAACCTTCCTCCCATGTTTGAGTCTTTCTGAATCAACTTGTCGCCCGCTATGTCCCTCTGTCCCTCCACTCTCTCTGTTCACATTGGTCCTGGCCCCCATTGCCAAGCCTTGTTTCAGCCTGGCCCCCACCTGGCATGTGCTCTCCTACCCCCTCCAGCCTCTCCAGTCCCCCTCCCTAGGTCTTCCCCACACCCCACCTGGGAGGCCCAGCCTCAGTGCCGTCCCCAAAGCTTCGCCTCTTGGGAAGTAAAGTTCAATGAGTGGGCAGAAATGGGCTAGGATTCCACCTCCTGGTGCCATGTACTAGAAAAAGAAAAAGAGGCCTGAGTGGGTGAGAGGTGGCCAGCGGCGCTCAGCTCCAGACAAAGCCGAGCCCAGAGCCACGTGCCCTGACTCCCAGCCTGGAGCTCTCACCCCTGGACCTTTGGCCTCCTGGACCACTGCTCGGCCCTGCCTGGCCCCTTCCCCTTGGTGGAAGCTGTTGGGGAAGGGAGGGGTAGGGGCTTCATGTGGGGCGAACTCAGGCCATCTACTGCCCAGGTCTGGGGCCTGGGGGGTTGTGGGCCCACTTAGGCTCCTCTGGGCAGGGTCAGGGTGCCCAGCCTGGAGCCGCCCTGGCTGCAGCTGCCCCTCTTTCCACATCGGCAGCAGCAAGGCCGGCGCCTGAGAAAACAGGAAGCGCTCAGTCACCACAGGAAGCATGTGTGCACTGCCTCCCCACCCCCGGCCCATTGCAAAACGCCAACAGCCCCATTACCACAGGCACCGCACAGGGGCTAGGAGAAATGCTCCTGCCACCTTGCCTGCCGAGGAGCTGGAGAGACTCCCCCCGTGGGCCAGGCCTCAGAGCGCTGTCCAGCTGCGACCTGGAGGAGCCCGGAATCTACCTGGGGACCAGAGCCTCAGGCCTTCCTTCCTCTGGATTCTCAGCCCAATCCCCAGATGGGCCTAAGCCAGGCCTACTTTGGCTACCCTTTAATCCAAATACGGGGTCAGGGGTCACAGAGAAACCATTCTGTGACCTACTATTTGGCATTTGAGGGCTGCCAGGCCTTCAGACATGACAAGGCCTGTTCCCAAGCCTTACTGAGGCGTTGACCCAGAGCCCTCCACCCCCACCACCCTAGGGAGCCTGCTGCTGCCAAATCCACACCTGCCTCACTCTCTGCCCAGGCAAGACGCTGCCTGCCCCTGAAGGTCCTGCCTTTGAGAGCTGGGTCCCTCCCCTTCCTCCCCTTGCTGCCCAACTCACCTCGGTTTCTGGCCCCTAGGCCCAGCCCTTGGAAGGAGACGGGAGTCCAGCAAGGTTGAGGCCGGGTGCCTGGGAGGCCTGTGTTCCTCCAGCCCCGGGGGACAGCAAGGAAAAGAGAAGAGAGCAGAGCATTTCATGGCTATAATAAATCAAAGGGGGAAGTCAGAACAGGAGAAATAAGAAACTTCCCTAGCCTGGGCACAGGGACCTGCCAGGCAGCAGCCCCCAGACACCCCAAGGCCTCCCCTCCTTCCTCCTGCCTCCCTAGCCAGCACCCAGATATCTCCTCTGGCGCAGGTGCCCCACCTGCCCAGAGACCCTCCCTGGGCATCCAGTGACCCTGTTCATGGTGATCCCTGGACCAGGTGCCTCTGTGCTCAAGTTTCTTCCTGAGAGGCACAAAAATCTCTGGGTCGTGCTGGTCAGGGGACATGAATGTAGGCTGCCCAGCAGAGAGGCATGAAGATAGTGACCACTATGAACCAAAGACCCTCAGAGGACGAAGGGAGGGGAGGGGCCTCTGAGAACTGCCATGAGACTGTCGGGGCTGTGTGAACATGAGTCTGTGAGAGAAGAGAGCACTTCTCTGAGCAGAAGCTGGGCTGGCCCCAGACTGTGACAACAGGCAGGGTCTCTACCTCAGCCCTGTCCCTCTTCTTCTCCCAAGCCCTGGGGGCCTGTGGTCCACAGTGCGCGCGCGGGTATACACAGCCACAGAGCAGAACCACGGCCTGCTGCCCTGGCCTGAAGCGTCCACTCGGGTAGAAGACCGAGAGGGGAAATTTTTTAAAAAGGGGTCGGGATCCCACTATTATTATTAAAGAAAAGGTTGAAAACTTTTGTGAGTTTCTAGGTAAAATCAGAAATTTCAGACAAATTTTGGCTAGTTTTAGGACCACTATGAACCATGTCCCCTACGCCCCTGAGACATTCCTCCTGCTCCTTGGCTATCGGCAAGCAAAGATGGAGGCTCCAGATGCCTCTACTTGAAGCTGTCCTGAGATGGTGAGCTCACTCCCTCACTCCAGCTCTCTGCTCTCACTGAGCCACCTCTCCTCCTGATGATATCTCCTAAGTGCCACCAGCCTGAAGCTCTTGGGAGGGTGTGGCAGGCATGGGGACACCCTGAGGCTCTGTTTCCTAGTCGGAGGACAGGGAGCACACCACTGTAGGCAGTGCCTACAGGAGTCCAGGCTCTGGAGCATGTGTAGTGAGTGACCCTGGACAAGCGACTTCACCTCTCTGAGCCTCAGTTTTCCCCATTCGAATGACTAAGTCGAAAGTTTGCAATGAGGGACAAATGAGAGGTTGTGGAATGGGGCCTCGGGTGATCGTGTGGCCAGCATCACACCACAGTCCCCCTCCTGCCTCCTCCCAGAAGTCCCCACTTCCTCCCTCTGCTCCCTCTCACCTGCCTGAGTCAGGTGAGAACCTTGGCTCCCTTCGGTTCTCTAGCACCCCAGGGCCCCTGGCCTCACCCTGACCCTTCCTAGTCTGGGACAATGCTGGAGCTGAACTTCTCGGCTCCCACCCAAGGGACTCCCTCCTTGAGAAAAAAACCTTGGAGGCCCCAACTTCTGCCCTGGCAAGGGCTCCTCCCTTTCAGCCAGGACTGTTTTAACAGCTGGTGGATTCATCAGGCAATGTCTTAATTTTTGCATCTGCAAGATTATCTGCCTTTCTCAGATGAGAAGACTGGGGTTCAGAGTGGCTGGTGCCAGGTCATCTGGCTAGAGAGGAGCAGTTTTCAAATGAGAACTCAGTTCTCCAGTCAGCCAGCCGCACAGAAATTCTATGTGAACCATAAGTAGAGTGGCGCCTCTTCTCATCTGGAGAGCAACTTGGAACTTTTGGAGGGTCACTACCACCCAGGCCCTTGGCCACTCCGCTTCTCAACCATAGCACTCGTTCCAGATTCTCAGACTTCTCCTGATCCAAGCTGGAGGATGTCAGAGTTGGAAAAACTCCAGCCTCAGGCGCCCATGAGAACAAAGAGTATAAAATCCAGAAGGGTGAGCAGCCTCCTGGTTTATGCCCTTGGCTCCCCACCCTGGGCATGCACACCGTGGGCCAGTAGCACTTAACCTCAAAAGTGACAAAGCAGCATTCCCTGTGGCTAGAACCGGGACGAATGTTTGCGGCTTTCAATCCCAGGTCTGCATCTGAGAACCGAGTCACTGGATGGGGGACTTGACCCTAATGTAAGGAGAAAAGTGAGTCCCCTGGTGTGGAGATGCTGCAGGAGGGACATTGGCTTCCAACAGCCCAGAGTTGGTCCCCCTCCTTGCACACTCTCAGCTGGGACCCGGATTACTCCCACGCCACAGGTGAGGGAGTCGGGGAAGGAGGCTGCTCAAGGGCCTTCTGGGGATGAGCCAGGAGGTGGCGGCTGGCCTGTGAGTGGCTGGGGTGCCTCGCGTGCAGAACAGGACCACAGTCCTGATCAGAGGCCTGTACTCGCCGGCCCCTGTTCTATCCCAGCGGCGTGGGGGAGGGGAGATGGGGCTCCTACCCCCATTTTCCCGCCGAGATAACCGAGGCGTGGAGCCCGGCTGTCACTTGTCACTTGTCCCGAGCGGGGCGGTAGGCTGGCCCCCACCCCCACCGTTCCCCTGGCTCCCGGGCCAGGATGCCCAGCTGGGTGGGGGGGCTCGCCTGGCGAGGTGCGGGGGCGGGGAGGCGGCGCCCCGCACCGTCTCGCCGCAGGACCGACCTCGGCCCTTATCTGCTCCGGCAGCTTCCGCCCCCGCCCGCCGCAGGCCTGGCCCCGCCCCCGCCTCCGGAGCCGGACCCAGGGCCCAGGGGAGCCGAGCTGCGGCCGCTGCTGCCCAGCCGAGCGCACAGCGCCGGCCCCCAGGTGGGCAGCGGAAGTGATCACCCGGGGCGCCCCCTCCCTGCCCGGGATGCCCACCCCAGCCCCGCGAGGGCTCCCGGCCAGGCCGCCCGCCCCATTGGAGTGGGAGGGGTCCCTTGAAGCCCCAGGGACACGAGGAGCGGTCGGTCTATACCGGCTCTCGGGGCCCAAGACCCCCCCCCCCCCCACACACACACACTGTGTCCACTAGCGAGGTCTTCCGAGTGGGAGGGGAAAGAGAAAGGTGAAGACACCTGAGAGAAAGTGAAAAGCAAGCCACACCACAGACTAGGATGTGAGCCCTGCACCAGGGGGGCGGGTCCACCCCGAAATCCATGCAGAGTTCTTGCCCATCTTTCAGAAAAAGAGCAAGGGATCCAAGAGAAGCACAGACAAAAGCCACGAGGAGGCAGAAACAGAAGAGGAGACACATTGTCCAATAAACATCTTAGGGATGCTCAACGTCCCGGTGAGGAGGGAAATGCAAATGAAGACCACCTCGAGATGCTATTTTACACCATTAGAAGGGCAAGAGTAACCAGGCTGGCAGCACCCAGAGCTGGAGAAGAGGCGGGGCACAGGAGGGCCCTGCGCTGCCAGTCAGAGCGCAACTCCAGATAACCACTGGGGAAAACAATCTGGTTGTATCTTACAAAACTGAAAGATAGCAGAGGCTGTCACCCAGCAAACTCTCCCAGGCATAAAATCCAAAGAGGCTCTTGCACATACTCTGAGAAACACACACAGACCAGAATGTTCACAGCTGCATGTTTTTGAATAGAGTGGAAATAACCAAGTGCCCATTAACGAGAGTGGATAAATAAATTACAGTAGATTGACTCAAACAATGGCACACCATTCAGCAGAGCAAGCAAAGGACCCACGTGGCACACAACATCAGGAGTGACCCAGTACCTTAGTATGCAGTGGAGAAAGTCCCTGAAGACAGGTCTCCTTCTGGTGAAGTTCAAAACCAAGCCAAATCATATCTTTATAAATAATAGTGTGGTTCCTTCCAGTCCTTTTGCTATTAGCGGAGGAGATGATTATCTTGAGCCTAAAAGACTCAAGGCTATCTGTTGAGAAACTATTAGACCCTGAAAATGTAATTGGTTTATAAGGTAAAAAAGGAATGCATCAAGGGCTGGAACTGGGGCTCAGTGGTAGTGCACTTGCCTGGCATGTGTGAGGCATTGGGTTCGATTCTCAGCAAAACATATAAATAAATAAAGTAAAGGTCTATCAACAACTACAAAAATAAATTAATAAATAAAGGAATACATCAAAATAATCTGCCTTCTTGTACACTACTGAGCCATTCAAAGTGTAATGGGAAATCAGCTTCTCAAAATATCCACAAAAATGTAAAGTAACTAGAAGTAAATTTGTTAATAATTATTCAGGACTCCTGATATGAAAGAAAATTGCAGAGCAGTTTTTTTTTTTTTAAAAGAAAAGCTAAATCAAAATATTGCCTAAACATACATATACGTGTGAGAAAACTAAAAAGAAGTGCAGCATGAGGGTGTGACTCGGTGGCAGGGCACTAGCCTAGGATGCATGGGTCCCCCCTCCAGAACTGGAAAAGAAAGTGAAGGACCAATCAGATCATTCCAAAATTCAGGTTCCCTCAAACAGGAGTCAAGGAGATTGGGGGTGGGAGGCTATAACAAGTGAGCAAATATGTAAAGAAACACAGAAATTAAATTAAAAAGGGCCCCACAAAGGGCCAAGATGAGAGTGGAATAGATGCACAAGGATATCACACCAATTTGCCTACCTGTGATAGGCGCCTGGGAAAGGGAGGACTGAATGGATATGTATAGACTTTTATTCAGAGTGTGGGCAAAAGCTTGTCCGTTTTCCAAGAGCCCACACTGGCAGGACAAAGAGGAAGCCTATGGATACAGGGCCCCAAAGACAGGCACTGAGGGTCTTCAGGCTGCGTGGACCAGAAAGGCTTCAGAGAGAGGCAGGATTTCAATTCACAGAGCTGGTGAAGAGCACTTCCCAGGCCTGCTGGGGTGAGATGAGGCTCCACTACTTGCAAAAGCAGAGAGCCTGCCTTAGCAAGTAGTGTGAGCTCTTGGGCATCATGGAACCGTTGCTGAGTGGCAGGGGGAGAGGTGGGGGCCTGCAGAGTCACTGGGCAATGTCTGGTTCAGGATTCAGGAGAGGAAGCACCCCAGGAATGCAGGAGGATGGCCAGGCCCCTCCGAGAAGAACAACCTGAGAAAGGTTCCAGAAAGGCCTATCCCTTTCAGAAAGGCCAAGTCTGAGTCCTGGGGGAGAGAGTGCCTGTGCCTCTTTTTGGCTCACCTCTCTGAGAGCCAGGTGCCTTTCTGTAAGAGACTGCCACCTACCCGCTGATCCCCACAGAAAGCCCTGAGACAAGAAGGTGGACTGCTTTCTCTTGGGAGGCTACACTCCGGAAGCATTCTCACAGCCACTGTCTGGTCAGCAGGCTCAGGGGTGGTCCACCTTCTGGGAACCTTTTCGAGGGCAGAAGTCTTCTTGCCCCCCAGAGATCCCCAGTAAAGCTGCCAGAGAAAGGAACAGCATTTAAATTCAGATCCAAAGGAACAGCATTTAAATTCAGATCCGGGCATCCCAGAGTGGAGTGAAGAAATGAATTTCCAACTTCCAAATCCCAGACACCTCCTGGCCATACAGAGCCATGCCATGTCTAGGCCCATCCCATCACCTCAATCCAGGAAATCCCTGAGGCCCCCAAATCACTTGATAAATGTTTCAGAAAATGCTCATTTGTGCTTAGCAGGGAGAGGAGATGGTGATCCCACCCTGTGTAATGTATCTATTCTTTTCGTTGCTTTTACATTTTCTTTATAGCCATATATTCACACACCTAAAGAATATTAGTATGCTGCCAGGTGCAGTGACACAGGCCTGTAATCTCAGTGACTTTGGAGGCTGAGGCAGGAGGATCAAAAGTTCGAAGCCAGCCTCAGCAACTAGGAGAGGCCCTGAGCAACTTAATGAAAACATATCTCAAAATTAAAAAATACAAAATGGGATGGGGATATGGCTCAGTGGTTAAGTGCTCCTAGGTTCAATCTCAGAAGAAGAAGAAGAAGAAGAAGAAGAAGAGGAGGAGGAGGAGGAGGAGGAGGAGGAGGAGGAGGAGGAGGAGGAGGAGGAGGGAGGAGGAGGAGGAGGAGGAGGAGGAGCTAACCTTTCTATGAAACTTCCCATTGTCAGTCTTAAATGCTTTGTGTGTATTCATTCATTTAATCCTCACTACAATCTAATACAGTAATCCATTTTATAGATGAGAAGGCTGAGGTGTAGACATTAAATAATTTGCCCCCAGAAATCTGACACCAGAATCTTTTTTTGTTGCACTTTAAATTTTTTAATTTATTCTACATTTTTATTTATGATCATACATAACAGTGGGACTCATGGTGACATATTTCTACTTGCACATAACACAATTTGGTCAACTTCCCTCCCCAGTAACCTCCTCCTTTCCTTCCCTCCTCTCTCCCCCTGACCCTCATCCCTTACTCTACTAGTTTACATGAACTCCCTTTTAAAATTATGTTTTCTCTCTAGCTTCTACATATGAGAGAGAACATACAACCCTTGACTATCTGAGTCTGATTTATTTGCCTCAAAATGATGCTCTTCAGTTCCAACCAGTTTCCTGCAAATGACATAATTTTGTTCCTCTTTATTACAGTAGATTTACTTAAACAATGGCACACCATTCAGCAGAGCAAGCAAAGGACCCCCATCACACCCTCAGGCTGATCCTTTGAGTTTTCTCACACATATATGTATGTTTAGGCAATATTTTGTTTGATTTAGCTTTTTCTTATTTAAAAAAGCTCTACAATTTTCTTAATTTTCTTTCATATTAGGAGTCTTGAATAATTATTAATTTACTTCTAGCTATTTTACATTCTTGTGGATATTCTGAAAAGCCTATTTCCCATTACACTTTGAATGACTCCGTAGTGTACAAGAAGGCAGATTATTTCGATGTATACCTTTATTTATTTATTTATTTATTTATTTATTTATTTTTGTAGTGTTGATAGACCTTTATTTTATTTATTTATATGTGGTGCTGAATTAAAACTCCTCGGTGTCATATGGTGATTCCATTCCTGTTCTTTTGAGGAACCTCCACACTGATTTCCATGATGGTTGTACTAATTTACAATCCCACCAACAGTGTGTAAGTGTTCCTCTTAATCCACATTCTTGTCAGCATTTATTATTACATGTCTTCTTGGTGGCTACCATTAAAACTGGAGTAAAATGAAATCTCAGTGTAGTTTGTGTGTGTGTATGTGTGTGTGTGTGTGTGTTGTGCTGGAGATTGAACCCAGAGCCTTGCACATTTGAGGCAAGCACTCTACCAACTGAGCTATAGCCCCCAATCCTGAAATCTCAGTGTGGTTTTGATTTGCATTTCCCTGATTGCTAAAGACGTTGAGTATTTTTTCACATATTTATTGTCATTTGAATTTCTTCTTTTGAGCCTGGCATGGTGGTGCACATCTGTAATCCTAGCTACCTGGGAAGCTGAGGCAGGAGGATTTCAAGTTTGAGTCCAGATTGTACAACTTAGTGAGACCCTGTCTCAAAATAAAAGATAAAACATGCTGGGCATGGTGGCACACACCTATAAACCTAGAGGCTCCGAAGTTCAAAGTTCAAGTTCAAAGCCAGCCTCAGCAACAGTGAGGTGCTAAACAACTCAGTGAGGCCCTGTCTCTAAATAAAATACAAAATAGGGCTGAGGATGTGGCTCAGTGGTTGAGTATCCCTGAGTTCAATCCCTGGTACCTCCCCGCAAAAAACATAAAGCAGGCTGGGGCGGGGGCGGGGGCTGTACCTCAGGGTAGAGCACTTGCCTAGCATGGGTGAGGCACTGGGTTGGATCTCAGCATCACGTAAAGATAAATAAACAAAACAAAGATATTAAAAAAGAAAAGGCTAGGATGCAGCTTGGTGGTAGGGCCCCCTGGGTTCAATTCCCAGTACCACAAACAAAAACAAAACTTTTGAGACATGTCTGTTTAGTTCATTTGCCCATTTATTGATTGGGCTATTTGGGGGTTTTTTGGTGCTAAGTTAAATTTTGAGTTCTTTATTCTGGATATTAATCCTCTGTTGGAATTGGAGCTGGCAAAGATTTTCTCAGTTTTTTGTTTTATTTTGTGCTTTGTTTTGGTACTGGGGATTTAACCCAGGGGCGCTTTACCACTGAGCTACATCCCCAGTCCTTTTCAGTGTTTTCTATTTTGAGGCGGGGTCTCACTAAGGGCCCTGCTAAATTTCCAAGGTGATCCTCCTGCCTCAACCTCCGGAGGCTCTAGGATTACAGATGTGCACCAACACCCCGGGCTTCTCCCATTTTGTGGACTCTCTTCACACTTGCTCCTTTTACTTTGTAGAAGCTTTTTAAGTTGCTGCCATCCCATTTATTCAGCCTTGGTATCATTTCCTGAGCTGTAAGAGTTCTTTTGAGGAAATCATTGACTTCACTTAGATGTATAGTAGTGCCCTATGCAGTTGCAAACTTTCTGACTTAATTCCTAGATCTTTCATGATCCACTCTGAGTTGACTTTTTTTTGTATTTTTTCTCTTTTTCCTGGTACTGGGGCACTCTGCCATTGAGTCACATCCCTACCTCTTTTTATTTTTTTAATTTTTTTAGAGAGAGAGAGAGAGAATTTTAATATTTATTTTTTAGTTTTCGGCGGACACAACATCTTTGTTTGTATGTGGTGCTGAGGATTGAACCCGGGCCGCATGCATGCCAGGTGAGCGTGCTACTGTTTGAGCCACATCCCCAGCCCATCCCTACCTCTTTTTATTTCTTATTTTGAGAAGGTATTGTAAATCACCCAGGCTGGCCCAACTTGGGATCCTCCTACCTCAGCCTCCCAAGTCACAGAGATTATAGGTGTAAGCCACTGTATCAGCTTGAGTCAACTTTTGTGCAGAGTGAGAGAGAGGGACCTAGTTTCACTAGAGACAGAGATACAATTTTTATATATAGCGAGATTTTATATGTAGTGAGAGATTATGAGATTTTATATGCATAAAATTTTACACAATTACATAAAAGTGATCATATACATATTTAAACATAATTTCTCTATTATTATTACTTATATTTTGGTACTGGGGATTGAAGCCAGGGGCACTTTACCAGTTATGCCCCCAGTCCTTTTATAATTTTTTTTTCTCTAAATAATTTTTTTTATTAAATTGCTGAGGCTGGCCTTGAACTTGGGATCCTCCTGCCTCAGCCTCCTGAGTAGCTGGGATTACAGGTGCTCACCACTGAACCTAGCTAGACATGGTTTTCCTTTAACAGTTTTCCTTCCATGAAATTCATGATGGGGGAATGACACATGAACTTACATATACCAATACTTGTAATCATGTATACATATGAAGTTTCACCATTATTTTATTTTTAAAAAAATTTTTTTAGTTGTAGATGGACACAATATCTATCTATCTATTTATTTATTTATTTTTATGTGGTGCTGAGGATCAAACCCTGTGCCACACATGTGCGAGGCAGGCACTCTACCACTGAGCTACAGCCCCAGCCCTCACCACTATTTTAAAAGAGTGGATCATATTATATAAGCATTTCTGCATCCCACTTTTCTCACTTATATACCTGGAAGCCCCTGGCAGATCCAATTCGGTGTACTCTTGCTTTTTGTGATGCTGGGGATTGAACTCAGGATCTTGGGCATGCTAGGTAAGCACTCTACTACTGACCTGTACACTCAGTCCCTGGTGTTTTTTCTTAAATTGACACATAATAATTAT
This sequence comes from Marmota flaviventris, assembly GCF_047511675.1. Classification (NCBI taxonomy): domain Eukaryota; kingdom Metazoa; phylum Chordata; class Mammalia; order Rodentia; family Sciuridae; genus Marmota; species Marmota flaviventris. The sequence continues at coordinate 19,741,774 of NC_092506.1, read as the reverse complement.
ACATATTTATGGGATATGCTATGATAATTCAATATATGTATACAATGTGCAATGATAAAATCAAGGTAATTAGCATTTCCAGTTCCTTAAACATTCATCATGGGCTGGAGTTGTGGCTCAGAGGTAGAGCACTTGCCTAGCATGCGCGAGGCACTGGGTTTAATCCTCAGCATCACATAAAGCAAAATAAAGACATCGTGTCCACCTATAACTAAAAAATAAATATATTTTAAAAAATTTATCATTTCTGGCTGGGTGTGGTGGTGCATCTTGTAATCCCAGTGACTCAGGAAGCTGAGGCAGGAGGATTACAAGTTTGAGGCCAGTCTCAGCAATGTAGTGAGACTCTGCCTCAAAAATAAAAAATATTAAAAAACCACAAAAACAAAAAAAACAAAATGGAGTTCAGTAGTAAAGCACCCTTAGGCTCAATCCCCAGTACCAAAATATAAAACAAATTTTCTAAGCATGGTGGCACATACCTGTAATCCCAGTGATTTGGGAGGCTGAAGCAGGAGGATCCCAAGTTCATGGTCAGCCTCAACTACTTAGTGAGGCCCAAAGCAATTTAGTGAGACCCTGTCTCAAAACAAAAAATAGAAAGGGCTAGGAATGTAGCTCAATGGTAGATCATTTGCCTAGCATATGCAAGGCCCTGGGTTCAATCCCCAGTACCACAAAATCATCATCATCATCATCACCATCATCATCATCATCATCAGGGTACAGTAGGGCATACCTTTAGTCCCAGCTACTAGGCAGGCCTGGTCAGGAGGATTGCTTGAACCCAGGATTTTAAGACCAATCTGAGCAACATAACTAGACTCTGTCTTGATAAAATATTAAAAAACTGTACACAAAGCCAGCTATGTGTAGAACATTAGAACTTCTTCTAACTGTAGTTTAGTATCTCCCTTTATCTGTGCCTCTCTCCCTTTCCCAGTCTCTAGGGACCTCTAGTCCACTCTCTACTTCTGTGAGGTCAACTTCTTGAGTTTCCATGTCCAAGTCAGTATTTTAAACAGCCGCACACGGGTCTGCCAACTGTATTTTTTCACCTGATTCTCCTGCTTGTCTTTCTAACCCATTAGGGAGTCTGATGGTGGAAGTCCCAGGAAAGGGTAGTGAGTAGGCAGCAAGTGGCATTTCTGGGGGGGGTCTTGCCCACTCCCTTGCCTGATGACCAGAAACCCTCAGCCCCCAGAGGCAGGAATGCTGACAATGTTATTGTGAAATCATTTGCATATTGTGAAGTGCTTTGCATAGGATGGAGTGATTTGCATAGAGGGGCATCTTAGAGGTCCCAGGGCAGCATTACTAAGTGTCTTCTCCTCTTCTCAAGAATTTAATCCCGGCTTCCATTTCAGAACTCAGGAGGATGTCCTGGCAGAGTTATAGGCCTGGGAGGGGTAGACGGGGAACTTACAGAGGACAAGCTGCCCACCTGGAAGAAGCTGGGGGTCTGGGAAGGGCAGATATTAAAAGTATGAAGTAGGACAGGCATCAGATGCCAACTCATGGGAGCTGATTGTGCCCTCAGAGTCCCTCAGCAGAGAAAAAAGTGGGGAATAACAAATAGGGAGGCTGAGAGATCCCATGGGAGGCTAATGAGGTTGAGACTCAAGAGATCCCAACTTTGTCACAATCTCTGCCAAAATGCAGTACCCACACTCCCCTTCCTGAATACTCTCCCATGCTTTCTCTTATGCCCAGAGAAAGATGCAAAGTGGAACAGCCAGACCACACTCGCACTGTTGTTCAGGCTGAGAAGTTAGACGTGCTATTACATGCTCTGGGTTGACGGACACCCAAGTTTCAATTCTGGCTCTGCCATCAGTGCCACTGTGTTACCTTAAGCTAACAGTACCCACCTCGAGGATCCAATGAGAATTGGGTGAGACAGTGCAGAGAGAATGGCACGGAATAGATGTTCAGTAAATCTTAGTTACTGTAATAATTGCTGTAATAATTACTATAATAATTGCTATACAAGACTTCAGAGTTCAGGTCTAGCGGCTGCTAGGTGAAGGGAGCAGAGTCCCTGCCCAGTGGGTTTGGACTTCTGAGAAGCCACTATGCATTGGACCCCAAAGGGTTACAAGTCCTGGAGACAGTGGCCTGAGGTTCCCAGTGAAAAACCAAAGCATAAAAATAATTCGATGAGTAAGAATAAAATTCCCTCTTCTGAGGTTCCCGGGGCCAGGCCCCTCCCTGCGGCAGGCACTTCCCCTTTCCCTTGTTCATGGAGGAGCCAGGCTCGGATGACTCAGAGCAGGAGAGCCACAGCCATCCACCATCCTCCCATCCCCGCCCCAGGCCCGGTCCGGGCAGCGCGATCTGGCAGTCGGGTGCGCCCCCGTGCGGCCACGGGCGGGACTGCATCACTGGAGAGGAAGCGGCGGCCCCGCAGGCAAGCCCAGCCGCCACTCGATCGCGGTCCCCGCGGGGCCGCCACCCTCGCCCCTGCCCAACTTGGCTCGTCGCGGTACCGAGGAGCTCCCACTTCCGCCCGGCCCTCCCTGCCGCCCCGTCGCCCGGCCCTAACGGAAGTGCACTGTCCGCGCCGGTCCCCCATGGCCACGAGGCGGAAGCGCCCCCAGCCGCTACTCCCTCTGGCCCCGCAAAGCGCGGCGCATAGGGTTCCGGACGGCCTCGTGTGACGTGGCCGCGCGCCGGGGGCGGCTCCGGGCCGGGGGCCGGGCGGCGGGGTCGGGCGGGGCAGAGCCGGGGCGGGGCACGGCATCGCAGCTGGATGGCCGGGCCCGCCCGGAACGCCGCAGCTGCCGCCGCCGCCGCCGCCACCGCCGCCGCCGCACGGTGAGTGACCTCCGGACCCTCAGGGCTCCGTCCGGGCGGGAAGGACCCGGCTGATCCCCTGACCCGTCCCTCTGGTCCCGGTCAAACATGGGCCCCTCTTCCAGAACCTGGGAGTTGAACTTGCCCGTCTTGGACTCTTGTTCCCTGTCGTCCCACACTTGGCCCCCATCTCTCCCTCGCTGCCCTCCTGGGCGCTGTCTCCGCCACCACCCACTCTGGCTCTCTTGACCCCCTCTCTTCTCTGATGAACTCTCCCTGGAGCCCCTGCCACTCTCCCAACCTGTGGTCCTTGCCCTTCTATATGACCTGCCAAGGACTTGGCCTGGGCCAGTCCTGTCTTGGTCCCAGTGGAGCACAGCTGCTGCCACGGAGGTCTAGGTTAGTTAAGGCCAGGAGATCCCAGGTGGGCATCTTTCCCACCATCCAGAAGTAGCTGCTTTATCTCCCTCCCACTTCCATCAGCTGATGAGGAAACTGAGGCAACCCAAGGTCACAGCCAGCATGAGGCAGGGCAGACCACATTAAACCTCATGCCTGAGTTTCCAGATTTAACTTTTCCATTGGTTGACTCACATCCCCATCCTGTGATCCTCCAGCAGGGCACATTCCTCCCCCAGTATAAGGAGGGCCCCTGTGCTGCCTCCTGCCAGGAATCCACCTGAATTATCAAGGTGGTCTGGTCTTCACAATTCTGTGAGGGAGGCAGGATCTAGCTCCATCCCATGAATGAGGACGCTGAGGCTCAGAGGGGGCTTCAAGAATTGCCCATAGTCAGACAGCTGAAAGTGCAGAGCACCAAGTTAACCAGTCTCCACAGCCAGTGCCCCTCATCTGTGCATCTCCTGACTAAAGCATCCTTTAGTCCCACCTCCTGTCTGTCTCTGTGCCCCAGGAACACTGGGTTCATTTCCTAGGAAGAGGCTGTGTTGGTTTTCTCTAGCTCCTTTGCTCTGATCCTCTACCTGAGCTCCCAGTGCCATCCCATCAACCTAGACAGTGCTGGCCTCAGTTCCTGGAGTGTCCTCACCAACGCGCATCCTGACTGCAAAGCCTCTCCTGGCAGCCAGAGACACCCGGCTGGGCTGGGCCTGCCGGTGGCTGAAGGGAGCCCAGCCAGCACCTCACCCAGTCATTAGGGAAAGTTTAGCCTCAGGCGGACGTGCTGACACACAGTTTGGAATCAGCTCAGAAGGAAAAAATGTGTGGTCCTTAGGAGAGGAAGTATGGAAGAGAGAGCCCCTTTGCTCTGACCAAAGGGATCCTCCAATGCCTTTGGTAGAGCCAGCAAGAAGGTGGATGCCATGGCCATTAAGGGGACAGGAGGAGGGAGATGCCACGTTTCCTAAGCAGGTGGCAACTCATGTAAATGGCTTTGTATTTTTCAGCACGCGGCATGCTTGGATGTCCCTACTCTGGCTGTGGCATGGAGGGCCAAAGGCTCCTCTTCCTCACTGCCCTTGCCCTAGAGCTCCTGGGAAGGGCTGGGGGGTCCCAGCCAGCCCCCCGGAGCTGGGGAGCTGCAGCAGCCTGTCGCCTGGACAACAACGAAAGCGAGTCCTGGGGGACCCTGTTGAGCACAGAGAGGCTAGACACCTGGATCTGCTCCCTCCTGGGCTCACTCATGGTGGGACTCAGTGGGGTCTTCCCATTGCTTGTTATTCCCCTGGAGATGGGGACCATGCTTCGCTCAGAAGGTGGGTGACCCCCCAGGGGCACCAGTGGGCAGCCAGCAGGTGGGAAATGTGCTGCTGCTCTTCTTGGAAGACCCCTGGTCTCAGGTACTAGGTCACAGTGTGACTGAGATGGAGGGCAGGGTCACCTCAGTCCTCTGGGCACAGGGTGCTGTGTTCATTTGTTCATTCATCCAGGCATCTGTTTATTATTTCAGTCAGCAAACATTTACTAGACTCAGTGTGAACAGTGGTTGGAAATATGGCTGCCAGGCTACCTGGGCTTAAGTCCTGGCTCTGCCACTTACCAGCTAAATAGTACAGGGCAATTTACTTCACTTCCGCCTGCCTCAGTCTTCCAATCTTAAAAATGGGGGTAATGGGGCTGGAGATGTGGCTCAGTAGTCGAGTTTGATCTCCAGCAACTTCCCCAAAATGAGGATAATAGTATTTGTTTCTACCATGAAGAGTAAATGAACTGTCACACATAGAGCACTCAGATTGGCTGGTGTGGGGAAAGGGCTGGGTGTTCACATGATTCATGCTGAACCTTGGGATGCAGTGGTGAGAGAAGCGTCACCTCTCCCTTCAGTCTCAGCTCATGGTGTGGAAGAGTTCTAGGCCAGGAACTGCCTTTCCCAGGAATATGCAGGAGGCTAATGCAGGGCCTGCCTCCAGGAAGGGACCTGGGAGATGAGGCCAGGCGTGGATGGGGGGCTTTCACTAAACTACACTTTTGTTCCAGATGCACTGCCTGCCTGTTCACAGATAACATGTTATAATTAAAAAATTAAAAGGTTACATGGCACAGGCCTTGTCATGTTAATTGGGAGGCTGAAACAGGAGGATCAGCCTGAGCAACTTAATGAGACCCTGACTCAAAATAAAAGATAATGGGCTGGCGTTGTGGCTCAGTGGTACAGCGCTTGCCTAGCATGCAAGAGACCCTGGGTTCGATCCTCAGCACCACATATAAATAAATAAAATAAAAGTATTCTGTCCATCTAAAACTAAAATAAATAAATAAAAATAAAAGATAAAAAGGACTGGGGATGTAGCTCAGTGGTAGTAATAGAACATTTGCCTACCATGCACAAAGGCCCTGGGTTCAATCCCCTATTAAAAAAAAATTAAAAGATTATATGGGAAGCTACTAAAAATGCAGGTGATGGGCTGGGGATGTGGCTCAAGCGGTAGCACACTTGCCTGGCATGCGTGCGGCCCGAGTTCGATCTTCAGCACCACATACAAACAAAGATGTTGTGTCCACCGAAAACTAAAAAATAAAAAAATAAATATTAAAATTCTCTCTCTCCTCCTCTCTCTCTAAAAAAAAAAAAATGCAGGTGCCTATTTCCCAGCCCAAAAGTGTGACCTAGCTGGGTGCAGTGACACACACTTGTAATCCCAGCTACTGAGAAGGCTGAGGCAGGAGGATCACAAATTCAAGGCCAGCCTTGGCAATAATTAAAAAATCAAAAAAGAACTAGGATGTAGCTCAGTGGTAGAGTGTCCTTGGATTCAAGCCCCAGTGACACCAAACAAAACAAAACAAAAAAGCACCCCAAGAGTGACCTCTTAGGGCAGGACTGGGGCCTAGGAGACTGTAAGAAAAGAGCACCCATTAGGTTTGTGCTGCCTGCTAAGCTCAGGAACAGTTTATTTACCAGATGGTTCCAGAACTCTGTGCCAGGTTCTGGGCTGGGGGTTGGCACTACACCTGTGAACAGAATCCTTGTGGGGCCCTATCATGCCCATGTATCAGCTCATCCAAGGTCAACATAGGGAGCACTTGGATTATGAGTTCCATCTCACAGGCACAGAGAGGTTCTCTGACCAGCCCAAGGTTGCACAGCTTAGAATAGCAGCTTTCCTGGGGATGCCACCCCACTATCCAGCTGCCTCTGTCCTCTAGGCCTCAGTTGCTCTATCAAACCAAGGACTTGAATGTGGTTCCTGTAGGGCCCTTCCAAATCTGGATGCTGCAAGTCTGCAAAAGTTCCCAAATCTGCAACTCTTATGAGAGTGTCAGCACGGAAGAAATTTCCACTTAATAAGCATTTGTCATTTTAATTACCACAAGATTCAATTTACAGACAGGGAAACTGAGTCTCAGAAGTTCTCTGAAGGACACCTGGTGTTAGGTTGGGGAGCTGGGACCTATCAGGCTCCAAAGCCCAGCCTTGCAACCATGATGCACTATTGACTCATAGTAGGCCAGCAGATCGAAGTATGTCTCTGCTGAGCACCCAGCCTTTTGCTGTGCCTGCCAGAACAGCAGCCCATAGCCAGCCTTCCTGAAGCTTGCAGTCTGGCCAAGACAACAGAAAGCCCAGTGAGTTGAGCAAACAGAGATCAGGTCAGTGGCTCGGCCTCAGAACCCCCTGTCTCTGTCTTGTAGCTGGGGCCCGGCGCCTGAAGCAACTGCTCAGTTTTGCCCTGGGGGGACTCTTAGGCAACGTGTTTCTGCACCTGCTGCCCGAGGCATGGGCCTACACATGCAGCTCCAGCCCTGGTGAGTGAGGCCGCAGGCTGGGGGCAAGAGGGCAGGAGCAGGGAGCTGGTGCCAATGCCCAGTGTTGGTCTAGGCCCTGCCTGCTGTCAGAGTGACTGGGAGAGGGATTTGGCGAGGAACTTGCCCAAGAGGGAAGGTCATTGCCCTGGTCCCGGTACCCTGGCATCTATGGGAGTCCTGAGACCAGCTGCCTGGCCAGTTAGTCTTCGGACCCTGTCACTGTCCCAGACTAGGCCCCATTCCAAATGATCCCCTCTGATGGTGCTGGCCTTGGCATGGCCTGTGCTCCCCCGGCAGGTGGTGAGGGCCAGAGCCTGCAGCAGCAACAGCAACTAGGACTATGGGTCATCGCTGGCTTCCTGACCTTCCTCGCATTGGAGAAGATGTTCCTGGACAGCAAGAAGGAGGGGGCCAACCAGGTGAGCCCTGAATCCCAGGGCCTGGATATGCCAGCCTGTTCTGGGGTGGTGCTCAGGGCCTGGATCAAACTCTGAGTTAAGTCCTTCAAACTAGTGGTCTCCTGGCCCTCTTTGGGAAGATCTGGGGAGGGAGGCTGGACCAACCTTGGGAAGATCTGGGGAGTGCCAGCATCAACCCCTGCCCTGGCTTGTGCTGATAGTGACAGGCGGGTGGGAGTGAGGGTTGGCTGAGTTTGGGGCACCTAGCGGATCAAATGGCCGAGAAGCCTAGCCAGATAAGAGTTATTCCCTGTCTCTTCTCCATCTCACTCTCCCTCTGTCTGCCCTGAGTGGGGGGCATCTAATATCACCTCTTTCTCCTCCTGGCTGTAGGCCCCCAGCAAAGACCCCACTGCTGCCGCGCTCAATGGAGGCCACTGTCTGGCCCAGCCGGCTGCAGAGCCCGGCCTGAGAGCCGTGGTCCGGAACCTCAAAGTGAGTGGCCCACTCCGGGCCCCCTTCCTACAGCCACAAAGCTGAGTGGCCAGCCCAGCTCAGCCCTCCTGCCTGGCTCAGCCCAGCTTTCTCTCCCCTTACCCAGGTCAGTGGCTATCTCAACCTGCTGGCCAACACCATAGACAACTTCACTCACGGGCTGGCCGTGGCTGCCAGCTTCCTTGTGAGCAAGAAGGTGAGTTGAGGCTTGGCAGCAGGTCTCATGCATTTCTGGCTTGAGGGGGATGATGGTAGCAGTGTGGTTCCACTTCCAAAATATGCCAGGTCTGTCTCCTTGCGTTTTCCATTATCAGTACCTTCATCTAAGCCTCCGATTTCACTGTGGCTCTCTTGGATGTTGCCATGGCCGCCTCCTCATCTCCCAGCGCCTTCACTCATGAGCCCCTACTGTGTTCTTGTTGCCCACACTCCTTGTTGGGGTGCCTCTATCAAGCTGCTAGGCTTGGCCACTGCCTGCTTCTAGGTGCTTCTTCCTTTACTTCCTCCCTGTGTGATCTGGCCTCAGTGCTCATCTGCCTACTCTTGAACTGGCCTAACTCTTTCCCACTTCACACTCTGCTCTCTGCCTGAAATGTTCTTCCTCCCTCTTAGCTGACTCCTCATCTTTAGGGCCTTGGCTTAGATGTACTTCCTCAAAGAGGTCTTTGCTGTCAGCTCCTCAGTCCACTTTGGTCCCTGTCCTCCCAGCCCCATAGCACCTGGTCCACACTCTCCCTCACAGAGCTGCTCTGGAAGGGGCCACACAGGTGTCATGTATGCAGTCCTTGTCTCTCCCCCTAGACCATTAGCTTCAAGAGGCAGACTCCTTGTTGCTTTTAGTCACTGCTGTCTTTCCAGTAGCATTTGCCCAGACTAGAGCAAATATTCGTAAAGTGGGTGGGCATGAGGGGTACCAAGACCCTCAGCACAGACCCTGCAGACCCTCCCCTCCCTGCAGATCGGGCTCCTGACCACCATGGCCATCCTCTTGCATGAGATCCCCCACGAGGTGAGTGCCCAGAGGGTTACCTCAAGGGCCTAAGCCTGAAGGGTTCCCATGCTCAGCAGGGGCTTGGAGCTTGGGAAAGGCTTTGGGGTGGGCCTGCCCTGCAGTGGTAGGCTGGAGACTGCAGCCTCCTAAGGATTTGCCCTGGGAGCAGGGGACTGGGTGTGCATGTCCGAACCTGAGGCACTCAGGTGATCTGGCCCGGCTGAGGCCCATGGCAAACATCTGCTCCTCCCCCCAGGTAGGCGACTTTGCCATCTTGCTCCGGGCCGGCTTTGACCGATGGAGCGCAGCCAAGCTGCAGCTCTCAACAGCACTGGGGGGCCTTCTGGGCGCCTGCTTTGCCATCTGTACACAGTCCCCCAAGGGAGTAGGTACGGGCTTGGTGGGTGGTAGTGGTTAACAGAGGAGGGCCAGCCATGGGTTTGCAGGCGTGGGGCTGGGGTCTCTCTCATCTTCCCTCCACAGCCCGTGGGAGGGATGGGAGATGAGTCCCCTGGGCTCAGCAGTCAGGCATCTTCTTCGCCTGCAGAGGAAACGGTAGCCTGGATCCTGCCCTTTACCTCTGGTGGCTTTCTCTATATCGCCTTGGTGAACGTGTTGCCTGATCTCTTGGAGGAAGATGACCCTTGGTGAGTGACCCACTGTTGGCAGTCACAGTGGGGCTGCAGGGTGGGGGGGCTTCTGGCCTCTGCTGCCCGCTCTGTGCTGCCCACGAGCCAGCTGCTCTCCCCACAGGCGCTCCCTGCAGCAGGTGCTCCTGCTATGCTCTGGCATCACGGTGATGGCGCTGCTCTCACTCTGCGTCGAGTAACCTCTGCTGGTGCCCTACCCCATACAGCAATAAGAGACTCGGATTCACTCTGTGACCTTGTGTGTGAAACAGAGAAGGCGAGTGCTTGAGAGAACCAGCCTCTGACCAGACAGGAGGGTGCATGTGGTGTGCACATGTGGTCAGAGGTGTGTGCGTGAGACCGACACTGTGATCTCCGTGTGCAGGGCCCAGGGCCCAGCATTGCACCTGCCCCAGCCCTGCTGCAGCCTCCTCTCCCTACCACCCTGTCGTCTTGCACCAGCTGGAGTGAACAGTGAGGAATAGCAGAGGCCTTGCCCTGCCAGGACCCCAAAAGGAGTGAGAGCAGCCCAAGGATCCCAGGCTGCAAGGAACCCCAAAGCTATACTGCCTCTGCTGGGGCCTCCTGGGCCTCTGGCTTGAGGGGGCAACCCTGTGCTTGTGCACCCCAGCCCCAAGAAGCCTAGGGGCCTAAGCTGGAGTAGCTTCTCTCTGCTGTGTCCATTTTCCTGGCCTTGCCTTTGCCACCTCGACAGCCAAAGAAAGGGGAGGCAGGTTCTCCTGTAGCCCCCAACCCCACTCAGCACTGATGGTCCTACCCCTCCAAGCACTGAGCAGGGAGCTGGAGGACCTTTCCTTCAGGGCCGCCTGCCCAGACTAGCTCCTGTTCCCCCGGTGAATGCTCCCTGGCAGTGCTGGCAGCTCTTGCCACCTCTAGCTGCCAAACAGCAGCCTGCAGGGCAGCAAGCAGCCCCAACTGGCCAGAGGCCTCCCAGTCCAGCTCAGGGATGCTCCTGCCAACACAGGCTCTGACAGACATGCCTGGGGCGGGAGGAACGAGCCAGGCTGCCCTTCCCTGCTTGGCCCCTTCTGCCCATGGAGGTAAGGTGGGCGTGGCAAAGGCTCCACATTGTCAGCGCTCAGGAATGTGCTCTGGGAGAATGCTGAAGCCATAATCCCCAGCTATTTCCCTTGGCTGGCGCCCAGGTACTCAGCTGGCCCACTCCACAGCCAGGATCCAATCCTGCCGCTAGACTGTGGATATTTAGAGAAGTGGCTGTGGAGAGGGTCTCTCATGGTCCTACAGCCATGGTGCTGTGGTACCATCTGTATCTGTAAATACCTGTTCTATAGATATGAATAAATATTCTCCACAGAAGGGCCGCCTCTGTTCTGCACACCGGGGTTTCTGCTAAGGCTGTAGCCATGTCCTTGTCTGTTACCCTCATGGTGCTCCTATTTTCTTCAGTTTTGTTGTTAGGCTTCTAACCCAATGACAGCTGAGCATTGACACAAGTTTGGCCCTGGGCCTCTTTAGCCCCTCAATGCCCTCAAGTATGTTCTCTTTATTTATTTATTTAATATTTATTTTTAGTTATAGTTAGATATAATACCTTTATTTATTCATTTTTATGTGGTGTTGAAGATTGAACCCAGAGCCTCAAGGTGAGCGCTCTGCCGCTGAGCCCAACCCCAGCCCTGTTTTTGTTTTTATTTTATGGGCCTGTAAGGCAAGGATTTTTTTCACTGTCTGCCTCCGCACTCTTTAACAATTTAATCAAGGAAGGAACTCCACAAAATCATTTCCAAGTTTGACCCACTTGAAATTATTGTTCATTTCGAAGAGAAAAAGAGAAGAGAGGATCCTTACTGGAACCATCCCTTCCTCTGAATGAGCTGAGTATAAGAACAAGTCAGGCACAGAGGGCTTCCCCATGGTGCCACCAGCTGACTGCAGAAGGGGGAAGGAGTCCTGTCCACCTCTTTCCTCTCCAAGCCCAATAGCACAGCCTACAGCAGCCTGCTGGCCAGAATCAGTGCGGTGGCCGGAGCCTGGTGCAGATGAGTGGGAACCCAAGTCAGCATCTGCTTACCTGGGAATGCAGGGCTTAGAATTTCTATCAGCAAAACATTTAAAAGGGACTTAATATCTGCTCTACCTGGTTGTTCTTCTCCAATAAGAAAACTGTCTCAAGGACCTAACTATAGTTAGTCCAGGCCTGAAGGATCCAAGGAATAGACCCACAGCTGCCTCTCCGGCCCCACCCATAGCTCAGCAGGTGCCCCTGGCTACAAGCTGTGGTATTGAGCCCTGCGAGGTAGCAGACAGATACATGTGGTCATCTCAGTCCACTGAGAGAGGCATAGGAAGGGACTCCATTTTATAGATGAAGAAACCAAGAATGGATGAGGATAGTGCCTGCGGGCTCAATCGGTGTCATGGCCAAGGGTGAATCCTGTCTAGTTAGAAGGGAAACAGGGTATGAAGGAGTGGGAACAGCCAAGTCAAGGCAGAAGACAAAATCACTTCAGAGGCTGGGCTGCTGGGCCACTGGAGCAGTGGGGACAGGAAGTCAGCAGGAAGGCCAAGCAGAGGGTGACACCCAGGTGACTCAGACACTTGGGGAGGATGACACAAGAGGGTAAAAAGAGCTGGAAAGGAGATGGCTGTCTGGGAAGTTAGACAATAGCTTGCTGTGGTCACATGGGGAAAGAAAGAAGAGAAAAGGGGGCAGGCAGGGGCGCTTCGTTTGCATCTATAAAGTGGGGGTGCCCTATTGGTGGTTATCTGATGATGAGATACTACATGCATTAAGGCCCATGAAGCACACATCCCAGGGCAAGCGTTCAAGTGATCACACCTGCACCTCCAGGACGCCCTCCACGGAGCCACCGTACTCGCTCAGTGAGAGGTGGGAAGCTGGGAAGCTGCTTATAGTCAGTCGGACAGGCCCAGCAAGATCCTAAGCAGACGGAAAGGTGTGGGGCAGATGGAGGCAGGAGAGGACAGTCTGATGGAATCTTAGGCTTAGGAAGGCTCCCAGAGTGGATATTGCTTAAGGCTCATTTTTCAGTCAGAAGAAATGGGTTGAAAGAGCTACTGGACCTGTGGAAAAATCAGGAGGGGCCTGTAGAGAAACAGGAGGCACACGAGCCAGCAAACAAGGGGGAAGTCTCAGGGACCCAAGACCCCAAACCTGGCTTTATACGGACAGCAATAAGGACTAGGGCCAGAGCACCAGAAATGTAGGAAAAGGGAAAGGCTGGCTTCTGTTTAGGCCCTGCCCTGTGGAATTGGAGGGCCACAGTCTGTAAGAGCTCAGAGAGGAAGGGCAGGGCACACCAAGAGGGCTGTGCTGGGACCTGAGATGAGAGAGGCAGAAGACTAGGGAGCAGCTGCGGCGCCATGCAGAGCACCAGGGGTTCACCCTGATGAAGGGCTGGGGGCCCTCGGTTGTCTCAGAGATTCCCAGGCTGCAGCCCGTGGGGAAAGGGCCTCCTGTGTATGTCCTATATCTTCTACCCAGAGCCCAGGGAAGGTGAGACAGGCGGCAGTGAGCCAAACCATCTTTTATTACAAACTCTTAACCAGCAGCACTAGGGTTGGGCCTGGGGCCCCTAGGCATAGTACTGCAGGTTGGCTTTCTTCTTGGCCTGAACCTCCAGGATGCCCTCCATGTAGTCCTCATGGGTGAGCTCGGTGGCACCCCTGCGCAGCGCGATCATGCCCTGCAGCCAAGACAGATGGACTAAGGTGCCTCCCCACATCCTTAGCCCTGCTCCCAGAGGCGTGGGCCTTCTCAGCCCCTTCCCCCAGCAGTCTCCACCAGCCAAACACCCCATCCTGTCTAGTGAAGGGACAAGAAGGTTTGAAGACATCCTCTCACCCCTCCACCACTTACCGCTTCCACACACACAGCCTTGCACTGGGCGCCATTGAAGTCATCAGTGCAGCGGGCCAGCTCCTCGTAGTTCACATCAGGACTGAGGAGAGACACCACAGAGCTCAGTTACTCACGAGGGGACAGGAGACAGCAGATGTCTCACCATGCCACCCAGCAGTAAAGTCAACTGGCCCTGTGACAGCAAATCCCTGACAGCAAATGCCTTCTTTTCCTCTCAGTACAAGACAGGTAGGGGATTGGAGCAAGTCAAACCAGGTTATTTCTAGGACCTCTGGTGCTCTAGCTTTCTAGGGACCAACTCGGCTTGAGGGAGGGGTACAGGAGGTGGGTGGAGACAAAAGACGGCCTTACATTCCCCCACAGAGCCAGCCCTGCATCGGCCAGCACTGTGCTAGCACCACCGTCCTTATGTGCCACACATTATACTTGACACTGTCACATCTAATCGTTCCCACAAAGCCATGAAGTTAGGGTTACTATCCACAAGGCCCAAATTAGAAAACAGACACATACAGGCCCAGTGGTATATGCCTGTAATCCCAGCAGCTCAAAAGGCTAAGGCAGGACGATTGTGAGTTCAAAGCCAGCCTCAGCAAAAGCCAGGTGCTAAGCAACTCAGTTGAGACCCTGTCTCTAAATAAAATATAAAATAAGCCTGGGGATGTGACTCAAGGGCCACGTGTTCCTGAGTTCAGTACCAAAACCAGACCAAAAAAAAAAAAAAGAGAGAGGTCTTGCCACCTGCCGAAGGACTTACAATAGTAAACAAAGGTTATCTGGCCCCTGCCTAGATTCCCTGGGACCTGGCTGAGCTGTGCTCATCTGTGGGGCTGTGGAGGCCAAGAAAAAGCATCTGCAGCATGCCCTGGGCAGGAGAGGGCAAGGTGCAGATGATTCTAGGAACAGAGCAACCAGAATCAGGGCCTGGACCTCAGGCAGCTGGCATGTGACTGCAGGAGGCAGTGGTGGTCATGAAGGCTGGAGAAGCTCAGCACAGGCAGCTGTGAGGAGAATGGACAGTCAGAGATGCTCTGCTGCTGCCCATTCACAGCTCTGCTCACCTGACGTTCATCTTCCGGGAATGAATCTGCATGATTCTGGCCCTGGCCTCCTCATTAGGCATAGGGAACTCGATCTTGCGGTCCAGGCGACCTGAACGGAGCAGGGCAGGGTCCAGGATGTCTACTCTATTAGTGGCTGCAATTACCTGAGGAAAGGGAGAAGCAGCAACTTGAACTGATGGGCACAAGCACAGTCATAAAAGGTAAAGGGCAGCCCAGAGTGTGTGTAAGCAGGGCACCTTAAAGGCACAGGCAGATCAGAATTTGAATTCTAGCTCAACCATTAATTAGCTGGGTGACCTCAGAAGGTGCCACTTACCTCTGAACCTCATTTTCTTCACTGGGAAAGAATGAAAACACTCACCTTTACTTGGGTATTGGGCTGGAAGCCATCCAGCTGGTTCAGAAGCTCCAGCATGGTCCTCTGCACCTCCCGGTCCCCGGCTTTCTCACTGTCAAAGCTGGGGTACACAGGAGGCCAAGACACTCGTGAGGCCACAGGTTGGGCAGAGCCCTCCCCTCTCTACCCACAAGAACCCTAACCAAACCTGCCTAGAGACTAACATAAAAGGAGTCGCTAATTGTTGACTACACATTCAGAGCCTGGAGAGACTCCTGGGATCAGATGCCAGGCTGAAGATAAACAGTGAGCAAAAAACAGCCATGGCATGGGCTGTCACAGAGGAACGTGTGACTGCCCACTAAGCTAGAGCTCAGAAACGCAGGGGCCTGGCCTGGGCTCGGACTCTTGGGGATTCCAGGCAGGCATCCCTAAGAAGCATCCCTGAGACTGCAAACACACTAGCTAAGCAAACCCCAAGTGGAAAACAGGAAAAGACAAGTGGGGCTGAAAATTGAGGAGGGAGTCTGGATCTGGTGGGGGAGGAAGAGGGTGAAGGAGGAAGAGAGGGAGGCAGGGACATGTGAGACCTTACTTAAGGCCATGGTTCAGTCCAACACTTAATGCCAAGGAGCAATGAGGTGGTCCAAGAAGGGGTTTTTTTTTTGTTTTGCTTTTTCTTAATATTTATTTTTTAGGTGTAGATGGACACAACACAATGCCTTTATTTTTATGTGGTGCTGAGGATCGAACCTGGGCCCCGCCCGTGCTAGGTGAGTGCTCTACCGCTGAGCCACAATCCCAGCCCCGCAGGAAGGGTTTTAAATAAGACCTGTGTGAGGCACCATGGATGCATGTGAGTAAAGAAACATTTCTGGCTACGATTGTGGTTCAGTGGTAAAGTGTCTGTCTAGCATGCATGAAGCCCTGAGTTCAACCCCAAGTACTGCCAAAACCAAACAAAAGACAACCAGATTTGTTTTGAAAGGAACATGCTGGCAGTTATGAAGAGAAAACAGGTTATTTAGCTGAGAATTTAGAAATCAGAACCACATTAAGAGTAGCTACTGTCCCAGGGGAGGAAGGGGTAGAGTGGGAAAGAGATGAAATTTAGTGCAATTGGGAGGCTGAAGTCTGCCACAGAGTCCCTTTGAAACCCCCAGTACTCCCTTACCGCTTGGTGCCGATGGCATCCAGCTCATCAATAAAGATGATGGATGGTGCCTTCTCCTTGGCCAGGGCAAAAGCATCCCGAACTAGCTTAGCACCATCTCCAATGAACATCTGTACCAGCTGGGGGCCAGCTAGCTTGAGGAAGGTGGCCTGAAGAGGAGGTGGCGGGGTGGGGGTCGTCAGGCCTTGAGCCCATTTGGGAGAGGGTGGACTCCTACCCACCACCTCCTCATCCCTCCCAAAGAACACACCTTGGTCTGTGCAGCACAGGCCCGGGCCAGCAGTGTCTTCCCTGTACCTGGGGGCCCATACATCAGCACCCCCTTTGGAGGTTGGATCCCCAAGTTCTCAAACTTCTCTTTGTGGTTCATCGGCAGGACAATGGCTTCCACCAGCTGCCAGGAAGAAGTCCTGGGTAAGGAGAGTGAAGCCCTGAGGGATCCCACACAGCCCAACCCTTAAATGACTTCAACCCCCATCTCTACCCCTCCTATTGCAATTCAGGGACACTGCCCTCTTTCCCCATAACTAGAAGGCACAGAAAGTTCATCCTCACCAAGGCTGGCCCTGGCTTCTCTCAGAACACAGGATATGGTAGAAAGACCCTGAGCCAAGAACAGGGGACCGAGTACCAGTCCTATCTCTAGCTCTAACTTTCTGGGCCTTGGCTAAGTCACTTGATCTCTCTGGACCTCGGCCTCCTAACATATCACATGGTACCCTCCACCCCCACCCCTAGGCAGCTGCAAAGAGGAGATGTACAGTAAGGGGATGCATTCTTTCAAGAAGACGGAGAAACACAAAAGGCTGGTGAGGCTGCTGGCAGCTGCTGTGTCTCTCTCACCTCCTGGATCTGCTTGTCCAGGCCCCCGATGTCACTGTATTGCTCTGTGGGCCTCTCATCCACCTCCATGGCCTTCACCCGTGAGTCGTACTCTGTAGGCAGAGTCTCCAGGATCAGATAGGAGTCTTTGTTCACACCCTGAGGACACAGCATGGGAGATTCAGATATATCTCTAGGCCTACCTAATGGGCTGGGTGACAGGCTGTACAGTGAAAGGAGAGTTACAGGACTGGGCAACACAGAATCAAAGAGCAAGCAGACAGGATCTCAGACTCTCAGGGTTGCTCTACTGAGACTCAGAGGCAACAGAGACCTGGAATTGCGGAGGGGCTACTTAGTGGGAAAAACTCTGGGAAAGCTTTGCTTGAGCTTAGGCAATCCTTACCACCAGGTCTCCCGGCTTCAGCTTTTCAGCATCCACCAACCCAATCACAGGTAGGAAGTATGTCTATAGGAAAGATTAAAGGTGCAGTCTCTGTTACTGTACTTGATAAGGCCTCAAAGTCCTGTCCCACACCCACACCTCACAATCCTCTGCTCTTCTATTTTTAAGCCAGCCTTACCTGTCGTGTGGAGGTTTTGATCACTGCACACTTTCCCTTCCTTTGAGAGTCCAGGTCGATATTGGCACCATCCTCTTCTTGGTCATTGGGATCAACATCTAGCAGCTGAGAAGGGATAAATCTCAGCCCCTTGAACTTCCCAGAGCCCAGTGCTTCTAGAGCTAAGCTGAGACAATTCCCAACACTCACAGGGTTGCCTGGCCCTTACCTTACTCCTCAAACTAGCCCTGAGCTTAGCAAAAGGGTGGTTGATAAGCCAGAAGGTTGGTAAGATCTGAGTTTAGGTGCTACTTCTCTGCACAAAGCTCATCTACTCCAGCAAGAAAAATCAATAAAAAAGGAGCCACGTTGAGACTTACAAGGTCTTTGTAGGACCAAATCTACAAAAGGAGACTGGGGGATGCAGTTCTAACATGCAATTTGGCCTCAGAATTTCTACCTATTCTATCCCTGGCCCCACCCCCAGCTATCTCCATGGCCCACTGACCCCCTCTTCCCCTCCACATACACACACACCTCGATAACATTGGAGACTAGGTATGGCAGGGTCTTGTTCACTTTGATTTTCTCACTGTTTTCTTTGATCTTGTCTTTCATGGCTTGAAGTTCATGGGTGACCCGTAACACTTCACTCTTCATGATCTGGGTTGAGGATGCATGGAAGCAAATGTTCAGCCCTGGCTCAGCCTGCACCAGGCCCTGGAGTTGGTGAGGTCCAGGCTGCCCATGGGGACCCTCCTGAATCTCTCCACCCAAATCTAAGGCTTTCTGAAGGCTAAGCCTATCTATATTTACATTCCACAGAAGTCAAGCCAAGAGGTCAGTTTGGAAACCTCCCAGGGAGGTTGATGTAGTATTGGGAAAAGAGCAGGCCTTTGAAACTGGCAAATAGGTTTTAAGTTTTATCTCTTGGAAAGGGCTGCCACAGTGGTGGTAGGAAGAAAAAAAACCCAATCTCTCTGAGCCTCAGTTTCCCCACCTGTAAAATGGGGATTTACTAAAAGGACGATCTTTGAGAGGAATAAAGACTTCATTGGAAAAGGCAGTTTGATAACTCCTCATCTCAGGCCTGGTTCCCCACCTCCCAGTCCCTCCTCTTGTCCTTTTTAAGGCTTAGTTTTCTTTTTCTTTTCCTGGTCCCAGGAGAAAGCCACAGGCCCCATGTCTCCTCCAGCGAGGCGAGGAAGGAGCAGAAGGGCACAGAGTGGCCAGGGCCTGCCTGTGAGGTCTCCACTCGCCGCACCGGGGCCCAGCGCCCACCTTGATCTCGCTGTCTAGAAGCCGTGTGCGCTGGATGATCTCTTCCGTGGACATCTTAAGCACCTCCTCTCCAATTCCATCTTGCTGTTTCAAGAAAAAACAACTGACGTTATTTACTTATTTACTTTTACTCACGGGGGGCATCCCGCGATCCCCAAGCCTCCTGATTCCAGGATGGAGTCAGGACCACTGCCACGTTCCAAGCGGCCCCGGCCCCATCCTCGGATCAGGACTGACCCCCAGCCACCTCCTCCCCTCCTGACAAGGACATGTCCCCGCTGGCACCAGTTCCGCGACCCCTACCTCTCCAGGCACCCACCTCAGCCTCATCCCACACGGTCGCCATCTTCTCCTGCCGAGTCACTGGACTCTCAAGTTGCGGCAGCACATTCATTTCCTAGAGGAAAAGGCCGAAGAGGGGAATGGGCAGGAGCCGCAGCGGGAGATTAATACCGTCCCTTTTAACGCCTTTTCGTCACTAATGGCGAACGTCTCCCGCAAATCCTTTCTCTTGGTCGAGTCAACTCCAACCACGCCACCGGAGCGAATCTGCTGCTCCGACCCTACAGACCAAACGCGGGCCACAGAACACGCCCCAGCTTCCTGAAATGTTCCCGCCCTCGTCCTTTTTGTGCCGGGGGCATGGTTGGAGTTGCTATTGGCCGTCGAGCGCAGAGGGCGGGGCCTAGTATAAAGCCGGAAGGGGCGGGGGAAAGGCTGGTGCCGCTGGGGACCGTGGGAAATGTAGTTCTAATTTGGTCGGTAATTGAAAGGGCATTTGTTTGGAAGCCGCGTCTCCTTCCTCAGAATCTCGCCTGATTAGGGGTGGGGAGGTTTTGTACCCTGGCACTGCTCTCCAAACCGTAAACAACATATCCAGCCGTGTGCAAAGGGCATACCACTTAGGACTCATATCTACAGCTATTTATTTAAACCCAGGTTTACTGGAAAGAAAGGTTAACCAGTTTTGTTTTTTCCTTTTTTTTTTTTTGGTACCAGGGAATGAACTCACGGCATTTAACCACCGAGGAACATCCCCAGCCCTTTTTTGGTATTTTATTTAAATATAGGGTCTTGCTGAGTTTTAGAGACTCGCTAAATTGCCGAGGCTGGCTTTGAACTCGCGATCCTCCAGCCTCAGCCTCTCAAGCCACCACCACGCCAGATTCATTAACCAGTTTTAAAGAGAAGTTGCTACTACCAATGTTAATGCATAGAATTGTGCACGTGGGAAGAGTTCAGTTAACAATTAGCCTGTACAGTTAAAAACCTAACTCGGGGCTTTAATCCGTCCTTTGCTTCATCCGTGGTTAATTAACTCAGTGAGCAGGGCAGGTCTGTGGATCATATAACACTGATTTGTTGTACCTGTGTCTCCTACGCGGATCTCTCCTTATTTCTTTGAGATCCCTGGAGCCCCCTTAAAATGAAAATCACATAAGCCACATAGTTTATATTGTAAATCAAACCATCACACTCAATAAAATTGGTGAAAAGGTGTCTTGGAATTCAGCTGAAGGCAGAAATTTATTTCTCTAGGTATCAACGTTTATAGCCGTTCATTTAGGCTGACAAAGCCTCTGAGGTAGCGGTATGTTATTCCATCCTCTCAAAAATCCTGTCCTTAGGGATAGATTCCATGACTCTCACTTCTAGATAAGTACATGGAGGCTCTGTCTCAGCATCAAGTGTGGGTGAGAGCCACCTCCTCTAATTTATTCTCCCTAGAATAATAAGTCCAAACCCAAATCTGACCATGTACCCGACTCTCAACAAATCACAAACACCCCAAGGCCCCTCTTGAATGCTTCCCCTTGTTATTAGGTCAGACACTGAAGTCCTGTGGTCAGGCCCCTGGGCAGCTATAGTGCAACTTGCACGCAGGCCCTCCCACAGTGCTGGGAACCCCCAGCCCCCAGGCCCCAGTAACACCTCCTGCTTCTTGGGCTTGACATCTGCTCTTCCCAGAAAGCCACAGGCCCACTGTAAACCAGAGCCTTATTTAAGTCAGCTCCAAAGCTCTCCTTGACTCCCAAAGACCAGGTCAAGTCTTGCTCTTTCTCCCCCACTCCTTCCCCTTGGGACACTTAACCAGATTTAGATTTTTTTTGATTTGATTACTAGGCTCTTGTGTGATTATTTGGTTGATATAAAAAAGAAAAAAAAAAAAAACCCTGAGTGCATGTTTCTTATGTATCTTTTTTTTGTGTGTGTGTGTGTGTGTGTGTGGTGGGGGTTGGGGGTACCAAGGATTGAACTCAGGAGCACTCAACCACTGAGCCACATCCCCAGTCTTATTTTGTCTTTTATTTAAAGACGGGGTCTCACTCAGTTGCTTAGTGCCTCACTTTTGTTGAGGCTGGCTTTGAACTCATGATCCTCCTGCCTAAGCTTCCCAAACCGCTGGGATTACAGGCATATGCCACCTGGCCTGGCTTATACATCTTATTTGTATAACACAAGTCCCCAGGGGCCTAGGAAAGTGCCTACCCACTCCCCCATTTTTTTTTTTTTTTGAGTGAAATATGAATTAGGCACGGTGGCACAATCCTGTAATCCCAGCAGCTCAGGAGGCTAAGGCAGGAGGATGGAAAATTCAAAGTCAGCCTCAGCAACTTAACAAGGCCTTAAGCAACTCATCCAGACCCTGTCTCTAAATAAAATACAAAATAGGGCTGGGGATGTGGCTCAGTGATCAAGTACCCCTGGGTTTAATCCCCAGTACCAAAAAAAAAAAAAAAAAAGAATTAAATTGCATACCACTGATTGGACAATTTCCTCTCCAAAGCCCATACTCTCTCCAGAGTGCTCCCTTGAGCCAGGCTCAGCAGGTCTCAGCCCCAGGTAGAAAGAGACTATGACACATTCAGGACCTTACACTGGGTCCTTGCATTGCTCAGACACAAGCCTTGTTGTCATCTTGGATCACCATATACCACATCCAGTCCACCTGGAATTCCTCTCAGTCTCCCTTGAACATATATCCAGAATTCAAAATAAGGTCAGAATCAAAATAATGTAGTGAAGCATGTGGAGCTTGGGGTAAGGGGGTAGCCATAACGGAAATAAGATTGTCCACATGCTGAATATGAAGAGTTAGGGCTGAATGGAGATTCACCATTCTAGTCTTTCCACTCTTGTTAGGTGAAAATTTCCAAGACAAGAGATATCTCCTCCCAACTCCTACCCCAAATATGTCTACTTCTTACCACCTCCATGTCCTATCCACTCTGGTTCAAGGTACCATCATGTCACCTGAATTATCACAGAGGCCTCTTCCTGGGCCTCCCTGTTTCTACCTTAACCTTCCTCTGATGGTTAACTTTGTATATCAAATTGACTGGGCTATCGGGTACGCAGGTTTTTTGGCCAAACATCATTCTGATTTTGTTTTTAGGCAAGATTAACATTTAAAACCAGGCACAGTGGCTCACACCTGTAATTCCAGCAGCTCAGAAGGCTAAGGCAGGAGGAACACAAGTTTAAAGCCAGCCTCAGCAACTTAGTGAGGCCCTGACTCTAAATAAAAAATAAAAAGGGCTGTGGATGTGGTTAAGCACATCAGTGGTTAAGCATCCTGGTATGAAAAAAAAAAAAAAAGATTAATATTTAAGTCATTAGACTGAGAAAAGCAGGTTGCCAACTGTAGTGGGAGAGGGCCACATCCAATCAGTTGAAGTTCTGAATAGAATAAAAAGACTGAGTAAGAGAGAGATCTTCCTGCTGTACTACCTAAACTAGGCCAAAGGATTTTTACCCCGTCTTCTGGTGAAACATCAAATCTCCTTGGGTCTTGAGCTGGACAGCCTTCAGAGGGGAACTACACTACTGGCTTGGCTGTTTCCTAGGCCTTCATGCTCAGAATGGAACTAAACTGCCCTCTCTGCTTACCCACACCCTGCAGACCCTGGGACCTGCCAGATGCCATAATCAACTGAGCTGTGAGCCCAATCCTTATAACAAATCTCTCTCTCTCTCTCTCTCTCTCTCTCTCTCTCTCTCTCTCTCTCTCTCCACACACACACACACACCCTATTTGTTTCTAGACAATACTTTCTAAAATCTTTCTGAAAAAAACTGCATTTTGAAAAATGTTAAAGATACAAAAATTGAAAGAATAAACAGTGAAAACCTCTGTACCTTTCACCTAGATTTGCCAGTTGACAACATTTTGCTACATTTGCTTTTGCTGTGACTGTGTGTAAACATGAACTTTTTTTTTGGAACCACTTCAAAAAATAAGTTACAGACTTCATGACATTTTACCTCTAAGCATTTCAGCCTATGTGTCCTAAGAACAAAGACATTCTCATATATAACTGCAATGCATTGTATAATACATGGTCATACCCAAGGAATTCAATATTGATGAAGTAATACCTAAGATATAATCCTTTTTTTTACTCTACCAACTGAGCTATATCCCCATCCCCAAGATATGATCCTCATTAAAATCTCTTCCATTATCCACTGGATGACCCTTATAACCTTAAAACAAAACAAAAGCAGTATAAACCTGGCACAGTGTCACTGCCTGTAATCCCAGACACTCAGGAGGCTGAGGCAGGAGGATTGCAAGTTCAAGGCCAGCCTTAGCAATTTATCGAGATGCCAAACAAATCACAAGACCCTGTCTCGAAATAAAAAATGTTTAAAAAGGACTTTCATACGTACCGTAGTGGTAAAGTGACTCTGGGTTCCATTCCCAGTACCAAAAAAAAAAAAAAACAAAACAAAAACATTATCAAGGGCTGGGGGTGTGGCTCAGTGGTAGAGTACTTGCTACCATGTGTGAGGTATGGGATTTGATGTCTATTGACAATTAAAAATATATTTAAAAATATAAATAAAGCCAGCTATTCATTTATTAAAAACAACAACAACAACAAAAAAACAGTATCAAGTCTTTTTTTCCCTTGGAACCATTTCTCAGACTTTCCTTGGCTTTGTGACCTTGACATGTCTGAAGACCACAGTTCCTCTGAGATGTTTCTAAGGCTGCTCTCACTTCGTGTGTTCTCCTGATCCCGGTCCTGGGCTGTACATCCTTGGTGGCATTTCCCATCAGCAGCGTGGAGTTCTGCCCTTGCATTCTTGCGGCTGGAGTGTGACTCATTCCTGGAGGTGTTATCCTTTCTCATTTGATGAAGCTGGACTCTGTCAACCTTCCAACCAAGTCTTAGCTCTTTTTTTCTCTTAAATTTAAAAGATGTATTTTGTGGGTGAGAATTTTGGGATTATGCAGATATCCCATTTCTCATAAATAATAAATTTATTTATATCAGGATGGATTCTAGTTCAACAAAATCTGTTAGTATCATTGTTCTCGACTGAATATTTGTGTTCCAGAACCCATATGTCAAAGCCCCAGCTCTCAGGGTGATGGTTATCTGTAGATGGAGCCCTTGGGAGGTGATTAGGGTTAGATGAGGTCATGAGATGGGGCATTCGGGGTGGAATTAATACCTTTATAGGACAAGGAAGGGAGAAGGAACAGCTCTTTCTCTGCAGGAGCTCAGAGGAAAGGTCAGGTATGGAGACAGTGAAAAGGCAGATTTTACAATTTTCTAGCACCTTGATCTTGGACTTGAGTCTCCAAAACTGTGGTTGTCAAACCACCTATTCTGTGGCCCTCTGTGATGGCAGCCTGTACTGATGAGACAATCGTGATCACTCATTACTCACGAGCTGCAGGAGCCCAACAAAGATGTCTCCTGTTATCCTCATCATTCCTTATTTCCTGGCTTTCTGATAAAAGATACTCCAGTCTCTTACTTTTCATGGCCCAGGCCTAGAATCAGACCTTTTCCTTTGACAGCCTTGTTTCCTTTTTGGAACACAGTATTTAGAAGCCAAGATGAGGGTGCTAGGTGTGCACATCACTGCCCCAGCCTGGTGAACACTCACATTTATAACTATATTGACCTCTAGCTGGGTACAGTGGCGCACGCCTGTAATCACAGCTTGGGAAGCTGAGGCAGGAGGATTGCGAGTTCAAAGCTAGCCTCAGCAATTTAGGGAGGTGCTAAGTAACTCTGCAAGACCCTGTCTCTAAATAAAATATGAAAAAGGGCTGGGGATGTGGCTCAGTGGTTAAGCACCCCCGGTTCAATCCCTGTAACCAGAACAAACAAACAAAAAACCCCAACTCTCTGGTGTCTAATGTCTCTTCCTCTTTTTAAAAAATTTTTTAAGTTGTTGATGGACCTTTATTTATTTATATGCAGTGCTGAGAATCAAACCCAGTGCCTCACACATGCTAGGCAAGTGCTCTTCCACTGAGCCACACACCCGGCCCTCTTCCTCTTCTTATAAGGACACCAGTCCACTGAATTAGTTCCTGTCCTAATGACCTCAATTGGCCTTAATATCTCCTTCAAGGCCCTAACACTCAGACTGGGGATTAGGTTTTGCCAAAGTCCAAACACCTGTCCTACCCTTCACCACCCCTCCAGCCAAGACTCATATATTAAAACCTGATCCCCAGGGCTGGGGTTGTGGCTCAGTGGCAGAGCACTTGCCTAGCATGTGCGAGGCACTGGGTTCGATTCTCAGCACCACGTATCAATAAATAAAAAATAAAAAGGTCCATTGACAACTTAAAAAAAAAACAAAAACAAAAAAACTCTGATCCTCAGTGTGATTGTTCTAGGAATGAGGATATTGGGAGGTGATTAGGTCACGAAGATGGAACCCTCACAAATGACAGTGCCCTAGTCAGGGACCTTGGAGAGCTATCTTGCCCTGGCACTGTGTGAAGTGAAGTCATTGCGAGAAGGACTACGGGCCCTCCCCAGGCATCCAATCTGCTGGCACCTTGAACTTGGGCTTCCAGCCCCCAGAACTGTAAGAAATAAATTTCTGTTGTGTGTAAGCCACCCAGTGTATGGCATTTGGTGTTCACAGCCCTGCTGACTAGGGCTTTAACAGGTGAGTTTGAGGTGTTCTAACAGACTGTCCACATTGATCATGTTCACTGTGTGCAGTCCCCCTCCTCCTGCACATCAGCGTGCCACCAGCAGGGATCTCCTTGCAGGCTCACTGTGGAGTCCTGAGTGGAGGGAAGGTGCTCCAGGAAGCTCACTTGGAGTGCCTCATTCCCCCTCTCCCCACCGGCTCAGACCATGGGCAGGGAAAGCCAATCAGTGGGGTCAGGTACAAACCATTTATTTTTCTATAAAGAACAAAGTACAAAGAGGCAGGGGAGGGCAGCTGGGCCTGAAGGAGCAGCAGTGGGCAGGCCCAGGCCCTGGCTATGACTGAAGAGGCCTGTGGCTGCTCCAGGAGCAAACCTGGGCCTTCAGTCTGATGGTGGAGGGCAAAGGGAGTTGTGGGGGGAGACCAGACTGCTGCTGCTGCAAGTCATACAAATCCAGGCTTCATGGATGAGCGGCGGCAGTTGGGGCAGCTCCGGGTCCCATTGTTCTGCAGGCATCTGAGGAAGCAAAGGGCTCTGTCCACTCACCCCTGACCTGTCTTTCCACTTGGGTGGTAGGCCCTGACTCCTCCCCCACTTCCTGCTGCAGGGCTAGGAGGTATCCCTGTGGCCATTTGGCAGCAGAGGAAGGAAGGAAAGAAAGTCCTGGTCCCCAGGCTTCTGCTCTGCCCCAGGAGCCTTCATGGCAGAGGGTGTGGGCAGGGTCAAGACTGGGATGGAGCTGGCATCGGCCGTGACGCGGAGGCAGGGCTGGCCTCCTTCTCTGATCCGATGACCTTTAAGAGGCCTCTCACTTCCCTTTGGGATAACTGGAAAACTTATCCTTACCCCTTTGAAGAACTTTAGGATAAGGATAATGACAATGGCTGCCACGCAGGGCTGCTGGGAGGATTCAGGGAGTCAGATGGGGAGTTCTTAGAACACACCTGGGCCCCAGAAAGCACCAGGCCAGTGTCTGCTGTTAGTATTATTAGTGTGACGCAGTCAGTGGGGCCCTTGCCTGGCCACCGTGCAGGCGCCCTCACCTGAGGTGGAAAATGTGGGAGCAGGGCAGGGCCTGCAGCCGCCTGTTCTTCTCGCCTATGGACTCCCCGCACAGGCCGCAGTAGAGCTCCGTCTCCTCCACGCACTCGTGGAAGCGCACAACGTGGGCTCGCAGCTCCCGCTGCAGCCCCTTGCTGCGGCAGATGCCCTCGCTCAGGCAGTGCAGCTTGAGCTGGCTCAGCTGGGGCACGGGAGACAGGAGAACAGAGTGGGGACGGAGACCAAAGTCACATACTGGTGAGGACCAGTCCCAGCCATTTCCCTGCTCTGCTGACGGACCTAGGAAAAATGTCCTGCTCTCTCTGAACCTGTTTCCCTTGGAGCAGAATGAAGGAGTTGGTGAGATCACAGTCTTCACGCCTAGATCTCCCTGGGACTCCATGTTTTGAACAACTTTATTGACCAAATCCACTGCACTGTCTCCCTAATGATTTGCTTTCCTGTTTTTTTTTTTGGTTTTTTTTTTTTTTTTTGGTAATATACACATCTCATCAGCATTTCTGATTTTAAAAGAAAAGAAAAAAAAAAAAAAAGGATCTCTGATCAGACTGATAGCTGGATAAACCTGAGTGGGCATCATCTAGCCCAAAGCAAATACATGTGACATTTTAGTTGGACTGTGCACCTGATCCCAGAGAAATGCATATTTGCTAAAAGACCCTGAGAAATGCTGAGCCTGTTTCCAATATTTTAAGGCCTGGATATGATTATAAATTTGGAGAGGCTGCATTATGTTATGGAGGGAACATGGGTCTTGGTATTAAGATAGACCAGTTAGTGGTGAGAGACCTTGAGCCTGAGACTCACTTTCCTCACCTCTCCAAGGAGGCCCCTGTGCCCACCTCCCAGGAAGATAGAGAACTGGGGCTGGGGCTCAGCAGTAGAGCACTCGCCTAGCATGTGTGAGGCCCTGGGTTTGATCCTCAGCACCACATTAGGATAAATAAATAAAGGTACTGTGTCCAACTACAACTAAAAAAAAATATGAAAAAAGAGAACCGGAACCAATACCTACAAGGACCTGGGTGTGCCCAGCTCTTAGGGAGTGGAGGCCACCTCAGGAGTTTCAATGAATGTCAAAAAGGGTCTAAGGCATCTGCCATCCTCCAAATAATGCAACTCCTGCTCCTCCCTCAGAAGTGACTTCTGGGTAGGAAGGAGACAGGAGGCTGGGGACCGCCACAGGCAGCTCAAGAGGATCAGCAAGGGCTCAGGGCACCAGCAGGTCCAGGGGCCTTCCCTCAGACCCATGCTCCCCACCACTTGGCTGCTGACTGTAGACTAGGAGACAGACGCAGGTCTGACCTTGTTGCCCACCTCCTCAGCCAGGTCCTGGGCTCTCTCGATGGCGTCCAGAGCCTGGAAGGTGAGCAGAGGTCAGGCCTGCAGGCAGAGTGTCTGACAGAGGCCTTGGCTCACAGCAAAGAAAGGGGTGGGGAGGGTGGGCCTGCGGAGACCAGCAGGGCTAGGGCCAGGCTCCTGTGTGTGAAGGTAGTGGGAAGGGACATGCACGGCTGCCAGGGCTGTGTCAGGACTGTGTGGCGAGTCACCTCCTGCCTCTTTGTGCAAATATGGAACAGGTGGAAAATGCCTCATAGGGTGCTAATGAGAGCCTGGAGGCAGTTACGCTACCCCAGGTCCAAACCCCAGCCCTGTCCCTTTACTAACTGTGGGCCCCTGGGCAAGTCATGGGCCTTCTTAGAGCTTGGAAAATAACTGGCCTCAGGGAAACAGGATGAGGCTGGTGTTAGACACAGGGGCAGACAGCACCTTGTCAGGCACTAGACCTCGGCCTGTCAGCTGACTGAGTGGCTCCAAGCAGGACGCGCTGGGGAGTGCTGGGGGTGTAGAAAAGGGCCTGACCTCACCTTGTCCAGCGCCTTCCTGGCCACCCAGCACTTGGCCACACCCAGTAGCACTTGCACCTGCCCCAGGCGGTTTCCAATTTCAGTCATGATGCTCATGGCAGAGTCATACCTGGGGAAGGCTGTCTGCAGAGCCAGGTGGGAGGGGGTGTCAGGCTGGGCCAGGCCTGAGACCCCCTGGGCCCCCAGCCCAGTAACCTCACCTCCAGGTCCCCTCGGCTTCGGTGGATGTCAGCGAAGCAGAGTAGGCAGAGCGCCTGCAGCGGCCGGTCCCCATGCTGCAGAGCGATCTTCATGGATTCCTGAGGGAGTGGGTGGCTCAGGCCTGCTCATCTGACCCCACCACTGGGCACCCTCCACCCGGAGGCCCCTTGAAGGGACAACCCAAGGATCATCAGTATCCTCAGAGCCTAATACACCTATCATGGTGCTGAGGCTTCCTGCATCGAACCGCGGAGGCCACTTTACCCAGCGAGGCAGCTGTCAGTTGACAGGCGGAAACAGGCTCAGAGAAGTGGCCTAAGACACCCAGCTAGTAAGTGGCAAAGCTGAGATCTGAGCCCAACTCAGAGGACACTTCAGAGAACACGCTCCTCTGAGAATGAGGCCTGACAGGTTGGGGGTAAGAAACACATCCTTTAGGGGCTCTGTAGAGAGCTCGGCCATGGACAAGCCTCAAGGGCCTCAATGGGCTGATCTGAAGCAGGAGGTCCTGCACCTCAATCCTCAGACCACACCACCACCTGCCCACTTCCCCGCTGCCCCACCTCGCAACACTCCATGGCACTGCCCAGGTGGCCCAGCAGGCGGTAAGCCACGGCCATGTGATATTGGCTCATGGCCCGGTACTTGAGGCTCCAGCCTTTGCCATAGTCGTTGACAAGCTCCGCGGCCTTGCAGGGGAAGAACAGGGCTTTCTCATAGTCCTGCAGGGACAAAGAATGAGAGGGGGTCGCACTGAGTGGCAGGCAGGAACTGCTCCCAGGAGGGGGCTCCAGGGCTGGCTTCTCTGGCTGCCAAGGGTCCCAGTGTTCATTCATTCATTCACTCCAGCTCCAGGGGAAGGGGGATGCAGGTAGAGGGAAGGCCAGTGCAAAGTGTGGACTCCAGGAGCAGAGGGATTCACTGGGATTGCTGCTGCATCCCAAGAGCCTAGCACTGTTCTTGGACTTAGTAGATGCTCAATAAATATTTGTTCAATGAACGAATGAAAAGATAAGGAAACAGTTGGCTTTTCTTTGCACCCAGTCCCCAAAGCCTCCTCAGCTTCACAGCCACACAGGACAAGGGATACTAGAGCCCCCCATCTAGAGTCTGCCTGCTGGTGCTCAGCAGCAGCTGTTCCCTGAGGGCTCAATGACAGATTTCCAGGACTACTGGCTCAAAAGAACATTGGAACAGACTTGGCGAGGCAATGAGACAATTTTCTCACATCTTCTCCTCAAACCTCCAAAGGCCTTTTCTCCTTCTTTTTATCAGCTGGCAACCTGCCTCCTGACCATTAGAAAAAGGGAGGATCACAAGAGTCCCCTTCCCCACCACCTGGTCCCACTCTGCCTTCATTCTGTTCTTGCTCCAAATGCCAGAACATCCCCGACCCCAGTGTCTGCATCACTGAGTTCTTCTACTGAATCATCCTCGACAGTGTGCAACTTCTTACTTCATTTAAAAACTAAAGCCAGGTGTGGTATAATCCGAGTGGCTCCAGAGGCTGACACAGGAGGATTGCAAGTTCGAGGCCAGCCTCAGCAACCTAACAAGGCCCTCAGGCCCTAAGCAACTCAGTGAGACTCTGTCTCAAGTGAAAATAAAAAGGGCTGGGGATGTGGCTCAGTGGTTAAGCACCCCTGAGTTCAATTCCCAGTACAAAAAAAAACATAAAAATGGAAAATGGAAATAAATGATTCAGACTGTATATTATATTTATTTTATTTTTACTTTTTCTTTCTTTTTTTTTTTTTTTTGTGTGTGAGATACTACAGACTAAATCCAGGGATGTTCTACCACTGAGCTACATCCTCAGCTCTTTTTATTTATTTATCTTTGAGACAGAGTCTCACTAAGTTGTCCAGGCTGGTCTTGAACTTGTGATACTCCTGCCTCAGTCTTCCAAATAGCTGGCATTATATGCATAAACCACCTTGCCTGAACATCATATTAATATAACCATCTTTCTTTCTGTTTTTGGTGCTGAAACCCAGGATAGAACCAATATAAGCATATTTTGAAAGACCTTAAAACAAAAGTACCAGGACAGTTTATCCATAGTAGGACAATATTTATAAAGACAAAGAAGAGCCAGGTTCAGTGGCACACACCTGTAATCCCAGTGACTTGGGAGGCTGAGGCAGGAGGATCTCACTTGTTCAAGGCCAGCCTCAGCAACTTACCAAGACCCTATGGCTTCTAAAATTTTAAGGTTGCATCTGAACTATTTTGATGTAAAAAATGTCATCACTCAATTTTCGGTCACAACACTTTAGGTTAAAATGTGTACAGCCAACATGGCAAAAATAGGAATTATTTTTCCACCAAGTGGTGGGCGCATACAAGACTTCATTATATTATTGCTTTCACATAGGGTTGCTTTTAAAAACCTCTATCCCTCCCCAGTCCTATCTCATTGCACTGACTGGCATCTAGTTCCTGAAAACAGAGTCTAGGTGGCTGTTCTCGATGCCCCTCATTTCCTCTTCCCCACTCCTCATCCAGCTGCATCGATACCAGATTTACTGAGTTTCTACTATGTGCCAGGCACCCAAATCCCTGATGGCCCACGCAGCCGGGTTGCCGGGAGGGTTATGTTGAGAAGCTGCAGTCACTGACCCTCAGCTTCCCTCACCTGTGGTCCCCTAGCCATGTGGTCCCCACCCTCCCACCCAGGGCAGGGCTTTGCCTGGAGAACTTTCCTCCAGATTTCTGCATAGCTCACACTCTCATCTACATCATATCACCAGAAGTCACTCCCTGAGGCCTTCTGGCCACTCTATTTGAAATTGTGTCCCCCCACCCCCTTCCTATCACCTCCTTGCCCTTTATTTTCTCCTAAGCACTTTCTAACATGCCATCCAGTTGATCCCGATTATGTTGACAGTCCTTTTCCCCCCAAGCCAGAAGGCAAGCTTCATGAGGAACCTTGCTGTTATTTCCACTGCCACAGAGAAACAGTTCAACAGTGCCTGGGATATAGTAGATGCTCAACAAATACCTGACGGACCAATCCTTACATCCCTGCTGTTAAGTTCTGTCTCCCTAGTTGATGGACATATGTCTTGGGGTTCAGAGTGGTGACTTGCCCAGGATCACACAGCAAATCTGTGGTAGTGCAGGCCCATGGGCTGTCCCCCCACAGGACCTTTCACTACCCCAGGAAGTCAGTCACGGTGTGAATCCTGGCTCTGCCCTTCTTGGCTCGGTGTTTTCCAACTTCCTTTCACCTCATCCCTACCTAAAAGGAGGGCTGGACAAGGCAGTGCAGCCAGGCATGTGGCTCATGGGAGGCTTTCAGGGAGTCCCCGTTACCCTCCCCCTGGGGCCCAGGCCCACCTTGACCTGGGCGTAGAAGCTGCCCAGGCTGCAGCAGACGCGGCATTCGAGCATGGTATCATCGTTGTTGTGGGCGTAACGCAGGGCCTTCTCGAAACTCTCCAGGGCTTTCTGGAAGAGGCTGAGGCCCAGGAAGGCATTGCCCATGCTCAGGCTGACCTGGCCCCCCAGCTGGGCAGCTGCCCTGGTGCCAGGCAGGCCGAGGCAGGTCTTGCAGTAGGAGATGGTCTTGTGAAACTCGCATAGCTTCTCATTGCTGCGCGCCAGGTTCAGGTAGCTCTCCAGGAGGAAGTCGGCATCCTCCAGTTCCCGGGCAGTGTCGATCTGGACCACGGCAAACTGCCCACCGGGGTGGCAGGCACATAACATACCCTCAGACCTGCAGACTCCACACCCAGCCCTGGCCTTACAGCCAAAGCAACAGACCCCCGGCTCCCACCCATCAGCCTTGGACTCGATCCTGGGTCCCAGCAACAGTCTAGTAGCTTCAGCTCTTCAGTTCACTCATGGCCTTCAGCTTTGCATCCCCCACCCCCCCCCCCCACCTAGGTCTGAAGTCTCTACTGACCACCAGCCCTCGCCTCAAACCCAGAGCCCATGGCACCAGGCGCACACTTGGTACCCCCAACAGCAGGCTGAAATCCAGCAGCCAAGGTCTGGGGGACCCCTGAGGACCTCAGACTCAAGGGTTAGAAAACTGAAGTTCAAGGCCACAGGCCCACATCTGACTCTCAGGGTCTCAGACGTGGATCTCAAGCCTCAGGTTCCAGCCACTAAGGAGGCTGCGAGGGGCCCTGGTAGCCATCCAGCCCTGGCCCCAGCCAGCCTACACCTCCCCGGGAGGGTATGCCCACCTTCAGCATCTCTTTGTAGCGGCCCATCTCCGAGTGGGCTGTGACCAGGCAGCCCAACACACGGAAGCGCCCCACGAGGTCAGAGCTCTTCTCCAGGACCTTCATCCACACCTGCAGCGCCTTCTCAGTCTGGTTGGACTGGTACAGCTGCAGCCCCTTCTCAATCTGCTGCTTTGTCTGGTCCTGCCCCATTTTCTCAAAGCCCTGAGGCTCACGGGGGGACCCTGGTGGCTCTGGGTGCCTCTAGGCCCTCATGGCATAGGACCCACAGTGCCGGTTGCCCAGTGAGCCCCGGAAAGGAAAGCAGAGTCTGAACAGGAGCTGAACAGGGCCTGGATGGAGAGCGGGCGCCACCCTGGTAACAAAGCTGGTTCGGCCCCTGTCTGCAGCTGTCCCTGCCAGTTGGGGCCACGTGGCCTCTGAGGAATGTCAGCAGCAAGGTCACGCGGGCCTCTGCGGCACCCATCCTAAGCTGGAAGGCGGCTTTCCCATTGATAGTCACCCTGCCACCTGGGCACCCCCTGGGGCATCTTCAGCACCTCTAATACTGACCCTGACCCTTCTGACAGGGCGGGCCCTCCCTGAAGCCACGCCAAGGAGAAGCCACTGAGGGGTTGGGCAGGCCTTGCACCAGGAGGGGCTGCCGGTGGGGAGGAAACAGGGACAAGGCTGGACACACAGGCATCAGGGAGGCTGGGGCAAGTGTCCTGCCTGCTTCCCCATCACACTGTAACCCCCAGCCCCTCTCCTGGTGTTGTTCCTGATTGACTGGGCACTGTGGTCACTTACCCTGCACATGTCCACACCACTCCCAACATTGAGCCAGTGCTAGAGGCCTACATTCTAGCCTGATCTCACTCACAGTAGGACCCTAGCCAAGTCATTCACCTCTCCAGGCCTTGGTTATGTCAACTGTAAGGTAAGGATAATAGCTGGGCAGGTGGTGCATGCCTGTAATCCCAGCAACCTGGGACGCTGAGGCAGAAGGACTGCAAGTTCAAGGCGAGCCTCGGCAACTTAGCCAGATCCTGTTTCAAAATTAAAAAAATAAAAAGGACTGGGGATGTAGCTCAGTGGAAGAGTGCCCCAGGGTTCAATCCCCCCCAGTAGTTCCACAAAATGTAAACAGGATACTAAACCCGAATTCACGGGCAGTGAAAAGGCAGTGATGTGGCCAAGCTGGCAGCCTTGGGATCCTGCTGCTTTCCGTGCTAGCCACGTGGACAGTGTGACTCTGGGCAAGTTACCTGGCTCTGTGGAGGAAGAGTGCCAGCAGAGAGCTCATGGGATCATTAGAACTAAATGATGTACTAGTTGACAAGGATTTAGCACCTGGCACACAGGCCACTTTGAAGTTTGAAAAGTAACCCAATTCCAGTCCCATTCTCTTGAATGGGTCCCTAACAGTGAGCTTTAATGCCAGGTAATATGGAGAAAGGTGAGGTCTTAGGGAGGGAGCAGATATTTGAAGCACTAATGCTCTTGAGTTGAAAGAGGAGCCCCAGGTGGTAGGGCCTCTGCTTACCCCCCACTTTCTCTCCTCCGTTGCCAGGCTTCTTCCTGCCCCAGGGCGAAGCTTGTTTGTTTTCAGAGTGGATAATTCCATGGTTTTTTAGTGTATCCACAAAGTTGTGCCACAAATTTCAGAACACTGTCATCATCCCCAGAAGATGACCTGTGTCTGGTGGCAGTTACTCTCATCCCATTGGTTATGGTTGAATTGTGCCTCCACCCTAATTCATATGAAGTCCTAACCTCCAGAATCTCAGAATGTGACTATACTTGGAAATAGAAAGGTGAGTCATTAGGGTGGGCCTTAATCCAGTATAACTGATGTCCTTATAAGAGATTAGGACCCAGACACAAAGAGAAGACCATGTGAACATGAAGGTAGAAGATGGCAATGTCCAAGCCCAGGAGAGGCCTCAGGAGAAACCACCGCTGCCGACACCTTGAACACACCTTCTGCAACTGTGAGAATTATTTATTTATTTAGTTGTATATGGACTCAATGCCTTTATTTGTTTTTATGTGGTGCTAGGATTGAACCCAGTGCCTCCTCACACTTGCGAGGCAAGTGCTCTACCACTGAGCTGGTTAATATTCATTGTATGGATAGATCACATTTTATTTATCACTGTGTCAGCTGATAGGTATTTGGGTTATTTCACTTTTTGGGCCATTATGAATAGTCATGAATAATGATGTCATAAGCATCCATGCACAAATTTGTGTGTGGGCATGTTTTTATTTCTCTTGGATATACGCTTAGAAGGGGAATTTCTGGGTCATATGGTAACTGTACAAACCTTTTTGAAGAATTGCTGAACCGTACCTCTTGATTCCCTTCATCCTCCATACATATGCTCTAGTGAGAGTCCTACTTAAGATGAATCAGCTTATTATTCTCACAGAATTCTCTCTATAACTAGAATTATCTCTAGTTATATATTCATTAGAAAGTTATTTGCTTAATGTCTTTTTTCCCACTCAAATGCAGGGGCAGGAACTCAGTGTCTCATTCACCACTGACTGTACCCCCAGAGCAAGGCATGTACATAGTGGCCACACAATAAATACGCTGAATGAATGAATGGGGGAGAAGGGAAGGAAGCACTGTTTTAAGTTTGAAAGTGGAAGCAAACGCTGCAGGCTTAGCAGCAAATCTGCCATGGCCTGCACCATCTGAGGGAAACTGAGGAAAACAGATTCAGAGGGGTAATTTGGGAGCCAGAAGTGAGTGGCTCAGGGTTCAATGGTCCAGAGTCCCTATACAAGCAGAAGTAGAGAGGACATCAGAGCAGGCTCATGGTCAGGTGGCTGGCCTG
The DNA here is from genome assembly GCF_047511675.1 of Marmota flaviventris. NCBI lineage: Eukaryota > Metazoa > Chordata > Mammalia > Rodentia > Sciuridae > Marmota > Marmota flaviventris. The sequence continues at coordinate 19,706,079 of NC_092506.1, read as the reverse complement.
GTCACCAGAACTCACCATGGGGAAAGTGCTCTTAGGCCTGGGCCACTGGAAGCTGAGAAAGAAATTGCAAGAGGGGAGGTTCAGAGGCCAGTCGGGAACTGCTGGTGGCAAGAGAGCTCCTGGACCTTCCTCTCATCTTAGTGAGCCCACAGCAAAGTGCTGTAGAGCCAGTAGATTCCCTCCACTCAGCAGTCCACCCACAAGTCTGGCAGGAAGGAGAGGATGGGCTGCCAGTACTGTCCTTCCAGGTACCTGGGGAACTCTAGTGACAGGATAAAGGCTTCCCCTGCCCCCGACTTCCATGATAGGGACTGCCACACCTGCTTGTTTTAGATAAAATACCTTGTTTCCTTCAGAAATTTTACTTCTGAGTAATTTTTCCAGAATTCAGCTACGGTCTAGTTGGATGGAGGTCATGTTCCTTTGGGGGGGGGGGGGCTGTGGTTTATCTCTGTCACTGAACAGACACAGGCAGACTGAGAGGAGACCAAGAAAAGAAATCCAACTACATGTTCTGAGTTAAGCATTCCTTTCACTTTACAGACAACCCAAGTCAGAGAGTGAAAGAACACACTGCAATCTAGAGACACAGCTGGTACTAGAACCGAAGTAATGTGGCTTTAGGAGTCCCACTCCTAACCAGGATACTGTTTCCTAGAGGAAAATGGAGAAGGAGGAGAAAAGTGAAAAGTGGGGAACTGGACACATTTTGAGAATTTATAGCGATGTCTGCCTGACACACAATAAAGTCACTGGGAACATTAAGCAAAACTGTGGCCTGGGGGCAGAATTGTATTAGGGAAGTGAGCAGGGCTGGAGATGTAGCTCAGAGGGTAGAATGCTTGCCTGACATGCACGAGGCTCTGGGTTCTAGCCAACAGCATGGATAGGGGAAGAGGTGAAAATTGTCAAGACTTGCTCACCAGTGCCCAGTGGACAAAAGGCCACTGGGAATTGTATGGTGGAAAGCCACAAAAATGATCTTTTCTGGGCCATTTAACTTCACAGGGCTACAGAACAGTTGGGGCCTTGGGGGGGCTCTTAATTATCTGCTGCATTAAATACCAGCCATAAAGCTCATATTTTGGACTCCTGTTTTAGAATCAAAAGTAGGAATTTTGTCTCATTCAAGGCCACTATGTACGTGCCTTGCTCAGGTAGAAGGTAACAATGAGGGTGTGACCCAGTAGTAAGTAGAGCACTTCACTAGCATGCAAGAGGCTCTGGGTTCAATCCCCAGAGCTGCCAATTAATAAAACAAACAAATAAATAAATAAGAGGCAAGAAGTTCAGAAAACAAAACCAATCCCTGCCCCCATACCCCCATTAAATTATAAATCAGGACAAAAAAAAAAAAAACAAAAACAGTTAAATTCAGGCCTGAAGCAGGGGTCATGATCTTGCAACACTTTTTACCGAGATATTTCATGTATAATGTGCATTTCCCGCTTTAGTTCAAGACCAGAAGCTCACACAACCCTGGGCGTCACTTTAACACTTCAAGTTGTTGGTGTCTGGCCCTAAGAGACTTAATTAATGTCTCTTTCATCCACAGCCCCCATCACTCCCTATTCTTAACCTAACACGGAAGTGAAAGGCCACCTTTCATCTTACATTGGTCACCTTTCACTGGTCCAGCCAGCCACCTTCCCACCAAGATTAGTGAGATATGTGGAAAAGTCTCTCCTTCCTAGATTATTTTCCCCAGCTATAAAATGGGGATATTACCTCTCTGGCAAGAGATGATATCCAAATGAAATGACAAAGTGTAAGCTTGCTTTGAAGACAAGATGTTGCACCCCAAATCTCTCTGCTGGCTGTTATTTATAATAGTGGGAAAAAAAAAAAAAAAAAAAACAGAAATAACCTGAATCCAACAGGAGGTGGTCAATGCCATGAAATGCAACGTGGCCTCTCAAAGTGGTAGACAGACACCTTCATATGCAGTTGGAAGGCTGCCCGTGACAGCACCTGAAAACAGTAAGCTACAGAACATTCTGTATTATGATCTCATTAAGAAAAATTATGTATGTACATATTTTTGTACATTTAAGAAAAAGTCCCGACAGCATAACCACTGCCCTCACCCTGGCCCCTTTGCTTGAAGTTATCAGTGGGCTACAAGATGGAGAATTGTGTTTGTGTGTGTTACTGGATACTGAATGCAGGGATGATTTATCATTGATACCCCCAGCCCTTTAAATTTTTTGAGACAGGGTCTTGTTAAGTTACTTAGAGCCTTGCTAAGTTGCTAAGGCTGGCCTTAAACTTGCAACCCTCTTGCCTCGGCCTCCAAAGTCACTGGGATTGCAGGCATGTGCCACCCACACAATTTATTGTTAGCACTCCTGGGGCTGAAGAGCCACAGTAGACTCCCTTCTCTCAGGGACCTTCCCTATTGCCAAGGGGAACTACCAACTGCGCAAGGCCCTGAAAAACAGGGGATGGGACCAGCACCAATTTCCTTAGAGGGTAGAGACCCTGGTGAGGTGCCTTGCCAGCCTTCAAAGTTGTAGTTCCAGAATTCCTGTAAAGCACCTTTGAGGGACTTGGCCATCATTTCTGTTTCAAGGCCACAGGTCTATGAATTCAGGTACTGACTGGTAGCTAAGAATCTGTAAACTGGATGCAAAAATGTCATTATGAAGATAGCAATTTCTAAAAGATCAAACTGCATATAACTCTGATATGGTTGAGAAGAAAAGCCACCAGAAAGCTCTTGGACAAAGCACCTATCATCTTCTGGTGTTGTTCATTTACTCACTCTTCAAATGTTTACTAAATATTCATCTGCCGGCCAGTAGGAACATGGTTTCTGCCTTCTTGAAGCTCCATTCTGAAGGTAGAGTTTAAGTTGGACACCCCAGGGCACACCACGAGACCCCAAAGGAACATGTTGTACAGGGACTTTGGAGTCAGCCTGGCCTCTTGAATTAAAATCCAATTCTCGGGGCTAGGGTTGAAGCTCAGTAGTAGAGTGCTTGCCTAGTATCTGTGAGGCACAGGGTTTGGTTCTCAACACCACATATAAATTAATTAATTAAAGATCCATCAACTAAAAAAAGAAAAAAAAATCCAACTCTCCTACTATTATCCATGTGTTAGGAAGGAGCTGCATCTTCTCTGTGCCTCAGCCTCTACCTTTCGGTGCTCCTAGCCGCTGGGAGTACCAGAGCTGGGGCTAAGATCAGTAAATAGTGGTGATTTTGTTTTCTTAAAAGGAAGCCAACTGTCTAAATGGTCCTAACCACTGCAATGATCGAAATGTTCTATGTTGGCCCTGTCCAATAAGATAGCGTGGTCAAATGCAGCTTTTGAACACTTGAAACGTGGCTAGTGAACATGAGCTACTGACATTTTAATTTGAATTTGAACTTAAATAGCTTCAGTGGCTAATGGATAATCATCTGGGACAAGGGCTGCAAGATTCAGGATGAGGCAGATAACATGTCACATAAGGAAGACATGGGAGCTCAAGAAGTGGGAGAAGGGCTGCAGAAACGAGATGAGATCAGGGAGACCAGCTCAGAAGGGTTAGGAACAGAAGGGTGGATAGTACAAGGACCATGGTGTGATTCGTTCTCAGGATGGAGAAGAAAGGAGAAAATGCCTTAAGAGGTAGGCAAACTGAAAGGCAGACAAAGGCCATAGGTCTTCTGACTGCATTTACATGAAACATCCAGAATAGATCCAGTGGTTGATTAGTGATTGCAGGGGCAGGGAAAGGGGATATGGAATCTTTTTAGGGTGACAAAAATAATCTAAAAATTAGGCTGTGGCAATAGCTGCATCACAATGAATAATATGCTTTACATAGATGATCCATTGGTGTACTGAGGTGGTATGTAAATTATCTCAGTAAAGCTTTTTTTTTTCAGATAGGGTCTCTTGCTAAGTTGCCCAGGCTGGCCTCAAACTTGTGATCCTCCTACCTTTGAGTCATTAGGAATTTAGGTGTGTGCCATCACGCCTGGCTTGTAAAGCTTTTCTTTTTTTCCCCCACATTTCAAGTGACCTCAAGTTAGTGGGACTCTCAGAGAGTGGGGATGGGATAGTGAAAGGTTTCAGCAGTGTCAGGATGGCCTTTCCGAGTTGAATATATCCAATTTTCGTTCCCAAGACTGACTCTTGATTTAGAAAAACAAGAACCTTAAATTAACACCAGAAGGTAGGGGCTGGAGAGGATTCCTATGAAGGGAAGAAAATGCTTGAAGAAGGTAGAAGGTGCAAGACAAAGCCCTCTATGACTTCTCCTGAGGAAAATGTCACCAGACATTACAGTTTGATGTTCCCAGAGGTGAAAGCAACCTGGTCTTTAATTCCTTTCCCATCGGAGCCATTCTTTTTCCTCATTAGAGACTGAGCCGCTCAGGTGAACACAGTATGTGAGTTATAAAAAGCCGTGTACTCACAGTCACTGCAGACAGGAAACAGCAATGTGGCAAAAAGTAAGTGCTGATCCATCTGTAGCAAGGAGAAAGGCTTTGAAGAGGAATACAAACTGTTTAAGGTACAGCTTTATGATTATAAAGATGTAAAAGTCTAATTTAAAAAAGGTTAAGCTGGGCATGGAGGCACACCTGTGATCCCAGTGACTCAGGTGGCTGAGGCAGAGGATTGCAAGTTGAAGACCAGCCTCAGCAACTTAGAGAGATTCTGTGTAAATAAAAATGGTTGGGGATGTGGCTCAGTGGTTAAGTACCCCTGCGTTCAATCCCTAGTACACGATCCCCCTGCCAGAAGTTGCCAGATATGACTACGTGCAGTGCACAAGTATAACCCCAGCTACTCAGGGGAGCCTGAGGCAGGAGAATCATATTTGTTGTGGTCAGCCCAAGCAACTTAGCAAGACCATCTCCAAAAAAAAAAAAAAAAAAAAAAGACTGGAGAAGTAGCTCAATGGTAAAGTAGTGCTCCTGGGTTCAATCCCCAGTTCTGCAAATAAATAAATACATAAAGCTCAAAGAACTACTTTTGGCATACTCTTTCTTTCTCTTCCTCCTCTTTTTCCACCCTCAGTACTGAGGATTGAACCCAGGGATACCCCTATCATTGAGCTACATCCCCAGGTTTTTTTTTTTTTTTTTTTGATAGGGTCTTGCTAAGTTGTAGAGACTGGTCTTGAACTTGGGGTCCTCTTACTATTCCTCCTGTCTCAGACTCCTGAGCTGCTGGGAATACAGGTGTGCACTGTGCACTACTGTACCCCATGCATATTCTTTTATGGGGGTTTTCTTTTTTGTGGTGCTGGGGATTGACCCCCAGGCTTCGTGCATGCTAGACATGTGTTCTACCACACTATATCCCCAGTCCCAGATAAATTATTATTAAGAGAAACAACAGCTTTTAAGTCTGATGTTAACTGAAAGATGCTCAAGTAGTACATAATATTCTATTTTCACATAAAGTTCTATCTCAGGGACACAGGAATCCCAAGACAAAGACTAAAAGAGAAGTTCTACCACTTTCCTCTTGAGTCACAGAACGTAAAATCTAGCTAGGCAGGAGAGGACTTCTCTTGTGCAGAAGAATCAGGCCTAGGAGGAGTCCATGGAGGAAGGCCCTGACCCCCCGTCACCCCACTTTCTCAAAGTATGAAATATAGAACACTGAAAAGGCATTCAATGGACATTTCATGTTAATAGTTCTGTAATTTTATGTATGTCCGAAATATAATAATTAGGATATCAAATTTGATTTTACAAATTATTAGTGGTTAGAATGAAGTTGAAAAGGTGATTTAAAATCTAAGTGGTAATAGAGACACAAATATTGTAAATGAATTTAATGCCCCTAAATTAATAATAAAAAATAAACATTAGGTAAACAACAGCTGAGTCAGTACCAGATCTAGTAAAGAACTGAGAGTATGGAGTGGGGTGCCTTTGAGGAGCCCCCACTCTGTACAGGTGGCAGCACTTTTGTAGGAGTGTTATGACAGCGAGCTGCTCCAACACCAAAAACGGCCTCAGGAAGGAGGCAAAGACAAAGAGTCACCACCTGGGGGAGTCACAGGACCCCCTAAATCCTTTTTTGCTTAAGAGTGCAATAGGGCTGGGGATATAGCTCAGTTGGTAGAGTGCTTACCTTGTATGTACAAAGCCATGAGTTCAATCCCCAGCTAAAGAGTGCAATCACCTATGAGAAGATGCAGGTTACCAAAAACAATAAGTAATTTGTAACCAATAGTGGTTAAGAGAATCGACTCAGGATTCAAATATAGCACTCTGTAGCAGGCCACCTAACTTCTAACCTGCTGGCTCATCCATAAAATAGGGAGGGGAACAATAGCCATCTCCCAGGAATGGGGAATGGTATAAAAACTGGAAGGACTGGGTGTAGTGGTGTATGCCTGTAATCCCAGCAACTGAGGAGGCAGAGGCAAGAGGATCGCCAGTTTGAAGTCAGCCTCAGCAATTTAGTGAGACCCTCTCTCAAGATTTAAAACAAAACAAAACAAAAAACCACTTGGGATGTAGTTCAGTGGTAGACCATCCATGAGTTCAATCCCCACTTTCACAGAGCACAAGACTGTAGTAGACAATCAATGGACATTAGCTAAGATAAATGTATTGCATGCTAATACAAAGTTTTAAACATTTTTAATAAACATAAATGGAGATATGAGGATGGGATGTAAGCTCAGTGGCAAAGGCCTAGCATTCATGAGGCCATAGGTTTGATCTCTAGCATTGCAATAAAATCTACACAAAACAAAAATGGTGACATGAATAAAACAGCAACTAAAAAGAAAGTTTGGTTGACAAAAATCTTTTTTTTTTTTTTTTTTTTTTGGTGTGTGTATGTGTGTGTAGCATTGGGACTCAAACCCAGGGACACATGTATGCCAGGTAAGTGTTCTACCACTGAGCTACATTCCCAGTTCAGTTGACAAGATCTTTTAACGTCCACAACCACCAAATTTTTGAGGGGAGCAAGTGGACAATATTAAACAGGGTTCAGTCTGGGAGATAATGGATTAAATCAAACCTAAGAGGTTCCTTTAGTGTCTGATGTCTCAGAGTCCTGAATATGCCACTAGGTGCTAGAAGGCAAGAGAATATCAATATCCCCCAAATCTGTGGTCAGAACCCTTACTTCACAGAACACATCACAGCTAGTGCGTGATGCACCCCCACTGAGAAATGCTACTCCAAGACTCACCCCACTCGGAAGGACAGCGAGGACAGGGTAAGGCCTGGCCCACCCAGAGGTCTCCATGAGGAGAGCAGTGGCAATAAAGGACTGGACAAGGAAGAGAAGGCTTATTCTTAGCTAGAAGGCCTGAGACTCCTGAGAACTGAACCTGAGTTCTCAGAGGTCTAAGGGGAGCCCCAGGTGTAGGACCTTAATTGGGGAGAGATCTGGAATCACCAAGTTATAAACTGAAGGAATAAAAGAAGAGTAACTGCTTTGGGCCAGTGCCTCAAAGGTCTAGAGAGGAAGGCCCAGGCAGCCAAGGTATGGGATTTGTGCTGGCCACTACTGACTCTCAGGGACTATGAAGCACCAAAAGAGGGACTTCAGCAATAGTGGGTGTAGACCAGTTCTGTGATAGGGAGCCACTATTGAGAATGGGAGACGCACAAGAGAATTAAGGCTGCCCAAAAGTTTTAAGATGTTTCTATATCAGCAGCGATCCTGCAGAACACAAAAGAATACCAAGCAGGCAGTGTTCTTAGGATAAATTACGGTTTCCTTCGGGACCTTTGGTGGGTTCAGCTGCACACCATCAAGATAAAACCATCTGTCTGCTTTGTGTAAGGAACACCACCAACCCCAGCCCTCTAGGGATCCCCATCCATCCCCAGCAATCAAAAACTCTTGAAGACAGCATCAGTTCTTCTCAAACAGTTTAATAGCAAATAAACAAAGGAAGGTACCACACTTGGCAGATACAAAATGACTTTTTGTCCGTGTGTCTGTGCAATTAAAACAGATTTAGGTTCCCCATTGGGACAAAAGGAAAAACACACAAAAAAAGGAAGGAGAGTCCTTTTAAACACATACTCCCTTGCTCCAAACTTGTAACAATTTTTTTTCTTTTTTAATCCACTACACAAACTCTGTGATTAGGTAAGAAAAGCAATAAGGGCTCTTCTTGCCTTTATTTAAACCATTAAAGTAAAATCCATAATTTTCTACAGAGTACAACACAAGTTCACACAAAAAAGACATTTTCTTTTGCAAATCAAACAGGAAAGAAAGGAAAGCTCAAACAAGGTCAAGGAAAAGCATTTCTACGGCTGAATCACGACTTTGAGTTGATTGAATCCCGTTGTTGCTGCAGAACAGACTGTGCGTTTGGTCATAGTGGCAATTTTTTTTCTCTTCACATTGTGAAATCACTTTACATTGTTTTCTAGTAGAAAAGGCAAAAAACTGTACAAAACCCCTAGTGTTAAATACAACGTTTGTACCAATAAAAAACTCACACAGGTTTGTCTCCAAAATGTAAAGTTTCTTTTTTTTTTTTCTTTTTAAATTATTCACAAAAAGCAGCTGGAAATCAGAAAGGCAGCTGCCGCTCCAGGGTCTCAAATCCATTAAAACCACCACAGAACAATTAAAACAATCAGAGAGAGAAAAGGAAAAGGAAACAACGTCCAACGTTTGGCATTTGGTTTTATCCACAGGTTTTCCCAGAGCTCCTCTTGGAATTGAAAGCAAAATATATTGGCAAACAAGGCTTCTCAATACACAGGAAGGGGAGCCTCAGTGCCTCCTGCCAACAGAGGCGGCTCTGTGCAGTCAGACTGTGGGGTGCACAGCAGTCTCTCAGGCTGGGGCTTCTGGCCTTTTCCATCCAATCACCCCTTCCAGGAAATTAAGCAGCCTACCATACACTGGGCCTCCACTTGGCTGCCCTTTCCTCCTAGTAAGAGTGGCCTCAAGCATAATACTGGGCAACCTGCTGGGTCTCAGAGCAGAAATTCTGACAGGATCCCTTCCTCCCTCAACCCCAGTGTGAACGATGCTAAACAGTGCTTCTAACCCACCCACCCCCAGGTCCCTTGCTGTACCTTGCCACCCTTCCCTGGACAATTCTGCTTCCCAGCTCCTCCTCCCACCAGCATGTAGGTCTGGGTGGGATCTGCTATAAACTCATTCCCTGCTACCTCTCCCCTCCACAGATCCACCCCTGCCCTCTCATCTCCTCTGGCCTCTCCCCCTCCATTCACATTCTTCCTCAAGTCCTCAAGACCCTGAGGCTGGATGGTGCCACAAGAGAAGAGGGAAAGTTCCCCTTAGGGAACCAAAGAACTAGCTGGCCTGGCACCCAGGGACAGTAGCTATTTGGCTCTTCACCCAATTTAAAAAACAAATCCCCGCCCTTATCCCCACCCCACTAGCTAAGCAAGAGCAGAGCTGTGGTGAAGAGCCAGTGTGGGGTGGTTTGTGCCCAGGGCTGTAAACAGTGTGAAGACTGTAGTATTGTGCTTGTCACCTAGGAAAAGCGCAGCAGATGTATAGCCGCTTAGTGTGCAGACGGCATCCTCTGGTGGTTAGGAGCACCCTCCCTCTGCTGGGTGCTAGCCCTACTGTGCTAAGCCTCCTGTCCACCCATAGCCACCTTCGGGTTCCAGCTCTGCTTCTTGGGTCTTCCCACTCCTGAGCAGAGCAGCCAGCCTCCTGGGAGCCCTGCTGAGACCTGGAGGCCGCATGAGGTGACAGTCTAAGTGCACAGGCAAACACTCTAAGGGCAATAGAGGAGAAAGTTGCCACTTCAAAATAAAACAGTACAATCTTAAAAAAAATAATAATAATCAACCCCACAACAATTTAAAACAGCTTCTTTGAAACCCTTTTAAATCGGTCAGTTTTTGCACAAACTATAGAAAACAGAGAGGTGAAGGTGATATATACGAAGGTGTGAAGAAACAGCAGGACACATGCAAAACTTGTTTTTGTCTGGGCATAATCTTAGTAGGAAAGAAAAAATTTCAAAACAAAAAACAATACAAAAACAAAACAAAACAAAACAAAAAGCATCACATTTTGCTGTGGAGACTGTAGGAACAAGTATGGAGGAGAGCCCTGTGGGGCTGAGGGAAGGGGCAAGAGGGAGCCAAAGCTCCCTGCAGGGTAGCTCCAGGGAACAACCACAAAAGAAGAAAAAGAAAAAAGAAAAAAGAAAAAGAAAAAGGGCTGGCTGGGGCCCAAACTGCAGTCATAAAGGAAGGGGTGGGGGGGGGGGTTCAGGTGTTTGCTGCAGTTGAGAACTCAGAAAAACAAAAATAAAAGCAACACATGCGTCTCCTCAAGCCCCACAAACTATGTCAGCAAAATGTGCTCAGGAGCCTCAAAGGTTTTAGTGACATCGTTTATTTCATTGTTTACTTCAAAGTTGTCTTTAAAACTAAGCACACAGAGAAACAAAGCCTAGAAACGGACTGGCTGTGTGTTCACAGAAATACAAACACCACGCGGTATGTGCTAGTAGGGCTGCTCTGAAGACAATTACAAAGAATTGGAATCACAAAATCAAGTGGTTATCTTATGAAGTTCTAGAAAAATAGATTTTTTTATATTCAAATGCAAGTTTAAATATTTCCCCTTCAGCAGTCGTTCTAGCAAAACCAATTTTGGCAGCACAAAAGGGAAAAAAAAAAAAGGAAAGAAAAAAGAAAAAAACAAAGAAAGAAACAAACATAATAAAAATACACGTCAGCATCAAAGGTCAACACAAGGTCAAAGGTGAGAGTTCAAGCATCAGAGAAGCTGAAGAGACAGGGATTTGGACGATGTACTTGACGCCACATCGACATGCTTTAGGCACAACGATGAACAAACGGCAGGAATCTAGAAAAAAAAACAAACCAGAAAGAGGGAGACCCACTGAGTTACACAGAGCAATACATCCAAACAGAGAGAGAGAACAGGACACTCACTGTGTGTACAGCCCTGAAATGAGGAGGCGGGACGGGGCAGGGGGTGGGTAATGACAGGGAACTTTTGCACATGCTAACAATGGACACAGGGAAAAGTCAAAAAGGACATGGAGAACACCAAGAAAACATCCAATTGCCAGAGACAGAAGGGAACCTAAGGCTTGGATTTCCCACGAAGCACTCAACATATAAGAGAACGTCTCTTGGGGAACAGGGCCTCTCAGCCTTTCTCCCATTCCCGGGCCAAAACTCAGTGGGGCAGGGGACAGCAGAAGACACTGGCTGGGGTGGGGAAGATTTCTTTATGGTAGAGGGACAGGATTTCTGCTCGAAACCTATGGGGACCGCCCTTTGTTCCCAGAAATCCAAGCCCTTAGCTTCCACACAGGTCCTGGCCACTCAAATGGAACCCAGGAGAGACAGTGGTCTGGCTGCATTCAAGGCAAATCAATTTCATGATGTAACCCAAGTATGAAACAAAACGACAGCAAAACAAAAAAACAAAACAAAAAACACATTGTAAGTGAAACCTCCACACAACAGAAAAGGATTGCTTAAGACTTGACTGCGAGTCTCCACTCTCCGAGCTGAGCTGAGCCGAGCCCTTTCACACCATGAGACTTGTAGGGGAGCAGCTTCTTCACAAAACCATCTTTGGCCTGGGGAAAGAACTGTACTCAAGGGCAGTGCTGCTGCGGTGCAAACGCACTGGGCAGAGGGAGGAGAGAACAGAAGTGCATGATCTCACCAGCTGGCTGCCTTAGCAGCCCAGGACCCTGCTGGGGCATGTGCTCCTCTTACAAAAAGAGAACCAAAATCAGGTATGAAGCCTCAGGGTCTGTATCAAAGGCAGTGGATTGCACCTTTGCCTCATGTCATTAGCAAAGTCGTTTCATAAGGTCCCAGAGCCCAGAACAAATCCATGGACAAATGATGAAATGGGGGAGGGGCAGTGATATGGAAAAAGGGAGAAGGGGGAAGGGAGTGGAGTTCTGGCCAAGAAGGAAGACAGAACAGAAGGTCAGGGAGCACAGCACCGGCAGCACCCTGTGGAGCACAGCTCTCTCCTCTGCCAATTCACAGCATTAACACCTTCCCCTCGGGCAGGTTAGCTGGGCTGCAATCGGCCACAGAAAGTCAGTAGTTTCAATCATACACAGCACCCTGTGTGTACAACAATCACATTCTGGATTCTACAAAATCCTGGCCTTTTCCAGAGATATAATTTAGGTAATAAATATTCTCCACCCCGGAGCTGTATAAAACTTCTATAAAAATAGAAACGACATTCTTGGTTCCAGCCGGTTGGGTTTCAGAACAGCGCCTCCCCAACCTAGCATTTTTTCTTTTTTTTTTCTTTTTTCTTTTTTCTTTTTATTTTTTTTTTGCATTTATTTAAAAAAATCCCATCATGACCCTGGAAGCCTTTAGAACAGTTTTATCCTTTGAAACTCAGGACACATTTCTCCCAGTGCGCAGAATTCAAGTTTACGTGGTTCAGCTTAAGAAGTGTATGTTTCTCGTTTCTTAAGAGGACAACAGACCCAAGTTATCACTATGAGAAGGGAACAGCCGTCCCAGTTTCAATGGGATAATCCAACAGCACGAACTAACTGTACAATAGCAAGACAGTCAATCTCTGTTACCCACAGGGACAGCATGACAATGTGAGAGCCCCCATCCAACTTAATAGCAAACCAACCACATTACTCTGATCTCTGCTTCTAGGGGTCAGGACTCTTATTTGTGAGGTGTAAGCTTCCAGGGACTCAGGGACCCAGTCCCTGGGTTGTGGCTGATAGTCATACCCTAATGGGGCTACCTCTGCCCAGGTGCACATTCCCAACAGCATGTCCTTCCTGGCTTTCCACCCCCACAGCATTTCATAGAGCAGAGGCAGAGCCCAGAGGCTGTGTGGGTCATAGGCAAGAGCTGGAGTTGAGACCTGTGGGAGGCAGCAGGGAGCTAACTGTAAGCATGAGGACAAAATGAACACAGTAATACTGAGGTAAATGAACACTAAATCCATATGGAGGCTGTAAACATCCTGTTGTCTCCTCTGTCCCCAAGGGCAGAAGATAGGGCTGGAGTGGTTAGAAGAGGGGCCTGCCAGACCTCTGTGGGAATACTACCTTTGGGACACCTCATTCAAAGAGGCAAGCATGGACCTCTTCATGTTCTTAAGTATTAAGTTCTGGCCACTGGCAAATGCGACATCCTGATCTGAAGGGACTTTCTGATTCAGGTATATTAAGAAGCAGGCTCCCCCTCCTCCAACTAGATGGCTTTTGATCACTCTGCCCAGGAGAGGTGCCCCCTTCAGCAAGATGCTGCAAGACTTTTTTGGATTTGCCCTCATGAGAAAATTGTGGCTTGGGATGGGGGTGATGTTCCTTGCTGTGGTGAACTAGAAGAAGAAAACCAAGCAATGTCTTCTACAGAGGCCTTCTTTCAAGAAAGCTATTGGAAATGGGCCCCTGTCTAATTTGAGGTTGGAATAAAATAAAAATGACCTCTTTGGCTGCTAATCCCAAATGGCCACCAGCTAGGTAGGGCAATCCAACAGCAGTGGTGGTCAGGGAAGAACAGCAATGAGTGATGTCTCCCTGCTTTTTGCATGTTAGGCTAATTTAAGAGGTGCTTTATTTCCAGAGAATCGGTGACACCTTTTAGAAAAAAAGGAGGCAGAAATCCAGGACAAGAATCTGAACAAAACGTGGCAAAAAATATTTGTACAGAAGGCAGCTGTGGAAGTGTTTCTGACTCCAGCTGCCAAAGCATTAGGTGTCAAATCACCCCCTCTCCTCCAAAGCCAACCCACCACTCCACCCCTGCAACTCTTGGATGTCAGTTTTCATTTCACTCACCCTTGCACTTGGGGAGATTCTGAGGGTCAACTTTTTGTTTTACTTTTAGTCTTCTGTTGGGGTGGTTTGGGGAAAATTCTGATCATTATCTTTTAAAAACATTTCCCCATTCCCTTTCCCCCAGGCTGGTTTGGTGTTGGTCCTTCTCAACACACACTGGTTACAAACACGGCAAACTTTAAATAAAGGAGGGGGAAGAAAAAAGAAACTCAGGATATGGCACCTAAACTCCAAAGTAAAACACTGGAAACCAAAGCACAAACTTGTCCTCTGTACGAAGCGAAACTCCCACAGAAGGCAGTAGCCGAGTCTTCAGGGCAAGCTGTGCCTGCGAGAGTGGCAGGGATCAGGGTCCAGGGCTGTCAACACACAGCCTTAGGGCTTCGAATCATTAAGGGTGCTCCTCCCCCACTTACCAGAAGACCCTCTCACTCCAGTCTCAGAGGGGAGCACGCTCAGTAGGGCTTGCTGTCATTCTTCGAACGTTTGAGCTGCACTTTAAGCCTCTTCATGCCAATTTGAAAGCCGTTCATGGACTGGATGGCAGCTTGAGCCGAGACAGGATTGTCGTAACTTACAAAACCTGTGTGTCCAAGCAGAAATCTAAGTGAGTGACACGATGAGGCAAGGAGTCTCAGTCTTCCTTATGCAAGAGATGTTTTATGTGCTTAAGTCTCAAGTCCCAATTTTTCTCAGCAGGGACATACACTCTGAAAACAATATTACATGAAATAAATTAGGTTTCTTTATTTTTTGGTGGTACAGGGGATTGAACCCAAGGGTGTTTATCCACTGAGCCATATCCATAGCCCTTTTTTAATATTTTATTTTGAAATAGAGTCTCCCTAAGTTGCTTGGGGTCTCACTAAGTTGCTAATGATGGCTTTGAAGTCACAATCCTCTTGCCTTGACCTCCCAAGCTGCTGGGATTACAGATGTGTGCCACCATGCCTGGCTCTTAATATTTTTTAATTTTATTGCTATTGAGGATTGAACCCAGGAACACTTTGCCACTGAGCTACATCCCCAGCCCTTGATAAATTTTATTGAGAAAGTTGCTGGGGATGGCCTTGAACTAAAGATCCTCCTGACTCTGCCTCCCAAGTTCCTGGGATGACAGATGAGCATGACCACATCTGGCCCATAAGTTAGATTCTGAATAATAGTACCATCTGATATTTATATAGTACTTTAAGATCTTCTGCAAGCCATTTTTCATAAATTAATTTTCCTTTTGGAGCAGTACTATGGGCAGAAATCATTACCTCCTAACAGATATGGGAAAACTCAAGTTCAAAAAGTGGTCAGGTGATCTGCCCAAGACTAACTTAAACACGAGCCCAAACTCAAATCCAGCTTTTCCCCTTGTCTTTCTCAGTGGTGAAAAACTTAATCCCACCCTAACACCAGAAGGGAAGTAACATACCAAAACATTTGCTCAGATTTGTCTGCTTGTCTATAAAAACCTTGGCAGACACGACATTCCCAAAGGGCATAAACATCTGCAGTAGATCCTGATCTCCAAACTCCTGGGGCAGGTGGTAAATGAACAGATTGGCTCCCTCTGGACCTTCAAAATACCCAATGATTAGAAAAGTGTCAGTGTCAAGCATGCTCATCACTCTGCATCAATGTTCTTTCATTCCTTTAACCTATGTCAAAACAATTATCCCAAAAAACAGAGATTCTTTGAGGGAGCTAAACAAATTCTCCAAACGTAAGGCAGGGAAGCAAAGGGCAATCACTGGATTAGTTTTTTTCCCCCATGGTTAGCTATGCTCCTTCTCCTAGAGAGAAGAACTTTGTGGAGCAGCAAAATAGAGACTGAGGCCACAGAGGAAACAAGATAAGGAGGCAGAAAACTTATAATCGAAACAAGGTGCAAAACTATGTCTACAAACTATAGAGAGGGCAAGCACACTAGTAGTTGTCAGAATAAAGAGTGGGAGCAGCCAATGACTACAAAACTGCGTGAAGGATGATGGAACTGGCTTACATTTGTGATGGTGGTGGCTGTATGTCTATATGTATTTGTCAAAGTTCACAGATCTATATACCAATATGGGTAAACTTAGCCATGTATAAATTGTGCCTATGTAAAAATAAACTTTCTGTACTAGAGAGTGAATCCAGAGGTGCTTTACCACTGAGCAACGGCCCCAGCCCATTCTATTTTTTGAGACAGTTTTGTTAAGTTGCCAAGACTGGCCTTGAACTTGTGAACCTTCGGCTTCAGCTTTCTGAGTAGCTGAGATTACAGGAGCTTGCCACTGTACTCAGCAGTAAAATGAATTTTTTTTTTTTCAGAGAAGAGAGAGAGAGAGAATTTTTTTAATATTTATTTTTCAGTTTTCAGTGGGCACAACATCTTTATTTTATTTTTATGTGGTGCTGAGAATCGAACCCAGCGCCCCACGCATGCCAGGCGAGTGCGCTACTGCTTGAGCCACATCTCCAGCCCAGTAAAACGAATTTTTAAAAAATATGCCTGATTAACATTGAGCTAAAAAATAGAACATGCTTTCTTTATCCAACCACTTACACTCAGTGACTTTCTAACCAAACAGATTTTATCAGAATTGCATTGATCCTGGCCTCCTCACTGTTGTGATAGAATAAGGTGGAATGTGACTGCCTCAGGGCCTTTGCACTTGCAGTTTCCCCTCTCCCCATTATTCTTTCTCTAAATACTCCTTTGGGTTACTTCCTTCAGATCTCTATTTAAATGTCAATTTAGTGACTTTCTTTGGCTATTCGTTATAACATGCAATGCTTCTGGCACTCACTATCCCTTTTTCTATTGGTCACTCTTCATAGAGCCATCTAAAACATTTCATGCTTTCAACTTTTTTATTGTTTATCTCTGTAATTTCCACTAAAATACTGGTTCTAATTTCAGAGTATTTCCCTACTGCCACATCTCCAGGGCAGAGAAGTATCTAATTCAGAGGAGGTGATGAGGAGGGATTACAGCACAACTCCTTGGGGCTACAGCGAGATGATACTTTTATCTTTCCTACTTTAGCGCTTAAACTTTGCTGGCTTGTGATTATAAAAAACCCTGCCAAATCCAGGCACTAAAGAGACAGCAGAACTTTCTAGTTCTACAAATCACCATCAGGCCTCTGCCTGGAAAGCTTCTAAATTTAATTTCATTGAAATCAAATTTACTTCCATTATGTCAAAGTACAGACTTGCCACTTTCTCGACCCATTGGCTATAACTTCTTTGGTCTCATCACCTCTCAGTTTCTCCTCAATCAGAACAAGCATTGATCAGAAAGTGAAGGAAAAAAATACCAAATGATATAACTAAAAGGGACAGCTGGACAGAAGATACTTTGACAGATGTACAACCCAGAGAGATGACATCCTAACAAAAACAGATTCTTGTCAAATTATTTCAGAAGCAATAAGGCCAGTATTTGTTTTTTTAGTTAAAAACTATATCCCTTACCTCAGGAGGATGTACAGAGGATCTGACATAAGTTACACCCAGAAAACACTCCAAAAACACCACACATTGCAATGTTTTTCAGTTTACTCTTGTCATTGGTCAGAAAAGTGTTCTGACTACCTTGCAACCTTTGCCCTGCCTTTTAGTTCTAGTGCAGAGGGAGTGATATGTCCAGCCCCGCCCCTAATTTCCCTTGGCACTTACCTTCCTTCTGGCTTCCAGCAGCACCAATACTCTGCTGTGTCAAGAGATTCTGGTTGTACAGAGTGGGAAGCGCTGCAGCAGCATATTGCTGGATACCCGAGTAGGCCTGGGTGAGGGCCTCCATGGTGCTCCCAGTGCCATTGGAAAGGCCACTGCTTCCCAGGCCACCATTTAAAGCAGCCATCCCTTGGTTGGAGAAAAACAGGATTAATATACAAGAAAGACTCCACTGATGCCAAAGACAGGTATACTTAGAGACACCTAGCATAGGGAAAACCCCAAATTTGCCCTTTCCTCTCTGTCTTAGCTTCTCCCTGCGGAATACTCAACTGACTGGTCTGATTTTAGGACATTTGTCAGTTGTTGCTGCTAATGTGAACATTTAAAATATACCACACCTAGGTGTGGCTCTCCCCATTACTTTCTTCCAACCTTTGGATGAACTCTGATGCCACCTAAACATGCCAGACTCTTTGGCTATTTTGCCACTTTTTAATATAGAGCTGGAATTTAGTAAAACAAGAACCCCAGGGTTGTGGACTAAAAGGATTACATGTGATCTATAACAAGATGTGGGTAAAGCCTATCATCAAAACCGCAGTTAATGTTGTTTACTGGGGTAGATTCTATGTTGCCAGGCACTACATTAAGCAATGTGCCCATTAGCACTTTATTTACCCTTTGGGGGCAGGACTGAACCCAGGGCCTCACTCATTCTAGGCAAGTGCTTTACCACTGAACCACATCCCCAGGTTTCTATATTTTATTTTGAGAAAGGATTTCTCTATGTTGAACAGGCTGGCTCTGACTTCATATCCTTCTACCTCAGCCTCTCAAGTAGCTGAAATTACAGGTGTATGCCACCTTGCCCGTCTTCACTTAACTTCTTAAGAATCCTTCAAAATATTTTATTACTCCTATTTCATAGAAGAGAAAGAGACAGTAAAAAGGTGGTCCAAGACTACAGCTAGGTAAGGGACAGAGATGGGATTTTACTCATGTCAGATTTGAAATCCCATGGTTATTTCTAACCTTTTTAGGCCACTCCAACAATTCTAGTGGTGCCCCTACCAGGGTTGCTTTAAGATATGCTACTACACAAGAAATGGCCTGATGACAACCAGGGGCTGCCCCTTACCTGCCAGAGAGCCAACATTGAGGCCAGCTGTTGCTCCAGCTAATGTCTGCAGGGCTCCAAGTGAGGCTATGGGGTTGACAGAGTTACTGCTGCTGGAGCTAGGTGAAGACCCTGCTATTAGAAATCCAGAAGTTAAGCTCAAGCCATTACTTGCCTATTTTTGTAAATAGAATCACAAAAGGGATACTATTCAAGTATTCTATTTGCAAAGGTTTCAGTTACTAATACTGATAACTGTCCTTGTAGGACAAAGACAAATGATAGTTACAGCACACTAAAAATTATAAGATTTTTCTTGAGTCAGAAAAAGACATTTGAGAATTTGTTGTTCATAATCCAACTCCTCTGAATATAGGTAGTAACTCTTTTCCAGGATGATATAGCCTTCTCTTTGGACTCTGCTTTCAAAACAGAAGATCTGCCCAAGGCACACAATGGCACAATAGTTCCTATATCATGCTTACCTGAACTGGTGAGTACGCTGAGAGGACTGCTGGATGTAGTGAGAGCATTGGTACCACTTGGTGTGTTCTGAGCTGCACTAGCTGCAGCAGCTAATGCAGCCAAATTCTGTAATTGCATTGCATTTAATCCTGCAACATCCAAAGCAAGAGATTAGCCAGCAGATAAGGGTTTCTGATATCTACTTCAGCAATGACAGAAGGTTGGTCCCAGATAAAGAACTAGATAAGCCTTACTAGCAAAATTATAGGGCTTAAAAAAAAAATCAGATATCCTTTTTTGGGGATGGGGAAGCAGGTAGGTACTAAGGACTGAACCCAGAAACCATTTACTACCAAGCTACAACCCCATCTTTTTTTCTTCTAAACTTGAGACAGGTCTCACCTTGACCTTGCCTTAGCCTCCAGAGTAGCTGGGATTACAGGCATGTGCCACTGTGCTCAGGATACCACTCATTAAGAAAACAAATTGCTTAGGATGTAAATCAGTAGTAGACAGCATGTTTAGCATGTGTCAGGCTCTGGGTTCAACCCACAACACCCATACCCCACCTCCAAAAAATAAAAATAAATAAATAAACAGAAGATGATGAAGAAAGAAACTTGAATACTTTATAATTTATTCAGAGAAGAATTAATTCAATGGCATAGCAACCCATGTAAGCATTAATAAAGGGGTTGGCAATCAGGAGACTGAAAGAAGAATGTGTGTGCAGCCTACCATGAGGCCAGGAACCCAAGGAAACAACAATGCCAACCATGGTACAGAATAGGACTGCATCTAAGACCATCGCTCAAACTTTACAGGGGACTTGCTCTGTGCAATGGAGGGGAACAAGGAATAAGCGTAAAACACAGAATAGACCCAAAAGGCCCAGGAGGAATGACAGGAGAGAACATGTATGAAAACATCAAGAGGAGAAAGCAACAACAACAACAATAAAAAAAAATAACCCACTGCCACTCCCATAGCAGATTAATCATCATCAGAAGATGGAAAGACCTAAAAGCAGAACCCAGATATTGCAGTTGAGAGGAGAAACCTGAATCGTGGTGTAAATGTTGCCAACCATTTACTATATGATGGAAAGGTAGATCAGAGGAAGAGGTGGAAGAAGTAAAAATAAAAACACAATACAGATTAGAATCTACTAACTTTTCAAAACATAGCATTCCCTAGGACAATGTGAACCACCATGAAAAATTTTCAAATGCAAAATGCAGTTCACTGCCAACTACCCCTTTTTCAAATGTACTTGCTCAGCCTTATCTTGCCAGAAGATATAGCATAGGCAGCTTTGGAAATGCCCTACTCCCTACCTTCACTGACCTTTCTGAAGGCGCAGGCTCAGATGTGTTGAAGGGCCCCATGTCGTTATAAACCCTGGTATTTTTCATTTAAGTTTTCCATGTACCATAACAACAACAAAAAAAAACAACACAGGAATTCCCCTACAAAATAACATGTATAGGACCACACAGGTCAACTGTCTCAGTTCTAGCAGTCTCAGATTAAGTCATCTGCATGGAAGCCATCCTTGGCCTTTCTTCGGAGTCACTGAAAATTACTTTATTGTAGAAATCAAGAGATCCTACAATTTTCTCCTTATCAGAATGGCCACAGATAGTCCAGTCCCTAGGTGCTAACAGCTGCAATTTTCCATTTTCCTCCTCAACAGTAACTTAAAGTGATGGGAGGCAGCAGACAACCTCAGGAGTAATGTGGTACTGACAATACAGGCACCTTACAGAGACAAGGCAGTTGAGTTCTAGAATGTTCATCTTAGGTTGGCTTTATATATGAGTGAACTTTTTTTTTTTTTTTTTTTTTGCACCAATGGGGCAAAACTCTCAAGACTGCTGGCAGCTGGGTTTGTTGGCTTGGGTGCTGCTGCTCCTCCACAGCAGTGAAACACTTACCTCCCATTGGGTGGAGGCTGCTCAAGGTGTTGAGGTTCCCAGAGGAGGCAGTCTGCTGAAGGAGCTGCAAATAAAGCTAGACATTACACCAAAAAACAGAACAAGAGTGAGAGTGAGGGCTGGTTCTGCATCTGGGATAACTCTACAGCACAGCAAAGCGAGAGTGCAGAGGCCCCCAGAGAGAAGAAAGTTGAAGATAAGATCCCAAGCCAACACAACGGAAATATAAGACTTATGGCAGCATAGGACAATACAACACAGCTAAAGTCCCGGCACAGAAGATAATATATTCATTGATACTGAGCTGAACTCAAGTTCCTGGGCAAGAGAATGAAGCACAGCAAAGGCAAGAAGTAGTGCACAGAAACAAGCAAAATTGAGGCAGCTGCAAGGCTGACAGCACTTACTGTCTGTACAAATGACTGCCATTTCTAGTTTCTCTCTCCTAAACTCTCCTTAGTGAGGCCAACACGTCTTATTCCAAAAGTGTTTCCATATGGATACTCGATTTCTACTCCATACAACTATTCAAATATCATTATCTACCACTGCACAAGTATTTCATAACTAATCAATCGCTTCCAAGTTATGTATCTATCCAACCCTATTTATTTTCTTCCTTTCAAATTGGTCTTTACTATTGCAGATGACCAAATGATTGATGGATCATTTCATGACCAGGTTCACTGTATATTCTTTCAGTGATCATCAAAACAAATGTGAGTTTATGGAACTCTACAGCCTTATCCTGTATACTCTGTATCTTGGCAAACCACAACCTTTCTCTCATCAACTTTCTGGAAATTTTTCCTCCATTCAAATCCAATTGCTATTCCTAGAAAACCAGTATTCTTGAACTAGATCCTTTACTCAACCCTTTCCCATTCCTATAAACTTCCAACCTAGTTCCTTTGTCATCATAAATTCTTCTAGGGCAGAGTTCATGGATGGATTTCAGAGGGTTGACAAACTTCCAGAAAGACAATTGGAAGAAGAAAAAATAACAAACACAACTTTTACTACTTCTCGAAGGAGTCCATAACTCCACAAAGAACCACTATTCTAGTCTATTATAGCTCAGTTGGTTCAAATCCACATATTCCAGGGAAAAAAACCTCATAATTAATGATGATTTACTATCACTTACACAGTCCATTAGCACCCACATGTCTTCATTTTTCTCTTCTTAAATACCTTGGTCAATGTGTACAGTTCCAACTGGTGAACTGTTCTACTGTACTTGGCACCTCCATTTCCTCCCTAAATGAGAAGAACTCTTAGGGTGGGATCATGTCTAACTGAAATAAAGAGACCCCAGCTCTCAGCATATACCATTATGCACTTGCTGGGTATGGCAAAGACAGCAAAAGCGGGAATTTTCCCTAAAAAGTGGATCAAAAACTCTAAGGAGCAAATGGATTATCATGCTTATTTTCAAAACATCATCATTTGGCAGAAGATGAATCTCTTTGAATCATCTGAACTTATAAGCAATGTTCTAACACTAAGAAACAATTTAAAGGACAGAAATCACTGCTTTTCCTCTGTTTCAATTAAGAATAATATCTGAAAGAGGGCTCAGAATATAGCTCAGAAGTGGTACTATATTCTGCATCTATATTCATATAGATATGGCACAAGGCACAGGGCTCAATCCCCAGCAATACAAAAAACAGGAGGAATGAATAAGTACACTAGTTATTTCTATGTGGATATCCATATGAATGGACTATCCATATGAATATAGTGGTTTTGTCATTTATAACTGTAGACATTACCTTTGGTTACTCACAGATAAGACAGTTTTAAAAGTCTTATTTTAAGAGTTAAAGCAGTAGTAACTCCCTGTAACACATATTGTAGACCTACTCTAAACAACAAACTAGGACTGGACACTTTTTTGGATTATATGATTCAAACTCAACATTAAATAAAAGGAAATCTATTACAATATGGTGAGCTTAAGCACGCACCTATAATTTTCACTTCATAATGTTAATCTTTTGATCTTTCAGTTCACTGAAGAAAACATTTATCAAGCTTTCTCCTAAGATTCAATAATAACTTTTTTTTTGGTAGTTGTAGATAGACAGAGTGCCTTTATTTTATTTATTTTTATATGATGCGGAGGAGTAAACCCAGTGCCTTGCACATGCTAGGCAAGCGCTCTACCACTGAGCTACAGCCCCAGCCCTCAATAAGGATTTTAATGATCCCCTCTACATCTGGTAGATATATGAAAAATGGTGCTTGGTAGTTAAGATTCCCTTAGGAATTTTGCTCTTGGAGACAGGGAAACATCTAAATCTTAAGTCAGATAATTAGGATTTCACTTTAGTTGTGGGAAAAGCCTCAAGAAATAAGCAAAGACACAAGACCAGAGAGAGACCAAGAAAGAGAGACAGACTAACCTGATTTATAGGAAAAAAATATCACTTTGCCTAAACTTTTACTCAAAATCTCTATATGCCACAAATTGTAAATGCCACTGTGTGTGTTAGCTAGGGATAGCAGAAGAAGAAACAGCTGGGAGCTTGCACAGTCTGCAGAAAGCAAACCACAAAGACTCACTGCTAAATACTGGGGTCCAAGAGTATTTAGACCAGCAAGGTTTCCCCACACAGATGCTGCGCTGATTTGCTGCATCTGCTGCTGGAGCTGCTGGGCCATTCTCTTCTGTTCTTTGTCCTTCTGTGTATCAGCAAATTTTACCACCATGGGGGATGAGCAACCCTATGAAAACACCAAAAATCAAAGCGTTAAACTCCTCCTTCTGAGTGAATGGGGAAATCCTCCTTTCTGAAGATATGCAGACTGTATTCTAATTTCACTTGACTTTCCTGATAGAGGCTGGCACCAAAGGCAATTTAAAAGAGCAACTGTTTCCAATGTTGATTTCATTAATTGTTTATTTAAAAATGGGATCTTATTATGTTGCCTAGGCTGGACTCAAACTCCTCCAAGTTCAAGCCGTCCTTCTGCCTCAAGGCTCCTGAGTAAAGGGGACTACAGGTGCATATCACTACACCCTTCTCCAATGTGTTAATTTTATTTATTTCCCCAACATATTAACTGTAAAGAAACCATATGTTTAAGTTTTAGGGCAACTGGATGCTGAACATGTAACTGAACTTTGTTGAAACTGTCCTAGTATTCACAGGCTAAGGAATTTCCCCTTTACACCTATCTGTTCCCTACCTCCATGGTCTGTGCTTGATGCATTGCCTTGATAGCTGTCTGTGCCATGGCTCTTGTTGTAAAAGTCACAAATGCACAACCTGATAAGAGAAGAGTCAATAACTCATTCATTCATTTACACATTTATTGACAACTGGCTAAGCCCCTATTATGATGCCAACTATCATGATACAAATGTGGTCCCTGTCTTCGGCGGGGCTAATGAGTTGGTGAAGAGACAGATATGCCACACTAGTGCAGTAACTGATTTAATGAAAAACCAGGGTACCACAGATAGGAAAGAAAGAGAGAAAGAAGGAATCATATCCCCTAGTTCCCCACAGAAAGAAAAGAAAATGTTTCCATTTTGGCATCAAGATCTTTAAGCACCAAATGAGAAAATTTTAATACATGACACTAAAAGTGCAGGATTTGACTCCTTAGGGAGGATAGGAAAACAAAAGGGGATCAACTCATGGGAGGAGCCTGACAGGACCCAGATGTACAGAACAAAGCAGCAGGCCTAACTTCTTCATGGTGACAGGGCTATGGTGGCTAGGAATTTGATTTCCACTGGGCCAATTAAAAAGAAACTCCAAATTTAAGAGAATTATCTTTAATAGCTAAAATTGTACCACCTTGGGGGCTGGGGTTGTGGCTCAGCGGTAGATCACTCTCACCGAGTATGTGCAAGGTCTTGGGTTTGATCCTCAGCACCACATAAAAATAAATAACGTGAAGGTATTATGTCCAACTAAAACTAAAAACTAAATACATATATACACATATATTTTAAATTGTACCACCTCGGCTCAGGCCATCAGGTCCCCGCAATATCCGGCACTCTTCAATCTGTCCAAATGAAGAGAACATGACTCGGATGTCATTTTCAGTGCACTTCTTGGAAATCATACCAATAAACAGCTTCCTGTCTTCCACTGCTAAGAGAGTAAAACACAAAAGGCTTGAATGTTATTACTAAAATGCAGTAGAGCACACACTCAGGAGCTAGATCATCTGGGTGTGAAACCTGGCTTTGTGTCTCATACCACATTTCAGATCCCAAGACATACTATCCCTCCACCCCCATAATTCTACATTTCTTCTAACCAGAGACATCTTAAAATTATATGTAACTGGAAGTACTGAGATGAAATTTAACAGCTTCATGCTCTTGTTGAAGTTACTTAACCAATTTGTGTCAGTTACCTTATCTGATTAATAAAGATAACTACTTTGGTATGTTTGTTCTCTCTAGCAATACTACAAATACTACAATACTTCAGAAAGAGGAACATCACAACTTTGATGTGATCAGAGGAATAAGATCAACTTTTCAGTGAGTAGACTGTCTACCTACCTTTTTGGACTTTATTTTTTCACTTTAGCACTTGAGTTTCAAACTCAAACTTTGCAGAGTCAAAATTAATACCCCTGACTTTGAGCAAGGATAAAAAGGTTTCAACTTGTAAACGAATGTCAGTAATCCCAGAAACTCAGGAGGCTGAGGCAGAAGGATCACCAGTTTGAAGCCAGCTTGGCAACTTGGTAAGGCGCTGTCTCAAAATAAAACATTTTTATGATGGACTGGGGATGTAGCTCAGTGGTCAACTGCCACTGGATTAAATCCCAAGCATGTAAATGAATGAACGAATAAATAAGTTTTGACCTTGTGCTCTGCTCTGTGCTACTATGCTTTGTCCAAATGAAATTATGAGCCAGCTGCCATCCAGTTTCATGCAGATTCTCCTGCTTACAATTTCATTTGGTAAGTCCAAGTCCACAAGGATTACACCACCCATGACTCTTTTTTGGGGGGCAGGGGGTACCAGGGATTGAACTCAGGAGCACTCGACCACTGAGCCCTGAGCCACATCCCTAGCCCTATTTTGTATTTTATTTAGAAAGGGTCTCACTGAGTTGCTTAGGGCCTTGCCATTGCAGATGGCTTTAAACTTGTGATCCTCCTACCTCAGCCTCCGGAGCTGCTGGGATTACAGGCTTGCACCACCACTCCCAGCTACCCATGACTCTTTTGCTTATTTTCATTCAGCTATTTCAAGTTGGGTAAGGCCAAATTAAGGTGGCCTGGAGTTGTGGCTCTGTGGTAGGGCACTTGCCTAGCATGTGTGAGGCCCAGGGTTTGATTCTGAGCACTGCATATAAATAAATTAAGAGTCCATCAACATCTTTTTATATACATATATAAAAAGATCAAAGATTTACCACTGAACTTTTTCTCAAATTCATGTACTACTTGGATTTTCTATTCCCAGGGGCATTCTACCATGGAGCTAAATCTCCAGCCCTTTTAATTTTGAGACAGATTTTGGTAAGTTGTTGAGGCTGGCCTCCAACTTGTGATCTTCCTGCCTCAGTCTCCTAAATCCTTGAAATTACAGGTGTGTGCCACTGTACCTGGCTTCACTTAGATTTTCTGGAAAGATTTAAATTGAGAAACTTCAATTTCTTTTTTTTCTTTGTTGGAGATGAACACAATATCTTTATTTATTTTTATATGGTAATGACTGACCCTAATGCCTCCTATATGCTAGGCCAAAGCTCTACCACTGAGCTACAGCCCCAGCTCACCAACTTCAATTTCTATGGCTCCTGTGACATTCAGCTCCTACAGCTGAGGGTTGAGGTCTGAGTGCATCTCCAGACATGCCCGAGACACGCCAGAGGACTGAAATTTGTCCCGCTTCTTCCCACTGGGATTTTGATGAGAGAGCTGAACATGGCCTTATCCTTGTTGAGTGCCAGCTGAGGAAACTCTGATATTCAAGAAAATTAAGTTCTCCTTCCCAATTTGTTCATTTTCCCCTTTCCTGCCCATAAGAAATTATATTTTTGAAGGACATTCCAGATCATTCTAATATGTTATTGTAATGTTTTCCAGTCAACCCTACTTTGATATCCTACTTTTAAATCCAGTCTCATTTATTTTTTAAAAATATTTTTAGTTGTAGATGGACATAATTCCTTTATTTTATTTTTATTTTTCATGCAGTGCTGAGGATCGAATCCAGGGCCTCACATGTGTTAGGCAAGTGCTCTATCACAGACCAAGCCACACCCCAGCCCTCTCATCTCTTTATTTATACTTATTTTACAAGGGAAAAACAAACAAACAATGACAAATTAGGTTTCTTGGAGCACAATTCAATCTAGAGAACATAAGAACAGCAAATGAAGTAGAAAGAAATAATGGAAAAATTTGGTATGCTTTCTTACCATTGTTCTTTTCGCTGTCGGCAGGCTTCATCTGTATAGGATGATGCATCTAAAAAGTCATACCATGAATGTTATTGAGTATCTGTACATGCATACATACATACATACTGATGCATTAAAAAATATAAATGAAGACTCTAAAAGACATGCCAAAACTAGGGCCATAAGAGTTCTCTCTGAACACATGTCTGCCCCATGATCTTTTCTGGCAAAATGTAAGAATAGAAAGAACATGAGTCAGGTAGTCAAAATATCCAAGACTACTGGTTGTAAGAGAACTACTTTCAGTCTAATCTTCTTTGAAATGCTCCCTTTAAGTACTCCTTTACATTAAATTCCACAGCAACTAGCTTATCCCCAAAATGATTTTCAGGGTGTTCCTGGTATGTATAACCATGTCCTATGAATCAAAACTACCAGTGTCATGTATTAGAAGTTGTCTTACCCCTGGGAGGACCTTCATGTTGTGAAGAGCGTTCTGCGCTTCTAATGCAGCTTTACGGGTGTAAAATGTAACAAAACAGCACCCTGCAATTAACCAAGATTTTACAGAATCAAACTAGTGCTTTGAAAACTGACAATTCTTAAAGCACTTCTTCCTTCCATTGACAGGGTGAAACTTTTAAGAGGAGGCTCGGTCTAGTAAAACTGGCAAGGAGAGAGAGAAGGAGAACCTAGGGCACTGGGATTTTTTTTTTTTTTTAAATATTTATACTTATTTATTTATTTTTATGTGGTGCTGAGGATCAAACCCAGGGCTCACGCATGTGAGGCAAGTGTTCCACCAGTGAGCCACAACCCCAGCCCTGGAATTATTTTTTAATTATTTCCTTCATTTAGTCTCCTAATAATAATATTAAATAAGTCTTCTATTTAGTTGCCTGTGCAACAACCCTGGAAAGATAGCTTGCCTTACAAAGGTAATATCCATTCCCTTAACCCACCCTACTGGGAGCTCTGGGTAGTAAGCTGGGCAAGAAGACTTAGATACAAATCAGACAGGCAGGAACCCATACTCCTAAAGCTTGTAGTTTGCTAGAACTCCTCTCCTTACACTCTCAGAATAAGTCAAGTCATTCTCCCTACATCATCTCCAGTAGCTACCCCATGCCTCAAACATTCATTAAATTCTAAAATGACTTAAGAGCAAGGACCCCTTAACATTTTTTGGTGGGGGGAGGGGGGCAAGGGGACTCTTAGTTCTCATTAAATATAATTAAGCTTTTAATAGCACTTGATGCTGTCTGTAAATCTATAAATTTTGTTCTTTGTTTTTATTGGAGGATGGGAAGGTATATCTTGGAAATCTTGGGCTTCAATGTTCTGATGCTCCCATATTCCCATGAAATACAATACAGAGTAGCTAGGGATATAACTCAGTCAGTGGAAAAGTGCTTGCCTAGTATGCATCCCGGGTTCAATCCCCAGTACAGCCAAAATACAAAAACAGATTTTTTTTGAAATCATGGTGTAGTTAATTAAGATTTAAAATTACTGAATGTTATATTGCCAGTCATTTTCAAAAACTACAATACTTTATATTTTTGTTAACTATGTCACAAAGAGAAATAATTCCTCTGCTCCAAGATCCTATGATATAGTAAGCTAGTTTCAAACATGACAATCATGCTTGCTTGCATTTGCACTACAGAATAGCTTTCACAAAAAATTACTCTGAAATTGATCATTTGGAAAATAAGAACATGTCTTGTGTATATAAAGCAAATTTAATGCCCATCTATCATCAGTCTTATGTTCATTCTGCTGGTATTTCTGGTAGCCATTTTTTTTTTTCCCTCTGCATTTATAAGCCACAACAAACAAGTTGCCTAAACAAGTTCTTCCTGAATGGCCTCTATAATACTAACAAGAAATCCTTGGGTACATGGACAATATCTTTCAGCTTACTCAAGTCAGAGCACTAAAAAAAATTTACGTGGCTGGTTGACTTTTATTTTTGTCACTCCATTCCAAGATCAAATAAGACACTCACACAGATCTGTCTCTTGAATTTAGAGTTCTCACAAAGAAGAGCACAGACCTAAAATTCAAATTATTCTCATGATGTTACCTTAATATTATTTATAAGCTATTTAATGTGTTTGCATTGGAAAATAGATCTCCTAATAAAAGGACAGTCTTTCCCCCTAAATGATCACAGAAGCATTCTGGCAATGAGAGATAAAAGGCACATGGTGGGACTTACATGTAAAAACCCAAAGCCCTCACCTTTGCTCTGAGGAGGGTTTTGGCTCCTATCCCTTAGGACGTTGATTTCATAGACAGCACCATACTGTTCGAAGAGTTCCCTTAAGTCTTTCTCAGACCAGGTCCTCGGAACCTGGCCCACAAACATCTTAATAGCATCAAGATCTGGTTGATCTGGGTGGTCCAGGGTGCCGTTCATTTTCTTGGAGCTACATTGAGATAAAAATGAAATTTCTATTATATATTCAAGTTCTTTCAGGAGGGAGTTATCTTTTCTTCAGAGATCTCAACTACATTATGAAAAAGCACGAGGAAAAAACATTCTACTTTGTTCACTACCTCTATTCAACTTACTAGAGCTCCCTGGTCCACCCTCAACATGGCTAACCCATTACATTAGATGCCAAACTTAAGTCAATGCTCTGATTAGGACCCCCTAGATTGTTAAAACCTAGGAACTGAAACATCACTTATATTTGGTCTAGCATGACATTTCTCAGAGGAACTTACCAGGTAAAGTTCCTAAAGCAAAATCAAGTTTTAATAACATTTAAGCATAGTTAAACAGAAGCATTTTTAAAATGTCCATAAAATAACAAAAGCCTATTCGTGACAGATACAAGTAAGGACTCTTCAAAGTATAAAATGTCAGGTAAAGTCTTCTTTCAGGAGATGTTAAAACAGAAGCACCTGATTTCTAAGGCTGAAACTAGAACTGACTAGACACCAGAATTCAAAGCTGGGCACGAAGGCCTTTAATCCCAGAGGTTTGGGAGGCTGAGGCAGGAGGATCGCCAGTTCAAAGCCAGACTCAGCAATGTAGTGAAGATCTATGTAGCATAGTGAGGCCCTGTCTTAAAATATAAAGAAGGCACCCCTGGGTTCAATATGAAGGAAAGGATGGAAGAAGGGAGAAAGCTGGCTGTCTTATGCTTAATCCTACTGCTCTTGAGTTAGGTTCCTGGACCAAAACAAAGCTCTGCATCTTAAATTTCCAAAAGTGATTGTAATATAAACAAAGCTGCTATCATCCTAGCCTTTTCCGAAGTTACCGAACATAGTACTCTTCCTGCAAGTTGGACTTGCTTACCAACTGCAACCATTTTAAAGTCCATAAATTCCTCCTGCATCCTACTACATCAAACTAGTAACACTCTTGTTTTCCTATCTTCACTTCTACTCCTACCACTGCCAAGAACCTAGGGGGTTTCTTGTTCTATAAATATTTCCAACTCAAGGGCTGGGGATGTGGCTCAGAGGTAGAGTTCTTGCTTGCCTATCATGCATAAGACCTGGGTTTGATCCTCAGGACCACTTAAAAAAAAAAAAAAAAAGGAACCATCTATTTCAAAGTCCTCCTACCACTGTTTGGAGGTCTTTCTTCCAAATTATTAACAATTTAAATTTAAAAAAAAAAAAAACCTACCTGGGTCAGCTTTCCTTTTAGTATTTACTGCTTAATCCAGAAACTATGTAGTTTATATTCAATTTTTCAGGTTCCAATACCCAATCTTAAATAAAATGCTAGTTTTCTTTATAAGTTTTTCTACCACTGTTATCTTCTGAATAGTATTTGAAGATCCTTAAGAATGCTGAATCTATAAAAGTACTTCAACCTCTTTTAATAAATGGTAAATCTCATATAACTGAACACCCACAAGGTTTATTCTCACATCCCCTTTGCTAGTAATCTAGCACTAACTAAATGTCAAATACTATATATGACTTGTAGATCAACTCTTGTTCCTACATCTGTGAAGATTCCCCATATTCTTGCAGGATAACTAGTTAGGTGCATCCTAGGACTCAACAGCACTAAATTTCCATCTTTACTATATATATTTAACAGCTTTTTTTTTTTTTTTTGCATTATCTGCCTGTATTCACCTTTCCCAAGGACTGTCAGCTCCTTGAAGGCAGGAAAGGTTCTTATTTCCTATTCATTCTTATAGCACACCTGGCATGGGGCCTGGTTCAAAGTTAGCATTCAGATGTAGGATGGGAGGAATTTCTTGTTACTCATCACAATTCCCTGTTTAAGCAATTAAACCTGACAAAATGAGTGTTGTACACAAAGAGGACTCTCAAATTTAAAAGAAGCAATCATATCTTATGATTATTTGATTGCCACAGGACCAAAGCACCTTTGTTTTTGTTTTTAAACTCTGTTACTTTAAAACTATATGTTGGCCAGGCACAGTGGTGCATGCCTGTAATCCCAGCAACTCTGGAGGCTGAGGGAAGAAGACTGTAAATCTGAGGTCAGCCTGGGCAACTTGGTGAGACCCTAAGCATCTTAGCAAGACCCTGTTTCAAAATAGAATGATCGCAAGTTCAAAGACAGCCTCAGCAAAAGCGAGGTGCTAAGAAACTTGATGAGTATCTGTCTCTAAATAAAATACAAAATAGGGCTTGGGGGGATGTGGTTCAGTGGTTAAGCACCCCTGAGTTCAATCCCTGGTACCAAATATAACTAAATAACACACACACACACACGGAAGAAAAAACAAAACAAACAAAAAACCCACCCCATGTACTGGAAGTCACTGCAAAAATATAATGTAACTGCTTTTAGAAGTTTAATTTTAATGTTCCAAAAGAAACCGGGCTACACTGATGAAAACAGCCCCATGACTAGTGAAACCACAATGGGTGTCATTCCCTATAAACTGCCCTGAACAACTTTAATTACTAGTTTTAATAGCATTTTATTAAATATTGCTATTCTTTCTTCATATTTCTATTCTAGGGAGGGATAACAGAGAATCCCAATGGTGCTCAAATATATTGAAATGATAAGGAAGCTAGTAGCTATTTCGAAAGAGGCAGGAGTTTGTTGTTTTGTTTTTTTAGTTGTTGATAGGTCTTTATTTTAATGTGGTGCTGAGGATTGAACCCAGTGCCTCACACATGCCAGGCAAGTGCTCTACCACTGAGCCACAACCCCAGCTCTAGGCAGGAATTTATTAATTTGTATTACACTGTAGGCAGAATCTCCTGGTTTGTCCTTTGCTTCTGTGTTTGTGTGTTATTTCTAAATTTTCTACATCATCATTTAGTGCAAAGGGAAAGACAATGTAATAGTTTATTCAAAATCAATGAAGACTCAGGATTCTAGACATGTGTCCTCATTTTCTCTTCTTTTACTCTCCAAATCTCTATTTCTTAAAGTCCACCTATTCTATGAACCACCCTTCCACCTTGATATGCCAACTCAACAGTCAGAAGAATCCCCTAGAGCAGTGTTATTCAAAGCTAGGTCCAAGGAACAGAAATAATCCTCAAATTAATCCTTTAGAAAATTTTTAATAAAAATTGGTGAGACATTTTAGACGTTATTCAATCTAATGATAATAAATACAAAATAAAAGCTCATGTGTTGATCGTTTTCATTTTATTTTACAAGGGTGTGAGAAATGAGATGGCTCACCAATTTGATAAGCACTGCCCAGATGCAGCAAATCATACAGGCTCACGATGCTGTGAATATTATGCAGCTGGGGTACTGACTTATACCTTCCTCCAATAAATACTGGGCACTTACTTATACTTTGGTTGATGTGGTATACATCTGAGTAAGAAAAACACAGTAATTTCTTGGGAGTTCATGAGTTAAAAATGAAAGAGGGGCTGGGGATATGGCTCAAGCGGTAACACGCTTGCCTGGCATGTGCGGGGTGCTGGGTTCGATCCTCAGCACCACATAAAAATAAAATAAAGATGTTGTGTCCACCAAAAACTGAAAAATAAATAGAAAAAAAATAATAATGCACCGGGTGCTGTTTAAAGAAAAAAAAAATGAAAGAGATAGGCTAGGGTTGTGGCTCAGTGGTAAAGCACTTGCCTAGCACGTACAAGGTGCTGGGTTCGATCCACAGCACCACATAAAATCAGTATACATGTTGTTAAGGTTCAAAGTAATCATAGAATAAAAAAGCTACTGGAGATAAGACTCTTGAGTATGATACTGCCTAGAATTCCACATCACCAATTTACTCTATATATCACTAGATATATTCTCAATAGATACATTCTCAAATTTGTGCCTATCTCCTCACTCCATGGAATATACAGAGTGAAGGATTATGTGTACTTATTATGCCCCTTTAAGAGCCAGTGAATTTAGCAGCCCCCGGAGATGTGTTTATAGTGTCCCTGTTATTTCTAAGAGGCAAGACTATGAAAATTCTTATCTTCTGTGGTAGTAGTGCCAGCCCTGATGTAGGAAAATCAGGCTCTACAACAGTGAAGGGAGAAGAGAAGGTGGAAAGGAAAGGCATGGCAGCCATCCCCATCTTTTTGTTTCTGCTTCTAGCAGCAGAAGCAGAGAGCAAATAACGTGTATTATGTGGTTCCATTTACATGAAATGTCTAGAACAGGCAAATGTATAGACAGAAAATACATTAGTGGTTTCAAGGAACGGGGGATGGGAAGAAAAGGGGAGTGAGGCTGTACAAAGAGATGCACACCTGTAATCCCAGCAACTCAGGAAACTGAGGCCAGGAGGATCACAAGTTCAAATCAGCTTCAGTAATATACCATGTCCCTGTCTCAAAAATAAAAAACGAAAAGAACTGGGATATAGTTCAGTGGTAAAGTGCTTCTGGGTTCAATCCCTAGTACAAAAAAAAAAAAAAAAAAGAGGGGGCTGGGGATGTGGCTCAAGTGGTAGCGTGCTCGCCTGGCATGCGTGCGGCCCGGGTTCGATCCTCAGCACCACATACAAACAAAGATGTTGTGTCCGACGAAAACTAACTAACTAACCAACCAAATAAATAAATAAATATTTAAAAAAAAATAAAAATAAAAAAAGGAGGGAAAATTAATGATTTTTACATTAGTATTACTAATGGGTTTAGGGCTTCGGGGGTGATGAGAATGAAATTAGAGCTGAATTTGTGAATATACTTTAAAACTTTATAAATGCACTTTAAAAACCTACTTTTTAAAAAAAATCATTTTTAAAGGGTAACTTTTATGGTATGTGAATTCCATACCCTAACACAGGATGGAAGGATGACAGCAAAGCCAAGCCATAATGTAAACTGAAGTTATAAGTCGGGTAAAGAGTAGAAGCAGCAGCACATGCAAAGTGAGCGGAACATGTATCCTGGGGTGAGATACATGGGGTTTCCAGGTCTTCCAGATGCAGAGCTCCTAATTAACATTATACTCTACTCGACATGCGTCCTTCAAAAATCCCTTGGTATATGTCAACTTGAGTGGGTATCTGATCTGCCCTCCTTTCAGCCAAAGGGTTAACAAATATGACCTTCATACCTGTTTAAAAATAATTTCTGGCTGGATGCAGTGGCACATGCCTGTAATCCCAGCTACTGAGGAGGCTGAGGCAGGAGGACCACAAGTTCAACACCAGCCTTGCCAACTTAGCAAGGTGCTAAGTAATTTAGTGAGACCCTATCTCAAAATAAAAAATGAAAAGAACTGGAGGTGTGGCTCAGTGGTTAAATGCCCCTGGACTCAATCCCCAGTGCTAAATAAATACATAAAATTTCTGAGACCTTTCATTATTTATTTTGCCACTCTCTCGTTAACTTTTTATTTCTCTTTATTCATTATTCACACAGAAAATTTTCGGAGAGCAACCAATTGCTCCACCTCCTACAGGCATAACACTCACTACATTCCAGATTCCACTTACTACCTACCACCAGATAGATCCCCATGGCTCACATACTGGGCTGTGAAAAAACTGAGAGAGATGCATGCAAATAAAAGGACCCCAGAAACCCAGGCCCAGGTTTCTTTCCACATGTTCTCTAGTGAGAACAAGACAGAATATTTGTATATTCTATAAAAAAGGTAATTTTTATTTGGATAAGGAAGACCTTTCTGTCATGTGGGATATAACGTTAATGCTACTGGCATAGGGTGTTGTTTTTTTGTTTTGTTTTTGGGGGGTACCAGGGACTTAATTCAGGAGCAGTTAACCACTGAGCCACATCCCAAACCCTTTTTTTATATTTTATTTAAAGACAGA
Organism: Marmota flaviventris; assembly: GCF_047511675.1. NCBI lineage: Eukaryota > Metazoa > Chordata > Mammalia > Rodentia > Sciuridae > Marmota > Marmota flaviventris. The sequence goes on along the minus strand of NC_092506.1, from coordinate 19,670,517 downwards.
GTCTCACTGAGTTAGGGCCTCTTTAAGTTGCTGAGGCTGGCTTTGAACTTGCGATCTTCCTGCCTCAGCTCCCTAACCTCTGGGATTACAGCTATATGCCCAGTTCACATAGGTTTTTAAGTTCACATCCAATAACAGCACAACTACATGCATTTGAAGGTTTTCAGCCTTTCCCCTGAGGTAAAAGAAAATCTGTCCATCTTATCTTTGCAATCATCTACTACCCAAACAAAACAAAATCCTCAAAGGGTAGATAGATGAACTGTACTTTCCAAGTTCTTTCTATAGTGCCAGATTCTACCCACTACTGAGCTCTAAAAAAAAAAACTGAGCAATACCTACCCTGGAGACAGTGGCACTGCAAAAGTCAAAGGACACAACTATAATACTCTAAGAATCCTTTAACAAATGTAGAAAAATTCTGTGAAATATGTGACAAATATGGTTTTACTTTATTTGGAGGAGGGGGAAGGTGTGTGGAGGCATTTAAGCCAAATGGACTAGGCAACCGGGAAGCATTATATGGCATGAGAAATGAAAGCCTAAAGGGTGATGAAAAATTGATAAGGTCCAAGCGCAGAGGGGAGGAGTGAGATAGCGTACATTAGAAAGGGAAAAAATAGACTTGAGAAGAGTTGGAGGTGAGGAAGAAGAGGTCAGTATAACTTGGGTTCTAGTTCAGGCACTTTGGGACATTGTTTTTTGAGAGGAAGACTTCTGATGGAAATGTCTGATAGGCTGTTTTAATTCTTCTTTTTTCTTTTTATTGATGAATTATACATTAACAGTGGGCTTCATTGTGATATATTCTTACCAGCACAAGGCATTTTTTTCTTTTTCTTTCTTTCTTTCTTTTTTTTTTTTAAAGAGAGTGTAAGAGAGAGAGAATTTTTAAATATTTATTTATTTATTTATTTTAGTTCTCGGCAGACACAACATTTTTGTTTGTATGTGGTGCTGAGGATCGAACCCGGGCCGCACGCATGCCAAGCGAGTGCGCTACCGCTTGAGCCACATCCCCACCACAAGGCATTTTTTCTAATTTTTTAAAAATTTTCCCCCCTTCTTCCCTCTCCCTTATCCCATCCTCCACTCCACTAGTTTTTATAAAAAGTCATAGATCTGAGAAGCAGAGAAATAGATCAGTGCTCCTTTGAGCAGTGGGAGAGCTGAGGGGGAAAAAAAAGGCTTGAGATATAACTTTTGGAAACTATCCATATCCTAGGGTGTAAGAAAAGTAAGAAGCTTAAGAGTTACCAAAGTAGAATCAATGATATTGATTATAAAAAAGAAAGGAACAAGGGCCCAGGCTCCCAGAAGCTTCTAGAGCTCCTTCATTGCTTCTTTATTGTAAAGGAATTCTGAATTAAGACACAAGCTCGGGCTGGGGATGTGGCTCAAGTGGTAGCGCGCTTGCCTGGCATGCGTGCGGCCCGGGTTCGATCCTCATGCACCACATACAAAGATGTTGTGTCCGCCGATACTTGAAAAATAAATATTAAAAAGTTTAAAAAAAAAAAAAAAAAAAGACACAAGCTCTATTATATTTCCAACAAAATCATTTCAGCAATAAAAACTCCAATTTAGCTTACAGCTAAAGTAGTGCTTTACTGAGAAAAAAGAGAATCCAAGAGAGATTGTGAGCACACATCATCCTCAAGAACCTTCTTCTGGTGTTAGGGAAGTTCATGGTGGTAGAATGCTCGCCTAGCATGCATGAGGCCCTGGGTTCAACCCCAAGCAACAAAACAACACTTTCTTCTTGAAGGCACCTTACTGTCTTTGTGGTGGTTTTGTGTACTATTCCTGTGGGAGTGGGCCCAAGGACTTGTGACAATGGGAACAGTTGATGGGTAACCTATCCAGTGAGCAAAAATTTTTAAAAAGGTGTCATTAAACTTGTATTTTAGGCCAAAAATTGATATCAGTTATTCTAAAACGAGCCAACTGGGTCTCTCTCTCAACTGGTTTCCTCTTCCTTAACACAGAAGCAACAGCCTAAGCCCAGTTAATCTAACAAAGTTTTGGTGAAAATAGAGGACTAAAACAGATGCAAATGCACTGGGAAAATATTGACACTCCATTCTCAGTTAATTCTAACTCATAATCCCTGTATTAAGGCCATTAGTTTCAAACTGTAGTGTCCATGAAAACTACACATTATACTTATTAAAATACAGAGTTTTAGGGGCTGGGAATATAGTTCAGTTGGTAGAGTGCTTGCCTAGCATACACAAGGCCCTGGGTTAAATCCACAGCACAAATAAATAAATGAAAAAATTATAAAATACAGAGTTTTGAATCCTACTCTAGCATAAGTATTCTTTAGATTTTTAAGTTCCAGGTGATATTCATGCAGTGATCCATGGTCCAGACCTCAGGAATACTTAATCAGTCCAAATTCTTAAAAGATGAGAAAAAAACTGCACCTAAGAGACTGAACACCAGACAGAGGCAAAGCATATAGAAAAAGTGTTACAATGCAAAGACAATTTGAGCCACAAAATCCTTTCTAGGAATCAAATATCCTTTTATTACATATTATGTTTTTATGATGATACTGTACTTTCACTACCAAATAGCATTTGGTAGTAAAGACCTGTAATAAAAGACACATTAAAATTACCATTGTTTGGGAGACTGCAGAGAAGGCACAGGATCCATTTCAAAAGAGCAAGATGGCTAACTTGGAGACCCCCACAAAATTATTCCACAACATATCTTGCTATTATCCACACTTGTTATTCCTAATCCCAGGTCAGACTGATTCACACATGGAAACCTAACCTCACAGACTTGCACTAACATCTGTTATATATATATATATACACACATATATATATGGTTGTAGTTGGACAGGATACCTTTATTTATTTATTTTTATTCAGTGCTGAGGATCAAACATAGTGCCTCTCACATGCTAGGCAAGTGCTCTACCACTGAGCCACAACCCCAGCCCCCTAACACCTGTTATTTAGGGAATGATCTATCATTTGATATTTTTGGCTTTGAATAACCTCCAGCTCATTTATTTGAGCCTAAAGTGAGTAAAATCTTAAAGACAGAATTTGATCAAACTCAGGGGATTGGAAATGGATCGTTCTTTGCCAAGTCCAGAATTTGGGTTCCCTGTAACTCAGGATCAAGTGAGCATTTTAGCTCTGTACAATGCAGTTCTTGCACTCTTACAAACTAACAAGGTTTCTCATTCCCACATCCACAATTTATTTGGCAAACTGACAACTGAGATTAATCCACTTTAAAATTTTTTTTTGGAAGATAGAGATAAATCTGATATTCCTGAAATCATGCGCTAATAAGCCTTATTTTCTATTAAACTTTGAGGGGGATATCAAGGTCTAGTATTACACTTTGCATCTCAATACAGAATGCTATATATAGTACTAAAAACATCCTAACTACTAGTCTCCCCTGTGATAGGAGTTTAAGAATTTGATAATTAAAAGTTTTAAGTAAAACTCTTCCTTTCCCCCCACCAAAAATGAAACTGCATACCCAAACCAAGCAATAAAGCCATAGTTAAAAAACAAAACATTAAAAAGCCTTGAAATCTATCATATGTGGAAACACTATACAGCTTGAAAGATTGGAGCCAGAACACTTGAGCTGATGTTGCTAGTCATATACATCAAGTGCACCCTTGTGCAAAGAACTTAGCTATAGCCTGGAGGAAATTAGCAGTTATGAGACAAAATCAGACTAAAATAGAAAATAATAGCATGAGAGAATTCAGATTTTGGCTTATTTCCCAAATATTTACTCCCTCTTTTAAGAAAAGTGACCATTTTTATCAAATTTTTAAAAAGAAAAGTAGGAGGAGAAGGAGGAAGAATAGAAGGAGGAGGGGGGAAAACAGCCCATTTCCTCTGCTTATGATAAAATTAGACAACAAAAATACTTACACAGGACTGGGATTCAAAGAGCAATGATCCACCATCATTTCTGGAAGGAAATCCAACTTAAACGCAGCCATCACCTCACTCTCCCCTTCAGAAGCCAATGATATTAACTTGCTGCACTTGTCTGATCCACAAATACACACAGCTTTAGCTTCCTGGGCCCCACAAAAAACACAAAGTGGAAACAGGAGCTCAGGGAAGCCAGCAATAAGTGCCACAGAGACAGGTCTGGGGTAGGGACAGGGAAAGGGAGTACTGGATTAAAATGGGGATGTGACCATGTGAAGGGAAGCTCAGCCCAGCACACAATGAAAGTGCTGATGCGCCAGGGTTGTTTTGTGTGATTTTCCCTGGCGAAGCAGTACTAAGTGCACTGTCAGATAAATAGTGTCAGATCCATGAAGATAGCAGTGGCCAACAGAGCAGAAGAAATAAACTTGTTTCACATCCTTCAAACTCCTCCCTGCGAATAATTTTATGAAGTCCCCTAAAGCCTAAAACTACCTGAAGAAAATGAACAACTCACCTTGTGTGGTCTGAAAACATTTTTAAAGAACTGAGTTGTTGGCTTGGCTTTAAACTTAGTTTCCATGTGCCAAAGACAGCAATGAGCACAGTGTTTGGATCCAAACTAACCTCAGAACAGTCACATAAGAAGGTAAGGCCATGAGAAGCAGGATAGAGGCCAAGCTGGTTGTAGAACTGGCTGCCAGAAACTTGCTGCTCACATACAACTACCTCTAACTGGACTGACCCTGTTTTCTCCACAGCGTTGAGACTAAAGTGTCCTGATGGTTGTTTCCTCAGTGATTTCTCAGTGTTATTTGGTTCAGTAACAGGTACAGGCAAAAATTTCTTTACTAAATCATTTTACTTGCCTGAAAGTAAAAAGGGAAGAGTAATATTCTTCCTCTTTCTTGACAATATACTAGAAAATAATGTCTTTTCAGTTTTTCACTGATCTTTCTAAAGAAACAAAAAACAAAAGCCACCAGTAATAATAATGAAAAAGAACTGGATCTATTAGGGACACTCAAACAGGAAGGACAAAGAAATATAGGCTAAGTCTCTTCATTCTCTCCCTCTTTAAACTACTGCTAAGGGCCAGAAGTATATAGCTCAGTGATAGAGCCTAAGCAAGGACAAGGCCCTGGGTTTGATCCCTAGCACCAAATTGGGGGAACTGTTGCTAAAATCAAGACAAATGAATGCACACATCAAAATTCTATTATGGGTGAGCAATAGAGATGGATATACTTAGCAGTCAAGGCAGATGTGTGCTCCCATTCTCAATTTAGCTTCACATCCCTCCAAACAACAAATGGTGGCATTTCAATATTTAGGCAGTGACTCCAAACTTTCTGAAGGTTCCCAAATTTCATAGGCTTTCTTTCCATTTTTATTCACAGGATTGCCTTACTGCAAATATTTCATTTGACCCAAACTCAGTTTGCAACATAGGGAACTTTAAAAAAACAAAAACAAAGTTATGTTCAGTTTTATAAAGAAGTAATGAGGGCTGGGGTTGTGGCTCAGTGGTAGAGCACTTGCCTACTATATGTGAAGCACTAGGTTTGATTCTCAGCACTGCATATAAATACATGAATAAAATAAAGGTCCATCAACATGTAAATATATATATATATGTATATGTATATATATATTTTAAAAGTAATGAAAAAACTCCTAAACACATAGAACTTTTGTTAGTTTTTCTTTTTTGAACTGCTGGGGATAGAACCAAGGTCCTCCAGCATGCTAGGCAAGCAGGCTAAAAAGCTACATTCCTAGTTCTATACAGAGTTACTATTTAAAAAACAATAAAAGGCAACATGTGATGGCATAGGACTAAAAGTTCTGGTCTGTGTAACAATGGTTGACACCTGTCTACACCTGACCTGGGAAGGTACGAGCTGGTTCTTCTCTCCAACATCCAGAATTTAGAACTATAAGAGAAGGCTAACTGCTTTTTCTGTTTTATCAGAGACTTGGGCCCAGTTGATTTGCTGCTGTGGAGGTAGAAACAGGAAGAACTCTCCTCCATTCTATTTAAAAACAAAAACAAAAACAAATTGCAAATGAGAGGAAACTGATCAACACATGGTACAATTCACCCAGACCTGACTGTCAGGCATAAGGTGGTAATCCTAGCTGGGACTGGTTAGGTTACTAGTAGGTCTGTCCTAGTTTCTCCTATATACACTGCAGGCGATGATATAATCCCTCTTACAGAAAGCTAACTGGACCAAGTTGTAACTTTGTGAGTCAAAAACAAACTTAGTTTTATTTAGGAATTCCTTTAAAAGGGCTGGGGCTATAGTTCAGTAGTAGAGCACTACCTATCACACATAAGGCCCTGGAAAAAGAATTCCTAAATTATTCACTAAAAACACTTAAATTCTAATCATATCTCTATTAATCAGAATCACATCATAACAAAAGAATAAACATGGGAGACTTAACTCTTGTCACCAGGCAATGCCCAGTGTATAAAAGGATGCAAACTTCTTAACAATAATATTTACTAAGCCACAAGCTGAGAAACACTGATTTAGAGGAAAAATTTAAAAACATTTTTTTCAAGCCAGGAGTGGTGGTGAAATCTGTACTCCCAACAACTCCAGAAACTGATGCAGGAGGATTGCAAGTTCAAGATTAGTCAGTCTCCTCAACTTAGTGAGACACCCCCATATTAATATAAAAAAATTAAACAGGGGCTGGGGATGCAGCTCAATGTTTATAAAGCACTCCCTGGGTTCAATTCCCTGTAATCCCCCCGCCTACTCCCAAAAAGAGAAAAAAGAAAACTGAAGCCATTTCTTTTTGTCCTTCCGAACTTTTGTTAAAAAGACATTTCCAAGGGCTGGGGAATATAGCTACAGCACTTGCCTAGCATGCGTTCATGTGTTCACTTGCCTAGCTTGGGTTCAAACTCCAGAAACACCAATTTATAAAACCATTTTAGGGGAGGGGAAGGGGAAGTAATAGGGACTGAGGGGTAGAGAATTATATTCCATGTCTTATGATTATGTCATAATGAACCCCAATATTATGAGTAACTACTTGTAATGAGTAAAATTTTTTGGTTGCTAGGGAAAAAAACAACAAAAAAGTTTTCAAAGGAGTGGAAATACAGTTCCACACATTCTGTGTTTACACTGCTATAAAAAATCCACTTTGTAATTTATAAAGCAAAATTGCTTTAAAGACCTATAAGATGAAAATGTTATTACATAAAGAAGAGTACATCTCTTAGGCAGATCACAGGGGTTATCTCAGTATAAAATTAAATTCAGCATGCTTGTGGGATAAGAAACCACAGAAATTAATCGTAAGTCACTCAATTTTAGAAAAGGATTATAAAGTTAAGTAATAATAAAAACAACTGTGGGAATACAAAAATGTAGCTATTAAGGGAAATTTAGAAGTAGAATTAAAAGCCAGTTACACAGAAAATTACCTGTAAGATTTTTTAAAATTTCTTAATTAGATATACATTCCAGGCTTTTCCCACAAAGACACATTGAAAAAAAGAGATGGCAGAAGTAGTTATAACCAGTGATTTGCTGCAAAAGGCGGCCTTAACTTTCCATTAGTTTCTTTTTACCTTTCCTTTTGCTTTGAATTTAATTTCATAATTCCTTCTTCTTTCTCTGGTTATCTACCTCAGTTTTCTTTTTTCTTGAATATTCTCCACCTTGTTTTTAAGGATCACAATTCAAAGCCTGATTATGAGAGGGTAGGAACAAAAGCCTGATATAACATTAAAAACCTGAATCGTTGGGGTGGGTCTGTAGCTCAGTGTAGAGCACTTGCCTAGTATGCCCAAGACTATGAGTTCAGTGTATATGGAAGTCATCAAAAAGAAACTGTATAGATATGAGAAGTACACTTACTAGCATAAGTAAGATAGCATTTAGAAGATAGGAATGGAATACACTCAACAGGAAAATGTTGTAAAACTGGACTATAAGAGAGAAATGCTAGAAATTATGGCATTTGTTTTGCCAAAAGGGTGAAACAGCAGAGAAAAGCATGTTGAGTTAAAAAGGCTACGCGGCATGTGCAAAAATCTGTCTTGATTAAAGTAACCAGAGTCCAATTACAGGTGAACAGATTTTAGATATCCACCCAAATAATCTAAGTGCATTTGTAAAGGGAAATAACAAAGTCTGGTTATATGAGAACAGAAGAGATTAGAGTGTAATACTGAATTATAAAAGAGAACCTATGAGCTGGGCGCAATGACCTATTCCTATAATCCCAGCAACTTGAGAGACTGAGTCTGGAGGATCCTAAATTCAAGACTAACCTCAGCAACTTAGCAAGATCCTGGCTCAAAATTAAAAGGGTTGGGGATGTGGCTCAGTGGTAAAGTGCCTCTGGATTCAACCTCCAGTATCAAAAAAGTTTGATATGGAAACCAAAAGTGCAAAAACCTGGAGGAATAGTCAGAACCACAGACTAGGTATTTTTTCCCTGATGCTGCTGACAGATGCAAGATGGGATACAGAAAAGTAAGCAATTGATATCCAGCTGAAAATAACGAACCAGAGTTACTTAAAATTTTAGTTTAAAAAATTATGGACTTGAGGGGCTGGGGTTGTGGTTTAGTGGTAGAGCACTTGCCTAGCATGTGTGAGGCACTGGGTTCAATTCTCAGCACTGCATATAAATAAATGAAATAAAAGTCCATTGACAACTAAAAAACATTAAAAAAATTATGAACTTGAATTCATTTCAAAAATTGAGTACAGGGGCTGGAGTGGAGGCTCAGTAATAGAGCACCTGCCTAGCATGTGCAGGGGACTGGGTTCAATTCTCAGCACTGTATATAAATAAATAAAATAAAGGTCCAATGACAACTTAAAATTTTTTTTAATGTAGTACTTTATTTATTTATTTTGTTGTTGTGCTGGGAATTGAACCTATGGCCTTGTGCATGCTAGGCAAGCACTCTAACAACTGAGCTATATCCTCAGCCCCCCAAATCGAGTACTTTTAATATAATTAGTGGGTCAATAGAGCTCCCAACCTAGTGCCTTGTGGTATATGCCAAAATATAATGACCCAAATTGGTAATCACTTTTGTGAAGACCTGCTTTGTAGGAGTTTTTGTTGTTGCAAAAAATGTGACAGTAAAGAAAAACTTAAACCAAAAACCCCCGATGAGTTGTATCAGTATATCTAGACAATGTAAAAAATTTCTGAACCTGAAGGGAGCAGGTAAAAAGTAAAGAAATAACATTATAAAAATTTTCTCCTAAATCTTAAAAAAAAAAAAAAATCACTGTATTAAAAAAGCAGTAATTATGGGCTAGGGTTGTGGCCCCGTGGTAGAGCGCTAGCCTAGCACGTGCAAAGCCCTGGGTTCAATCCTCAGCACCACATAAAAATAAATAAATAAAGGTATTGTGTCCGACCACAACTAAAATATATATATATATATATATATATATATATATATATATTTTTTTTAAAGCAGTAACTGTTAGTGATCTGTTGTGTGTAAGTTGCTTTTCGAGTAAAATTATTACATATGGTATAGTGAGAGGGCATGACAAGGTCGAAGGAAGGAAAACCAGAATCTACCTTGAAAGCTAAAAAGTTTTACACTTTTCCTCATGCTTAACCATTCCTACCTACCCCCATCAGTGCCAAAGAGAACCACTAGCAAAAAAAAAAAACCAGACCCTCTTCGGTGATTGATTTAGTCTCCTCAGCAGAAGCAGAAGCTCAGAGCCTCCCCTGGAGTTTCTGTGACTAACCCTGACATAACAGACTTGTCAAATTGTGACCACCTTTCAAATCAAGTCATATTTTCAAGTCCCAAACCAATTTAGGAAGCAAGCAAGCAAGCAAGAAAATACTTCTAGCTTCCTTGGAACAGATGTTTTTCAAATTATATCTCATAATGTAGTAAAGAAGCCATTGCCTTTATGAAAGCAACTTTTTCATATTTTATATATATATATATATATATATATATATATATATATATATATATATATACACATACACACACAACAGGCCTCATGCAATAAGGTTAAAAAGCCACACAGCACACCCATTCAGCAATTAGCTCATACCTGTAACTTTATACCTCCCTCTCTGGACTATGTCTTCACTCTAAAAATCCAAGGAAAGAAAAGTAAGTGGGTCATGCCTATTCTTATCAGGACTTCAGATATGCAGCTTCTTTCCAAAGAAAGGTCCCTATGTCACCGCAACAAAAAAAAGACTTCTCCCTCAGTTTTTAAATACACAATACCTTAAAGATAATCTGCATTTAACATCTCAAAGTTAATATTAAAACACCATCAATTTAAAAAATGGAGAAGTGAAGTACTCAAAGGCTTAAAAATGTTTGCCCCCAAATATCACAACAAAGAGCAAAATAATGACTTAAGATTTATAAGGCTGAATTTCAGGTAACAAAAATAATCATTTGTAATATCTGCTTTGGGACAAGAGACTACAAAAAGCTGAAGGGTGTATAAAATTAAGAATTACATTATTAATGTGGAGAGGTCACACTCTTTACCCAAAGCCATCTTTCTGAAAAGGTAGGTACTAGGCATGAAATTCTTCAAAGGCAACTAAGTTCCTGCCTCTGAAAATGCATCTTAGTGGCCATATTGTGGTGGTAAACCATTGAAACCAAAAAGAAACAGAAGATGGGGAAGTTAATTGAAGGTAAAAGCAAAGGAAGAAACCACAAAACCAATTTGTTTTATTTTTAAACATTATTGAACGATCTTGCAAGGAAAGATTCTATAAAGCCACTCAAATTCCTACAAACTTCTATTTACAACTCCTGTTGGCTGTTACTTCTGTCTGGCCCAAACCACAGACAACTACTCAAAGTCATAAGGACAAGGTCCACACTAGAAAGGAATAGAATTCTGAAAGACAAAGTCAGACCCAGAACTAACTGCAATGACACAAACCCTCCCTGAAGCCAAGAATGTTTCTCAACTATCATAAAATAGGTGGATAAGCAGTTAACTGACTTTTCATATTGTCCTAACTGGTTTCCAATTTTGGTAGTAAGTCATACTTCCGATAGCTATAAGACAAAATCTATATAACAAAAAAACTTGTAAAAGCTTTACTATGGACTACCTACACCATCAAAAGTAATCAAGACTGGGGGTGTAGTTCAGTGGTAGAGCACTTGCCTAACATGATGATGCCCTGGGGTCCATCTCCAGCATCGGGAAGGGGGAAAAGAAATTATTAAGTGGGGACTGGAGTACATGCCCAGCATGTGTGAGACCCTAAGTTCAATTCTCAGCATGTGCATGCTATTAATAAACTGTATTAAAACAGTTATTTAGAGAAAAGGAACTTTCATTAACTAATTCACAGTGTGAATTCACAATGATCCTTTATCATTATCACCATTTAAGGTAAAGACTACTCTAAGGATTCAGATGCTAAGGAAGAGAATCCGGACATGGTCTGCCAGATGGAAGTCAGAGCCCATGGTTTTGTCTCTCAAGAAATATGACCATCATGTAGGAGATACCAACTTTTATTGTGATGGTATATCTGTCTTGATAGGGCTCTAAGTAATAGTTACAGTGCAGCATAGAAAGCAAGTTACACTTCTACTAAAAGAGTTGTTCTGGAAGACTAGTAAAAAGCCATGGAAGCTGGGTATAGTAGTGCACGCCTATAATCCCAGTGATTTGGGAGGCTAAGGGAGGAGGATTACAAGTTCAAGGCTAACCTCAGTAACTTAGCAAGGTCCTAAGCAACTCAGCAAGACTTTGTCTCAAAATAAAAATAAAAGGCACAGTGGCTCAGGAGGATCAGGAGTTCAAAGCCTGTTTCAGCAATGGTGAGGCACCAAGCATCCCTGCCTCTAAATAAAATGCAAAATAGGGCTGGGGATGTGGTCCAGTGGTCAAGTGCTCCTGAGTTCAATACCCGGCATCAACATAAATAAATAAATGAAAAATTAGATAGATAGATAGATAGATAAATAAATAAATAAATAAGGGCTGGGGATGTGACCCAATGGTAAAGTGAACTTGGGTTCAATCATCAGTACAAAAAAAAAAAAAAAAACACCACCACCACCACCACAAAACCCCACAAACCCCAAACCAAAGAGAAAAATAAATAAATAACTGAAGACCAGGGAACTATGTTGCACTGAACAGTTTGAGAAACGTTGCCCTATGTGATTAGTTTTTATTGGCATCATTTCTTCCACCCTAAGAAACCAGACTCAGATTGCATGCTGGTCAGGGAACCTCGTTGGACTCGGAGAGCAAAAAGGAGGTGGGGAGTTGTTAAGGAAGGCCAATATATGAAACGGTAAAGAACATACACTAAGTCTCAAAGAACACTGTAGCCCCTAAGGGACTAGGAACACCTCAGTTGCCTAGCCAAGAGAAAGAGATAAATGAATGCCTTTAAAAAGGGAAGAAGGGTCCAGAGTGGTAGTGGACACCTATAATCCTAGTAACTCAGGAGGCTGAAACAGGAGGTTCGAAAGTTCAAAACTAACCTCAGCAACTTAGCAAAGCCCTAAGCAACTTAGTGAGAACCTGTCTCAAGATAAAGTGTTTGCTTAGCATACATTACACAAAGCCCCAGGTTTGATCCTACACACCTCCAACAACAAAATCCACATCAATAGGACAGTAATCATCCTACTCCTAAATTGCCCAAAGACACCCTCACCCCATGCTGAACTCAGGATCTTATACATATTAGACAAACTCTACCACTGAGCTACATACCCAGCCCCACCCTCACCCCTTTTTTGCGATAGAGTCTCACTAACCTAAGCTGCCTTGGAACTTGTGATCCTCTTACCTTGGCCTTAAGAGTTTCTGGGATTGCAGGTGTGTCTCAACATGCCTAGTTCCAAAAACTTTTTTATTGGCAGGGGGTAAGGGGTTACGGGGGATTGAACCCTGGGGTGCTTTGCCACTGAGCTACATCCCCAATCCTTTTTATTTTAAGACAAGGTCTTGCTAAATTGCTGAGGCTGGCCTCAACCTTGAGATCCTCCTGCCTCAGCTTCCTGAGTCACTGGTATATACCACCACAACCAATTCCAAAGATTTTTTAAAGGAAAACACATATACAAAAAAAGAATGAACAATACTGTATTCCTCCACAGTGGCCCTTGTCACTTGGAAGACAACAAGAGTAGGTAGTCTAAAACACTAAAAGGTATTTTCTTTAAAAGCTTTATTTTTCAGTTTTGCTTTACCTTACATTCTGTTGCCTATTCTGTAAGAAAACATAAATGCTTTGGGTAAAAAGGAGAGCTGAATGGAAATGAAAAGCTTTATGTTTGAAGTTTTTTTTTTTTTTTTTTTTTAATTTTTTTTAAACACATCTTTCCTTTCACTTCTACGGAGAACTGAACTACATTTATTTATGCTTTATTTCCTTAAAGCCCCAAAGATGTCTGTTTCCATTAATGTTATCATGCAAAAATGGAGAGGTATAAAGGCATGTCCCAAGAAGGGTACAAAAGCTAAGGTGGAAAAGAAGCACCAAAAGAGGGTGTGGGGTAGAAGAAGACAAGTTAGCCAAAGGTTAACAAACAGTATTTTAAGAAAATTAAAATAAGACCTCATACAGAAGTTCTTAAATTGTACCTGATTAAAAAAAAAAAAAAAAAAAAAGTCCCTGGGAAGACAGCCACTTACTCAGTCATAATCAGCAGCTCTTAGATGCCATGTACTGGATCACAAACTCCAGAGACAAGGCTGGTACGGTAATAGTTAAAGAACCACATGAGAGTCCTGAACGTATGACCTAGGCTTCATTAAGGAGACTCATTCTACTAACAATTGTTGGAGCCAGGCACAGTGGCACATGCCTATAATCCCAGCAAGGCAGGAGGAATACAAGTTCAAAGCTAGCCTCAACAACTTAGCCAGGCCCTAAGCAATTTAGCAAGACCATGTCTAAAAATAAAAAACCCTGGGTTCAATCCCCAGTCCACCCCCTTCCCCCATATCAAAATGTTAGTAAGTGCCCTCTCAATAATTTCCTTGAAAAGCTTTTCTGATTTGCAATAGAAAGCCAATGAAGATTTAACAACTATCCCGTTTAGAGACTTTCAAATACTTTCAAAAGCTGAAGTGGTTTTGAAACATGAACATGAGGCTGGTCAGGCTAAAGACAAAGAAGAGCAAGACAGGGCCCAACTGTCTGTTTCTCCAGGTTCACAGGGCTAAGTCTCCTGAGAGAATTGTGAAAACTCACATGGATAATTCAAAACAATAGATAACTCACCAATTTGATATCCAGCATTGAGATGAACATTCTTTTTTTTTTTTTTGGGGGGGGGGGTACTGAGCATTGAACTCAGGGGCACTCAATCACTGAGCCACATCCTCAGCCCTATTTTGTATTTTATTTAGAGACAGGGTCTAACTGAGTTGCTTAGCACCTCACTATTGCTGAGGCTGGCTTTGAATCCACGATCCTCCTGCGTCAGCCTCCTGAGCCGCTGGGATTACAGGCATGCACCACTGAACCCAGCTGAATAGTGTTGTTTTTTTTTTAATATTTATTTTTTAGTTGTACACATACCTTTATTTTGTTTTTGTTTTTTTTTATGTGGTGCTAAAGATCGAACCCAGGGCCTTGCATGTGCTAGGCGAGTGCTCTATTGCTGAGTCACAACCCCAGCCCAGAATAGAGTTTTTAGTAGTACATTTTTCTATCTTTATCATCAATAAATGTAAATATATCATCAATAAATATACATCCTCTAATTGATAAAATATGATATTTAAAGTTTGTAAACCCTTATCATCTAAAAGTAAGGAGAAATTTTCAGAAATTTCCATGAGCATTTAGCGTATGCCATGATCTATTTGGAGTATTTTATATTTCATTCTCATATCTATTCTCATTTTTTCAAATGAATAAAAACAGAGATGAAGTAACTTTTTTTTTTTTTTAAAGAGAGAGGAGAGGGAGAGGGAGAGGGAGGGATAATTTTTTTTTTAATATTTATTTTTTAGTTTTCGGAGGACACAACATCTTTGTTTGTATGTGGTGCTGAAGATCGAACCCGGGCCGCACGCATGCCAGGCAAGCGCGCTACCGCTTGAGCCACATCCCCAGCCCTGAGATGAAGTAACTTTTTCAAGAACACAGAGAGCCAGGCAATCACAGAGTTGGTATATAAAGTCAGGTCCACTGGGTGAAAAGCCTGCTTCGGGGTTAAAAACTGTCTCCAGTGGGGCACTGGTGGCACAGGCCTGTAATACCAGCAGCTTGGGAGGCTGAGGCAGGAGGATCAAGAGTTCAAAGCCAACCTCAGCAAAAGCAAGGTGCTGAGCACAGCTCAGTGAGACCCTGTCTTTAAAGAAAATAAAAATAGGGTTGGGGATTTGGCTCAGTGGTTGAGCACCAGAGTTCAATCCCTAGTACCTCCCCCCCGCCCTCCAAAAAAAAGCTTTCTCCAGGGGCTAGTATATAGTTCTTTGACAGACTGAATGGCCCCTTCTCCCAAAAAATAGAAAAGAAAAAACTCCAAAGCGATTGCCAAGAAAGTTCACACATATAAACCAAAGAAAAGACTGTTTAAATGGCAAGGACCATAAAGTTGAGTCTGACTATTTTTCTAAGGGAACCTTCCAAGTACACAAATATACAAAATCTCAAATATTATAAGTCTTTTCAAGAAATATGATTAAGGGCCTGGGGCTATAGCTCAGTGGCAGAGCGCTTGCCTAGCATGTGTGAGGCATGATGAGTTTGATCCTTAGCACTGCATAAAAATAAAGAAAGAAATATGATTAAGGACAGCGAAACTCCTTCTATTACAAGGTAGAGGTATGACTTACAATGAGTTAATTAGCACCTGTGTCAGTTCCCTTACCTGTAAGCAGTTAAACTATATTTACATATATATGTATATATGTATATTTACATATATATATGGACCAGATAGATGCCTAAAATACAATCTAGCCACTACAAACTTTGAACAGAGAAATAAGCAATAGAAATGACCTTTTAAAACTTGTGCTTGTGCCAAATTATAAAAAGGTGATATTGTTGTATTATATAGAAAGCCAGGAGTGATTATTGATTCCAATAATAAGCTGTCCTATGTAGACACAATACCAAAATTCATAGTGTAAACTAATATACACATCTTAGAACCACAATGTGTGTCTTTCATTATGCAAGTGTAAGGAAATTACTAATCAGAGTAAGTTCCCAAATGATTAAAATATGCTTATGTATGTAAAAGTTGAATTACTTTTATTCTTAATCATTAGTTCATTGCAATTTTTCTTTTCTTTTTTTTTTACTTTTTGTATAACTCATTTGCTGTGGAGGTTTAGTTTATTTTTAAATATCAATTTTTAAAATAAACAGAAATGAAAATTTTTTTAAAAAGTGTGCTTAGTTCTGGGTTTCACCTATTTAGTGCTGGCGCTTTTACACATCTTATTTTATTTATTATATCAGCCTTTGAGGTAGTCAATCTGCTATTAGTGGTGGTGTGTGCACCTAGTATCCTGGATTAGAATCTGATGGCAACACCCATACCCTTACTGTTGGTTCCCAAAGAGAATGGGGGTAAGTTAAGCAGGCACAATAAAGCACACAATAAATTCCCTTCTTTCTTGTCCCACCATTTCCAGAATACCCCCTTCCACTGTAGTAAGCTGTGCTTGTTGGAACAATCTAGGTCCTGAACTGTATCAGGCTTCTGACTTGTCTTGGTCAACAGGGATAAGACTTAACACTTTGTGGTAGAAAAATCCCCTTTTCTTGCACACCACACCTGTAATCCCAGCGAATCGGTAGGCTAAGGCAGGAGGACTGTGAAGTCAAAGACAAACTTAACAACTTAGTAAGGTCCCCAAAAACTCAGTGATATCCTGTCTCAAAATAAAAAATAAAAAGGGCCGGGAATGTTGCTCAGTGGTTAAGCATATCTGGGTTCAATCCCCAGTGCCATCCCCCAAAAATAATCCCCTTCCCTTTCCTTGTATTTGCTCTTTAGTTACTTACCTAGTCTATTTCCATGATTCAGATTTAAGTTTGGGGCTTTGACTCCTTATTGACTAATGAGTCATCTATGTGTGTCCTCTCCATGACCCTAGTAAAAACAGATCTTAATCTCATCTCCACAATGCTCAGAACCCTGAACCTGTCTGTAGTGGCAACTTTTTTTTTTTCTCAGCTTCTTTAAAAGTTGTGATAATCACACTGTTGTGCAATGTGGCTACAATTTTTAAAGCATTCTTCTTTCACAAGGATTTTTTTAAGTACCAGGGATTGAACTCAGGAGCACTCAACCACTGAGTCACATCCCCAGCCCTATTTTGTATTTTATTTTATTTTTAAATTTTTATTTAGTTTTTCAAAGAGAGAGAGAGAGGTAGAGAGAGAGAATTTTTAATATTTATTTTTTAGTTATCGGCGGGCACAACATCTTTGTTTGTATGTGGTGCTGAGGATCGAACCGGGGCCGCACGCATGCCAGGCGAGCGCGCTACCGCTTGAGCCACATACCCAGCCCCTTCTATTTTATTTAGAGACAGGGTCTCACTGAGTTGCTTAGCACTTTGCTTTTGCTGAGGCTGGCTTTGAATTTGCAAACCTCCTGCCTCAGCCTTTCAATTTGCTGGGATTACAGGCGTGTGCCACCACACCTGGTTCACAAAAATTCTTAATCTGCTACTCTCATATCTCTTTGAAACTGGAAGAGGTCTATGAACCCTATCTAATCTAAACAGTGTGAAGATGAACACTAAGGTTTCCTGAAAATAAACAAACGAACAAACAAGTATAAACTCGCAACTTTCTTCAGATTCTCTGAGGGGCTCATGACCAATGTTAGATTTATCCCCTTAACTCCCTCCCTTCCCTAGAGTATAGGACTAGACTATCACTAAATCATCTAAAAATATAACTATGCTTTTTCTGAAAAGATTTCAAACAGTTATCTATTTGCCTACAATATATATGATACACTTGGAAAAGACTCAGTATTAACCTCAGCTCTAAATTTTTGTTAATGAAATGAAAATTTCAACTGTTACCATTTTGTAAACTAACAACAAGTTTCTCCTCTCTTTTATATTTATATCCCCAGAACACCAGGAATAAAGATAACACACATTAGACCTTCAACTGTTGAACTAAACCTAACCCCCACACTCACCTACTAATTCTTAAAACTTTCCAGGACATAGACATTTTTTTCTTTTGTCGTCTTTTTGTTTTTTTGGAGACAGGGTCTTGCTACGTGGCCTGTGATCCACGCTGATCTGGAACTTCTAGACTCAAGTGATCCTCCTGTCATAGCCTTCCAAATAGCTACAACTATTTAACCTCAGTTCTAAGGCAGGAGGATCCGTAAGTTCAAAACCAGCCTGGGTAACTTTGTAAGACTGTCTCAAAATAAAATTTACAAAAGTTAGGGATGTACTTCAGTGGTAGAGCACCCTGGTTCCACCCCCAGTACTGCAAAAAAAAAAAAAAAAAAGCAGGTGAGGGGGTTGACTGAGGGTGCAGATCAATGGTAACGAGTTTTCCTAGCATGTGTATAGCCCTCATGTTTAAGACAAAATGCTTCCCCCTCACTAGTAGAGATTAAACCTAGGGCCTTATGCTAGGCAAGAGTTCTACCAATGACCTACATCCCAGTCCTATTATTTATTTATTTTGGAGGTGATAGGGATTGAACCCAGGGTCGCTTTGCCACTGAGCTACATCCCAGCTCTTTTTATTTTGAAACAGGGCCACACCAAGTTGCTCAAGGCCTCATTAAATTGCCGAAACTAGCCTCAAACTTGTGGTCCTTCCGCCTCAATCTCCTGAGTTGCTGGGATTACAGTCACGAGCCACAAAGCCTGGTCTGTTTATTTTTATAGAGAAACACATTTTGTGTTACTTCCTACCAGAATCTTTCTTTTCTTTTCGGTACTGGGGATTGAACCCAAGGATGCTTAACCACTGAACCACATACTTAACTCCCCCCACCCCGCCCTTTTAAGTTGCTTTATATCTTTATTTTTATGTGGTGATGAGGATTGAACCCAAGATTGAACCCAAGTCCTCGCATGTGCTACACGAGCGCTCTACCGCTGAGCCACAACTCCAGCCCCCAGCCCCCGCCACCGCCCCTTTAAAGACAGGCTCTTGCTAAATTGCTTAAGGCCTGGCTTTGAACTCATGATCCTTCTGCCTTAGCCTCCCAAACTGCTGGGATTACAAGTGTGAACTACAGTGCCTGGCTTCTACCAGAATCTTTCTATGCATGTACTAAGATGCATACACAAATATACAGAACTATTACCAAATTCAGTATCATACTCTATATAATACTACTTTTCTCACTTTATAAACATTTTGGGGGGAGTATGGGCAGCCCATATTTAAGGATCAGAGCTAGAATTGGCTTAAAGCTTGATTTGCAAATAGTATTCTTACCTATGTGTCACAATAAATATAACACTATTTCTTACAGTCGACATTGATTATTAAATCTTCTAAAGTTTTACAAACTGTAAAACTTCACAAACTGCCTCAGCCTTCTGATTTGCTGGGATTACAGGTGTGTGCCACCACACCTGGTTGGGGCTGGGTGAGTTGGACTCTATTCTCATCTTCCTCCCTGATCTGTCATCTTCTATTTCATTCTATGATATTTCCAAATGACTACACTGCATCTAAATAAGAGATCATATCCACCTCTGAGGCACCCCATTTTGGGTATGCTCAGATGAAGCAGTCAGGGAATGCAAAATACATTTTTAAAACCTCTTTTTCTGGGCTGGTGTTGTGGCTTAGCAGTAGAACGCTCGCCTAGCACATGTGAGGTGAGGCCCTGGGTTCTATCCTCAGCACCAAATATAAATAAATAAAATAAAGGTATTGTGTCCAACTACAACTAAAAAAAAATAATAATAATAATTAAAAAAATAAAATAAAACCTCTTTTCCTAAAAAAAAGTCTCTTTTCCTACTTTTTCTCAAATACTCTCAAAGTAATTTCTCAAATCCTTATTAAGCAGTTCCTCTCTTCCCCACACAATTCCCTGCTGGATTAAGGGTGATGAAAGAGGAAAAGGAAAGCAATCTCCTCCTTTCTAGAGCTCCTCCTGTTTCCTTCCCACAGCAGCACTATTGGTGGAGAGCAACAAATTGTTGGATGTAGCAGTAGCAATTTATAAGTGGTGGTAGCTAAGCTAATGTGCAGTTATGTCTGGATAGAACTGTGAATAGAATGTATCTTTCTAGTTTAAACCTACTGTTCCAGAAGTAGGGGTTCAATACTTGCCTCATATGAGCAAAATTCAATCCCCAGTACTAGGGGAAACAGAAGTAAGGCCTCTAAAGCCACAAAGGAACTGTGACACCAGACAGGGCACCTAATCTAAACATGAGAGAGTGGTTAATCAACTCTTCCATAATATTCATGTGCCACTTGCTCAAATCTGGCATGTTTTAAGGCCACCAATTCCTCCTCAGCTTCACTGCCCTGCCAGAAGGCCAAATCTGTCTCCTCTAGTGAGTCACTACTTCTCCTCTCTCCAACTGCATTTTGATTTCAGCCCACTTGTGCATCTCATCAGGGCTGCACCATATGTTAGTACTATGTAGGCAGAATGTGACTAATTTTCTTCCTAAAACACTGTCAGAGTTACTTTTAAAATTACCTTACAATCTTGATGCCTCTGAAGAGTCATTATCACACATAACCTTCTAGAAATTACTTTATAATTATTTTTCTGGGTGCTCAAAAGAGGTTCTTCAGTATTTCCACTTCCATTTTCCAGATAAGGGAACTAAAATGAAGAGAATGGATTAACTGATCCCAATTCCACAACCAGTCACTGCAACTTGGACTTTCTTGAATCACAGTTAAAAAAAAAAAGGCAAAATAAGTCACAGTTTACAAAATACTTTTTTAATTGGGAATCTCTCTCTCTCTCTCTATATATATATATACACACACACACACACACACACACACAGACACTCTCACACTCTCTCTCTCTTTTTTTTTTTTTTGCAGTGGTATTTAAACCCAGGGGTGCTTTATATCCATCCCCACCCCTTTTGAGCAGAGTCACCCTAAGTTGCCCAGGCTGGCCTTGAACTTGAAAGAGCCTGCCTCAGCCTCCCAAAGTAGCTTGGATTATAGGTATTCACCACTTTGCTCAGCTGTTGTTTTCAAAGTGATTATGACCAAATGGTTTCATGATATCTGCCTGAGTAGCTTAGGTAACAACAATTGAATTGACCCATAGGCCCTAAATATTTTTCTAATTGATAGAAATCAGAAATGGGTGAAACTAAGAACAGTAGAATGAATCAGACATAACTTTCCTATGTTCACTTATGAATACACGACCAGTGTAACTCCATATCATGTACAAACACAAGAATGGGAAATTATACCCCATGTACGTATAATATGTCAAAATACATTATAGGGGCTGGGATTGTGGCTCAGTGGTAGAGCGCTCACCTAGCACGTGCAGGGCCCTGGGTTCGATCCTCAGCACTACATAAAAAATTAATAAAATAAAGGTATTGTGTCCAACTATAACTAAAAAATAAATACTTTAAAAAAATACATTCTACTGTCATGTATAAGTAAAAAGAAGAAATAAAAAATTTCAAAAAAGGTTTCTCAAATTATCCAGATACTTCAGGTCCTATGCTCATTCTAGTAACTGTTACAAGGTGGTAGTTTGTTGTTGCATTAAGACTTCCCTCTCTAATAATAATATTCTTCAAAGGATAATATCAATTGCAAAATATTAAAGGGACTGTAAGTACTCATTAACACTGAATATTGAACATGTCCTTTTAAAAAATATTTTTACTTATAGATGGACATGATACCTTTATTCTATTTACTTATGTTTATGTGGTGCTAAGGATCGAACCCAGTGCCTCCTGCATACTAGGCAAGTATTCTATCACAGAGTTACAGCCCCAGCCCCAGAACATGTCCTTTGAATACAGCAATTCCAGTTTTAAAAATACAGCCTTCAAGTAAATCTGTATATAATATAGACAAAGAATGTAAAGGGGCATTCATAAGAACAGAGATTGTAATAGCAAAACCGAGAAACATATGCCTATTGATTGGAGGCTAAATAAATTATAACCATACAACAGAACACTTTGTAGCTATTAAAGAGAATATGGCAGCTGATTTATCAGGGTATCTTTACATAATAAGAAAGGAATTACACATGGCTTGTATAGGAACAGAATAATCTTGGGAAGGATAAAGAAATAACTGCACCGCAGTTTTATACCTAGAGTACTGGTTAAATTTTTTACATGTGGATGTTACCATGTAAAAATGTAACATAAACTATGTAGATGTAAAAAATTCTACATGTTTCTTAAACAAAATTCTTGAAACTACAAAGCATAAAGTAAAAACAAACAAAAAAACAAACAACCCCCCACCTCAACCTGTGCTCTGTTCCAAAACAAGCATTAGGATTACTTTTGTAATTTCTTTTTTCTTCCTATGCCTTAAATGATTTTATGGAACTGCTACTGACCAGGTAAATCAGGAATGTATTACATGTGAGCTAGATAATTATATCATACCATTTAAAATTACCCAAGCAACTCAAATGATGTTCATGTAGCTCAGACTGCAAATCTTATGTCTGGCCTATTTAAAAAGTTTAAGGCTATTTTCAATCACTCAGCTGCATATCTATGTGTACATTTTCTTCAATCAACCTTTTCTGCCAAGGCAGAGTGCAACATTAGCTGGATTCCAGTAAGGAAGGAGAGGGACAGGGTGAGATAATATGTCAAAACAAGTTCTATAAATACAGCTTTTGGCCTAGTATCTCAAAAAGGAATCAAAACAGCTTCAAGCTTAAAGAGAAAAATCCTACAGTCCTGCAATGTCTTACTTGACAGCTCTGGAGAAGAGGCCCAGGATCTGGAATCTTGTTTCTCACACTGTATCTCTTCTCCGTCTCCCTAATCTGAGAAGGAGGCTTGATTCAATTGTAGAATTTATCACTCCAAGACCACATCTCCCCTGCCTCCTCCCTTATCTTACCCCCACACTACCCAACATTTGCTGCAATATCCTCTCACTATGCTCAGTCACCTCTTAGGAAGACATGACTAACACAGATAATATATACCAGTCCTTCCACAGCACCTAGCACCTATCTATCTTCCATCATCTCCAAGATCCTTAACCAAGCAGCCAAGAACCCTGCCTGTACCATCTGCCCCAACTTTACCCCAAACACATGGCCATTCAAGCAGGATGTATCCATATGGTATTATCTCAGGAGGTTTGTCTTGTGTTGAAAAGCAGGAAACTTCATTCAGTCTCTTTTATGTTGTTGTTGTTCTTTTTGTTTAGTTGTTGATGAACCTTTATTTTATTCACTTATTTATATGCCATGCTGGGAACAGAACCCAGTGCCTCACACATGTGGCAAGCACTCTACGGCTGAGCAAGGATCCCAGCCCTCTCTTTATATTCTTAATACTTCAAAACCAAAAATTACTTTTCTGTGCAGATACTTTTTGAGACAGGTTATTTGTCAGAAAGTAAAAACTTACACCTCTGGTTCAGCCAGTCAGGGAGTATCCTAAGTATAGCTTCATTGACTCCCAAGGACCAATTTTAAATATCTACATATTACCACTTTTTTAAAAAAGATGACTTCAGCCAGGCACGATGGTACAAGCCTGTAATTCCAGTGTCTGGGGAGGCTGAGGCAGGAGGATTGCAAGTTCAAAGCCAGGCCTCAGCAACTTAGGCCCTATGCAACTTAGCAAGACACTGTCTCAAAATAAAAAATAAAAAGGGCTGGGCCTGTGGCTCAGTGGTTAAGCAGCCCTGGGATCAATCGGCATTAACCAAAAAAAAAAAAAGTGATTTATTTCAACTATCATGCTTTCCTCACTCTCCAATTATGCTCATAAAAGAGCTTCTCACATTTAAATACCCACTTATATGACTTCCATCTTCTCCTTCAAATCACTTCTAAAAAATAATCTTAACTGTTTCACAAAATTGAATTTGTCCATGCTTTGATTTCAGTTTTACAAAAACAAGATATTTAGAAAACGGAAGATCAACCAAAAAAATTCACATTTATAATCCCAGAACTAAAGAGGATGAAAACACACACACACACACACACACACACACACACATATACAGAAATGCAACTCCTGTCCTTATAGAGTTTATGATCTTAGCCAGGCATGATGGCGCATGCTTGTAATCCCTGTAGCTCTGGAGGTTGAGGCAGGAGATAGAGAGTTCAAAACCAGCCTCAGCTATCAGTGAGGCCCTAAGCAACTTAGCAAGGCCCTGTCTCTAAATAAAATATAAAAAGGGCTGAGAATGTTGCTCAGTGGTTAGGTGCCTCAATCCCTGGTACCAAAAATAAACAAACAAAACAAAACAAAAACAAATATTTACTCCAAGTCTATTAGGTACCCAACCCCAGATTTGGAATCATATTATTGCTTTCCAATACCAGTTTTAACCCTCACTAGCCAGGTAACTTTAAACAAACTATTAAAACTTTACATCTATGTTTTCTTGTGTGAAAAATTGTTACAAAAAGAGTACCTACCACACAGGATATTTCTTAGGATTAAGGATTTATATGGGTAAAGAGCATTTAAAACACTTCCTGGCACAAAGAAATTGTTCAATAAACATTTTGTTATTATAATTCCAGGCACTAAGCTTTGTACCTATATTGGGAAAGTATGAGTCCCAAAGAAGAGTTTTCTTTTAGAAATGACTATATCTCTTTAAAATGTGTCACCTAAAATATCAGGGAAGTATTTCCTAAAGGAGGTAATAAAGCAGTGACTGGATGACAGATCAACCTCCAACTGGCCTTTTCAGTGGCCAGTGTAAATAAATATACAGAACTTTTCAATATGGAATACTGAACCACTTATTCTAAAAACATTATGTATAAACACTTATCTATTCCCCTCATCATACCAAAAAAGATCTATATATGTTTTCAAAATGGATATAGTAGAAAAACATAAACTAATAAAATGAGCCCAAGATGTGGTGCTAAGGATCGAACTCAGTGCCTCACAAGTGCTAGGCAAGAACAAGAACAAAGGGAAAGCTGAAATACAGATGTGTCAGCCACAGTGTCATTTGCTTGAGCTACAAAATCAAAAGGCTGTCATTCAATTTAATCATCAATGACAGCCCTATCTAGAACATACAATATTCATAGCATATAAGTCAAGTACTAAGAACAGTCCAGAAGATGAAGCTAATACAACACCACACTCAACAGTTTCAGTAAGTCTTTTTGTGTGTGTGTGTGTGTGTGTGTGTGTGTGTGTGTGGTGCTGGGGATCGAACCCAGGGCCTTGTGCATGGTAGGCAAGCACTCTACCAACTGAGCTATATCCCCAGCCCAGTTTTAGTAAGTCTTAAGGAGATACTAGGCATGGTGGCACACACCTATAATCCTAGCTACCTGGGAAGATGAGGCAGGAGGATCTTAAGGGCCAGCCTAGCCAACCTGTTTCAAAATGAAAAATAAATGGGCTGGGAATGTAGCTCAGTATTTGCCCAGCATGCATGAGTTTAATCCCCAGCACCAGAAGGGGAAAACAAAAGATTTAAGTGTGCAGAACCCATCCATCCCAAGCTCAGGGGGCATAAATACACAAATATCCTGGACAGTTTCCCAACATACTCTCCGTAAAACTTACAAAGAAAAAATTCAAATTCTTAAGATATAAGTGGCCTACCTATTAAGTATTTACTTAATATTTTTTTTTAAAGAGAGAGAGAATTTTAATATTTATTTTTTAGTTTTTAGCAGACACAACATCTTTGTTTGTATGTGGTGCTGTGGGTCGAACCCGGGCCGCACGCATGCCAGGCGAGCGTGCTACCGCTTGAGCCACATCCCCAGCCCCTTACTTAATATTTTTATCAGCAAATTAATTCTTTGGAATTTTGAAATACTCTTTTTGCCTCTTGAAGGTAATGATACCCAGACCCGAGGCCCTAAACACATTATATCTGAAGCCAACAATGAGCAAGTTACAGAATAGATTCCTAATTGTTCCTTAGAGCCAGAATACATCAGCAAGTAATACCATGGAACCCCATATCCATATCACACAGACACAGGACCTGCCTCAGTAAAGCTGCTTCTCCAGCATTTAAAGTCCTTTCTTCTCCTTAACCACCAAAATTACCAATGTGTCTCATCCCCACTCAGTTGACAAGTTCTATTCTACTCTGCATGCTTGTGACTCATGGGGCTGGGGGAGGCGAATAAAAGGAAACTTAAAACAAGCAAACTTGACTTTAGACTTAAATGGAATTAGAAAATCTCACAAGCCAAGAAAGTATCCTTTTAAAATACAGAAACTAACACAATAGCATTTGAAAATAGCCTAAAATCTATCTGTCATATCCCCTAGATAGACAGGACACCAAAGGGCAATAAAAGGCCTTTATAAGGCCAAACTTGACAAGGCATACAAACTGGAGCAAAAAGCAAAGGATGCTACAAAGCCCAAAAAGGGCACTCCCCACAATTCCCTTCCCAGAAAAGCACCCAGTCAATAGCCCCTACTGCACGCACTCTTTTTCAAAAAAAAAAAAGTACACTAAATCATCTCTTAAGAAACCTTCTTAATGAGGAGTTATCTTTTTTTTTTTACTCAGGTTTTATATCATGAAATTTATATGCCAGGAATTCAGTTCTACCTCAAAAGCTGATTATTTGTGAACTGTAAAAAAGAAAAAAAAAAAAAAAAAGGAAAAAACACTACCACTTCAATGAAATGGTTTCTAAGGGAACCCAAAGACCATTTCTTTTTTCTTTTTCTAGCTGTAGATGGACACAATACCTTTTTTCTGTTTATTTTTACATGGTGCTAAGGATCGAACTCAGAGCCTCACAAGTGCTAAGCAAGCACTCTCTATCACTGAGCCACAATCTCAACCCACCCCCAAAGACCACTTCTGACACAGCATGGCACTGTCTCCCCAGGTTGTTATTTTATTAAAACAATACAAATCTCACCTCTCCAGCTCATCCCTAGATTCTGAGACATTTTCTATAATTTATAAATGATGAATCCAAACAAAACAAAAAAGACAAACAGGTAGGTCACCTCTTTCACTTGAAAACCTTAGTCCTCCCCAGAAATGTACATAGACAGACAGATGGATGCACATAAGAACACAAACTGTGAGCCCTGGATGAGTCCTGAGCAGGTCTGAGGCAGTGTGGGTGCACAGGGCAGCCGCGCGGCCTAGCTAGTAGGCTGCTCCTGCTGTTGCTGTACAAATATAGAAAGCTAAAAAGTGGAACAGCAGCTTCAGCAGAACAGACTCTGCTCCATGCTCAGAGGGAGGAGCAGGGAACAAACAGCTTTTCCCATACATGGTTGCTAAAAGGGGGCCATTAGTGAAAGCCCAATTATCTCACACACATGCATTCTGTTCACATGCTCTGGACAAAAAGCAGAAACACATAGGCTGGCACTTGAAGGAAGGTTTGAGAGAATCTATTTCAGTCAAAGAATATCTCAATAATTTCAGTCACTTACCTCAGCCATGGGAAATGGAAAAACTTTACTAGGTCAGATTCTTACTAGATCAGCAATAGCCATGAGGTTCAATTTATCATTTAAATCTTACAATTTAATGTGCAAAAAAAGTTGTTCCCCATTTGTATGAGCAATCTTAAATCTTTATTGATCCTTTGCTGCCTCCAGAATGAAGGTCTCATTCCAATTCAGAATGTGTGGGGGCCCCTCCCAACCTCCCAGTTGGTATAAGTTAAAATAAATTCTGATATAACTTTTAAAATTATTTCCCAAGTACCGGCTTATGTAACCAAAAGTCAATAATTTATGTTCCAAATTATTTTATTTAGAACAATTCAGGAATTTCATCTCAATGAGAAATACATGAAAAGTTTAATTTCTGACCATATTAAGCTCTTCAAAGATTAAAAAAATCAGGTGATTGGCTAAAAGGATTGTTTTTCAGTTCTAACTAAATTAATCAAATACTCAGTGTGTGCTATTTATGTATCTATTCAATAGAACAGGGGTTGCAGCACCAATGAATATTTCTAAAATTGTTCATAAGATGACCTTATTAGATGGTTCACAATACATGACTAGTGCTAAACTGTGGAACACAAACTATCAATACTATGCATATTAAGAGCAAGAGAGTGAGGATAGACAGACCCAGACCTTCTGTGGGTCCTAACTACTTACACTCTAAGCTCAGCTGTGACATCATCAATACAGGATTTGGACTACATTTTTAAGGTCTCCCAATTTCTGTAATTCCAACATAAAATATTTCATGTGGCATAAAATTAATATCACAGGGCTACTTCTGCCTACTTTAGAGAAAATATATTCTAAAGAATGTTAAAAACCGGGCTGGGGATGTGGCTCAAGCGGTAGCGTGCTCGCCTGGCATGCGTGCAGCCCGGGTTCGATCCTCAGCACCACATACAAACAAAGATGTTGTGTCAGCCGAAAACTAAAAAAAAAAAATAAATAAATATTAAAAACTTCTCCCTCTCTCTCTCTCTCTTAAAAAAAAAACAAAAAAAAAAAACTGGGGTCAAGGGGGCTGGAGTTGGGGATCAGTGGTAGAGTGCTCTCCCTAGCGCACGTGAGGCACTGAGTTCATTCAAACCTCACACCCCCACATTAAAAAAAAAAAGGGGGGGGGGGGTCAGGGATATAGCTTCGTTATAGAGTGCTTGCCTAGCATGCACAAAATATAAATAAATAAATATTCAGACCATAACTAACATCCACTATAACATCTCTCACGTTACATTCCTTGGAAAACACTTTTTTATCTGACATTTCTGCCCAGCCTTTTGAACAAATTTTAAACTACTCCTTAAAAAATAATAAAATAAAAAATATGCCATAGGGAAACAAATGGTGGGACTAGAAATGATGCTGATATACTCTGTGATCCTTGATTAGGAAATACTGCTATGTCATCCAGTCATCAAAGGGAGCTCCTGAGAAAAAAGCATTGATCAGCTCCTCTCAATAAGGGAAGCATGCGGTATTTGTGTGTGCACCATCCCAAGTTCATGGGGCATAAATACACAAATATCCTGAATAGCTCCAACAATATATTCTAAAATTTATTTATTTATGGTATTGGGGATTAAACCCAGGGTCACTTAACCACTGAGCCACATCACCAGCCCTTTTTTAATATTTTATTTAAAAACAGGGTCTCACTGAGTTGCTTAGGGCCTCATTAAGTTGCTGAGGCTAGCTTTGAACTTGCAATCCTTCTGCCTCAGCCTCCCAAGCTGCTGGGATAATAGGCATACGCCACTGCCCCCTGGCTACTCCTTAAAACTTAAAAATAAGCTGAGGAAGTTCAAAGCCAGCCTCAACAGTGAAGCGCTAAGCAACTCAGTGAGATCTCTAAATAAAATACAAAACAGGACTGGGGATGTGGCTCAGTGGTCAAGTACCCCGAGTTCAATCCCAGGTTAATCCCTGCCCCCCCCCCCAAAAAAAAACAGCAAACTTGAATTCTCAATCACACTACCCAGGTCTCCCAGTCCAAGACAGAGAACCCTGGCAATGCCCTATAAGAAAAAAAAAGAAAGAAAGAAAAGAAAAGAAACACAGCAGGATTCCAGAAGTGGAAGCACAGCCAGACACCGTGGCATCTCAGCCTCAGCAACTTACTGAGGCCATAAGACAAAATAAAATATTGAAAGCATGGTGGTGGTGATTGGGAATGTAGCTCAGGGGTAGAGTGGCCCTGAGTTCAATCTCCACTACTGGGAAGAAAAAAAAATGAGAAAAAAAGAAATTTCTTTTTTTTTTTTTTTATATTTATTTTTTAGTTATCGGCGGATACAACATCTTTTTTTTGTATGTGGTGCTAATGAGGATCGAACCCGGGCCGCACGCATGCCAGGCGAGCGCGCTACCGCTTGAGCCACATCCCCAGCCCAAGAAATTTCTTAAGTGTGTTGAAAGATATTCCACCAGACAGTTTCTTTCTTGCCAGGTTCTTCTTTTTTATTTTCTTTTATTTTTAAAGGTAAAGCTTCCAGTGTCCTACTTCTAATCCTACTTTGTACCTAAAGAACAGGAGGCAGGTACAGAGGGGGAAGAGATCTAAAGCATGCAGACTAAAATGAAGAAAACTGATAAAAGGCAGGCAAAGAAAGAAGCTGCAAGAGAGGCATATGAGAATGGCTACTGCCCTATACCTCAATTGATAAAAAAAAAATATTAGATAAAACAAAAGACTAGCCTTCACCTAAGAAAAAAAGTGCCCATCACTGAACCACTTAAGCCTAAAATTTTTAGGTTCTCATGGCAACCTAAGTCAGCACACTGCAAATACTGTATATAAAGCACATATTTAGAGGCTTAACTAGTAAATTCAAAATGTGACATATGTGCAATGTGGGCGACAACATTATTCTGGGAACTTTAACTTTAAAATCTTCCAACTTTTATTTGCAGTCCCAAAGATGATATAATAGAGTTAACTATGGAGAGGGTGTAAGCTCAAGAAAAAAAGGTACAAAGAATATAAATAGAAACAAAGAGATGAAAGACAAGAAGAAAATTCAGACTATCAGGAAAAAAAAAAAAGTGAACATCTCTCCCACTGTGAATCAACCTGTAAATAAAGGCTTAAAAAGTAAGATTTCTGAAGACATACATCAAGATAGCATTGGGAACTTCCTTTATGTGAGCTTAGTCTAAAGAGGACATGGTCACAGAACTGACAGTTTGGCAAATGTGGCACCGATTGCACAGCAGTCTAAAGAGAACAGTGTTTTCTTTCTCTCTTCTAGGAGTTCATAGAACATGGCCATTTAAAACTAAGAAGCAATATCAGAACAAAAGGATGGCTATGGTGTCTGGGGATTGTGAGAGGAAGACCAGACTTTAGGAAGAAAAATTAGAATTACAAACCTACTAGTAAAGAGATGTCAAGATTATGTCTCACAAAAAAAAAAAAAAATGAAGATGTAATACCCAATTTTCTCAGACAGTAAATGACCTGTGGGAAGGTTACCTCCACCTATCTGCCCATAAAAGCTCCGTTTTGACCCATGCATATCTCTTGAAAATATTTTAAGATGTTATGGCTGCTACCTACCTTAAAAACACATTTTCTGTTAGCTCACTGGTAGAGAACTTGCCTAGCATATGCCCTGGATTTCAACCCCAGTATCAAAAAGAAAGCAAAACAATCCACATATCCAGGCCATTTCTGTTAAATTGTTAAACTGTTCTGTTAAATTTCTACTTTTCAATAAGAAATAAAAATAGTTTTGAATGTGACTATCTTCCTAACTCTCTAAAAGAATTTCTGAAATGAGACATTGAGTTTACATTGCTGATTAACAGCTTGTTAAAAAGTATACTACTGGGCTGAGGTTGTGGCTCAGTGGTAGAGTGCTTGCCTCGCATGTGTGAGGCACTGGGTTTTATTCTCAGCACCATGTATAAATTAATAAACAAAGGTCCATCAACAACTTAAAAAAAATGTATGCTACTACATGAGCCTGCATGGTGGCATACCCCTGTAATCCCAGCTACTTGGTAAGCTAAGGCAGAAGGACCACAAATTTCAAGGCCAGTTTGGGCAACTTAACCATACCTTGTTTCAAAATTTAATAAAGGGTAGAACACACCTGTAACCATAGCAACTTGGGAGGCCAAGGAAGGCGGGTCACAGATTTAAGACAAGCCTCAGCAATCCAGAGAGGAAGATCACGATTTAAGACAAACCTCAGCAACCTAGCGAGGCCCGGAGCAATTTACTGGGACCCTGTCTCAAAATTAAAAATTTAAAAAAGGGATGGATAGGTATGTACCTCAGTGGTGAAGCAAGCCTACGTTCAATCCCTAGTACCAAAAATAAAAATAAAAGGGCTGGGGATGCAGCTCAGTGGTAGAGCACTTACCTAATATACATGATGCCCTGAGTTCAATCCCCAGTATCAAAAAAAAAAAAAAAAAAAAAAAAAGTCATACTACCACATGAATTGCTTACAAAATAAAATTACTTCAGTACTGTCATGAGACTGAGTCTCTAAAAGTAGGAAAAGAGCACAGCATTGGGGCTGGGGTTGTGGCTCAGTATGTGTGAGGCCCTGGGTTTGACCCTCAGGACCACATAAAAATAACTAAATAAAATAAAGGCATTGTGCCCAACTACATCTAAAAAAATAAATATTAAAAAAAAAAAAAGAGGGCTGGGGATGTAGCTCAAGCGGTAGCGCGCTCGCCTGGCATGCGTGCGGCCCGGGTTCGACCCTCAGCACCACATACTAACAAAGATGTTGTGTCTGCCGGAAAAATAAAGTAAATAAATATTTAAAAAAAAAAAAAAAAAAAGAGCACAGCATTGTTCTGCTACTTAACAGACGGAGGTTCAAATAAGTTACTATCTTTGCTGAGGTTCCTAACTTGAAGTTTCCTCGGTCTATAAAATGGTGGTATGCAGCCATCTCTTACTCTCTTGCTTATCACATGTGTGTATATGTGTCTACGTCTATGTCAATGTGAGATCCAACAGAGCTAGAGCTAGTTCTTTCATTACACTATACCTTAGCATACTTTCTTATCAATGACAAATATGTATAATTAATTATTTTTATATATTTTTAGTCGTTGATAGACCTTTATTTATTTATATGTGGTTCTGGGAATTGAACCCAGTGCCTCACATGTGCCAGGCAAGTGCGCTTCGGCTGAGCCCCAGCCCCATACAATTAATTTTTATGCAAAAATGTACTCATCAAATTAACACCAAGAATAATGACTAAATGTTTTAGAATGAATGAGGAAAAGGGAATGGTATCGATTAATGCTGGGATTGAAATATTTCTTTCAGAAACATATCACATCTGCTAATGACTAAAATATCTGATTCAATTAATTACCCTGGATGTACAACAAGTAGCACTGGTGGCTATGGAATTCTATAATATTAAAAACTCAGCCACATTTTCACTATAGCATTCTCTACTGTGTTGAAGACAAGACAGCAAAGACTACAAACATTGCCAACAGCATTTTTACTGTAATTTTCTAGTAAGACAAAAATAAAAAATAATATTGGGAACCAAAGTCCCATTTTAGGGACATTTCAAGGAAAGGAATCTATGATTATAAGAAATTAAAAACATTCCTACGTATCTTTTTTTTTAATATCTATTTTTTAGTTATAGGAATCTCTTTTATTTTTATATGGTGCTGAGGATCAAACCCAGTGCCTCACGCTTGGTAGGCGAGCACTCTACCTCTGAGCCACAACCCCAGCCCATTTCTGCATATCTTATTAGAAAATGTATGTGTGGACTTAAACTAAAAGGTACTTTTAAAAACCTCTAGCTAATAACCTTAACTATAATAATCCACAACTACTTTTCAAGCACTTCTGAAAGAACACAAAATAAAAACTGAAGCACTCACTGGTAATTAAATACTCACTAGTATTAAATAATTGAAACACTGAGCAACGTGACATTCAAAAAGTGGACCTACATGCCCATAATCCCGTTACTCCGGTGGCTGAGGCTACTAAGGGAAACCCTGTCTCAAAATAAAATAAAAACAGCTAAGGGCCCATTTTAGTGGTAGAACACAACAATAACAATAAAAAGAAACTAAAAATCCTTTTTCAGTGAGTAGATACAAAGAATAATTACCAAAATAATGTTAGTATAATCCCCAAATTCACTTTTGTATAAATGTATCCACTCTATTTTGTTTATTTTTATTTGCTGCTCAGGATCTAACTTAGCACCTCACACATGCTACTCAAGCTCTCTGCCACTGAGCTTACAGCCCTAGCCCATGTATCCACTCTAAACAACGACAAAAGCATTCACAAATACACCACAAAACAACTTGCCTATTTGGCTTTTGATTCTTTCAAAATATTTTTCAAGGCTTTTTTTTTTCTTTCTTTCCTTTTTTTTTTTTGGTGGTACTCGGGCATTCTACCACTAAGCTACATTCCCAGCTCCTTTTAATTTTTTATTTTGACGGAATCTCATTAAGTTGCTCAGGTTAGCCTCGAACTTGTGATCCTCCTGCCTCAGTCTCCCAAACTGTTGGGATTACAGGTATGTGTCACAACACACCAAGCTTGAAATCTTTGATATTCTTTAACTCACAATCATCTCTCCTTATTAAGCACATTTTAAAGTACGTCAGACCTAATATAGCATTTATTGTTATCTCTTCTCTCCCACTTATTAAAGGACTAGTTTGTTCCAAGTATGGCATTATCTTTTCAAAGATAAGGTTTAGGCACTATAAAATGCCTTGAAGGAATTATCTGTCTTGTCATGGCTGATAAGCAAGACTTAAATGGAGACAAACAGGCCAATGAAAAACATTCGGGAATTGTTCTGATTTAAAACCATCATTATAAAATGATGGAGGGGCCAGAATCATCTCTTTAAAATTTGAAATCTACTGTAAAACCATCTTCTCCAAGAACTCCATCAATGGGGCATTTGCCAACTAGACATGTACCTCCACATGAGGGAAGAGGCAGCAGTTGCCTGTCCAGGATGATGCAGAAGGGATTCTTTCATTGGGTAGACAAGTTTCCCTCCATGACCTTTCCAGTCCTTTCCTAACCTCAGGAACTGAGATTTCATTTAAAAAGTAGAGGCAATGTGTGGATGGAAGCAGCAGAACAGAGTTGGGAAAATGTAAAGGCCTGGGCTTCTGCTTCTAAAGTGAACTTAAGGAGTTTCATTTTGCTCATTTATAAAATCAAAATTAGAGAAGGAAAATCTGAGGCTTCAAACATTCTGATCCTATGGCTTACTTCCTCTTCCTCTTCCTCCTATGCCACCTACCACCACTTTCCCACTGCTATACCTTACCATAATTAGGCAGCTTTTTTTAAGCCTCTAATTAATGAAACACAGAAATTAAAACCTTAAACTTTCTTTTCTATTTCTTGCTCACTGCAAAATGTGCAACATTTTATCAAGAAGTAGTTAATGCCACATAGTTCTTGATATACTGGCTTTTCTTTGAACTCCAGTGACAGTTTTAACAGTGATAAATTGTAAGCAAGGAGTATGTTACCATAGGGACTCACTAGGATTTCTGGGGTGGATCCAGCAGAGTTGTTTCTTTTTTTCTTTCTTTCTTTTTTTTTGGTCAAAACACTTTCTGATATTCTAGATCTGACAATTCAGAAAGATGATCTAGGGGCTGAGGTTGTGGCTCAGTGGGAGAGTGTTTGCCTGGCATGTATGAGGCCCTGGGTTCAATTCTCAGCACAACATACAAATAAATAAATTAAATAAAGGTCCATCAATAACTAAAAACATATTTTAAAAAAAAGATGATCTGATTTTTCTTCAGCAAGTTGCCTTCAGGAAATATTACCATACACCACATATGCAATTCTGAATAAATGTGAAAAACCATTTATTGGTTCTCTCTTGAAAAAGCTAAATAGTCCCCTCTCTATTCATAAACAATTAAAATACAAACTCAAATGAAGTTTCAAGAATTTATGTATACTGTTATTTATTTCTAAACTACCAAACTGTATGAATTTTATTATTTAGTATTCTTCTAATTAAGATTTAAAAGTTCTCCGAACTTTAACAAATATTGGGCTTTCCTACATTATTACATTAGAAATATATCAGACACACAAAATTATAAAAAACAAAACTGACAGTATTGGAATATAGAAGTTAAGATCAAATTTAGATAAAGGTGATATAATTCAGGAAGATGAATGGTCACTCTGCTAGTGTGTAGCCACTTATCTCACCAGAGACCAGAGTTAAAAGATATGTTAGGCAAGGTGCTCTGGGGGCTGAGGCAGGAGGATTCCAAGTTTGAGGCCAGCCTCAGCAATTTAGTGACATTCTAAGCTACTTAGTGAGATCTTGCCTTAATAAAAAATAAAGGAATAAGTGCCTCTGAATTCAATTCCCAGTGCCTCCCCAAAAGAAGATATCTTTTTTTAATGAACATTTTAAAATTTTTGCTCTAATTAGTTATACATGACAGAATACATTTTGACACTATACACAGATGGAACACAACTTCTCATTCCTCTGGCTATACATGGCATAGAGTCACACCAGTAGCGTGATCATACATATATACAGAATAAAAATGTCCAGCTCATTCCACTGTCCTTCCCATCCCCAGACCCCCCCCCCATAAAAGCAGATATCTTGAAGGAAAGATAAAATCATTTACAAATCTGATATGTGGATCTGGTTTGTCAGAGAAGAGAATCAGTCAGAATTGAAAATATTTTTCTAAGTTGTAAGCTTCCTGGAACAGACTGAAGTCATTATATGAAAAAGTCTTAGCCCAGAACAAAGTTACACCAGACAAATGAACATTAATAAACAAAAATAGCACTTGATCTTATAACAATCAGTTCTCTTAGGCCTGATCCACAATAACTTGAGACCTAGAAAGCACCAGAAAAAAAGCTCAAAAAAGTCCCTGTATTCATAAAAGTCTTCCACTGACCTCAAAAATTAACAACTGCAAAGCCTAAATAGAAATACCATAAGAAAATACATTGAAAATCAAATTCTTAATCATTTTATAAAAGCAAAACAGTAATCTTAACCCAAAAAGGGAAAAATGAGTCTAAATAGATAGGATATACTGTTGGTCAAAGGTAAGATAGGCAACAGGCATTGAAAGAGTCCACAAGATGTTATATCTGGTTTGGTGACATTTACTCACCTAAGGTTTCCTGTTATGTGCCCATAAGGATTTGTTTTTGTTCCTTAACCCCGCCTGTAACCTAAATTAATTCAATAAAGAGGGTCTGCAAGCTTTTTTTTTTTTTTTTTTTTTTTGTAATGGGGATCAAACCCAGGGCCTTGTGCACGCAAAGCAAGCACTCTACCAGCAGAGCTATAGCCCCAGCCCTGCAAGCTTTCTTTTAATTGCACTTATAATGTACCCAGAAGCTATTAAATAGAAACAGTATAAAATAAAAACAATGACTATGTAACAAACATCGTGTCTTTCCATGATTATTTCTCATAAACTTTTAAAGGGAAGTGGGAAACAAAGCCCAGAGGATAATTTTGCTACATTAGTTTAATATCAGACAGCCTAGAGGCAAAAAGGAAAGACACAGGACACAAGAGGATGCAAATTCCTAGGTGCTTTATTCATTTTTACTACTAGTTTACAATTTCCTTGATTTCATTTGGAAAAGCGTGTCTTGGTCCAAAAAAGCAAAAAAGACCAGACTGCCAGCAGTATCAGATTCTCTTTTTCTTTTGAGCTACAGAAAACAGCCAAAATCAGGATTATCTAGGAGCCTTCTTTGTTCAAGCAATATACAATCTGTTTCAAGATCACATAGCTTCACAAAGCTTAAACTTTACCAACATTATGTATTTCAATGGAAGTCCACTTACATTAAAAAAAAAAAAAAAAACCTCCTTGTCAATGACAGAGGGATGGGGTTGTGGCTCAGTGGTAGAGCACTTGCCTAGCATGTGCACAGCCCTGGGTTCGATCCTTAGCACCACATAAAAATAAAGGTATTGTGTCCAACTACAATTAAAAAATAAATAAATATTTTTTTAAAAAAAGACAATGACATAGGGTTGGGGTTGTGGCTCAGTGGTAGAGTGCTCACCTAGCAAGTGCACAGACTGGGTTCGATCCTCAGCACCACATAAAAAATTTTTCTAAAACTTTAAAAATAAATATAAAGGTACTGTGTCCATCTACAACTTAAAAGAAAAAAAAGATAATGGCAAACAAATTCACAGAATTTCGATTTTAGGTTTTCTTCCTATTCCTAGTCCTTAATACAAAACTCAAAATACCACTGGACCAGATAGAATATTCAACAAATACTTACTAAGTATCTACTTTATGCAAGGCCCCAAGATGGGTAAACAGTATGGATTATAAAATGTCCTCTGTGTACTGCATTCACATCAATACCATACACTCATACGAAGGCATATATTGTTTACATACATACATACATGAAATCACAATTTGATCTCTAATATCAAATAACAACTTCTATAATTTTTCTACCTTACAAACATTCTTCCTGGTTGTATACAAATCCACATTTCAAAGCTAGCTCTTGACTCTTTTTAATTCCTGCTCATTAATATAACAGGGAAATTTTACATTTCTCTGAATTAAAGTCTTTCAGCTTGACAAAAACCAAATGATCACAGGAAGAAAAACAATCAAATTAGAAGCACTAAACTGTCTTTCTTGGTGCTTGCCTCTCTCCCTCATTAACATTTCTCAAAGAGGAATAATACCACTGTGATGCTCCTGTTACAGATCATTCATGAAGTTACCAACTGAGCCAGACCAGACAGACTCCATCAACTGGGCACACAGCCACTCACCATTACCCTTTGTTTAAAGTCTCAACTGCCATTCAACCCACATTATTGTGCTCCACTCAAGCCCATAAACATTTTTTTAAGAGGAAACAATCAGGAAACTAAAACAAATGTGTTGCTTAACTAGAAATGAAGAAAAGACCAAATTCATATGCCTCACAAACAAAAATTCTTTTAAAGTGATGGCTCATTTAAGTTTTCTATCTGAAAGAGCAGTATTATTTTATCAGTCTTATCTGCCAAAAAAAAAGAAAAAAGAAAAGGCCAGGCGAGGTGAGGCATGTCTATAATCCCAGTAGTTAAGGAGGCTGAGGCAGAAAGATCACAAGTTCAAAGCCAGCCTCAGCAACTTAGTAAGGCCCTATCTCTTAATAAAATATTTTTTAAAATGGCTAGGGATGTGGCTTAGTGGTAAAGTGCCCCTAGGTTGAATCCCTGGTACAAAAAGAAAAAGACTGGGACTGTAGCTCAGTAGCAGAGCGCTTGCCTAGCATGTATGAGACACTGGAGTAGATCCTCAGTATCACATAAAAATAAACAAATAAAGGTATTCTGTCCATCTACAACTACAAAAACAAAATTAAAAAGAAAATTAGTTATAAACAAATAATCATTAAATTTTGTTTTATTAAAAAAAGAAAGAAAACTCAAAATATTGATTTGACAAAGCACCAAAAAAAAGAACTCTGTACAGTAAAAGCAACAACACAAGCAAATATCTACATTACTGAAGCCAAGATCTCCAGCATCCTTTTGCCTGGCAATAAGGAGACTGTGAGAGGAAAGGGGGCTCCCGTCCAAAAAACCATGATCTCTGACATCACTATTCTAAACTCAAATGAATTTAAGAAGGGTTATGCAGAGCTCTGTACTAAATCTTATTTAAAGGTCTTTTTGGATTTAAATAACAGAAACCTCCTTCAAACTAGCTTAAGCAAAAACAGAAATTAATTAAAAGGATGTTAGAACACACCATCTAAATTTGTGTCCTGAGTTCTATGAATTCAGGTGACCTGTTTGTTCCCTAAAGACTTGAATCTCAGTTCCAATCTCAAATTCCTAGAGGAATCTGATTTGCCCAGCCTGCATTGAGGTGCCCACTCCAGGTCCAGTAAGATGTTAAAAAGTGGGGAAAAGGTGCTGGGGTTGTTGCTCAGTGGTAGAGTGCTTGCTTAGCATGTGTGAGGCACTGAGATCCCAATCCTCAGCACCACATAAAAATACATAAACAAAAATAAAGATACTGTGTCCATGTATAACTAAAAAATATTTTTAAAAAATAATGGTCCACTGACAACTAAAACAAAACTTAAAAAAAAAAAGTGGGGGTAGGTCACAGAGTATAATAGGGGTAGGGACTATGCCTATCTCCCCAAAAAAGATACACAATACACTAAGCAATAAGGCTATTTCCATCCTCAAAAAGCTTGAAATCTCACTGAAAAAAACAAAGAGAGATATTATTAATAAAATACTAAGTCCTATAAATTGTAATGGAATTAATGAACAGAAAAGCTGAGTGGGGCATGGGAGCATAGGCCTGTAATCCCAAGACTTGGGAGGCTGAAGCTGAAGTTTGACGCCAGCCTGGGCAACTGAGTGAGAACTTGTCTCAAAATAAAAAATAAACTGGGCACAGCGGCACAGGCCTGTAATCTCAGTGGCTCAAGAGACTGAGACAGAAGGATCGAGAGAGTTCGAAGCCAGCCTCAGCAACAGCAAGGTACTAAGTAACTCAGTGAGATGCTATCTCTAAATAAAAATACAAAAATAGGGCTGGGGATGTGGCTCAGTGACCAAGTGTTCCTGAGTTCAATCCCTGGCACCAAAAAATAAATAAATAAATAAATAAAAATTAAATTAAAAAAAAAAAAGGATCGGGGATATAGTTCAATGGTACAGGGTCCCCTGATTCGATCCCCACCCCCCCAAAAAGAAAAAAAATTAGCTATGACAAATAGGAATTGAACCATGAGCAGAGAGGGGCTAAAGAACATTCCTAAACACAAAATGTTAATGCTTGCTCCTTTTGTTCTTAGCCATCTGAGAAATATGGACCTAAGGAATATAATCTTTTACCACAATCAGTTTCCACCTTAAATACCCATGCTGAAAGTCTGCCATAATGCTTAAAATGACTATGTGGCTACAAAACAGTCCTACTTCATCATGCAGAAATCACCAGCTAGCAGACAAATGTCAAATAGTTATAAGCATCAAGTTGTCACCACCACTCTGACTTCCTTTCTCTCCCTGGCCCCCACAGAACTCTTACTCAGACAGCACTCAGAATCAGGCAAGTACCCAATAAATGGCAAAGGTTTCTCACTAGTAATAACCCATCCAACCTAGCATGGTAAGTCAGCAGCAGCATCACCCCAGGACAGAAAGAAATACTATACTACATGCCTGCACTGTGGGAGAAGGGCACTGGTGCAGAAAAAAGACTGTTTCCCACACACAAAAGTTGCAAACACACAAAAAAACTGGGGAAAGCCTACAGTAAATTACCTGTACAAAATATAAACTAGCAAAAACTTTAACAGATGTCCAAATAATATTGGGTCAAAACAAAGTCTAATCACATTATTACCAAATATTACACATTCCCACAGTCTCTGCAAGAGCTTGCGTCAGTCTAACAGGTAAAAAGAACAGAAAAAAAATGGTGACAGTTTCTCATTTAGCAATCTTTTGCTAAAGAATAGCAATGTTTAGATGTAAATCTGAACTACTGACCTTTCAATCCCTTGTACCAAAAAAATAAAATTAAAAAAAATACAAAAAGGACTGGGTTCAATGGTTCAGTGTCCCTTGGTTTGATCCCCAGCACCACCAAAAAAAAAAAAAAAAAAAATTAGCTATGACAAATAGGAATTGAACCATGAGCAGAGAGGGGCTAAAGAACATTCCTAAACACAAAATGTAATGCTTGTAAATCTAAACTACTGACCTTTCAAAATTAAAAAGTATAACACTACAAAATTAAACAGATTTGAAACCAAAAAGTTTCATTTTGTACAACCTCCAAACTAAAGTCATTTCCCCTCAAAAATAAAGTTTCAATGGAATGTTAATTTGGGAGAGTAAGTAAAAATTACTCAACCCCATTTCATCAAAGGTGAATATAGCTATCACAAAGTTAGTGAACAGATCTTTCTAAAGCCACACTCTTGTACCTATGAACACATCACAAAGATGGCACATTCAAACCAATTAAGTGAAATCCCTCCAGTATCTCAATGCAACCACTAAACTAGAACTCACCATTCTACTTCACATTTGCTGACATATTTAAAACAATTTTTTTTAGTTGTCGAAGGACCTTTATTTATTTATTTATATGTGGTACTGAGACTCGAACCCAGTTAACTCACGCATGCCAGGCAAGTACGCTACCACTGAGCCACAACCACAGCCCAGCTACCATTTTTTTAAAGTGGAGGCAAAGAAAAATCAACGTATTAAAGATGTTTTGAAAAATCAGTCCACTTCTAATAAGGCAGGGAGACAAGGTTGGTCAATTCAGTGTCACACAGAACTTCATAAGAGTTAAAATGCTTTAAATAATTTAGGATACTGAAATATACTCAGCCTCCTTTAATTAGGCTTTCTTATGCCTTGAAGGGGAAAAAAAGGTACGATTTTTTAAAAAATGTTTTTTTAGTTGTAGATGAACACACTGTATCTTTATTTATTTTTATGTGGTGTGAGGATCGAACCCAGTGCCTCACACATGCGAGGTAAGTGCTTTACCACTGAGCTCTAGCCCCAGCCCACGATTCTTTTTTAATATTTATTTTTTAGTTTTTTAGGTGGACACAATATCTTTATTTTTATGGGGTGTTGAGGATCGAACCCAGCGCCCCATGCATGCCAGGCAAGTGCGCTACCGCTTGAGCCACATCCCCAGCCCCCACGATTTTAATACAACTTTTCATTCATGAGATTCATGGTCTCTGTATAAAAATTAGA
The DNA here is from genome assembly GCF_047511675.1 of Marmota flaviventris. Lineage (NCBI taxonomy): Eukaryota > Metazoa > Chordata > Mammalia > Rodentia > Sciuridae > Marmota > Marmota flaviventris. The sequence goes on along the minus strand of NC_092506.1, from coordinate 19,628,190 downwards.
AAATAAATATGAAGGGGGAAAAAAAATCACCCATAACGTACTTCCCAGAGAAAATTTTAGAAGTTTCTTAGAGTTGGGCATGGTAGTTTATGCCTATAATCCCAGCAAGGCAGGAGGATCTCAAATGAGGACAGCCTTGGCAATTTGGCACTGTGCGTACATACATAAATAAATAAGGCTGGGGATACAGCTGAATGGTAAAGCACGCAAGTTCAACCCCCAGTACTGCAAGGGGCGGGGAAGTTCCTTAGCAGAAAGAATATGGAAAGTCATGGGCTGGGGTTGTGGCTCAGTGGTAGAGCACTTGCCTAGCATGTATGAGACACTGGGTTCAGTTCCCAGCACCACATACAAATAAATAAAATAAAGGTCCATCAATAACTAAAAAGTATTAAAAAAGAATATGGAAAGTCAAAATGGCACGTCTACTGGACATAAAACACAACTAAAACTGTTCACGAGTCTGGAACTCACTTAAGTTTAAAATAAATATAAACACATAGCTTCCACAGCATATAACTACAGAATACTCCAGAACAGTACTGCTAATTAATTCCATACGAAAATTTTTAGTTTAAGGAGATTCTAATAGCTAATTTTATTTTTTTATTGATTTTATTTTTTTTAAATACACAACAGTAGAATGCCTTACAATCCTTATTACACATATAGAGCACAATTTTTTGTATCTCTGTATATAAAGTATGTTCACGTCAATTTATGCCATCATACATGTACTTTTTTTGCATTACAATTCTTAATACAGACATATACCACAATTTTTCATATCTGTTTGTATATAAGGTATGTTGACACTCAATTCAAGTCTTCATACATGTACTTTGTATAAGGATCACATTCCATCATCCTTGCTAATCCCCTTCCCCCTCCTTTTCCCTCCCACCCCTCTTCCCCATCTAGAATTAATCTAATCCTCCCATGCTCTCCCTCCTTATCCCACTATGAGTCACCCCCCTTATATCAGAGAAAACATTCGGCACTAATTTAATGACAAGAACAAAGTTACAATCACAAAGATCTCATTAAGAAAACTGTCTTTAGGGGGCTGGGGATATGGCTTAAGTGGTAGCACGCTCGCCTAGCATGCCTGAGGCACTGGGTTCGATTCTCATCACCACATAAAAATAAAGATGTTGCGTCCACCTAAAACTAAAAAATAAATATTAAAAAAGAAAAAGAAAACTGTCTTTAGGGGCCAGAGTTGTGGCTCAGTGGGCAGAGCGCTTGCCTAGCATGCATGAGGTACTGAGTTCGAACCCCAGCACCACATAAAAAAATATGCAAATAAATTGGTATTGTGTCCATCTACAACTAAAAAAAGGGAAAAAAGAAAAGAAAACTGTCTTTAGTCAAGTGCGGTGGTGCACATCTGTAATCCTAGCAATTCAGGAGGCTGAGGCAGGAGGAGTTTGCAAGTTCAAAGCCAGCCTCAACAACTTAGCAAGGCCCTAAGCAACTTAGCGAGACCCTGCCTCAAAACATTAAAAAGGTGCTGGAGGACTGGGGCTGTAGCTCAGTGGCAGAGCACTTGACTGGCATGTGTAAGACACTGGGTTCGATCCTCTGTGTCACATAAAAATAAACAAATAAAATAAAGGCATTCTGTCCATCTACAACAATTAAAAAAAAAAAAAAAAGCAGGGGTGGGGGGCTGGAGTTGTGGCTCAGCAGTAGAGCGCTCACCTAGCACGTGAGAGGCCCTGGGTTCGATCCTCAGCACCACATAAAAATAAAGAGATTATGTTCAACTACAACTAAAAAAATAAACAAATGAAAATAAAAACAAAAACCAGGGGTAGGGGGTTAGGGATGTGACTCTGTAGTTAAGTGTCAATCCCAGGTACATAAAAAAGAAAAAACTGTCCTTAGTAAACTACACAACTCAGATAAAGATTCTTGATACAGCACATGCCTGTAATCTCAGATACTCAGGAAGCCTAGGCAGAAGGATCACAAATTCAAGGTCAGCCTGGGAAACTTAATGAGAGCCTGTCTCAAAACAAAAAGGATTGGATTCGAAATACAGCTCCATGGTAGAGTGCCCCTGGATTCAAATCTTTATACTGAGGGAAAATAAATATTGATAAAATACAGTTTACAAAACAAATAAATTTAAATAAACAAATTAAAATTTTCATTTACATTTTAACTCTAAATGTGACCTAATTCTGGTCACCTAATTAAACTAGGAAGAGACCTAGTCTCAAAATAAAAAATAAAAAAGAACAAACATAGTGGTGCACACCTGTAGTCCCAACAATTTAGGAGGCTGAGACAGGAAGATTTCAAGTTTGAGACCAGCCTCTATTAGAAACCCTATTTATTCATTTGTTTGTTTAAAACACAGAAGCTTATTTAGTAGACTCTCACGTGAAAAAAAGACACAATGATGATGAATCTAGAAAACCATATCATCAAGTATTCCACAAACAACAATGAGGTAAAAGATTCTATGGGGAAGGCCGGGGTTGTAGATCAGTGGTAGAGCACTTGCCTAGCATGTGTGAGGCACTAGGCTCAACCCTCAGCACTGCATAAAAATAAATAAAAAAGTAATGTGTCTATCCACAATTTAATAAAAAAAAATTTAAAAAGATTCTATGGGGAAGAATAACTTGTTTAACTTGTTTAGCTAAATATTTCAGATGAATGTATTGGACTTCAAGAAACAAGTATCCTTTAAACATATATATATACATATATATATATATATATGCAAAACAAAATACACCCAAAAGGACCAGGTGAGTCGGGGATAGTGATTCACACCTGTGAACCCAGAGACTCAGGAGGCTAAGACAGAAGGAGCAACTTAGTGAGGCTTTAAACCATTTAGCTCTGTTTCAAAAAAAAAAAAAAAAAGTCAGGGATGTGGTGAAGTGGTGAAGTGCATATAGGTTCAGTCCCAGGCACCAAAAAAAGGCAGGGAACCAGACAAGGTGGTGCATGTCTTTGATCCCAGTTACTCAGGAGGCTGAGGCAGGACGATCCCCAATTCAAGGTCAGCCTGGGAAATTAAAAAGACCCTGTCTCAAAAAATAAAAAGGTCTGGAGACACAGCTCAAGGGGCCAGTAACCCTGGGTTTAATCCACACACATACAACACCCAAAAGGGAAATTTTACTTCCTCTATATGGCACTGCTAGGCTTTTTACATGTTATTTATTTTACCTGGTTGACCACATTACTGACCTATGAGGTAAGCAGTATGTCTACTGTAACTGATGGAAAAAGAAAATAGCAGTACCAACACTGTCCCAGTATTCAGTGCCTAGCATAAATTACCTCCAATTAATTCTCCCATTACCATGTCAGGTAAGCATCTCCACTTTAAAGAGAAGAAAACAGACCCAGAAATGTTAAGGTCCCGTTGGTAATACAATCATTAAACCTACTATGCTAACCTTCCTCAGATGTTTATAAACCCCATTCAAGTCATCTTTTTTTTTTTTTAAAGTACTGAGGATTGAACACAAGGTCACTTAACCCCTGAGCCACATCCCCAGCCCTTTTTATATAGAGACTGTCTTAGTAAATTACTCAGGGCCTCACAAAATTGGTGAGGCTGGCTCTGAACTTGTGATCCTCCTGCTTCAGCCTCCAGAACCATTGGGAATTACAGGCATGTGCCACTGTGCCCAGCTAATTCCCTAGATTTTTTTTTTTTTTTAGATGTTGACAGACCTTTATTTTATTCATTTATTTATATGTGGTGCTGAGAATCAAACCCAGTGCCTCACACTTGCAAGGCAAATGCTCTACCACTGAGCCACAATCCCAGCTGATAATTCCTCAGATTTTTAATAAAAATTTTCTTGTTTCTACTTGTCTTGCCTTTTGACCATGTCAAGTATACCTCAGCACCTGTAGCAAAAATACATACATAAATTTATGATTATATTAATAGCAGTCAACTTCGGGATGTTAGAAATTTCATTCCCAGAAAGTCTACAAAGTCAGCTCAGGAGGCTGAGGCAAGAGGATCATGAGTTCAAAGCCAGCCTCAGCAAAAGTGAGGCGTTAAACAACTCAGTGAAATCCTGTCTCTGAATTAAATACAAAACAGGGCTCAGGATATGGATCAGTGCGAGTGGCCCTGAGTTCAATTCCCGGTACACCCCCCCCCCCAAAAGAGAAAGGCTACAAAGTTAATCTCTAGTCAAAATTAAACTTGTGAAATACCTGAACTTCCATGATACATTCTAACTATTACCAAAAATAATCAGGCATAAAAGAATAGTTTTTAACCAAAGGCTATTTGAAAAAAGGGTATTATGTTCTCCTGACACTAAAATAAAGACTTATGTGTTAAGTACTCTAAGGGCTGTAATACCTCTATGGGACTAAAGGGTCAATGAAATTAAACTTCCAAGACCTGAGGTTTAATATTAAACTCCCACTATTACTACAGAGGAGGAAACTGGAAGGGGAATCTAGATCCAAAAAGCATAAACAATTAAGCAGACCAAAACCAGCAGTAAGTCTTATTTTAGCCTTGCATAGTGGTGCATGCCTGTAATCCTAGTGGCTCAGGAGGCTGAGGCAGGGAGATCTCTAGTTCAAAGCCAGCCTCCACAATTTAGTAAGGCCCTAAACAACTCAGTCTCTAAATAAAACATAGAAAGGGCTGGGGGTCTGCAGTTGTGGCTCAGTGCTTGCCCAGCACATGTGAGGCACTGGGTTCAATCCTCAGCACCATTTTTAAATAAATAAATAAATAAATAACAAGGTTATCATGTCCATCTACAAAATATTAAACAAACAAAAAAAAGGGGCTGGGGATGTGACTCGTGGTTTCGTGCTTCTCAGTGGTTAAGTGCCCCTGAGTTCAATCCCTGGTACCAAAAAAAAAAAAGTTTTTTTCTCATTATGGTGATGCACTCCTGTAATTCCAGCTACTCAGAGACTGAGGCAAGAGGATCTACAAAGTTCAAGGCCACATTGGGTAACTTAGTGAGATCCTCAAAATAAAAATTAGAAGAAAAGGAGCTGGGGTTGCGACTCAGTGGTAGAGCACTTGCCTAGCATGTGAGGCACTGGGTTTGATTCTTAGCACTGCATATAAATAAATGAACAAAATAAAGGCCCATCAACATAAAAAAAAAATAGAAAAGGTGTTGGGTGCAGTGACACATGCCTATTGGGAAGCTAAGACAGGAGGATATCTAGTTTGAGGCTAGCCTCAGCAATTTAGTAAGACCCTCAGCAACTTAGGGAGACCCTGTCTCAAAATAAAAAATAAAAAAGAACTGGGAAAGCAGCTCAATGGTAAAGCAACCTTGGATCCAATCCCTAATAGAAAAATAAATAAAATTTTTAAAAAAGAATTTTTTTAAAATTTGTTATAAATAAAAAGGGCTGAGGATGTAGTTCAGTGATAGAATGCTCCTGGATTCAGTCCCCAATACCACCCAAAAATAAAACAAAGTCTTTTACATAACTGGAAGATACTCTGAACAGCTTTGTTCATACTACAACAAACAGAAGCTTATGACTATCTTCAAAATGCTCTTAACCTAAAAGTATTATTAATTCTAACTAGGCCATTAATGCCAAGGTTCTGTAAATATATCTGCACATAATATGGAATACCTGAGATCAGTCCATCCCTCCTACAAAATCCATTCATATGAGGTTGAGGCTATAGTTTCATGGTAGAGAGCTTGCTCAGCATATGCAAGGCCCTGAGTTCAATCCCCAGAACCAAAAAATAAAATAAAATTCATTCACACAGCTATAAAACAAAGGCAGAAACTTGCTAATTCTTGTTCTCTTGATACTTTTTGAAAACACTACACATTCAAAGATTGGCAATTATCATTGAAATAGAAATTAGAAAGTATGCTATAAACTATTATTTGGCTTACTGTTATGTACTTCTACACAGACACACTTGAATCTTCAGGTTTGAATATGTCAGTGGACATTCCTCTGGGATTGGCAATCCATACGAAAACAATTAATTCTGATTAACTCAATAATCTTTATAAAATCTACAAAAGAAAGCAAGATAGCAAAATAAAAAAACTCCCTGACCTCAAGAAGCAATACATTCATAAAAAGGAATGTGCCTAGATGCATGCTACAACATATACAGGCCTTCGAAAAACATAATAATGAAACAGGCCAAACACAATAAGGACAAATATGCATGATTCTAGTTACATGAAATATTTAGAAAAGGCAAATTCATAGAGAAGAAAATAAATTTCAGGTTACCACAGGCTGGTGTAAGAGAAAGATGGTGAGCTGTGCAATGGTTTCAGAGTTTCTGTTTATGGTGATAATTTCACAACTGAATTTAATTAATGTCACTGAATTGTACATTTCAAATGATCAAGATGAACTAAATGTAACACATAAAACCCTGAAAAGAAAATCAAAAAGAAAAACTTCACGACCCTGGATTTGGTAATGCTGTTATGGATATGACTCCAAAAACACAAACAACAAAAGCAAAAATGAACAATAGGACTACATTAAATTTTAAAACCTTGCCAGGTGTGGTGGCACAAGCCTATAATCCCCCCAGTTCAAGAAGCTGAGGTAGGAGGATCCCAAGTTCCAGGCCAGCCTCAGCAAATCAGTGAGGCCCTAAGCAACTCAGCCAGACCCTGTCTCTAAATAAAAAATAAAAAAGGTCGGGGGATGTGGCTTAGTGGTTAAGTGCCCCTGGATTAAACCCTAGGGACCAAAAAACAGAACAAAACTTAAAAACCTATGTGTATCAAAAGACAAATCAACAGATGAAAAGGCAACTGAAAAAAGGGGGAAAAGGGCTGGGATTGAGGCTCAGTGGTAAAGCGCTTGCCTAGCACATGTGAGGCTCTGGGTTCAATCCTCGGCACCATATAAAAATAACATAAAGGTCATTGTGTACACCTACAACTAATATTAAAAAAAAAAAAAAGAATGGGGGAAAACAGCCTCCTCCGCAAGTCTATAATCCCAAGGGCTCAGGAGGCTGAGGCAGTAAGGTAGCAAGTTGAAAGCCAGCCTCAGCAATGAGAGAGGTACTAAGCAACTCCGTGAGACCCCATCTCTAATAAAATACAAAATGGGGCTGGGGATGTGGCTCAGTGATTGAGTGCCCCTGAGTTCACCCCCATCCCCCAAAATGGGGGAAAAGCCAGCAGTAGCCACAAGCCTGTAATCCCAGTGGCTCAGATCAGATAGGGAGGCTGAGGCAGGAGGTTCACAAGGTCAAAGCCAACCTCAGCAATCAATCAATCAATCAAGCAAGCAAGCAAGCAAGGCACTAAGCAATTCAGTGAAACCCTATCTCTAAATAAAATACAAAATAGAGCTCAGAGGTCCAGTGCCCCTGAGTTCAATCCCTGGTACCAAAAATAAAGAATGGGGGGAAAAAAATCTGCAAGTTATATAACCATAAGGGGTTAATATAATACTCAGAAAATAAGAATTCCTGAAACTCAACAATAAAAAAACACCCTTGTGGTGACGGTGACCAAACCCAGGACTTGGCACGTGCTATGCAAGCACTCTATCACTGAACTTACTACATCCCCAGAGAAATAATACAATTGAAAAATGGGCAAAGGACTTGAACAGACATTTCTCTAAAGATGTCAAACAAAAGGGATGGGGTGTGGCTCAGTGGTAGAGTACTTGCCTAGAACGCATGAAGCACTGGGTTCGATCCTCAGCACCACATAAAAATGAAATAAAGATATTGTGTCCACTTCCAACTAAAATATAAATATTAAAAAAAAGATGTCAAACAAAAAGTTCAAATTCAATATCACTTATCTTCAGAGATGCAAATCAAAACCATAAGAGAGTGTCACATGCCTGTAATCCAATGACTCAGGAAGCTAACCCAGAGGACTGCAAATTCAAGGCCAGTCTCAGCAATTCTGCAAGACCCTCAACAATTCAGTAAGACCCTATCTCAAAATAAAAAATACAAAAGACTGGGGATGTAGCTCAGTGATAAAACCCCTCTGGGTTCAGTCCTCAGGACCAAAAACAAAAACCCACAGAGTGATTACCTCACACCCATTAGGATGGCTATGAAAACAAAACAAAGCCAGAAACATATGATGTAGAGGATATGGAGAATTAGGAAGCCCTGTGCAAGATAGTGGGATCATAAAATGCTACAGCTGCTATTGAGAACAGTATGAGAGTTCAAGTAGGATTATCCTATGACCCAGCAATCTCATTTTCTGGCACATACAAGTTGAACATCCCTAATCCAAATAGCCAAAACGCTCAAACTCTGAACTTTATGAGTGCCAACATGTCACCACAAGTGGAAAATTTCACATTTAATTTGGTGTGATAAATCACAATCAAAATGCAGGCACACCTTATTTATAAAAATAATGTGTTTGGGCTGGGGATATGGCTCAAGCGGTAGTGCACCCGCCTGGCATGCGCGGGGCACTGGGTTCGACCCTCAACATCACATAAAAATAAAATAAAGACAATTGTGTCCACCTAAAACTAAAATATTTTAAAAAATGTGTAAAATTATCTTCAGGCTATGTGATAAGGTATATATGAAACATAAATGGACTCAGGAGACTGAGGCAGGAAGATCATAAGTTCAAGGCCAGTCTCAGAAAACTGGCGAGACCCTAAGTGACTTAGTGAGACCCTGACTCAAAATAAAAAGTAAAGAAAACTGAGCTGGGGATGTGGCTCAGTGGTAAAGTGCCTCTGAGTTCAATCCCTAGTACCAAAAGGGGAAAAAAAAAAATTTCATGTTTAGACTTACATCCCATCCCCAAGACATCTCATTATGTGTATGCAAATATCAATCCAAAGTCCAAATCACAAAACACTTCGGATCCCAAGCATTTACATAAGGAATATCGAACCTGTAACCAAAAAGATTAAAAAACAAGAAGTCAGGTGTGGTGGCACACACCAAGAACTCAAACAGAAGCCTATGTTCATAGCAGCACTGTTCATAATAGCCAAGAGGCAAAAACAACTCAAACTTCCATCAATGGATGCAGCAAATAAACAAAAAGTGATATATCCATATAATGGAGTCTCAAAAAGAAAAAAGTTCTGTCAAGTGCTACAATATGGATAAAACTTGAGGATATCAAGCTATGTGAAATAAGTCAGTCACAAAAAGAAAAGCATTTTATGATTCCACTTATAAGGTATCTAAAGTAGTCAAATTCATAGAAACAAAAAGAAAAGTGGGTACCAAGGACTGAAGGGCAAAGGAAAAGAGTTTTTTTCAAAGGGATATACAATTTCAGATCTACAAGATCTTTCCAGACTTCTGGAAATCTTTTTGCCAACAATGTGAATGTATTTTTTTAAAATACATATATATATTTTTTAGTTGTAGATGGACACAATATCTTTTTTGTTTTATTTTTTTAAATATTTATTTTTTAGTTGTAGTTGGACACAATATCTTTATTTAATTTCTTTATTTATATGTGGTGCTGAGGATCGAACCCAGGGCCTTGCATGTGCTTAGGTGAGTGCTCTACCACTGAGCCACAACCCCAGCCTGTTTTATTTATTTTTATGTGATGCTGAGGATCAAACCCAGGGTCTCTCACATGCTAGGCAAGTACTCTACCATTGAGCCACAACCTTAGCCCGTGAATATACTTTAATACCACACAACTTTACACTTTAAAATGATTAGGAAAGCTAGGTGCAGTGGCCCATACCTATAATCACAGCAACTTGGGAGGCTGAGGTAGGAGAATCACAAGTTCAAAGCCAGTCTCAGCTACCTAGCATTAAGCAACTTAGGAGACACTGTCTCATAGTAAAAAGGGCTGGGCATTTAGCTCAGTGGTTAAGTGCCCAAGGTTCAATCCCCAGTATCAAATAATAAAATAAAGCACATCGTGCTCTTAAGCATTTTTATTCATAAATTAATTACAAATTAATAAATAAATCCCAAGTTGCTAAGATTACAGGCATACACACCACTCCCAGGAAATGGGTGAATTGTATCTCAAAAGTTTTTTGTGTGTGGTGGGGTACTGGGGATAGAACCCAGGGCCTTGTGTGCATGGAAGGCAAGCACTCTACCAACTGAGCTACATCCCCAGCTGTTTGGGTTTTTTCCCAGTTGTAGTTGGACACAATTCCTTTATTTATTTTTATGTGGTGCTGAGGATTGAACCCAGCCCTCAATAAAACTCTTAAAAAAAAAAAAAAAAAGTGCTTCACAAAATGCTATCATTCACTGGTTTAAAGAGAACAGAGCAATTTGTTATAAGTACCCAAAACCCTGCTTAGAGGAGCCTATGCTCCTGCTTCTTCCAGATGACAGTTCTTCTCTTTCCACCACTATCATCTTTTAACTGCCCAGTTCCTATTTAGGTTCAGATTCACAGGAAAATAGTTAAAGAAGCTGCAGTGGCAGTCAAGGAAAGGGGAAAGGAATTCAGTACTTACGCTTTACATTTAGTAGCAGAGCCCAAATCTTTATTAAACACACACACACACACACATACACACAACACATATACACAATGTATCTTCCACTTTCTTTTCCTCCTCTTGAAGCCCATCACATGTTTAAAAGGATTTCTCTGTTCCTGTGCTGCTTTACCCATCTACCTCATATGTGGATTTTTTTTTTTTTTTTTAGTCCCGGAGATTTAACCCTGGGGTGCTTTATCACTGAGCTACACACCCATCCCTTTTTTAATTTTGAGATAGGTCTTGCTGAAAGCCTTGCTAAATTGCTGAGGTTGACCTTAAAGTTGCAATCCTCCCGTCTCAGCCCCTTAGGAGTCACTGGGATTACAGGCATGTGCGACCATGCCCAGGTATGGCATGGTTTGTTTTAGCAACCACTCAAAATGGAATTCTATATTTAATAGCTTCCACAGAGCAGGGCACAGTGGCACATGCCTGTAATTCCTGCGACTCAGGAGGCTGGGGCAGGAGGATCCCAAGTTCTGGGCCAGCCTCAGCAACTTAGTAAGACCCTGTCTCAAAATTTAAAAGGGGAGATTCATGGCTGGGGATGTAGCTCAGTGGTAAAGTACCCTTGGGTTCAATCCCCAGAACCAAATTAAAAAATAAACAAACTTAATATCTATTATTAAATCTTAAAACATGCCAGGTGTGGTAGCATACACCTGTAATCCCAAGGGCTCAGGAGGCTAAGGCAGGAGAATCATGAGTTCAAAGTCAGCCTCAGCAACTTAGCAAGGCCCTAAGCAACTCAGCGAGATCCTGTCCCTAAATAAATTATAAAAAGAACTGAGGATGTGACTCAATGGTTAAGTGCCCCTGGGTTCACTTCCCACTACCTAAAAAAAAAAAAAAAATCTTAAAACCCACCATGAAACTCTGACTAAAGCCTACTTTGGTAAGTAACACATCTATAGCATATAAAAAGGATGAACAAGATAAAAACCAAATATTAACAATCACCTCTGAGTAGTGGGACTATGGCTGAGTTTCCTTTTTGACTTATCTCTACTTTTTATAATGAATCTGTAACTTGTTAATATTTTTTTAGTTGTAGATGGACATAATACCTTTATTACTTTATCAGTTTTATGTGGTGCTGAAGATGAAACCCAGTGCCTCACACATGCTAGGCAAGTGCTCTACCACTGAGATACAGCCCCAGCCCTGTAACTTATGCAGTAAGAAAAAAATCATTCTGGCTCCCTGTTTCAATGTCTGCCTATCATAACACAGATACTTTCACACGTTACTGCATGGAAGGGGAACTAGCACCATGTGAGACAGACACCATTTCCTTCATATTGCATATTAAAATAAACCAAATAGCTGACTAACATGGTTAGGGTAACTGACATAAAATTACAATGCATGTCTTCTAAATTTAAGCCCAGAGCCCTTTCCATTCCATCATATCTCAAAGGGCAATTTGCATTATTTCTCATGATACTTTAAAAAAAAAAAAAAAGGCAAAACAAACCTCTGCTAAAAGACTATTTTAAGAACATTTGCTATGTAACCTTGGGCAAGTAAGTCGCTGACTTCTGAAGCCCTCAATTTCCTCCTCTGAAAAGTGAAAGGTTTGGAAAACATCTCTTAATAGTCCTCCTGCTAATGGATCGCAAATCTAGATGCTATCTTCAGAGAAGAAAACCCAAAGGGAAAAAAATGAATCTTAAGAGAGAAGTGGAGGCCTATGTTCTGGGGCCAAGGACCATTCTTAATGGAAACAGGTGGTGGACAGTCATGAGGAAAGAACCACTACGGGAACCATAAGCTTCCTGGTTAAAGCAACAGCTGAAAGCTCCAGATTTGCTTTACCAACAGCACTGCTTCTATCCTGGCTAAAAGTCATGATTAGAAACCCCACACTCCCTAAGTAAATCTAGAAAAATATAAAAATTACCTTGGGGAGAAAAATCACTACAGCAATAGTTAATGCATGCTATTTTAAATCCGTGATTTTCAAAATGAACTTTAATAGTAAAACGGAAAAAACCATCATTAATTCTATAAGGAGACCCCTTCATTCTCGTCAAGGATTTGCAGAGAACCTGAAACTTAAGAGTACTACACTTGTGGAAAACGTGAAAGAATGCAATTAAATCCTCTCCAATTCACAGAGAACCAAAGACAGTGAAAAGACCTTTAAAACGCGAAGTTCCTATAAAAGATTAATTGGATATTTGTAACCTCTCAAACTACAGACATCATCAAGCATCTCATGCTCTCTCAAAAACTGTTAAACAGCCTTTTTACCCCACAGTAATGAACGTACAGCATCAACTCTGCTGACGAGAAAGCGATTCCATTTTGCTCAAACAGGCTCCGATCAAAACCTCACCACCTTCCCCTCAACTATGGGAATGAACCCAAACCAATAAGACGCTCCTTAGAGGATATGCAATGATCTTAGAGAATTAAAACAACATCCTGCCCGAAGGACCACAACCAAGACAGCACCGACTTGAAATTCAAAGCCAGGTCCCTGGCGAAGAAAGCGCTTTACTGTGCTCTCCACGTCCCCGGGTGCGAGTTTCCAGCTCGACTACTAGGCCATGACTGGGTGAGCACCTGATGTTGGGGGGAGGGCGAGCCAAGGCGCTAGCCGATCTGGGGCAAGAAACAGGGGACTCATGGGGCTCGGAGAAGGGTTACCCTCTAAGGGGAGGATCCTGGGGTGCCCCAGGGCAGGGGACAAGGAACACGTGGGGCGGAAGGGTCAGGGAAGGGGTGTGCGGGGCAAGCAGCCTGAATCCGGCAAGGCGGCTGGAAAGGAGGACGGGACTGCTCCTGGGCAAGGAACTAACCGCTGTGGGTTGGGAGGATGAAGGCAAAGGGCGCGGGGAGAGGTGTAAGGCCACGAGGAAGGCGGGTCTCTCTCGGCGCAGGGGCACGCGCCAGGCGAGCGCGGCGAGACCCGGGATGCCAGGGACCCCGACGCGCGGGAGATCACGGCCCTGCCTCCGGGGCGCGGGGAAAGAGGAGCGACCGCACCCGGAGGGCCCTGTGACCCGCTGCCGCCCGAACCGGACCCGCCCCACGGCGCCTCCCTCCAGCCTCCGCTCCCTCCCTTCGTCCCGCGGCCCGTTATTCCCCAGCCCCCACACTCACCAGCGGCTGCACCTGAGCCTGCCGCTGCCTCAGCTGCTGCCTGCGCCTCCGCAGCCGCCGCCGCCGCCGCCTCGCTGCTGAGGCCGAGTCCCGGGGGAGCCTCCGCGTCCCGCCGCCGCTGCCGCTGCCGCCAGAGCAGAACACCCCAAAATGGCGGCACTTCCGGCATCTACCACCAGCGGGGAGGGCCGGGGAGGAGGGGGAGGAGAGCGAGGGGGAACGTACCACCGCGGGCCGAGTGAAGCGCGGCTCAGGGGCGGGCCGAGCGTCGGCGCTGCAGCGCCCCCTCGGGCTAGGGAGTGGAGAAGCAGTCGCGCCGAACCCCCACCCCCACCCCCCCACCCCCTCGCCACCGCGGGCGGAGCCCTCAACCTAGGGAGCTGCAGGGTGGCATCTCTTTGTCTAGGAGCTCTACTGGAAGGTAGACCCAGGCTGGGAATATACAGTTCTCTCCTCTGTGCACCGCACCCGCAGGGCTTTGAATGACCCCGGTGGGCAAGCAGCGGTGCATACACGGAATGTACACTTAATAAAATATCCGATGAATGAATGAATGAGTGAATAGTGTTTGGCCAGAATTGGTCACAGGGCACGCCCTCCTTTTTGCACCACCACACAAGCAACAGCATCCAGGCTTTCTTCCTTCTTTGTTGGCATGTAGAATGTGTGTTGTAAGCTTTCAGACTTTGGTGAGTGCCTTCTAGCATGGTGATCAGCAGTGTGCACACACAACCTGGCAAAATCCCTGCAACACCAGGAACTCATATGGATTATGTTAAGAGACTGATTGCCCAAGCTAACCTACTTTTCCCAGAAAAAAAAATAATAATAATAACTTTTTTTTTTTAACCCAGGTCTTTAAAGACCTCTTTCGGACTACCGAGCCTGAGGTAGGAAGATCTCGAGCTCAAAACCAACCTCAGCAAGAGAGCAAGGCCCTAAGCAATTTAGCCAGCCCCTGTCTCAAAATCCAAAATGAAAAGAGCTGGGGATATGGTTCAGTGGTTAAGCACCCCTGGATTCAATCCCAGGTATAAATAAAGACCTCTTTCGGAGTGCTGGGGTCTAAACGGAATGCAAACAGCAGTTTTTTGTTTATCCCTCAGCTTTTAGACTTAGTGAAATGCACACTGAAAAAGAAAACTTACTTTTGGTACTTTTGGGCTCCATCCATTTACAAATAACTCATGGGTTTGCAAATGATTTTTCTGTAACATAATCTGGCTTCCAGAGCAAGGAAGTTTTATACCCACAAATAATGATTACACCCTACTTACCACATCCACACACACACACACACACACACACACACACCAAAACAAAACAACAACAACAAAAAGTGGGCTCCCAAGCAGAAGCCTCAAGGGAGAAGCGTCCTTTCCCCCTTTAAGGAAAAAATACTAACCACAGTTTTTCTGGTAGTATAGAATGGAACAATTAGCCCCCCACTTGCACATTATCATAGTTCCTTGTGTTATAGTTTAATATATATTCATAGTGCCAATATATGATCGTATTCTTGTAAATAGTCATATGTGTAATATACTGAAAACATTCTGTATTTATAGACCATTAAGTCTTACAGAATACCATCACAAACATGACCATGATTATTTATATATTTATCTCCCAGCTGTAGAAATGTCCAAGCCAAGAATCTGTCTTCTTTTGTGCTCCATAGAATTATCTAGATATTTGTGTGGCTTACTTCCTTCAGGTCTTAACTTAAATGTCACATTCTTAGTCCAGCCTTTCCTTACCACCCTACTTAAAATCACACATATATGCATACACACAATTCCAATCCCCCTTCCTTATATTGTTTTTAATCAAAACACTATTCGCCATCTAGCATACCATAATTTTATTTACATATTTTATTTATTTGTTTTATATATAGCCTCCCCCCACTAGAAGATAAATTCTACAGAGATAGTGATTTCAACCATTTTATTTACTGCTGTATCCTCAGGGCATAGATAATGCCTAATCTATACTAGGTGCTTGATATTGTTGAATTAATAAACAGGCATATCTAGGTACTAGGTATGGAAAGAAAGAATGAATTGTTTAGACTTTAGAAGCATTTCTTTATTTAATTACTATCCATGAAGTAAATAAGGGCACGGAGAACACCCATCTTGTTATTTTCTCTTATCTCCAGTGCTTTCCTGTGTCTGGCTCAATAGATATTTCTTAAAGGGCAACCAAAAACCTTCCCCTATGTTATCTGCCCCTTGACTGAGGAGTTCCTTTGCAGCAAAGGAGCTCCTTGCAGGGAACTAGTGTCACTATTATATCTAGTTACCAAGCAGGTCAAGGTGTATTAGCCCAAAGTTGGGGAGCAGAACAATAACATGAAGAGCACTAATGAGTCATAACTTCAAAGGATTTCAGCAGTATAAACAAAATACTCAATCCAAACACCAAAAAAAAAAAAAAAAAAAATCTACTGTGAGATTAAAAAGAGCACCTAGCCAGGTGCAGGTGCGGTGGTGAAAGCCTGTAATCCCAGTGGCTTGGGAGGCTAAGACAGGAGGATCATGAGTTCAAATCTCGCCTCAGCAATGGTGAGGCACTAAGCAACTCGGTGAGATCCTGTCTGTAAATAAAATACACAATAGGACCAGGGATGTGGAGATGTGGCTCAGTGGTTGAGTGCCCCTGAGTTCAATCCCTGGTACAAAAAAAAAGAAAAAAAAATTAGATTAAAATTTGTTTTGAAACATAGCCAGTGTGGCTAAGGGTTCAGGGAAACAAGCCTTCTCTGAGTATGAGTGGAAGTAAAATTCAGATAATCTATCAGGATAAATTTAGAATTTTACATACATTTATAGGAATTTATCTTAAGGAAATAATCATGTAAGTGAAAAGATTGTTATTGGCAGGGGGTTTACTAGGGATTGAACCCAGGGACATTTTACCACTGAGCCACATCCCCAACCTTTGTGTGCCTTTGTGTGTGTGTGTGTGTGTGAGAGAGAGAGAGACACTCAGGGTCTTGCTAAATTGCTTAGGGCCTTGCTAAATTGCTGTGGCTGGCTTTGAACTTGTGATCCTCCTGCCTCAGCCTCCCGAGTCTCTGGGATTACAGGTATGTGCCACCTCACCTGGCTTGCAGAGATTGTTATTTAGACACAATTTAAATAGCATAAAATTTGATACCAAAGCAGATTGATAAAATAAATTATGGTGTATTCTTGACCTAGGACACTGTAATTTCAAATAATGACAAATAAAAATATTTAGTTATAGGAAAAGGTTTGTGATACAAGCATAGTAAATAAAACAGGTGGTATTAATAGGTATACAAGGAGTATATATGTTGAAAGAGGAAAAAAACAGAAAGAATATATATTAGAAAAAGTGCAAAAAATGTTCTATATCTTTATATTAGGTTTTATTAATCTGGTTTTCATTACTATAATAAAATATTCAAGGCTGAATAACTTTATTAAAAAAAGAGTTGGGTTGATGGTAGAGCTCACTAAAAGAGCTGGTGCATGCACAGGTCCTGGGTTCAATTTCTAGCATCACCCTCCAAAGAGAAGTTGTTTTGGCTCACAGTTCTGGTCCAAGGTAGAGGGTCTACATCTGGTGGTGGCATTCTTGCTGACAAAGGCCTAAGGTTGCACAGGGTCTCACACAGCAAGAGACAGGAGGCATGCATTCTGGTCTCTCACCCTCTTCTTGGAAAGTAACTAGTATTCAATTATGGGGGTTCCACCCATGACCTTATTTAATACTAATCACTTCCAAAGGCCCCATTTCTAAACACCAAAATCAGATTATGTTTCCACCCTCTTAATACCTCACAGTGGGGATTAAATTTCAACACAAAAATCCTTGGGGAACACACCCAAGCCATATCCAAAGCACAGCAACAACCCTTTTAATTTTAGTAATTCTGATAGAGATGTAGCAGCATTTTATTGTGGTTTAACTTTCTTTCCCTAATGGCCAATGGTTTTCATTACCTTTACATAGCTTATTGACCATGTGAACATTCTCTTTTGTGGATGCATGCTCAAGCCTTTTTTCCATACACTCATCATCATTTTTACTGGCTGTCTTCCTTTTTTCAATGGTTTGTAGGAATTCTTTATGCATTTTGTTTTGTCCTTCGGGTTTTTTGGTTGTTGCTGGTTGTTTTGGTACTGAGGTTTGAACCAAGGGTGCTTAACCACAGAGCTACATCCCCAGTCCTCCCTAAATTGCTTAGGGCTTTGCTTAGATGCTGAGACTGGCCTTAAACTTGAAATCCTCCTGTCTCAGCTTTCTAAATTGCTGGGATTACTAGTGTTGCCACCACTTCTGGCTCTTTATGTATTTTAAAAACAAGTTCTGTGGGTGTGTTTGTATTACTTATATCTACTTCCTGTGTGTGGATTACCTTCTACTCCCTCGTTTTAATTGTTTATTTTGATGAACAAGGTTTTTAATTTTAACAAGGTCCAATTTATCAATCCTTATTTTTTTTTTAAAGAGAGAGAATTTTAATATTTATTTTTTAGTTCTCGGCGGACACAACATCTTTTGTTTGTATGTGGTGCTGAGGATCTTTTGAAGAGAGAGCGAGAGACCCTCTTTTTTTTTTTTTTTAAGAGTGAGAGAGAGAGAGAGAATTTTAATATTTATTTTTCAGTTTTCGGTGGACACAACATCTTTGTTTGTATGTGGTGCTGAGGATTGAACCCGGGCCACACGCATGCCAGGCAAGCGCGCTACCGCTTGAGCCACATCCCCAGCCCTGAGATGAAGTAACTTTTTCAAGAACACAGAGAGCCAGGCAATCACAGAGTTGGTATATAAAGTCAGGTCCACTGGGTGAAAAGCCTGCTTAGGGGTTAAAAACTGTCTCCAGTGGGGCACTGGTGGCACAGGCCTGTAATACCAGCAGCTTGGGAGACTGAGGCAGGCTACTGCTTGAGCCACATCCTCAGCCCTCAATCCTTATTTTGTGGTTAGTGTTTCCTGTGTTCCCTTTAAGAAATTTTGTTCCCCTAGGGCGTAAAAATTCATTATTTTAATTGTTTACATCTATGATGTAGCTCTAATTTTTATGTATGATATAGGAGTCAAATTCCTTCATTCCTTTCTTTTCTCTCTTTTTTATTTTTTTAGTAATGGGGAGTGAATCCAGGGGTGCTTAACCACTGAGCCACATCTCCAGCTCTATTTTGTATTTATTTAGAGATAAGGTCTCACTGAGCTACTTAGGGCCTTGATAAGTTGCTGAGGCTGGCTCTGAACCTGTGATTCTCCTGTCTCAACCTCCCAAGCTGCTGGATTACAGGTATGAGCCATCACACCGGCTTTTCTCACTTCTTTTCATGTGGATACCCAATTGATAGTGATAGTGGATACACTATTTGAAGAGATCATTATTTCCTTATTAAGATTACAGTGAATCTGTTCTTTTTAACTCTTACATTTTGTTGCTAAGAAGAAAAACTGGTACAACCAATACTGAAGGATACCTGACAACATCTAAAAAGCTAAACGACTAGACTATACCCTAGACAGGCACAGTGGCACATGCCCATATTCCCAGCAACTCTGGAGGCTAAGGCAGGAGTATTACAAAATTGACGCCAGCCTCAGCAATTTAGTGGGAGACCCTGTCTTAAAATAAAACAATTAAAAGAGCTGGGGATACAGCTCAGTGGTAGATTGACCGGGGTTCAATCCCCAGTGACACACACACACACACACACACACACACAAAATAATCTAATACCCTATGATGCAGCAATTATACTCCTGACAGAAAGAGTACTTTTTTCACCCAAAGAATGACTTATAGGGGCTAGGGTTGTAGATCAGTGGTAGAGTGCTTGCCTGGCATGTGTGAGGCACTGGGTTCGATTTTCAGCACCACAGGTAAATAAATAAAAATAAAATTCTATCAACAACTAAAAGATACACATACACACACAGACACACAGACACACACACACACACACACACACATATATATAAAGAATGACTTGTAGCAGACTTATTAATAAAATCCTAGCCAGGTGTAGTGGCACACGCTTGTAATCCTAATGGCTTGGGAGGCTGAAGGAGGAGGATTCCAAGTTCAAAGCCAGCTTAAGCAATTTACAAGGTCCTAAGTAACTTAGAAAGACCCTGTCTCTAATTAAAAGCTAAAAAGGGCTGGGGTTGTGGCTCAATGATTAAGAGTCCCTGAGTTCATTCCTCAGTGCCAAAAAGAAAAAGAAACAAACAAACAAACAAATAATAGGGTGAAGTGTGTCCAAGGATGTTTTTTGTTTGTTTGTTTTGCAGCACTCTTTGATTTAGCCCAGTGTTTCTTGAGTATGTCACATACTGCACTAGACTATGAGGTTACAGGCATAAGTAGACAGAGCCTCTGCCTGTAGGGAACTGCTATGAAGAAAGAAAAGAGAGGAGGGCTGGGGATGTGGCTCAAGCAGTAGTGTGCTTGCCTGGCATGCATGCGGCCCGGGTTCGATCCTCAGCACCACATACAAACAAAGATGTTGTGTTCACCGAAAACTAAAAAATAAATATTAAAAATTCTCTCTCTCTCTCTTTAAAAAAAAAAAAAAGTTAATTAAAAAAAAGAGAGGAAAGAAAGAGAAAGAGAGAAAGAGAGAAAGAAAGGGGGGGGAGGGGCTGAGGTATAGCTCAGTGGTAGATCATTTATCTCCCATGCATGGCCCTGGATTCCATCCCCAGCACCACCAAAAGAGAGGAAGGAAAAGCAGCAGCAGCAGCAGTAGCTACCCAACCATCCATCAATAAGGAAACAGTTAAGGGAGTGAGGGTACAACTCAATAACTAAATGCTGGCAGATCAAAACTAGCACAAAATAATTGTGAGCCAAGTATGGTGGTCCATACCCATGATCTCAGCAACTCGGGAGGTGGAAGTTGGTGGATTGTAAGTTTGAGGCTAGACTGAGCAACTTAGACTCTGTCTGAAAATATAAAATAAAAATAAAAAGAACTGGCTGAGTGGCAAAGTACCCCTGGTTAACACCCCAGAGCTAATAATAATAATAATAATAATAATAATAATAGCTGGAGATATAGCTCAGTTGGCAGAGTGCTTGCCTTACATGCATAAGGCCCTGGGTTCAATCCCCAGCACCACAAAGAAAATAATAATAAAAAAATATTGTAATATGTATTTTACTACAATTTTTATTTTCATATTATTATTTATTTTCGTACTGGGGATTGAACTCAGGAGCACTCGACCACTGAACTAAATTCCCAGCTCTATTTTGTATTTTATTTAGAGATAAGGTCTCAGTGAGTTGCTTTGGGGCCACTGGGATTATAGGCTATGCCACTATGCCTGGCCCTTTACTACAAGTCTTTATTTTTATTATTATTATTATTATTATTATTATTATTATTATTATTATTTTGTGTGTAGTGCTGGGGATTGAGCCCATGGTCAAGCATTCTACCAGTTGATCTATCTCCCCAGCACCTACTACAAGTTTTTAAATTGGTGTCACATTACAACTCAGATCCTGACTAATGCACAAATATATTAGTATAGGTTAAACTACTGTAGCATTTGGCTCTAAATTCAATAGCTGCAACAAAATATAAAGTTTTTAATTTAGCAGTACTAGGGTATTCTACCACTGAGCTACATCCCAAATCCTTTTTATTTATTTTGAGCCAGGTTCTCATTAAATTGCACATCCAGGCCTCAAACTCTTGTCTCAGCCCCTTGAGTCCCTGCTATTTCAGATCTGCCCCACTTCACCTGATGAGAAATTTATTTCTCTCTCTCTTTACAGATGAGGGTGAATGTTCCCCAGAGAAATGAAAAGAAGTAGCTTCTCTAGGCAGTTATTTAGTGACCCAGACCAAAGGGAACAGTGCCATCTGCTATTCATGCCTGCTGAGATTCTTCAAAGTGTTATAATCCCCACTCTAGCCCACAGGAAGACAAACAGGGCATGGACATTGGTGGAGGTTTTGAGGACCAGGCTTTTTAGCCCTATGAGGGCTGCAACGTTCACCTTCTACTGGAGAAAGTGGAGTCCACTGTTCCCTCTAACTACAAGGGACACTGAGCATATGGCTACTCAGATACTACAGAAGAAGTAGATAAAGGATTCTGGTGGACAGTTAACAGTCCCTGAAAGCAAAAGGAAAAACCCCTGGGAGAATATGCACCTAACTCTACTCCTGATATCTCCTGAAGTAAGATTCAGGAGGCCTTCATTTATTTTACACTATGTAATTTTGAAGTGCTTCCATTTTGTCTCTCTGTGTGTGTGTGTGTGTGCATGCCAGGGATTGAACTAAGGGGCACTCAACCACTGAACCACATCTCAGACAGGGTCTGAGTTGTTTAGCGCCTCACTTTTGCTGAGGATGGTTTTGAGCTCGCGCTACTCCTGCCTCAGCCTCCTGAACTGCTGGAATTATAGGCATGCGCCATCACATATTTCTATTTTTTACAACAAACTTGTCACCATTATAATAAAAATTTATAAAACAAAACCAGGTGTGGAGGCATTAACAAAAAACTGCATAGAAGTCGAAACAGCCAGTCACAGTGGCTCATGCCTGGAATCCCTGTGGCTCAGGAGAAGGAAGTAGGAAGATCAAGAGTTCAAAGCCAGCCTCAGCAACTTGTGAGACCCTGTCTCTAAATAAAATACAAAATAGGGCTGGGGATGTGGTTCAGTGGTTGAGTGCCTCTGAGTTCAATCCCCGATAACCTCCCTTCTCCCCCAAAAAAGTTGAAACCACGGATGCATTCCTAATTGATAAAATAGACTAGAATAAACCTAAATTTCTATCTCAAGAGAATGAGTAAATATTCCATGATATAAACGGGGGCTGGGGCTGTAGCTCAATGGCAGAGCGCTTGCCTAGCATGTGTGAGGCACTGGGTCCAATCCTTAGCACTGCATAAAAAACTAAACAAATAAAGGTATGCTGTCCATCTACAACTATAATTAAAAAAAAACATATAACGGATGATTATAGATTGCTCGCTCATTCTTTTTTTTTTAGTTTTCAGTGGGCACAACATCTTTATTTTATTTTTATGTGGTGCTGAGGATAGAACCCAGCGCCCTGCGCATGCCAGGCGAGCGCGTTACTGCTTGAGCCACATCCACAGCCCACGGATGATTATAGAGCATTAAAAATAAATGACCAGGGGCTGGGGTTGTAGCTCAGTGGTAGAGCACTTGCCTTGCATGCATAAGGCACTGGGTTTGAACCTCAGCACCACATAAAAATAAATAAAGGTATTGTGTCCATCTATATCTAAAAATAAATAAATGACCAATATATACTTCACAACAATGTGGTTAAATCTTTAATTAAAAAGTCATAAAAGACCACTTGTTTTATTCATCATTTATATTAAGTATATGTATTTATGTGTTTAAAAACCATTTTGTTGGGGGTGGCAACATAGCTTAGCGGTACACCACACTTGTGTAGCACCACATACAAACCCCAAAATTGTTTTTAATTTTTTTAACTTTATTTTATTTACTTATTTATTTTTATGTGATGCTGAGGATCAAACCCAGGGCCTTGCATGTGCGAGGCGAGCGCTCTACAGCTGGGCCATAACCCCAGTCCCTATTTTTAATTTTTATTGTAAAAAAAAAAAAAAAAAAAAAAAAAAAAAAAAAAATATATATATATATATATATATATATATATATATATATATATATATTTAACCAGGGATTAAACACAGATGTTTAATCCCTTTTATTTTTTATTCTGAGCCAGGGACTCACTAAATTGCTGAGGTTGGCCTTTGGATCCTCCTGCCTCAGCCTCCTTAGTTACTAGGATTATACAGGTGTGTCACCACACCAGACTGGCAAAATTAAAATTTCTAAAGTTAACTGTGATGATTACAAATATACCAAAACCCTTTGAATACTCAGGTTTGTCTTTGGATTACATAAGTCTTTCACCTTTTAGGGCTAGGGACATAGTTAAGTGGTAGAGTGCTTTCTTGCCTAGCATGCTCAAGGCCCTGGATTTGTTCCCAAGTACAACAAACAAACAAAAACCAAAAATAAAATAAAAACCCAGCAACAACCAAAACCCATTAAACTGTACACTTTTAATGGGTGAATTTTTTTAATATTTGTTTTTTAGTTGCAGTTGGACACAATACCTTTATTTTATGTATTTATTTTTTTTAGGTGGTGCAAACCCAGGGCCTCACACGTGCTAAGCAAGCGTTCCACTGCTGAACCCAGGACCTTTTGCATGCAAGGCAAGCACTCTACCAATTGAGCTATATCCCCAGCCCGTGAGTTGTATCTCAATAAAGCTGCTATAAAAGGTGGTTTTTTGCTTTGATTTTGCCACACTAGGAATGGAACCCTTAGACCATGAGTCTTTTCTTTCTTTCTCTTTCCCTTTCCCTTGTGTGTGTGTGTGTGTGTGTGTGTTGCTGGGGATTCAATCCAGGGCCTTGCACATGGGAGGCAAGCATTCTACCAACTGAGCTAAACCCCCAGCCCATCTTTTCCCTTTTCTTGTACTGTCCCAGGGAGATTTATTACTGAGTTACATCCCTGCGCGCCCCCCCCCCCCTCCTTTTTTTTAATTTAGAGAATTTGCCCAGGCTGGCCTTGAACTTGAGATCCACCTGCATCGCTAGGATCACCGGCATGCGTCAGCACCCCACCGCAGAGGCTCTTCCTCATCTCGTCTCCCCTTTTATTTGGAGGGGGCACCTGGAATCACTGCCCCTCCTTCCGGCCGGGGTTGGGGCAGTGTCCTTCCTCCTTCGGCCGGGTCACACTTCCACCCTCAGAGGTCGTGCCCCTTCACCTGGGACGCGACCCCTGCCGGCGAGGCCTACCACTGGCCACAGGCGGGGTCCCAGTTTCGCAAGCCGCAGGCTCACAGGCCAGTGGCCCCGGAGCGCAGGGCGCTGCGCGCCGGGGATCTGCTTCACGCCGACAGCCTGGTCCCTCCCCCGAGGCCGGCGGCCCCTCCTCCGGAGCCGTGGAGCCCGCCCCGGGAGCCCCAGGCCAAGACCCACAAGCCCAGGGCTGCGAGCCCCGGACCCTGGTTCCTGAGGAGCCCGCGGCGACTGCGCCGTCTCCCCCCGAGGCCTCAGGCTGCCCGCAGACCTCGCCCTCGTTGTCCTTGCGGTCGCAGACCTCGAGCCTGGGAACGAGCGGCACGTCGCAGCGCCGGACCGGGCGGGGCCGGATGGCGGCCTCCGCGTGGATGCAGGCCGGCCTGGCCCGGGCGCTCTTCTACCCGACGCTGCTGTACACGGTGTTTCGCGGGAAGGTGCGGGGTCCGGCGCACCGCGACTGGTACCACCGCATCGACCACACGGTGCTGCTGGGCGCGCTGCCGCTGCGGGGCATGACGCACAAGGTGAGCGGGACGGCGGGGCCCGGCCTCCGCGCCGCCGGCCCCTTCGCGGCCCGGCCCACCCCGGGTCCCCGAGGCCCTTGCTGAGCCGGCTCTTTGCTTCGGCAGCTGATACAGGAGGAGAACGTGCGCGGGGTGATCACCATGAATGAGGAGTACGAGACGAGGTTCCTGTGCAACTCCTCAAAGGTGAGGGGTCCGGGCCCCCGGGGAGGAGCTGGGGCGGGGGCGCCTGCCAGCCAGCTTCGCTCGCCAGCTTCGCCCACCGCCCCAGGTCTGGGAGACCCGGAGAAATTTAGGGGAGGAAGTACGCGGCGATGACCATACTTCAAGACAGAACTCCCAAGCTTGTTTGCCTCCTTGGGAGGAGAATCTATCTGGTCTTACAAGCTCAAATTGCAGCAGTTGGAGATAGAAACGTGAAAGCCCCAGCACTCGGGAGGCTGAGGCTAGAGGAGTTGGAGGACAGCCTGGGCAACATTTGAGACCCTATCTCAAAACAAAACAAAACAAGAGATGGAAAAGTAAAGTTGACAAAAACCCCTTTATGCACAAAATTTTATTCTTAATTTCTGCCTTTCAAATTAGTAACTGAGCCTGAGGCAGTGATGATGCACATCTAAAATCCCAGCAACTCAGGAGGCTGAGGCAGGAGGATCTCACGTTCTAGACCAACTTCAGCAACTTAGCAAGATCCTGTCTCAAAACAAAAACTTTAAAAAGATTTAAAAAAACAAAAAAGGGGGTGAGGATGTTAAGCGCCACTGGGCTCAATCCTCAGTACCTAAAAATAAATAAATAAATAAAAATTCAGTGACTGAAATTGAAAGACAAAAACTGTGCCTTGCTCATTCCATCATTCATCCCATGTAATGCTTATTAAGTATTCAATACGGGTCAGGCACTGTGAGGCATTCAAGATGAAATCCCTAGCAAATGTAAAAAGAAAAGCACCCTCCCAACACTCTTACCATCTAAATGTGTCATAAAATTATCCATTGAAAAGCTAAAAAGAGTTCATTCATTTGGCTCTGTTTGGGTGAATTTTTACCATATTAAAATGTTAGAGATTAGGATTGAACTCTGAAATACTGTCATAATAAAGTTCAGTCCAAAATGTAATTTTCATTAAATATGAATGCTTGCTTGTGGACCCTTCCATAATGGTTATTAGTACATGCTGCCCTATTATTACTAAACAATGATCTTTCTCTATTATACTGATAATGGTAGTGAAAATGCTGTTAATTTCAACCTACAATTTTTAAAAAAATAATTTTAGTAGTAGTAGATGGTCACAATACCTTTATGTTGTTTATTGTTTCTTTGTTTATGTGGTTCTGGGGATTAAATCCAGTGCCTCATACATGCTAGACAAGCGCTCCACCACTGAGCCACAACCCCAGCCCAACCTACAAATTGTTTTGAAACTTTAAATTTGTGACTCACATTTTAAATATATAAGCCATTGATTCAGGAGGCTGAGGCAGGAAGATTGATAGTTTGAGCCCAGCCTTCGCAACTTAGTAAGACCCTGTCTCCAAATTCAAAAAGGCTGGGGATGCAGCTCAGTGGTAGAGAATCTCTAGGTTCAATTCTAGTACTGAGAAAAAGAAAAAAGTGTGCGCGCGATTAGTTGCCAGGTTTCTGTTCTCACGACTAAAAGGCTCAGGGGTCACTCTAATTAAACTGGGCTGCACAAAATAACCACACAAGAGACACAAATACCTTTTTCTTTGGGGTTGCTGTGACGGCTCCTCTGACCTTAAGGGTTAAAAGCACTGCTGGCCGCAGGGGCTAGGACCCCATACCGAGCAGCAAGCAGTTAAAGTCTCTTGTCCCCAGTGGCTGAGTTACAGCCATTCTGATTCATAGGACAATCATGTAGTAAAAAGGTCCGTATATACTTTCTGAGTATTGACAAAAACAATAGAAAATTGAAACTTATTTCTCTCCAGGTAAACATCACATTTTCTCTCCCTTTTTCTCACTCTCCTAGCGCAAACTTCTAGAACATAAAGGCCAAAAAAATCTCCTTTTTTTTTTTTTTTTTCCATGTGATGCTGAGGATCGAACTCAGGTTCTGCCCATGCTAGGCAAGCACTCTACCGCTGAGCAACAATCCTAGCCCCCAAAAAATCTTTTATAAAGATTTATAAAAACAATTTTAAAAAATCCACAAAAGCACGCTATAAAGATAAAGGAAGTGGTGACAATTTAGAGTCACAAAAGTACCTGGAGATATTGAAGGAAAGAGACGTTAAATTAATTAAAATGGGAAATTCAACTTCTACGGATAAGGAAATGTATCTATTTTAGACAGTATAATTAATCAGAAAGGAAAACAGATAAAGAAAGCTCAGTTATTACAATTCTTAAAGATTGTAGGCGAATATTGTCCTTGGTTTTGTGAACAGGAGTCTCCAAATTTACTTACTTGGGAGAAACTAGGAAGGAAGTTACAAAAAGTTTGTCTTTCTCATGAATTACCTGGAGGTATAGAGAATATTCAGAAAACTTGGACCGGCTCTGGAAGTTTGTCTTTTTGAATATATGGGCCAGAGTTCGTGGCCCCCTGAAGATCTATTAAAAGGCATTCAGAGAGCTATTAGTTCTATTCAAATGGAAAATCCGCCTGAGGCTAAGTTAATTCCCTTTCCCTTGAAAAACAAAGGCTCTAGGGGCCAAACTGAAGGTTAGGAATGTGACTTTAAACTTGCAGGATCAGGCTAGCCCTCAGGGAGATTATAGAGAGGAAGGTCATAAAGGAGAAACCTCCACAGTCCTAGAAAGTCCTCTGGAAGAGGTAGAGGATCTTCCTGGGGAGGAAAATCCGGAAGAAATTCTTAGAGGGGCACAGAGTTCTTCTCCGCCACGTGGCTTAGAAGCCCAATTTCAAAATGGCGACAGCGCAGAGTCTACCCACGACTCGCAGTCCGAGGGAGAAGAGTCAGACGTTGAAATTCAGGACTTACAGAGAAATTTTAACAGGCTGCGTTTAACACCGCCTGCCCAGGCTATTCGAATTCGGCCATTACCTGCTAAAAGGACAAAATTTAACAGGTATTGAATTAACAATGACTTTTCTTACCCCGTTCCAGCGAGGTATTAAGAAAGCACAGGAAGCTGGGGAAGATACTAGCGGTTTTCAACTTTTTCCAGTTTTTGAGCAAGTTAATGAGCAAGATCAGAGAGTTAGAGTTCATGCTGTAATCTCATTTAAAACCATTAAGGAACTAAAAAGTGCATGTGAGACGTATGGTCCGAATACGCCTTTTGTACAGAGCCTGATAGAAAATATTTGCTCGCAGCCCCACGTTGGGCGCCAAATTCCACCATGCGACCAGCGCACTGGTTTCATTAAAGAGGTTCTTGGCATAAAAGTTAACTAGTGAGATCGAAATAAACACACAGACTCAGTTACCTTTTTCTATGACCAGGTCCGAGATGGCTCCCCCTCTGGTTTCTACCTCGAACCACCCGGTAGGGCAGCAAGGATTACTCAGGGCTAGCAGGAGAGAGAGAGGGAGCACGCCAGGGAGCAGCCTTTTATTGGGGAACAAGAAATTCAGGGGAGAATTCCATCCAATGAAGGTTGAGGGGGGACCTTGCACTCCAAGGTCAGGGTCAGTGATTGGACCCCGGGGTCAGTGGTCAGTCACACCCCCACACGGACAGGCTCTCGCACCAGGAGAGGGCCGGGAAAGCTCCAACACAGTTTAGCCAGAGCGCCTCAGACCCAAACCAGGAGTTGCCCAGTCACGTGTGAGAATGGCTCCCCACAATTAGTGGCTGAGAATGTAGCTCAGTGGGAGAGCACATTTAGCCTCTCATATGTGTGACCCTGGATTTGTCCTTAGCACCACACACATACGTGCACATGTGTATGTTAGTAAGAATTAGTCATGGCATATATATATATATATATATATATATATATATATTTATTTATTTATTTATTGGTACTAGGGATTGAACTCAGGGGCACTCTGACCACTGAGTCACATCCCCAGTCCTATTTTGTATTTTATTTTATTTAGAGACAGGGTCTCACTGAGTTGCTTAATGTCTTGCTGTTGCTGAGGCTGGCTTTGAACTTGTGATCTTCCTGACTCAGCCTCCTGAGCTGTTGGGATTACAGGTGTGTGCCACCACAACAGCCATGGCATACATTTTTGACATGCCTATGGTGCTGGGGATTGGACCCTCTACTACTGAGCTACACCCACCCCCTCTTGGCATACATTTTTATTATGGTGAGATTGCAATAAATCACTGAGTTGATCTTATCTTAAAGCAGAAGATAGGACATTTATTTACCGGCTGGTGGTCTGGATTCACCATCTGGTGAGCCAAAGGGCAGGCTGCAAGTCTACATTCTTCAACCCCTTCCAAGGGTTAGAGTACACCTTTATAGTCCAAAACTACATTAATCATAAGTGTATGTTGCTATGATTCAAAACCATAAACAAACATCATGAGATCTAAAATCATAAGCAGAGGGGAAGTGGGTCAAAATGCCTAGTTGAGTACAAGTTGAAGAATGTGTACTAATATCTATACAATCATTCTGATAAGGTACATCGTCCAAGAAAAATAGGAACCAAAAAGAGAACAATTTTATGTTGTGTCCCATGACTAAACACTCAAGGTCACTCCAGGTGAACTGGGCTGGCACGAAATAATCACACAGAGACAGAGACATATCTTTTTCTTTGGGTCCTGTGATAGCTCCTCTGACCTTAGGGGTCCATGGAAAGACAGAGGGGAACACATGCTGAACCCTTCTAAAGGGGAAAGCCATTCAAATGAGGCAAGGGGTCAGGTTTCAGGGGTTGAGTCTAGCCAATTGATTACCTCTAGGAAGGCCATGCCCATCTCATGAGCTGTGTGGGGAGCATAGGCAGAGTGAGCAAAAAGACCAGAGCGAGGCGCACCCAACCGGGGCAACGTGGATTCAGTCCACTTTGTGCGCTCAGAGCTCATGGATTGCCACATCTCCACATTCTCATAGCTCAAGGCTAAGGGGTGCCCAGTTTGTTCCTATGTGGCAGCTCCCAACAATTTTACATTGTATGAGAACAGAAGCATTTGCGTTTCTAAGCAGGGTGTGCTAAGCAGGATCAAGATGGCAGAGATGGAAATTTCTCATGGGAGAAGCATTTCTTAGATGACATGGAGTCTCAGGGTAAAATGGAGTCGTTTGTCATTGCCTGACCAGTAACATTTATTTTAAGGAACGGATGGGGCTCGGGTTGTGGCTCAAGTGGTAGAGTGCTTGCTTAGCACCTGTGAGGCACTGGGTTTAATCCTCAGCACCACATAAAAATAAAGATATTGTATCCACCTAAAACTAAAATATAAACATTAAAAAAAAAAAAAAGAATGGATAACAGCTCCTTGGATTTCCCAAAGTACTTTGCAACAAGGCCTCGAGGGTCATTAGCCAAAACAGTAAATGTTCGTTACTGTGGTCAGTCGTGTGGTGCAAGGGGAGTCCGAAGTTACTGGACATCTGCAAAATATGCTTGTCTTTCTATGTGAGGCATTGACATTTGTAAAATGGAGCTATACCATCCCACTATTGCAGGGAAAAGAAATCTCCAAGGCAATGGTTCTCACATTTTAATATGCCTAAAAATCATCTGGCAATCTTGCTAAAATAGCATATTCCTACTTACAACCCTCAGAGATTCTGACTCAGTAACTTTAGGGTGGGGTCCAGGAATCTGAGTATTTAGCAACTCTACAGGTGTTTCTGATGCAATTGATGCATAAGCTACAGCTGCAAAACTCTTTCAGTTTTTGTTAATTTTATAAGTAGAATTAAATACAGACCTTCATTCAATGTCATAAAAATCTCGGTACACACAAAAGAGGTTAATAAAGAGTAGCTCGATTACAGTGTCTAAGCCAGGATAGCAAGTTAGAGGCCAGTGTGGGCAACTTAGACCCTATCTCAAAATAAAAAGGAAAAAGAACAAATTAAAAAAAAAAAAAAAGAAGAAGAAGAAGAAAAAGAAAGAAAAGAAAAAGCACTGGGGATGTAGTTTAGTGGTGGAGCACTTGCTGAGGATGAGTGAGCTCTTTAGTTCTATCCTCAATACTATGCCATACACATACAAAAAGAGTAGCTGGAGCATATCATAAAGCAAATATAAAGTTGCCCAGTTTAACAGAGGCTTTATTTCTCCCATTTCTTCTTTTTAAGTGATAATATTTCACAAGTAGATATGTTTCAATTTTAAAATTATAAACCTATTTTTAGATGTATCCCTCAAAAAAAGTGGTAAAAATGTATATACTTGGGATAAAATATAGTACCCTCAATCTGCAGCTGAATCACTCACTAGACAGGTCTCAAAATTAGGCAAAAGCTTTTTTTTTGATGTATAGAAGTGCTGGGAATTAAACCCAAACCTTTGTACAGGCCAGGCAAGCACTCTACCACTAGAGCTACCTCCCCTAACCCCATAACTTTTGCAGCCAAATTTTATACAATATTTTGCAGCTAAAGATTCAAATATCTGAAGGGTACTTAGTTTGCAGTATTGGGGTTGGACCCAGGGGCCCTTTACCACTGAGCTACATCCTACCTGCCATGCTTTTTTTTTTTTAAATACTGGATATTGAACCCAGGGGTATGCTACCACTAAGCCACATCCCCAGTTCTTTTATTTTCGAGGTAGGGTCTAAAGTGCTCAGGCTGGCCTTGCTGTCCTTCGGCCGGCCTCCACTTCCTGAGTAGCTGAGATTGCAGGCATATACCATCACACCCAGCTAAATAACTGGTTGATTAGCATCTGGTTCTTTCAGGTTGGGTTTTTTGTTGTTGTTTGGGGGGTATTGGGGCATTGCACCAAGGGCCTTTCATATGCTAGGTAAGCACTCCACTCTGCCACTGAGCTATGTCTACAAACCAACTTTTTAAAAATTTTTATCTTAAGACAGGGTCTCGATAAGTTGCTGAGACTGGCCTTGAATTTGGGAATTCTGCCTCAACCTCCTGAATTAACAGGATTACAAGCACATGCACCACTGCACCTGGTTTAAAGAGTACTTTAAGAGTAGTTTTGGCTAGGTGCAGTGGCAGACACCTGTAATCCCAGCAGCTTGGAAGTCTGAGGCAAGAGGATCGCAAGTTCAAAGCCAGCTCAGTGGTAGAACGCTCACCTAGCATGTGTGAGGCCCTGGGTTTTATCCTCAGCACCACATAAAAATAAATAAATAAAATAAAGGTTTTGTATCCAACTACAACTAAAAAAATAAATACTAAAAAAAAAAAAAAAAGAAAGCCAGCCTCAACAAAAGCAAGGCACTAAGCAACCCTATTTTGTATTTTATAGGGGTGGGGATGTGGCTCAGTGGTCAGAGTGCCCCTAAGTTCAATCCCTGGTACCCAAAAAAGAGGGGGCTGGGGCTATAGCTCAGCGGTAGAGGGCTTGCCTCACATGTGTGAGGCACTGGGTTCGATCCTCAGCACCACATAAAAATAAATGAATAAATAAGGGTCTGGAGTTGTAGCTCAGCAGTAGAGCACTTGCCTCATATGTGTAAAATAAGTAAATAAATAAATAAAAAAGACATTGAGTCCATCTACAACAACTGAAAAACTATTAAAAAAAAAAAAAAAAAGAGGGCTGGGGATATAGCTCAGTGGTAGAGTGCCTGCCTAGCACGCACAAGACCCTGGTCAATCCTCAGCACCACAAAAAAAAAAAAAAAATAGTTTGGAGTTGGGGTTGTGGCTCAGGGGTAGAGTGCTTGCCTAGTATAGGAGGCACTGGATTCGATCCTCAGGACTACATTATAAATAAATAAAATAAAGGTATTGTGTCCATCCACAAATTAAAAAAAAAGAAAGAAAATAAGCAAAAGAAAGTTATTTTAAAAAGAAGAAAATGGGGCTGGGGCTATAGCTCAAAGCACTAACTTTGCAGGTCTGAGGCCCTGAGTTTGATCCTCAGCACCACATAAAAATAAATAAATAAATATTCTGTGTCCATCTACAACTAAAAAAAAAAAAAGAAAGAAAAGAAAAGTTTAAGGGCTGGGTAGGTAGCTCAGTGGCAGACGGCATGCCTAGCTTTAAATCTGGGACACAGTTCTAATCAGCAGCATAGCTGTTAGATGAAAGACCAGCCATGTAGTCAGCCATTTTAAGGGCATTTCTATTAAAAAAATTTCTTTTTTAGAAAATGGAAAAGAGTATATTCACATTGTAGTAAACCTTTAAATTTCCTGTTGCTTTGCTGCCCCTTGGAAGACTGACCCTCTTCATGCCGTCCACATCAGGTTTCTTTCATTCTCTCTTTTATGCTGGTGGACCTGATTTCAGGAGTGGAAGAGAGTAGGAGTTGAGCAGCTGCGGCTCAGCACAGTCGACATGACTGGGATCCCCACCTTGGCCAACCTCCACAGAGGAGTTCGCTTTGCACTCAAGTACCAGTCATTGGGCCATTGTGTCTACGTGCATTGTAAAGCTGGACGCTCCAGAAGTGCCACTATGGTTGCAGCATATCTAATGCAGGTATTTTTTTTGGATGATGCAGGTATTTCTGGACTGATCTCTTTTACAGTAAACTTCCAGAAGTTCAATAGTATGGTTACTGGCAGGCCTTGCTGGGGGGAGCCATTACCCAATAATAGGCTGTCTGTAGGTGGTGTGGTGTCATGCAAAGCACCTGAGATTCATGGATAGGCTAACCTTTGGCTCTGACACCTGCCAAAGCATACAAAATTGGACTCTGATGTTTATTTTCCTCAAACTAAATGTGGTATGAAGCTCGAGTACTATAGATAATATTAGTGCTAATCACTTTCAGGTCTATAGTACTCAGGTTTCTTCAAATATTTCTTGAGTTTCAGGTGTGGTGGCTCATGCCTGTAATCCCAACAAGTTGGGAGGCTGAGGCAGGAAGATCACAAGTTTGAGGCCAGCTTCAGCAACTCAGTGAGACCCTTACTCAAAATAAAAAATAAAAAGGGCTGGGGTTGTGGCTCAGTGGTTTAAGTGCCCCTGAACATTAGTTTCTAGAAAGAGAGTATCCAAACCAAATTTTACCTATTTGCTGACTAGCAGTAGGATGCTTAAAAATATTTTAACACGTGCTGTGGCATGTACCTGTAGTACCAGCTGCTTGACAGACAGGTGAATCACTTGAGCCCAGTTCAAGACCTGCCCAAGCAACACAGCAAGACCTTGTTTCATGAGGTAGAGAGCGAAGATGGGAGGGGAGGGGAGGGGGGATAGTAGGGGATAGGAAAAGTAGCAGAATACAACAGTCACTAATATGCCATTATGTAAAAATGTGAGTGTGTAACCGATGTGATTATGCAATTTGTATTTGGGGTAAAAATGGGAGTTCATAACCCAATTGAGTCAAATGTATGAAAGATGATATATCATGAGCTTTGTAATGTTTTGAACAACCAATAAAAAAAAAAAAAGACCTTATTTCAAAATAAATAAAAAACACTCATTTTTGTTACCAGTCTGGCCCCTACAAAGTATTTTCTAAGTCATGTGGACAAAGGACAAAGGAAATGTGGTAATCTGCCTAGTTTTGTGTTACTATGGACTGGTGAGTAAATGACTATAAACAGTACTCAAGAACTGGGGATATAGGTTAGTGGTAGAGCACCTGGTTCAATCCCCAGTAACACAAAAAACAAAAACACCCATTTTAAACTCTTTCCTATAAATTTCTATTGGTGGTTCTGGTGATTGAACCCAGGGCCTTGTGTATGCTAAGCACGCACCTTACTACTGAGCTATACCCTCAGCCCATCCTAGAAATTCTTCTAAAATTTCAGCCCAGAACTTAGGATATTGGTGAGGCCTAGGCAGTTTTGAGATTAGGGTCTCAGCTTCACCTTTAACCTTTTTCCAGAGTTTGGAAGCATAAGAATTGGCATACTATTGTGGGCCTGGTTGACTGAGATGATTAAAGTGCTCTCCATTTATCATACATGGAGTATGGGGTTTTGTTTTGTTTTTTTGAGATGGAGTCTTGCTATCTTGCCCAGACTAGCCTTGAGCTCAAGTGATCTTTTTGCTTCAGCCTCAAGTACCACACTGGTAATACAGCATGATTTTTTTTTTTTAATATTTATTTTTTAGTTTTTGGCGGACACAACATCTTTGTTTTTATATGTGGTGCTGAGGATCAAACCTAGGCCGCACGCATGCCAGGCGAGCGCGCTACCGCTTGAGCCACATCCCCAGCCCACAGCATGATTTTTAACAGCCCTCCTCAAATGGCCTTTTTTTTTGGTGGGGATACAGGGAATTGAAGTCAGGGGCACTCAACCACTGAGCCATATCCCCAGCCCTATTTTGTATCTTATTTACAGACAGGGTCTCACTTAGTTGCTTAGTGCCTCACTTTTGCTGAGGCTGGCTTTGAACTCATGATCCTCCTATCTCAGCCTCCCAAGCCACTGGGATTACAGGCATGTGCCACTGTGCCCAGCTCAAATGGACTTTTCTGAAAAAAGGAATTCTAGGAGTCGTTCAACACCCCCATAGGTCCAGGGCATCTGAACATCTGACCCTTTCTTTCTCTGTTGATTTCCCAACCATCTACTTTAGGTACACAACTATAGCCCAGAGGAGGCTGTCAGAGCCATTTCCAAGATCCGGTCCCACATCTACGTCAGACCTGGCCAGATGGAAATTCTCAAAGAGTTCCACAAGGAGATTTCTACAAGGGCAGCAAGATGACACTGAAATGTGTGGATTTGAAAGAACTAAACAATGCTGCTTGATACAGAATAAAGAAGTTGTATAGGACCAAAAGGGCTTAAAAGCCCAGACTTGACGGAACAGAAATGTGCTAAGTAGTGGACAATTTTCTTGTGTCTTATTTTCCTAAATTAACACTGTTATATGCCTACAGAGGAAGACTTAGTGTATCTACATTTTTTTTTTTTTTAGTTGTAGATGGACACAATACCTTTTTATATTTACTTTTATGTGGTGCTGAGGCTCCAACCCAGTGCCTCACATGTGCTAGGCAAGCACTCTACCACTAAGCTACAACCCCAGCCCCTAAATCTTGTTTTCTTTAATAGCACCAAGAAATATTCATTTCAACAAAAATCTATTATGTACCTAAAATTATACTTAAAGATATTTAATATCATAACTCAAAGACATTTAACTGTAGAAAAAGAAAGGAAAAAATACTCAGTTCTGGCTTTTTGCTACTGTTAGAACCCCAAATTTACTGGCCCTGTGGGGGCATCCCTCACACTTCTGGAGCATGTAAAAAAGAATGCACGAGGGTGGGTGGGGGGCTGGGGATATAGCTCAGTTGGTAGAGTGCTTGCCTCGCATGCACATGGCCCTGGGTTCAATCCCCAGCACCACCAAAAAAAAAAAAAAAAAGAATGCATGGGATGCAGGCAGGATTGCTGATTTAGAAATATATGGATATGGGTATGCTGGGCGCAGTGTGCACTCCTATAATCCCTGCAGCTCAGGAGGCTGAGACGGGGGAGGATCATGAGTTCAAAGCCAGCCTCAGCAAAAGCAAGGCGCTAGGCAACCCAGTGAGACCCTGTGTCTAAAATAAAATACAAAATAAGGCTGGGGATGTGGCTCAGTGGTTGAGTGCCCCTGAGTTCAATCCCTGGTACCCCCCACCAAAAAATAAATGTATGGGTATGTGACTAGTTCTTCTTAGGAAGTCACCCCTCAGGATTCAACACAGATGCACATATCCTTTCAAAAACTTTTATTTCTATGAACAGTTCCTAGCTCTTGATTTAGCTTAGAGCTTTTAAAAGAGCAGAGACCTTATATATTTGAGTCTGAAAAACAAGTTTCTGCTATTAATCAGAAATAATTCTTTCTACTTTCTAGCTTACTCCCGTTGGAGTAAGCCAAAAATAAAACCAAAGTTGCTTTTTCTGACAGAAGATGAGAAAATGATAAAAGGAACGTCCTAAATTCTAGAGTTGACCCCTGCTGGTGAAATACACCTTTAGCTAAGTCCATTTTCCCACCCAAAGCCTGAAGGAAAATTTAACACCTAATTCTTTGTGGTAAAATGATCAACTAGCCACTTCATAGACTGTAGAAAAAGTAGGGATGGGAATCTTTCCTTCCACCCTGGGATGAGGTGCTCCTATTTTACATTGATTAGGTAAAGAGGGGAGGCTGTGCCTAAGGTCTGAGAAAAGGCTCACACTAAGCAATCTGTAATGAGGCATAGGATCAGTGGGGATGGCAGAGAACAGGCTGGCCACCTCTCAGTTCAAGCAGCCAGCTCTATATCAACAGTCTCAAAATACCCAAACAAAACACCCTATGTGTTCAAGGAAGAGATGAGGTGCTGCCCAGAATAACATAACTTTGAATTGGGGCTCAGGGAATTTTGAGTTTAGGGAGGAGTCTGAAAAAGGGAGGGTGAAGGAGTCAGCTGCTCTTCCTGTCACCACCTTAGGCCAACACGAACTGCAAATTGGTAAGCAGCACCTTAATGCCTCTAGTGACAGTTACAGCTGAAGTGGCAGGGTCAAGTTTGTAGGTGTTGGCATCTCCCTTCTTGTATCGGTCCCTGAAGACATAGATGCTCCCATTGCAGCTGGCGATCTTCCAGAGGGATGGGGCGGAACTCCAGGCCTCCGGAAGGCAAAGCCTAGTGAAGCTGTCTAGCAGGGGATTGTAGCACACCAGGGAGTCCCCTTCAGCCACAATAAACACCAGATCCTTGTGCACTGCTGCATGCATGCGGCCTGCGAAGGGTAGTACATAGGGCTTCACGTGACACTTGTCTGTCTCTGTGTCAAAGCACTGGATAAGTCGGGAAGGTTTTGTAAAGAAGTCCAGGTCATTCTCCTCTCCCCCTAGTAAGTAGATGATTCCGTTGAGATTGGCACCAGCGGCCCCTGACACAGCCACCTCTAGCTGAGTTGTCTCTGTCCATACGTTATCACCTACCCGATAATAGATGACTGCATTTGAGAGGGTATCCTGCAGTGTCTTGCCACCCAGTGAATATATGGCATCTTTCCCAGGCACAGACACCAGGGTGTGTTGGAGCCGGTCTCGGGGCAAAGGTGCACACCACTCCCAGTCAACGGTGGCATTGTTGCACTTCCACATGCGCCTTGGGATGGAACCTCCCACCACATATAAGTCTCCACCATGCTTGCAGGCTGCAGTAATCTGGTGGCACAAGCTATTCTGGCCACTTACACTGATGGAGTCATCTTCAGCACAGTGTAAGGACACAGCTAACGAGTGGGTACGGGATGACTCTTTTCCAATAAGGTAAATGTGCACATTCTCCCCAATTTCCTGTTGCCAAAATTAAAATTATAATGATATGTCAGTTCAATGAGACAAGTATCTTTAAGTCCTGAGCCTCTCACTCATATCCTTTTGTAACCTACTCCCCTCCAATCACCGTCGGCCTTCCTGACTCCTCTAATTACTCTTTCAGGCATTTGATGCAGAGGTAGAGAATCTGTTGTGCCACTCACTCTTGCAGCTTTTAAAAAAACTATCATAAATTGTGCTTCAGACAAAAGATTATTAACCAAATGATGAAAGTAGTTCACTTGAGGAGCTTTTGAAGCTCATAGATTGGTGGCTTCTGGGATCAAAACACTCCTCTCCCTATCATAGCAACTTCAAGCAATAGACAATTTATTTAATAGTCATGAAAGAGGCCAGGCCAGTTGATGGCTGGAATGTATGGAGATTTAGGTGCCCAATTCTATTTGTTTGTTTTTTGATACTAGAGATTGAACCCAAAGGCACTTCACCACTAAGCTCTATCTTCAGCACCCCTCCCCCCTTTTTAAATGGGGTCTTGCTAAGTTGCTTAGGGTCATACTAAGTTGCTGAGGCTGGCCTCAAACTTGTGATCCTCCTGACTCAGCCTCCCTAGTTGCCAGGATTATAGGTGTGTGCCACAGTACCTGGCTGGTGCCCCAATTCTTAAGAAATCTGCCTTACCTTCAAGCTAGTCCTAAGTGACTCTGCAAAAGCCTCTCTTTCCTCTTTATTAAAATTGATCCAGGCTTCTATTGCTTCTGTTGGGTTCTGGGAACATGGAACACCATCTGTAAGAGTCAAAAGAAAAGCATGGTCAATAACAGTCTGACAATTTGAAAGAGAAATTCAGAGCAAGGGACTTTAAAGATGTGATCTAGTTTATTCGTCCAGCACTGTGTGTTTGTATGTGTACACGTACATATGTGTGAAATTAAACTGAAAATTGCCTTGCCTTTTTGGCAGTGCTGGGAATCAAACCCAGGACTACACTCATGCTAGTCAAGAGCCCACCATTGACCTACACTCCCAGACCTTTGCCTCATTTTTAAAAATTAAAATGGTTGGCTTGATATGCTCCTATTTGCCATGGAAGCAACCTACGAGTTGTAAGGGTGAAGCCCTCACACCTAAAGTGTGATTTTATCTCAGTTGCAGGGTCAGGACTTTTACTAAAAAAGTTTATCTTAGATTTCTTGGTTCATCATCAATTTACTTAGGAAACTAGTCTCACAGGCAAAGTACAGGAGAGATGAGAACACTTAAGCACAGAACAGATTTCCCACTACCTTTAATGGGAAAGTGCTGCTTCTCTAAGGCACTCTGTCTCTAATTGTGGCCACCCTGATTCTCAACTTCAATCTACATTCCTCCCGGGGATAATAATATAAATTAAGAGCAGAAAGTTTGAGAGTTCCTTTGTCTTGAACTAGAACAATCTGAACATCATACCGAAGTAAGTGGATATGATGTGCCCCCTCCCTATACTTACCTGAGATGATATCAGTGAGTAGATGGTGGGGCAAATGGAGAAATTCCTCTGTGCTCTGCAGCTGGGCCAGGTGAGTCTTGGCACAGTGCTTGGCTGCAGTGTAGAGCTCAGGATCACTGTGCCGATCTGCCAGCCACATCACCTGAAGGCAATTTCCCACTTGCACTGTGCGGGCCAAAAACCGAGAACATTCCTCAAAGAGAGATGTCAGCTGATACATGTCTGACACCTCATAAATTTCCTGCAGCTCATCAGCTCGAAGTTTCACAGTCCCATGGTAGATGTAATCAACTAGGAGCTGGAAAACTGACTCACTGACGTCCTGCAACACAATCACCCGGTTGTGAGCCTCCTTCAGATTGGAAGTGAACATGGACCGGAAAAAGCAGCTCTGAGCTGAGAGGACCAGCCGGTGCAGCTGAAACTCCCGGCCTTCCACTGAAATGGTGACATCAGCAAACAGCTCCTCCTCTAGACATAGTTTCATGATGCCTTGAGCCACCCGTCCTGAATGGGACCGATCTTTGAAAGTGTAGTTCACAAAATAGTTCTCATCCATGGATGCTCCAGGCTCCTCTGGTGATTCCATGGTAGCCAACTTCTCTCTCTGCCAGCTGTCTGCAAAGCAACCTACCTTGAGTAACTTGGGGAAATCACACCCTAGTCTGTGAACCCAATTGTCCCACTCAGAGAGGGAAAAGGAAAAACTGAAAGCAAAGGGAGTCCATACTGGCCTTAGTCCATACTGGCCTCTCCTTCAACCAAAGCTGGGTTCATTTTAATCTGTGGTGCCCTTCCCCTGATGAAATCAATAAGAGCTCAAACTTCTGATGTTTTGCCTGAGAGAACACTGACTATTTCTCTCCATAATGTAACAGAAGACTTGGGATTTAGGTTAACACATGAAAGCAAGGGGCTGGAGAAAGCTTATGATCTCAAACCCCTTAATATCTAAATACCATGGGCATAAAATTAGTAAGAGGATGCAGAACCAGGTTGGGGGGGAAAAAAAAAACACAAAATACCTCGCCACGTCCTTGGGGCTAGTTTCCCTCTTCCCCTGCACATGGAGTTCAGACTCTCCTACATGAAGCTTGGCCTGGGACACTCATCAGCCTCACTTTTTCTCTTTTCTGGGTTTCTGTTCCTCCTTTACCCGCTCGCCCTAATGAATCTCTAAAGCTCCGTCCCAGAGCTTGAGACAGAGCCCAGCTGTCCCCAACTAGGGGCACGAGGACGCCCATGCCCAGTGTTGTGTCTGTTCCACCTGGAGTCGCCTGGGAAACGGTCGCTAGGGAAACTGTTCTCCCCACCCCCGACGCCCACCCACCCGCCCTCTCTCCTCAAAAGCTTGGCTCGGGGAGCGGGGGAGGGGTATGGAAGGTAGAACTCAGAATAACCATCCCTTCTCCTCTCACCAGTCCGGTTCTTCAGCGTCTTCGCCGTGTCTCCAATTTCTGCCTCAGCGGCCTAGGGTTAGGTTCACCTCACGGTTTCCCCACTAGCCGGTCTTGTTTTCTCACCTGCGTTCCCTCCTTTCATCCCGGAGCCCGGAACCCCTGCTTCCGACCTCACGACCGCCCGGAAGAAGATTTGTTGCACATTTCCGCTTCCGGTCCGTGCCCTTGGGGTTCCGTGTCCTAAGAGCCCTTCCCTTGGCAGCCTGGTTTGCATCCGAGGAACATGGCGGCCGCGGCGGCCAGGGTCTGGTGGCGGGGACTCTTGGGGGCTTCAGCGGTGGCCAGGGGTGAGCAGCGGGCAGCAGGCTGAGGTCAGGGTCAGAAGTAGTGGAGCCTCCGGCACAAAGAACTTCTCAATCCTCACCCTACGCGTCTGTGCCTTATATCTCCCTGTGCAGGGGCTGGACGACCCTCGGTGCTGTTGCAGCGGGTGAGGAGGGAGAGCGCCTCGGCCGACACGCGCCGTGAGTATGTGCGGGCAGCGCTTTTCTGCAGACTGTTAGCGGGTCCCTTCGTATCCTTGGTCAGATACTTGTCCTTGCCTAGGATGTCCTTCTGTGTTCTCCTGGCAAATCTCTGCTTGTCCTTGGAGACCTGATTGCCATGGTTTCTAACCGACAGGCTCTCCCTGTGCTATAGACCTGTTAGTGGCCTTCCTCCTTTGTCCGTTTTCAGGATCCTCTTTTCTCTGATTAAGTTGACAGTTCTTTGAGGGCAGAAGACCTAACTTTTGGACCTCAGAGCCCAGTAACAACAGCAGCTTTCAAGTTAATTGGGCGCTCACTGCGTATCAGGCACCTTACCAAGCCTTTATGAATAATGTTATTTGGTCCTCACAACCAAATAACATATAGCTTTATGAGGTAGACTGTATTTAACTGAACATATTTTATGAATCAGGAAACAGCCCAGATAACTAAATTGCCCAGGGTCTGGGGCTGGAAATGTACCTCGGTGGTAGAGCACCTGTCCAGCATGCCCAAGGACTTTGGTTGGATCCCCATCATCTCAAGATAAACAAATAAATAAATAAAACATTTGTTCAGAGTCACAGAGAAAGTTGGTCTGCCTGCCACCAAAGGCACTTAACCATTCTTCCCAGCCTATGCTGGGTGAGTGCCCAGTGATTAGGTTTGCATGAATGAGTATTTGGAAATTATGTTACAGTCAACATAAGCAGACTGGGAAATAGAAGACCTAACTTTTCTGGTTTAGGTCTAGGTTTTCTTACTGATGCACCACACCAAAAAGGAAGATGGGGTTCACAAGATAATCTGTGAGGGCTCTTCAGTCAGTCCTGAAGCTCTTAGTATGAGAACCTGGAATAAGCTAAGGGCCAAGAAGATAAAGAGAAGCAAATGTGTGGTTCCTGTCCTTGAAGAGTTTCTAGTCTGGTAGGACAGCTGACACTATGCTGTGTTTGCAG
The DNA here is from genome assembly GCF_047511675.1 of Marmota flaviventris. Taxonomy (NCBI): domain Eukaryota; kingdom Metazoa; phylum Chordata; class Mammalia; order Rodentia; family Sciuridae; genus Marmota; species Marmota flaviventris. The sequence goes on along the minus strand of NC_092506.1, from coordinate 19,585,577 downwards.
AAGTATAGAAAGGGAAGAGCATGGAATAGTTTCAAGAAGTGGCAAACACCACAGTTGCAGTAATAAGTCTTTATGTGTATTATGTAAGTGAGGTGGCATTTTTCTCCATTTTTTTCATTATTTCCTATACCCTGCAAGAAGAACTCTCCACCTACACCTTTTTTTTTTCTTTTTTTGGTGTGTGGGGAGGTAGTACAGGGATTGAACCCAGGAGCACTTAACCACTGAGTCACACACTTTTTATTTTTTTATTTTGAGTCACTAAGTTGCTGAGGCTAGCCTTGAACTTGGCAATTCTCCTGCCTCAACCTCCCAAGCCACTGGGATTACAGACCTGTGCCATCACACCCAGCTCACGTGCTCATTCCTGCTGAAAGATGACAGCCTTTACAAACCCAAGAGAATAGATACACAGCTGGTTGCTGCCTTCTTCACTCTGTTAAATGCGCCTTTTCCTTCCAGCCACAGTCAGACCACAGAACGATGTGGCCCACAAACAGCTCTCAGCTTTTGGAGAGTATGTAGCTGAAATCCTGCCCAAGTATGTCCAACAAGTTCAGGTAATATTCACTACAGTTGTTTGGGTTTGGGTCGAGAAAGAATCATGTTTTCAGGGCACATGGGAATGGGCAGCCTAGTTTCAAAGAAACCATAGATTTCTCCATCCCTAACTTGAGCTTCTTTCTCTATTTTAAGCTAAGTGATTCCAACTGAAGTTAGCTGCTTCCTCTGTAGATATTTCCTTTTTCTTTCCTCCCTTCTGTGTTTGTAGGTGACCTGCTTCAATGAGTTAGAGATCTGTATCCATCCTGATGGAGTCATCCCAGTGCTGACTTTCCTCAGAGATCACACCAATGCACAGTTCAAATCCTTGGCTGACCTGACAGCAGTGGATGTACCAACTCGGCAAAATCGTTTTGAGGTCAGTCAGGAAATTTGAGAAGTTTGGGGGAATAAGGGTGAGAAAGGGACAGAGTCAGGCATAGTGGTGTCCTATAGTCCCAACAGCTCAGGAGGCTGAGGCAGGAAGATCTCAAGGTCAAAGCCAGCCTCAGTAACTTAGGAAGACACTGTCCCAAAATAAAAAATTAAAAAGAACTGGGAATGTAGCTCCTGTAGTTGTAAAATGCCCCTAGGTTCAACCCAGAAAAAAAGAAAGGGGACATAATATTTTCAAGGTGACAGCTACCAATGGGAACCATAATCTCTCTAGTTTTAGTTTGGTTCATTCAGTAGAACACAGCAGTTAAACCAGGGCTTTAGAGTCAGGTAGACCTTAAGTATGAATCTTGGCTCTGTCATCACTTGACTTTGTGACCTCAAACATACTGTTTATTTTAGACAAAGTCTCATTTTGTTGCCCAGACTGATCTTAAACTCTGGTTGAAGTGATTCTCCCACCACAGCCTCCTGAGTAGCTGGAACTATAAGCATACACCCTGGTACCCACTCTATTTGATTTTGTGTGTGTTGTGTGCTTCAATTTTTTTTTTCTTTTTTTTGTACTAGGGAGTAAATTCACTAGCCACATCCCCAGCCATTTTTATTTATTATTTAGAGACAGGGTCTTGCTAAGTTACTCAGGGCCTCACCAAGTTACTGAGGCTGTCTTTGAACTTGCAATCCCCTGCCTTAGCCTCCTGGGCCACTGGGATTACAGGTGTGCACCACCATGTCCAGTGCTTTAGTTTTCTCATCTGCGAAATAAGTGTAGGTGATGGTGGGGCAGGTCTGGAAGCACTGCTGAAGTCATAGAAAAAAAAAAAAAACCTTTTATGCTTCCAGCAATTTCAGATGTCAAAAACATTCCCTGCACACAGGACTTGATATTATGTGGTTCATTAGGATCTGTTATGGCTGTCCTTGGACATTTTTTAACTAGTAAGGTTAGAAGATGTGAGGGCTGGGGTTATGGCTCAGTGGTAGAGCACTTGCCTCACATGCATGAGGCATTGGGATTGATCCTCAGCACCAAATAAATAAATGGTGTTCATCTACAACTAAAAATATATATATTTTAAAAAGATGTGATATGAGATAAGGAGGATTTATCTTAGTGATTTCAGGATGCTGGTAAGTATAATTTCTTACAGCAAGGAACCCAGTAGAAATTATCAGAAAGGCAGTTAAAAAAGAAGAGCCAGATGGGGCACAGTGGCACATGCCTATTATTCCAGCAGCTCGGGAGGCTTAGACAGGAGGATAGCAAGTTCAAAGCCAGCTTCAGCAAAAGCAAGGCACTAGGCAACTCAGTGAGACCGTGTCTCTAAAAATATACAAAATAGGGCTGGAGATGTGGTTCATTGATTCGAGTGCCCCTGCATTCAATACCCAGTACCAATAAATAAATAAATAAGAACCAGGCTTGGTGATAAATGCTTGTAATACAAGCTACTGAAGAAACTGAGGCAAAAGGATCACAAGTTCAAAGCCAGCCTAGGAAACTGAGTAAAACCCTGCCTCAAAATAAAAAAGAGCTGGGAATGTAACTTATTACTGGAGTGCTTGCCTAGCAAGTGCATGCCCCTGGATTCAATCTCTAGTACTGCCCAAAAAAAAGTGTAAAGTTGTTTGTATTATGTCTGGTGGTTGTCAAATGAGCTGGTGTAGGTGACTTATTAGCACACAAATTCTCAATACACTTAACAATTAGTATTTTCTATTCATCTACTATGTGCCAGACCCTGGAAAAGAGAAAGAACATCTAGTATCTATCCTCCACACCTAGCAAAAGGTTTGTAACTTAAAGTAGTAATCTGTAGTACATAGGATGGTAGAGGGATACTTTAGAAACAGGTGGGGCACTGTCTGAAAGGCTTCTTTTAAGAGGATATTTATGCTGACTCTTAACAGATGAGAAGAATACCAGAAATTAGCCTCGTGAGGATTTGGGGCAGGTAGAGCAGAGAGATCTTCCAAACAAAGAGTAGCACAAGGAAAGATAGGCATGCTGACATGCCTAGCTACACTATGGCCTGTGCCTTTGCAAGTTGTTGTAAGCATAGGGACATCTTGACATTTTGAACTTCAAACAGAAAGCAGGGTCACAGGTGAAACCCTAACCTACCCTGAATCCTTATAGCTAATGCTTACCCAGAGACTCTCATCTGAGACCCCTCAAACTGTGCCCTTCTTCATCCTCTAGTTCCCTCTGTTCTCCCTAGATTGTCTACAATCTGCTGTCTCTGCGCTTCAATTCACGAATCCGTGTGAAGACCTATACAGATGAGCTGACACCAATTGAGTCCACAGTCTCTGTGTATAAGGCAGCCAACTGGTATGAGAGGGAGGTGAGTTGGTGGATATGATGGGCCTTGCCTCTGGGCCAGAGTTGCTGAATTGGTTGAAACTTGGGCTGTAATGTAGCTCCTTCCCCCTGTTGTAGGCCCTGTGGACTGGTTGCCTGAGAGCCTCTTTTTTTCTAGATCTGGGACATGTTTGGTGTCTTTTTTGCTAACCACCCTGACCTAAGAAGGATCCTGACAGATTATGGCTTTGAGGGACATCCTTTCCGGAAAGACTTCCCACTGTCTGGTTATGTTGAGGTAAGAGCCTTGAAATTGGGGTGCTAGCCTTAGGGAGGGACTCACAGGGAATAGGGAATAGTGGAGATGGCAGGATCTGTGTGGGTGGGCTCTGGATTCAAATCCTAGCTTCATTTTTGTAATCTGGGGCAAGGTACTTAATTTAATTATGGTTCTATTTTTGTACAGTAGGGACAATAATAGCTTAAACGATGTATGGTGAGCATTAAATGATGTATGTGTGAAGCTGGGTGTTTTAAGTGTGCTAAATATCAGTTGATGCTAGCTATTATTATAATAATCATTTTAATGATGAAAGCAGCCTTCAGAACAATCTGGCCAGGCACAGTGGTGCACGCCTGTAGTCCCAACAGTTTGGGAGGCTGAGTCAGGAGTTCTAAGCCAACTTCAGCAAAAGCAAGGCACTAACAACTCAGTGAGACCATGTCTTTAAGTAAAATACAAAATAGGGCTGGGGATATGGCTCAGTGATTGAGTGCCTCCCGTGTTCAACCCCTGGTACCGCCCCCCCGCCCGCAAATAAAAAAGAACAGTCTGCCCCCAACTCCTGAAAGTAGAGGATTATTTTTCCTTGCCCTAGATTTTCAATAAGGCATTTGGCAGGGAAGATGCTAAATGTCTAATCCTCACAAACAGCCACCAAACTGGGCACAGTGGCACACACCTGTAATCCCAGCAATTCAGGAGGCTGAAGTAAAAGGATCAAAAATTCAACGCCAGCCTCAACAAATTAGTGAGACCTTGTCTCGAAATTAAAAAATAAAAAGGGCTGGGGATGTGGCTCAGAAGTTAAGTGCCTCTGGGTTCAATCCCCCTTACCAAGAAAAAACAAAAAAATGAATAGCCACTGAGGCAGGACCAGTAATATGTCACTACAAGAGTCTTATAAAGAATTCCAGTGGGCTGGGGTTGTGACTCAATGATAGAGTGCTTGCCTAGCATGTGTGAGGCACTAGGTTCAATCCTCAGCATACTACATAAAAATAAATAAATAAAGTGTTGCGTCTATCTATAACAAAAAGTACTTAAAAAAATAAATTTTTTTTTCCAGTGGCACTGCTGATTAGCAGGAAGGTAGCCTTAAAACAAACAAACAAAAAAAAAAACACATAAATTTTGTAGCAAGGTAGCTTTTTTAGAAATGTTAATTACAAGCATGAGCCAATATGCCTCATTTAACTTCAGACTTTTTTTTTTGGTCCCAGGGACTTAACCACTGAGCCACATCCCCAGCCCTTTTTTTATTTTATTTAGAGACAGAGTCTTACTGATTTATTTAGGGTCTTGCTAAGTTGCTGAAGCTAGCTTTGAACTTGCGATCCTCTTGCCTCAGCCTCCTAAGCAGATGCATTACAAGCCTGCACAACCACTCTTGGCTCTGAGATACTGACAGTGGAAATACCAAGGCCAGAAGGCCTGAAGTTGTGTCTATCAGTTTACGTTTACTCTTTTCAGCCACCAGCTGCTCCCAATCCTGGACAAATGCTTTCCATTATCTTATGAGAATGGATGAGCAGAGTCAGTTCTAGAAAAGGGTTCAGAGTTCACACTGTGGTGGGGCAGGCGACAGGGGAGTCTGAATGTTGCTGAAGTGCGTGAGTGGTAGGAGACCATCTGGGAATTCCACTTACCAGGTTGTTGGAGTGTGACGCATCGTGACAGGTCACACAAATATGTATGGAGACTTGTTGACAAAAAAGGCTAGAATAGGAGTCAAGGACAGAATGATGATAGGCTGGGGGAATCGCCCATGGCCCGTGAAAGTGTGCTCCTTAGTGGCCATGACAAGACGTTCTTCAGTACTCAGTCCTGTCTTTTGTTCCTGCAGTTACGCTATGATGATGAAGTAAAGCGGGTGGTGGCTGAGCCAGTGGAGTTGGCCCAAGAGTTCCGCAAGTTTGACCTGAACAGCCCCTGGGAGGCTTTCCCTGCCTATCGGCAGCCTCCTGAGAATCTCAAGCTTGAAGCCGGAGACAAGAAGCCTGAAGCCAAATAGCTCCAGGGAAGGCTTATGAATTAAGGAGAGCATCTTGTCTATGATTGTTTGTGTAAATAAATTCCTACTAAGACTCCACACTTCTTGTGTGCTAATAATGGGTAGAGCGACACTTTGACTCAGGTAAAGGCAGGTGCAGGCAAAGGTGTTTCTCTGCTCCCTTAGAATGTACCAAAGCTGCAAGTCTGTTTTTTTGTTTGTTTGTTTGTTTTTGGTGGGGGGTGGGTATCAGGGATTGGCCACTGAGCCACATCCCCAGCCCTATTTTGCATTTTATTTAGAGATAGGGTCTCACTGAGTTGCTCAGCAGTTCACTTTTGCTGAGGCTGGCTTTGAACTCGCCATCTTCCTACCTTAGCCTCCCAAGCCATTGGGATTACAGCATGCACCACCATACCTGGCTCTGTTTTGGTTTTCTTTGTTGTTTGTTTGTTTTTTTTGTTTTTGAGTAGTCCATTTGAGTAGTCCAGATTGAACCCAGGGGCATTTTTCCACTGAACTACATCCCCAGACCATTTTTTTTTTTTTAATTGTGAGACTGGCTTCAAATTTTTGATCCTCCTATCTCAGACTCCCAAGTCACTGGGATTACAGACATGTAACCTCCCACAGCCTACAAGTGTACTTTAATGGGAGTAAATAGTGTGTTGCAGATACTGTCACCTGCAGGCCTGTATGTACTTCTGAGAGGGATTTTGACTAATTCAAAGTGCTCACATTCCAGTGGGTTCAGGATCTCTTTGGTGTGGCATCTAGTGAGAATTGGAGGGTCTCAATAACTGTTGGAGTAAGCCTCTAATGCAGTAAGCCTCTCATGGTGGCATCTGATGGATTCCTGGGTGGAACCAAGGAATCTCCATTCTACTCTCCTCCCACCCACACATCCACAGGGTTACATGAGCGAATAGTCAAAGCTTGAAAGAACACCTTAGCTCATTTTTGAGCCTTGAATCTTGTATTCTCTCTAGCCTGATAGCTTGTCATTCTTGAGCTAGAGGAATCTGCCTAGTTTCTGGCCTGAACCAAGACTGGAGCCTTGAAGAGACTCCAGGGCTACGGCAAAAACGCTAAGGAGTGGCAGATTTGTCTGTCAGGAGACAGTACTCGCTTCCCCAGCTGGTCTAGGGTCTCTTCAGCCTGTGGCTGAATGCCTGAAATGAGAGCACTAGGCTCTGCCTTCCAAGCGGCCCTCCCAGCATGCAGCTGGAGTACTGGGCTCTGCAGCTGATGCTCTTGGCACCCAAGCAGCTCCCTGGAGGTGGAGTTGGACTGGGTGTCAGGGGCTGGCATCCTGTCAGTAGCAGGATGTTTCAAGGGTGAGGACAGATAGTAAGGTAGCATTACTGCCTGAGATCTCCCCCCGCCCCCCTTTGGAAGGTCAAGCCAGTTTGCTACCAAGCCCTTTTTTCTGTTAACTAAGCATCCCACCCATTAGGCAGGAACAGGCTGCTACTGCCAAAACCACAGATTCCCATTTCTGGAGGGTGGAAAGGGCCCCAGGAGGTGATGGAGGCCACAAGCCAGTCCCTCCCTATTCTGCATTGAAGACTGACATGCGTAACAGAATGCTGGAGCAGCCTGCAGTGGAAAGTTAGAGCTGTGGTATGTGGCAGGCAAATGAGGGAGCACAGAGCTGCTAGGAAGAGTGAGACTCAGAGGATGAGGTGCAGCATGGCCAGGACACCGCAGTTACTGGCTTATCTGGTGGTAGCCATTTGCCTCTGCCCTGGAGCAACAACAACCCAGCACCATGCAGGTACAGGGGCCTCAGGGTGGGTGGATAGGAGCCAAGAAAGGCTACTGGCAGAGAGCAGTTTCTGCTGGCTCCAATTGATCCTCACAGGGCAAAGGATCTGTGGGACTGAAGTGTATGCTACAGTGGGTAATGGTGTGGACCCCACTTAATGCTGGCCTGAGTCACAGTTGGGCCCTGGGCTTATTTCAGCTGATGTCCAAAGCAGGGTCTCTTGATGTGTTCTGGGTTTGGGACAATCACTGCTAATGATACACACTTCATGATACAGGATGGAGGAAAATTAACAGTCATCCTGTCCTGCCCAGTTCTCTGCCTTACACACAATGCACTACTGAGGAAAAGCAAGGAAAGAGTAGCCCCCTCCAAAAAAGTCCTCATCTTGCTGGGCACAAACTGTATGCATATAATTCCAGCTACTCCAAAGGCTGAGGCAGGAGGATCACAAATTCCAAAACAGCTTCAGTAACTTAGCAAGATCCTGTCTCAATTTTTTAAAAAGGCCTGAGAGTGTAGCTCAGTGGCAGAGCACTTACCTTGTACATGCAAGGCCCTGGGTTCAGTCCCCAGCATTGCAAAAGGAAAAGAGGTCCTTATCCTTTGCGGAGGGTCATTGGCAGTGGTTTAGGTCATGTTATCCCCAGATGACTATAGGGAGGGAAAAAGGGAGGAAAAGGGTCTTGTGACCTGTTTGTTGGTGTGGAGCTCTTTACCAAGGGAATTGTGCAAGTTAAAGGAGGAGTCCTGGGTATTTGCCGACCCTTTGGTATAACTTGGTACGACACTTTGAGATCACAAGATCCATGCCTGGAAGGATGAATGCCAGTGTGCATGTGGGATGGGGGAGAGGAGCATGAGATGGCATTCCTACACTTTAGTAGACAGAAGATCCAGGAGGGACCCCTATGAGGCAGCTGAAGGATACTTCTGGGATTCTGGGGTGTTCAGGGTGGAATATGACAAGGGCCTGACTCCTCTCTGCTGCCCCAGGGCAGCCCGAGGACAGCGCCAGCGTGGGAGGTGGCCTGCAGGACCCAGAAGCCCCCGAAGTGATGTTTGAGGTCATTATTCCCAGCCTGGGTTGTGGGGGTGGGAATTTCCACAAGTCCCTAAGCTTAAGGCTGGGAAGGGGAATATCAGGGTGTGCCTGCCGGGGGTGGGGGACAACCTGGCATGAGTTCTACTGCCTGCTTATGCTCCCTACCCGGCTCCCCAGGCTTCAGCCCATCCCTTAAATAGCTCCCCTTGCAGCTGCTCTGGGCTGGGCTGGAGCTGGATGTCATGGGGCAGCTGTACATCCAGGATGAAGAACTAGCATCCACACGTCCAGGTCGCCGACTCAGGCTCCTCCTGCAGCACCGAGTACCCAGTGACTTGGAGGATGCTGAGCAGCAGCTGAAACAGCTCCAGGACCTGCGAAAGGGGCCTCCTCTTAGTCCTTGGGACTTTGAACATCTGCTCCTCACAGGCCTATCCTGCGTCTACCGGCTCCATGCTGCTAGTGAGGCTGAAGAAAGGGGTCGCTGGGCCCAGGTCTTCTCCCTCCTGGCCCAGGAAACACTCTGGGACCTGTGTAAGGATTTCTGCCCCCAGGGCCAGCCCCCTTGGCTGGGGCCCTGGGCCTCCATCCTTGGCCCCTTCCCCTGACCCTTCCTTTTTACCTGTCATTTTCCCCTCCTATTATGTCCCACCCCCCCCACCCCCCAAAAAAACCCAAAAACAACAACAACAAAAAAAAAAACCTGAGCGCCAGACCCTTCCTGGGCAAGGACTTCTATCTGGCATTTATGGGCTGGACTTGCACCTTGACTCACCCCACTTCATGCTTACCCCTACCCTTTCTTGTTCCATAGACCCTGATAGGGCTAAGAGCCCAAGGCATGCTAGGGACAGCAGGCACACAGCTAAGGGCAGGACTTGTGGGCAGTACATGTGTTGGGGCCAGGATTGAGAAGTGTGTTTAAGAGACGCTAAAAGAGGAACAGCCCTAAGTATATTCAGGTTAGAACCTCCAGCCTCCAATTCCTACCCTAACAGTCTGAGAGGTCCTGTGGAATCTACAGGAATCTGTATGCCCAGCACCCAGTCCTAATTTAGATAGTCCTCTCAAGCCTGACCAGGGCTCTGGAGTCCCTTGAACCTGCAAGTTCCCCATCTGGATTGGGAGCCCAGGTTGGACTTCTTGAGTTCTGTCTGTTGGAGGAGTGGAGGGAAGCAGTGGAGGAACTTTAACTTCTTTGGAGAAAGGAAGGCAAATGTCCTATCTTCCATCTCAACAAATCTCAGATGAACATCTCAGAGGAAGGAATAAGGCTGGGAGAGGACTCACCCAAACCAGAGAGACTAGCTGATGCAGGCTGTGGTAGGTGTAGCTGGGATTCTGTGTATCTCTTCTTATAAAAAACTCTGTTCTGGCCTCCTGGAGCCTGAGTCATTCTGTTAGGTTATCTAAAGCAACCCTAAGGAAACCACCCTCTTTATCCTAGGAGGGCAGGAGGCAGAGCAATCAGGTGTCAAGCCCTCATCACATTCCCACACCCTACTGGAAGAAGGAACTTATGTTCCCTTTGAGTCCTGTGGCCTGGGGTGGATAGTGGCATGCTGTCTCATCATGGAAAGGAATCAGATGGGCCCTAGGTCTAAGTCAAATGTGAGGTGTCAGGCGGAGTGACGGATTGGACAGGAACACGCATTAGATGAAATTTCCCACCTTCTCACCCTCCCAGGGCCTGATCCCCACCTCCGGCTGTGGGCTGCAGAATTCAGTGTTTTCCTGTCCCATCCCGAGGCAAAGCATCGCTTAAGACAGAGCAGACTCTTGGGCTGGCCGGCGCAGGCCCACTTTATTGGCAGAGTCCAGCCGCGCTGGGCAGGCCGTCATGCTCGCGCCGGTGGGGCGTTCGGGCCGCGGTCCGGCTCGGCATGCACGCCCCTTGGCCCTCCGGGGCTCCTCTGGGATCGGTCGGGGCTCAGAGCTCCGGGGGCCCGAGTCCCGGCGGGCCAGAGGGGGTGAGATCGGGGTACACCAGGAAGCCGGAGAAGGTGATGTACTTGCCGTGGTTGCTGTAGGCACCGTAGCCATCATGGTCGTGGCTGAGCAGCCAGACCGCGTCGCCACGCCGCAGGGCCAGCATCACACTCTGGCTCTGCATCTCGCGGCGCCTCGACGCGCCGTCGTCGTAGATCATGGCCTGCACCTCGTCGCGGTTCTTCATCAGCTTCACCGAGAGCGTCTTGCGCGGGAGCTTGCCCAGCGTGAAGGAGAAGTAGTAGGCGCCGGGCAGGCGGCAGCGGAACACGCCGGCCGCCGCGTCGAAGTCACCGCCAATGTTGACCAGCTCGGTGTCAAAGGCGAGCGGCCGGTGCCGCGGCCCAGGGCCCGCGTCCGAGCCCACCAGGCTGTGCGTGCGCGCCGCCGAGAAGGCAGAGCGTGGCTCGGGGGGCGCGGGCGGCCCGCGCGCAGGCGCGTCGGCATCAGCGTCGGCGTACACCAAGTAGCCGCTGAAGGTGGCGCCCGGCGCGCCGAGAGCGTACTGCGGCGCACCATGGAGCCGCAGCCACACCGTGTCACCGTAGTCGAGCTGCAGCATGGCGCTCTGGCTGGCAGCGCGCCGGGCGCCTGGACGCCGCTGCTCGTCGAAGGCCAGAGCCTGCACCTCGTCGCGGTTGCGCACCAGCATCACCGACAGGCTCTTGTGCGGGGCCTTGCCGGCAGTAAAGGAAAAGAAGTAGGCGCCCGGCACGCGGCAGCGGAACTGCCCGGTGGCTGCGTCGAAGTCGCCTCCGATGTTTACGTACACCTTGTCGAAGGTCACTGCCATCTCTGAAGTGCCCTCCAGGGGTGTTGTGCGTGCAGCCGAGAAGGCTGAGCGCAGCTCTGAGGAGCCTGGGTCAGCGGCCAGGCCCAGTGCCCAGCAGGCAACCGGGCTTAGCAGGCCCAGCAGGAGCAACAGCATGGCCCCTGGAGGAGAGAGGGGGAAGGAAAGGAGAGTTGGACAGCACTCACTTCCAAATATCCTGCTCTCTGGACTGGAGGAGACATATGGGTTTTTTTCCTATCCCTGTCCTTGACCCAGAACTTGCCCTCGATTTTCCTACACAATGACTAGGATGGTGCTGCTTAAACTTTAATGTGTTCAGTGTCACCTGGAGGGCTTATTAAAACACAGGGCCAGGCATGCTGATGCACACCTGTAGTCCTTCCTAGCTGCTTAGGTCATCGCAAGTTGTGGCAGGAGATCGCAAGTTCAAGGCCATCCTGAATAACTTATGAAGACCCTGTCTCAAAATTTAAATAAATAAATAAATGGAGGTCTGGGGATGTAGTTCAACGTACTGGGTTCAGTCTGCAGAACTGCAAGAGACAAACAAAAACAGCAACAACAATAATAAAAACTACACATAGTTGGGCCCTAGCCACATAGTTTATTCTCTAGATTTAGGATGGGGCCCGAAAATTTATATGCTTAACAATTTCCCAGTTGATAGCCGTGTGTGGTGGTAAGTGCCTATAATCCAAGCCGCTGGGGACACTGAGGCAGGAGGATACCAAGTTCAAAGCCAGCCTCAGTAATTTAGTGGGACCCCAAGCAACTCAGCGAGACCCCTGTCGGTAAATAAGTTGCAAAAAAGTGGGGGCTGGGGATGTGGCTCAGTGGTTAAGCACCCCTGGGTTCAATCCCCAGTGTCTAGCCCCCAAATTTCCCTGGTGATGCTCATGAAGCTGGTCCAAGGACTGCATTTTCAGAACCACTAGACTTAGACCAGTGATTCTCCAAACTTCTCTTTTTTTTTTTTTTTTTGAGGGGGGGGTAAGCATGGAAACTCCTTTCTTAAGTGAAGTCTGGAACATATATACCACAGACAAGCAGAAATGCTGTGGTTGAAGAGGCCCACAGCATTGTCTGCTGGACTCAGCCCTTTCCTTCTCTCTTGGCACCCAGGGCTCTGGTAACACAGGAGACAGGAGACACTGAGAAGAGTTTCTCTCAGACTCTAGTTCACTTCATTTTGTGTGTGTGGGGGGGTGGGGGGGGTCTTCTCTGATCCTGGGCTTGCTCTTCACAGTGGGCACTGTCTCTGTCAGTGTCCTTCATAACAGTTACTATTTGAATGCTTTCTGGGTAGGAAGAGGAGTAACTGCTCTCTCTTTCCTGGCCTTTGACCCACTCAAGGGTCAGCCCTCACCCAGGACCTCTGGATTTCCTAGGGGTTCTCCCGGAATTGAGGAGGAGAAAGAAGCTGGGCTTTGAGGTAACTCCACCCTCATGAAATCTGAGTGAAAAAAAAGGCAACTCCTCTGCCTTGAGGCTGGACACTGGAGGAGAAAAGTCAGGGGTTGCTGGGGATACAGGAAGAGCAAAATTCCAGCAGGGCTTTGGTAGGACTGAAGTCAGTAGCTTTGTTCCTCAGTTGTGGTGGAATGGAGTAGACACACCTAAGTCTGGGTTGGTTTCTTGGCTCTACCACTAACACTGAAATCTCAGGCAAATTTCTTATGGCTTCCTCTGTGTAAATGCTGAGAGAATGCTCTGAGATAACAGGTGTGACCATGGTTTATAAAGAGCACTGCTACCCAGGTGTGCAGATGCTTCTGTGCTTAGCGGTAGGAAAAGCAATCTGATCAAGTTCTTGACATAAAGGGTTAAGGACTCAGTAACTGGTACCCTAAGAGCTTAGGGAAGGAGTCATTCTCTGATATTGGGATTCCTAGTAGGGTACAGGCTTTGCGACCCTGAAGTGGAGGCAAAGTGGTAAGATAAGCTGGGATGTGGGTTTCTCTATGAAATGCCCTGGGAGAGCATGTAGCTTTGTGCCTCTTGGAGACACTGGCAGCCTGTTGAGAAGGGTTACCATAAGCGGCTGTGGATGCTTCCTGCACCAGGATGCTCACTTGAGGTTTGGTGGAAGCTGGGCTCTAATCCACATTCCACTTGCCCAGCTGTCAGAGTGGCATCTGGGGTAAAGTATGTCTTCTTCTAATTCTTATAATAAAAGACCCCAAGCCACTGTCCTACTGTCTCCTTCCAGTGGAGGTATTTTTCCTAATTCTCAAGAAGGCACTCTATGGGTTATGATACCCAGGAGAGGGCATTTATAGTGGTGAAGACTACACCTCACAAATGTCAGGTACATTCCCTTTTACAAAGCTCTTTTGGGCCACATTTTGGCCCAAGGTTATCCACGGAGCACTAAAGGAAGCCTTGAACAGAGGTTTTTTGTTTGTTTGTTTTGTTTTTGTTTCCCCCCCACACACTTCAAATTCAATGTACCTTCTTTTCCACCACTTTTCCCTCCTAAACACAGGTATTTCCAGCCAACCTTTCCTTTGCGTCTTTTCTCTCTCTCTCTCTCTCTTTTTTTCTTTCTTTCTTTTTTTAATAGGAGACCAGGGGAATGAGAGTTGGGATCCAGTGTGAAGGATAACTACAAGCAAGCAAGCAAGCAAACAAAAAAAGCCCTCTAGCATTTTGTCTTCTTGGAGCTTGGGAGCAGCTTAACTCTCTCCCACCCTGACGCTTTCCCAGCAGGTCCTTCCGCAGGAGCGCCTGTCCAGCCATCTCCCTGCCAGCTCTGTAGCTCCCAATACCAAAGGGTCTCCTGTGTGCCAGACACCGGCCTCTGTTTTACTCACCACCGCCCATTTCCCAAGTCTCCAGGTCCCATCCTTCTCTGAAAGCTCTCCCCTGAACCTCCTTTCTTGAGGAAGCAGGGGTGGGGGGCAGGAGGGGGCGGGAGGGGGGACTGTCAGGTGGGCGGCATGGCTCTAGAGAAGGAAATGGCTGTTCCTAGCTCTGTCCAGGTGAGGCTCAAAATAGACATCTTCAAAGAGAAAAACTGGAACAGAGCTGGGCAGACCCAGAGCCATGGAACCAACGGGGGAGGTGCAGCGATATCGGGTTGAGGACATGGCCAAACCCCTCTTCCCCCAAGCCCTCACTCCCCAGCTAACCCGTGTCTACAGCCCCGCCAGAACCTCCTCGCCATCTACGTTGAAAGCCCCTCATCCTCCCAAGAAGAGCATTTCTACTTTCACGGGAGCAGCCAATTAGTCTTTACCCATGGAGGAAAAATCACCCAGAAAGGGGTACCCCAAACCCTCTCTCCCCGAGTCCTCCCCCCGCCCATCGCCCTGGAGTGAAAGCCCTTAAGCCTCTTTGGGAAAAAGCGCCCAGGTCCTCAGTTCAAGGAAAAAGGACCCAGTGGCCCAACGCCTCCCGCTGCCCCCGTTTGCAATAAAAGCGAAACCTGGCTCCCCCCCACCCCCGCCTCCTCCAAGCTGCCCTCACCTGGCTGGCGGCGACCGGGATGGTTCTGTCCGAGCCCGCGATGGAGCTCCGGCTCCGCGCTCCAGGCGGGCGCCTGGGCTGCGCACTGACCGCCTGCGCTGCGGTGGAGCTGGGCCTGCCCGGGGCGGTGGGGGCTCAGGCCGCGAGGCGGTGGCGGGCGGGACGCGGGTTCCCCGGACCCGGAGGCGTGAGGGATAGAGAAGGACAGTCAAAGAGGGAGACGGTCGGGCGGAGGGGCGGAAAGACAGGGAAGAGGCGGGAAGGGGGACGGGGAGGGAGGGGCGCGCCGAGAGGAGGGGAGCCGAGCAGCAGGGCCTGGGGCACCGCACGGAGCCTGCGCCGAGCGAGAGACCCTTCCTCATCCTCTGGGTCTACAGAGCAGGCATCATTAATCCAATTTACCAGATGGGGAAACTGAGGCCCGAGGCAGAGGCCACACTGGAGGTGGCCCAGGATACTCTACAGACTAGCCTCCTCCTGGTTTGGTGGGAGAAGACTGGAGCAGGACTTAGAGACTGGGCTAGGCTTTGGGCTGCAAGGACGATGGAAGGTGAGATTTTGGCTGGGACAAATGTCCAGGCTGAGTGCCTTGAGGGAGAGGGGCTGAGGGAAGAGAAGGATAAATGGGACAATGTTACCAGTAAAAGAAGAGTTTAAAATGTCCTAGTTTTTCAAGCTCACTTCCAAGACTGAAAATGCCCACAAAGCATAGGAAGGAAGGAGGAAGACAAAGCCTGCAGATGTCTGCAGCCTGCATCCCTCTGGGGAGCTGGTGAAGGAGGAGGAGGGTCCTTGGGGCAGAATTGAATTTTCTGTTGAAAAAGGTTGAGAAGGACAGTGGGAGGGCTCAAAGATTCTCTGCATGGAGAGGGACAAGGACACCCTGCCCAGCTGAGGCCAGGGCCTCAGGGTTGGCCACCTGCTTGAAAAGCAGGCTTATGGGGAGGGCACATGACAGGATAAGGGTAGGAAGAGCCTGGGTGTAGCAAGAGGGCTTCTGGCCACTCGGGCTCAGTGGGATTATTCAAATTCCCATTGCAAAGACATGCTCCAGCAAAACCAAGTAAGATTTCCTTGGTGAAAACCTACTTGTAACTGTATGCTTTATTTTCTTTTCTCCTTTTCTTGTCTCATTTCCCACTCCTCACCCTGCTTCTCTGAATTATCTCCTAAATAAACTAATCACACCAAAATCCTTGTCTCAGAATCTGCTTTTGAGGAAACCAAAACTAAGACAATACACAATAACTGTGAGCTTGACATTGTGTTAAGTGTTCTTCTCATCCATTGCCCTATTTAATTTTCTTAACACCTCCCCCCAAGTAGGTACCATTAAGCTAATTTTTCAAATGAATAAAAAGTTTAGTTGGGGATAGGATTCAAACACAGTTCTCTCTAGCTCCAAAACCCATTTCTTTTTCTTTCTTTCTTTTAAATTTTTCTTTAGTTATAGATGGACACAATATCTTTATTTTATTTATTTTTTAATATGGTGCTGAGGATCAAACCCAGTGCCTCACACATGCTAGGCAAGCGCTCTACCACCGAGCTACAACCCTAGCCCTCCAAAACCCATTTTTTAATCACTAGGCTCTGC
This sequence comes from Marmota flaviventris, assembly GCF_047511675.1. Taxonomy (NCBI): domain Eukaryota; kingdom Metazoa; phylum Chordata; class Mammalia; order Rodentia; family Sciuridae; genus Marmota; species Marmota flaviventris. Next base: position 19,569,397 of record NC_092506.1, on the reverse strand, counting down.
AGCCTCCCTTCTCTGATCCTCTCTGGGCCTTATTTTTTCATCTGTAAAACAAGGAATGACTTCTTGAAGGGAAGCAGTGAACCCAGTTTCTCTTGCAGCTAAGCATGGTCTTTTATTTATTTATTTATTTTGGAATTGGGATTGAACCCAGGGGCATTTGACCACTGAGCCACATCCTCAGCTGTTTTTATTTTTTTATTTTGAGACAGGGTGTTGCTAAGTTGCTTAGGACCTCATTAAATTACTGAGGTTGACTCCTGTCTCAGCCTTTTGAGTCACTCGGATTACAGGCCTGCACCACCACACCTGGCAGAGAAAATGCTTTTAAAGGGAACAACTCAGTTGGGAGACCCATTCTTTTTGCCCTCACTTCTCTTTTCCCTCTTTCTGGAATGTGGATATGAAGGCTGAAGCTCCATTTTCCACCTTGGGTCAGGAGACAACAATGAAGTCTTCTAATGCACAGTGCTAGGTAGGTGCTCTTGAAGAAGCTGAGATGAACAAGCCCCAGACCTTGCCCTTTGGAGCTGATCATTTAGTGAAGGCACTAGGGTTGGGCTGGGGTTGTGGCTCAGTGGTAGAGCACTCACCTAGCAGGTGCGAGGCCCTGGGTTTGCTCCACAGCACTGTTATAACTTTAAAATAATTTTTTTTAAAGGCAGTAGGATGTGGACATAAAGAACATATGGTGGCGCATACCTGTAATCCTAGTGGCTCTGGAGCCTGAGGCAGGAGGATCACAGGTTCAAAGCCAGCACTCAACAACTTAGTGAGTCCCTGAGCAACTCTGTGAGACTGTGAGACCCTGTCTCTACATAAAATTTTAAAAGGGCTGGGGAGGGCTGGGGTTGTAGCTCAGTGGTAGAGCGCTTGCCTTGCACATGTGAGGCACTGGGTTTGATCGCTGCCAGCACCACATAAAAATAAATAAACTAAAGACATGCTGTCCATCTACAACTACAAAAAAAAAAAAAAAAAAAAAAAAAAAAAAGTGTGGCTCAGTGGTTAAGTGCCCTTGGGTTCAATCTCTGGTACAAAAAAAAAAAGCAAATAAAAAAACTGAAATATCTGAAAAAGGCATCAGTGCCAGTAGCAGTAAGCCACAAAATACCAGGAGAACTCAAAGAGGGAGCAGTTTCAGCTGGGGGAGATCAGGGAAAGTGGCAAAAATAGGCTATTTCTAAGTAATGAGTAGGGTTTTGACATGAGGAGATGGGGGTGGAGATGGAAGAGTGAGCGGGGTATAAGGTCCAATTAAAGGTAAGAATATGAAGAGAAATGCGGAGATGGCATAGACAGGGACTTGGGGAGGGGCACTGTTCATGGCTCATTTCCCAAGAGAAGGGTTTGTGAAGGGAAGTTATGGCAGAGAAGATGTGTGGAGTTTCAAAGCAAGCTAAAGAGCTTTTATCTTGCAGCAGAGAGAAAGCAATGCTCAGAGCTGTATTTTCAGATTACTCTAGTTGCAGATTAAAAGATAGAAGACTGAAGAAGAGAGGAGAAGAAGGCAGATTAAGGAGAAGACAATAAAAAATGTCCAAACGAATCTGGACTCTGCAGGGACAGTCACAAAGAAAAAGAAGGGAAGAGACACGGGAGACTAAGAGATTTGGAGACTGTGACTGCACAAGCTCACAATTTAATTAGCCTCCTGGTTTGCCAGAGGATTACAGGGGAATTAGCAGAGCTCAGAGTCTAGGGACCTTGCTGAGAGTTGAGGGGAAGTTAATGAGAAAGACAACAACATGCCCCAGGGAGAAACGAAAGAGGAGGAATCTTTAGTCAAGCAGAGAAGCCAGCGGGAGAAACAGATGTCCAGGCAGAGTCTGCCTTCCCCAGAGATTCCAATCCTCCAGGAGAGCAGACGTTTTAGGCACCTGGGTCAGGCTCTTGGTCCCATTGCCCCAGGTTCTGATCCCACTGGGCTCCTTATAAATGACCCAGGAGCGGAAGAGCTGGAAGTGGCTGTGAAGATCAAATTCCCAACTCTCCGTGGGCCCTTTTCTCAGCAGGGGTTAGAGGTCCTGACACCAGCCCTTCTAGAAGGCAAGGCTGAAATGAATCCTTCCAGTCCCTTCTGCAGCTGGATGGGGAGGTGACCTAGTCATGACTGCATGTGGCAAATTTAATCTTCCAAAGATTGTAATAGTATCTCCCATTCCTCCTTGCTCTTCTTACAGTGTGACCTTGCCATTCCCCATAAAGGTTAGGTTAGGTCATCACTTCTTTTGCCTGGATCTCTCTCCACACAGAAAATCCAGACCACACGGAAAGGCCCTGTGGAGATAGATGTTGAGGTCAACAACACCAGTTAAATAATTTGAAGTTCGGTTCAAAATGAAATTATGGGGATTCTTGTTCAAAAACTCAGAAGGAGGCAACACAGCATTAAATCAATCATGGTAGCTGGTGAGTAGAGTGTTCCCAGCATGTGTGAGGCCCTGGGTTAGATTCCCAGAACTAATTTCAAAAATGCAGTGCTGGGGGTGAAACCCAGGGCTTCTTGCATGCTAGACAAGCATTCTACCACTGAACCACACCTGCAGCCCCATGGGGCCTGAGATGCCCAGTACATCTGTACAAGTTGCATGACCATGACGCTGGGCCTGGCTCCAGCTGAGTCCCAGCATCATTGCCAGCAATGTGAAGGAAGAAGACTTCTCGAACGTGGAGACCTCTGCGACAGCCATTGCCTTCTGATTCTGATGGGTGGGGTGGCAGTGGAGGGCTTGAATTACTTTGCCCATGTTTAGTCCAGGGAAGTCCCTGCCGGCAGGAGGAGTACTGAGTGAGGGGCAGAGCTTGGCATGGAAAGTAATACATAATCCAGTTGAGTAATCTCTGGAGCAGGAGAGGAGGGGACAGGGAGAGGACAGGAAGAGCATGAAATATATCTGGTAGTTTCTCATTGTCTCCTCAGATTTTCACTTTTATTTTTTTTCACTTTTATTTTTTGCAGTGCTGGGGATTGAGCCCAGGACCTCACACATGCCTGGCAAGTGCTCTATCACTGAGCCACATCATTTAGCCCATACTCAGATTTTTAAGGAATATCTATAAATAAAACCATAGGTAAAGTGCAATGAGAAATAGGAAAGGAAATTCATCCTGAGTGGAGGGCGAGAAAGAGGAGCTACCTAAAGAAAGTTGTGAATGCTGTGCTGGACTTTGTCAGGCACAATAGAAGGACCAGGGGCAGGTGTCCTTAGGGAGGTAATACAGAATTTTGGTTAAGAGCTGAGGCTGCCATTGGAGTGCTCTGGTTTGAATCCCAGCTTCGTCATTAATTGCATGATTTCAGTTTCCTCACATGTAAAACAGAGATAATTAAAGGATCCATGCCTCATGGGTTTGTTACAAGTGTTCATAGACATAATTGATGTATGTGTTGGTTACTATTACTGTTTGGTATGCTTGAAAAATGTGTAGGACTGAGGATGTAGCTCAGTGGTAGAGCAGTTGTCTAGCATGTGAGTTCTTCAGTTCTATCCCAGTAACACACATACACACACATTCATACATACACACAAATGAATATAATGAGCTGTGTGATATTAATCTATAATGAAATAATCATTATTATAATGAAATATTTGAGATAAGCACACTTTATTTAAAAAAGAGGCTTATTTAAAATAACTTTCATTGATTTATTTTATTTATTTTCATGGGGTGCTGAGAATCAAACCCAGTACCTCAAACATGCTAGATGAGCTACAACCACTGAGATACAACCCCACCCAAGAGGCTTATTTTAGCTCATAGTTTAGCTAAAGGGTATGTGATATCAGCATCAGGTCAGCTCTGGTGAAGACCTCATGGTACAGGGTATCACAATGGTGGGAGTAAGTGATCACATCAGAAATAGGAAGCCAGAGAGTCATTCAGGGGTCCAGCTCTTTCATTATAACTTGTTTTCTCAAGAGCCACCTGTGAGAACTACCTTAATCCCTTTCAAGAAAATATTTATTTTTCTCTGTACAATTTTTTTTCTTGTGGTAATGGAGTTCAAACCCAGGACCTTATGCATGCTAGACAAGAACTCTGAGTAGTAACTGAGCTACATCCTCAGCCCCTTTCTTAAAAATTTCATTTTGAGACATAGTTTTGCTAAGTTGCTGAGGCTGGGCTTGAACTTGCCATCCTCCTGCTTCAGCCTCCTGCTTCAGCTGGAATTACAGGTGTTTGCCACTGTGCCTGGCTCTGTGTAACTTTTTATATTTCCCAGACTTTGAACTTTGAATGTGTATTTATCACTTTCATTTGAAAATTAATTTAAGTATCAATAAAAACTATAATTCATTCAAATGTATCAAAAGAAGTGGATCAATCGAACAGAAAATAAAATATAGTATCAGATCCAAATACATACTGGAATTAGTAAAAGTCAGAGAGGAATAAAGATAAATGACTTAATAGATTATATAGGGACAATGAAATAGCCATCTGGAAAAAAACAAAGTTGGATCCATACATCACACCTTATCCAAAACAAATTCTGAAGAGATGGATCAAATATTTAATATAAAAATGAAACAACAACAACAGAACACCAAAAGAAATCAGGCAATTTAAAAAGCATTTTAGAATACGCACGCCTGCAATCCCAGCAACTCAAGGCTGAGGCAGAAGCATTACAAGTTCAAGACCTGCCTCAGCAGCTTGGCAAGACCCTCAGAAACTAAGTGAGACACCATCTCAAAATAAAACAAATAAAAGGGCTGTGGATGTAGCTCAGAGGTAGATCACCCCTGAATTCTATCCCTGGTACTCAAAACATATATAAAATAAAATAAATATATAAATAAAATAAGAAAGGATCTTAAATTATGACATAAAACAGAAATCATAAAAAATTAATGGATTAATTTAACTACTACTTAAAAGGAGAATATATTTACATGATAAAATTGCCAGAAATAGCTGGGTGTAGTGGCGCATGCCTGTAATCTCAGAGGCTCAGTAGGCTGAGGCAGGAGGATCATGAGTTCAAAGCCATCCTCAGCAAAAGCGAGGCTCTAAGCAACTCAGTGAGACCCTGTCTGTAAATAAAATAGAAAAATAGGGTTGGGGATGTGGTTTAGTGTCTGGGTGCCTTTGAATTCAATCCCCAGCACCGCCCCCAGAAAAAAATTGCCAGAAACAAATAGAAGACAAACTACAACATGGAAAACATATCTGTAACTCATACCACAAACTGCAAATTTTTTTTAATATATAAAGAGCTCTAACTAAAAAAGACAACTCAACAGAAAAATGGTACAAGATACATTTAATTTAAAAAAAAAAAAAGAGGGTCTGGGGTTGTGGCTCAGCAGTAGAGGACTCACCTACCACATGCGAGGCGCTGGGTTTGATCCTCAGCACCACACACAAATAAATAAATAAAGGTTTAAAAAAGAAGAAGAAAATAACTGTCAGAATAAGAAAATTACAATATTATCATTATTATTATTTTTTCACCTCACCAATTTTCAAAGATGAGTAAGATTTATAACACATTCTACTGGTGAGGATGCACAGAAACAGTCATTAGTGGTTAACTGATGCGATTGGGCAATTGTACGACACCTATTGAATTGAAAAATGTGTATGTCCTTCAATTTAGTGATTCAAAGATGTCCTTCAGATACATGCCCATGTGTTTAAAATTACATGTTACTAATTTTAGCATTGCTTTTAATAGCAACTGTTTGTAATAGCAAAAAGACACGTCATTCATTGCAGCATTGTCTGTAATAGTAAAATACTGAAAACAGCCTTTGCATCTAGCCATAGAGGGCCAATTATATAAATTATGATACATATATACAATAGCATATTATGCATCTTTTATAAAAGCATGAGGAATCACTTTATACCCTGAAATGAGATAATCTCTAAGAAACACTGTTAGGTGGAAAAAATACCAAGGTGTATAATATGCAAGCATTTATATGAACAAGAAAAATGCTCATATGTATAGATTCCTCTAGAAGGATCTACTAGAAACTGTTAACAGCAGTTGCCTCTTGGGAAGGGGAGTGATTATGGAAGACTTATTTTCACTATTTTCCCCCTTTATACTCAAAATAAAAAGGGGTGGGGAGAAGCACTATCTGTTAAAACAGCTGCTCTGTTCCTAGGGTTTCTATTCAACCTGAAGTCATTTTTGCATGCAACACTGTCAAGCCAAATTTCTTTCATCCTGGGCTTGTGCAGCTGATTTAAAAAAAAATCTAAATGCAGGTCTTTCCATTTATTTCTTTTAAATTTCATCCTGCTGGTTTCAGCCCACAGTTTTAAGTTATTTTAGAAGCTTGATTCTGACATTCAAATATTAGCTTTTCCCCCTAACAGTGACACTGTGTACAAACATGGTGAGTGTGAAGGCCATTGATGACGAGGGAACTGACCAAACAAGAGACTAGGAGCATGAACCTAAGATCTGTACTGACTGAACAGCCCACTGGAGTACAGGGGCATAACAGTCAAACAGGCTATAAATCCACCCGACTGGGCAATCTCTGAGCTCATTGTCTAGCTGTCCCATCAATCATGAGGAATTCAATGTTACTTGGAAACAAGGAACTGTGGTCCAAGGAATTCTCCTAGATTTAAAAAAAATACAGGTCTTTCCACTTATTTCTTTTAAATTACATCCTGCTGTTTTCAGCAACACAGAAAATAATAAATTCTAAACAATAATCATTGGCAGTATTTTCACCATATCTTGCTCTTTGTGAAAGCACTACTTCTTTTTCTAGGTCTTCTCAAACCCTTAGTTTGATATTGTATTCTAGAATAATTCTGGGGGAGGGGGGGATTCTCCTCAAATGTACCCGGCAAGAGACTTGAGAATCTACCTTTTTATCCTGGATGTCAGGACATTTGCAGTCAGTCAGCATTATGGCCCCTTTCCTTTTCACTCTGGCTTTCTCAACTCACTCACAAGGATTCCTGGATGTTATCTCTAAAGAATTATCAACACCTCGGGATTTGCTGCTCATTTTGAAGGGCTAGGTGCTTAGGTCCTCAGCCAACTCCAGCTGGGTGGAACCCAGGGCCTTGTGTATGCTAGGCAAGGGCTCTACCTCTGAGCTACACCCCTAGTCCAGGTTTTCTCTTATCTCTTCTATTCGAGGTTTCAGTTTCCTCTTTAAACCACATTTTAATTCTTTTCAGCTTAGCAATGTTTTTCCTTGGGGAAAAATGAAAAAAAGGGCTGAGTATTTTGCTTACCTTGATAACTGCCAACCAAACTCATTCCTAAGTGGAACTCTGTCCTCTCTTACTTCTCTTGCTCTGAATATAATCAGCAGTCTTTGCACCAATTCCAAGCCTTCAAGGACCTTACCTTTCCTCCCATCTCTTATGCCCCTGCTTTTTAAATTCTGAGCTTGTCAGAAACTCTACAGAGCTACACTGGTTTCTTCAACTGTATCCTTTTTTTCCACATTTTCTGCAAACAGGGTGTCTTCTTAGTTTCCATGTGCCATGTTCCTATCTAGTCTCTCTAAACTTGAGATCTTTTCTTGTTCTTAATTCATTTTTCTAGGGTTTTTATTTATTCAACCATCCATTCATTCTATACCCAACATGTCCTTCCCTCTCAATCCAGCTTTCTCCTGTGATTCCTGCCTTCCTGAAGACACCAGGTGATTCTTCCCTTGATCAGAAGCAAGGATAGGGGGAGCAGGCTTTGGTAGTGTTTTCGTCCCACTGTGAAGAAACTATCATTGACACATGTGAAGTTTGTCAGTTGCCCAGCTGGTAGCTGTGCAAGACTGCAGTAGCCAAGGCATGGGCGGTTTCCCAGTGTGGTGCGGCGCTGCCCTTAGAGCTTTCAGAGCCGTCTTCCCACAGGGATATGGCTTCCAAGGGCTCATCTATCAGTTTCAACCTCCACGTCTGGCTCCTCCCGCATGGGCAGTGTGCTGAGATACAAAGCTCCAAGGATTCGGAGTCCAACATCCAGGTTTGGATTCCAGCTCTGGCACTTACTAGCAAACTGACTGAATCTGAACTTCAGTTTTCCTCATTTGGAAAATAGGGCTATTACCTGCCTCATGGGGTGACCGAGTATCTTGTGTATAGAAGGTTCCAAGTATATCAACTCTCGTGCCAATTTTAGTTCATGGATTCTCATGTGTTCCCTACATATTCTTGGTAAACTGTTTTCTTTCCCCTCTAATCAAGTTGGGTTTTTTTTTGGACAGGGTAAAATGACACTGTCCAGGGAATTTTCCTTCGAGGAGCCATGCCCTTCCTGTTAGAAAACAGTCCAGCTCAATATGTATTGTTCTAGAGGGGCTGCTTAGCCCCTTCAGAATGGATCTGTGACTCAGGCCTGGCCAGCAGGGTACTAGACTAGTTCATCTCCCAGGCACACCAAATGGTTTACAGATGGGTGTGGGTTTCAAGCCAGAGTCCTCCTAAGGAATTTTCCTGGAGCACTTCAAGGAGATATTTGTTCTTTCTCTGGAATTACAAGCTCTAAGAAGCCATTAGTGCAGTTGCCAGTTGACATCTTCTAGCCACGTGGAAATGCCTGTCTGGATGGGGAAACCCCAATAGAGATGGGAAGACCCAAGGGATGCAGAAAATGAGAGTCCTGATGCCCTTGTTTGAACCACTGGATTAACCACTGACCATTGGTTATTTGAGCCAGCAAATTCCTTTTGTTAAATAATTAAGCCAGTTTGATTGGGCTTGAGTATGCAACAGTATCATACAATGTTGACCATTTCACTGTTACAATAAAATCATGTGTTCTCTCTCATGGTTTCATATTAACTCTTCATTAAAATCAATTCTCCTAATTATATAGAAAAACTCCTAAAACTCAATGCATGTACATGGCATGTTAGAAATTTTACAAATTTGGAGACCATGTCTAAGTTCTGGCTTTGCCATTTACATCTTGGGCAAATGAGTCAACCCTTCTGAGCTTCATTTCCCTACCACTAAAATGGGGGGTGATATTTTGTTTATATGGCTGTTTTATGGGTTGGAGCTAAGGGAAATACAGGAGAGGCATACAGTGGGCCATTAGCAAGTATTTTATTCTCAGGTAGTATCTCAATAGCATTTACTCTCTATCATTGTCTCTGGATGCTGAATTTTATGAATTTCCCACTTCATTTCGTGTTACATCTTTTAGCCCCCATGGTATTCAGGATTGTGGCTCTGACCAAGGACAGGACAGGAACTTACAGGCTTTGGGGAAAGATGGGAGATGAGGGGGTGGACAGGAATTTCAAAGCTTAAATGGGGGAAGAGGTGAAATTAGCCTTATTTAAAACATTTGTAACTGCAGAACTTTACACCCACTTTCCATTTATAAATATCCCTGTCTCTCAGCTTGACTCCTCCAGCACAAGACTTCAGTGGAAGATAACAGACACAGATCGCAGCTGCCACAGAAGCACAAATGTGCACAGCAGAGGAGGTTGCAAAAGAATTGAGACTATGTGGCTTGGGCTCGGGGTGAAAGGATTAGGATGTTAAGGCAAGAAATCTTAAGAAACTTGGGTCAGAAAAGGTTTTTGTCCTTTGCCAGCATAGGCAGATGAAAGTTGAAGACATCATCCATACCTTGGTCCCCTATAGAGCTCTGGCTTTATCTATTGCCAACTGACTGTCCTGCCCTGGTGGCAGGAAGACCAGATAGAAGGCTGTTGCCACAGCTGAGCAGAGATGATGCACCAAGGTGGTGGGGATGCAAGGGAGGTGACAAATTCAAGAGACATTTCTGAGAATCTAGCAGTGAGTTTTTAGAATCAGGGGGAGAGAAAGAGGCTTTTTTAAATTTTTATTTATTTATTTATTTTTATTTTGGTGGTGCTGGGGACTGAACCCAGGGCCTTGTGCATGTAAGGCAAGCACTCTACCAACTGAGCTATACCCCAGCCTGATCTTCAGGGTTTCTAATTTGAGATACAGGATTGGTGTCTGGGAGAAAGGTTTGGGAGAGATGCCTTCGATTTTGCCCATGTTATTGCTAATCTGTAAAATAACCTCTCAAGACTCTAACAATAATAGCTGCCACATACTAAATAATTACCATGCCAGAAAACTGTACTAAATTTAATACTTCCACATGTATCATTTCTCATTTTAGAGATAAGAGCATGATGAGTAAGGGGCCACACACAGTGGTACATGTCTGTAATCCCAGTGGCTCAGGAGTCTTGAGATAAAAGGTTTGCCAAGTTCAAAGCCAGAAAGCCAGCTTCAACTTTGGCCCTCAGCAACTTAATGATACCCTGTCTCAAAAAAAAAAAAAAAAAGAGTGTAAGGCTTTATATAGCTCTGGGTTTCATTCCCAGCACTGAAAACACAATTAAAGAAAACAAGAAAACTGAAAATTAAGTATCCTGCCCAGGGTCCCACAGCTAATAAGCAAAAGGGATAGAATTATTCCCATTCTACCATCCTGCCTCCCAAGGTCCTCACTATCCTTAGAACTTAGAAGACTAACTCAAGGGGTGGGGATATAGCTCAGTTGGTAGAGTGCTTGCCTCCGTTCACAAGGCCTTGGGTTCAATCACCAGCACACACACACACAAAGAAAAAAAAAAAAAAAAGACTAAATACCACTCTTTCATGATGTCTTCAGTGATTCCCCAACAAAACAGGAGATTTACCTCTTGACCCGACGGTGCTTAGTTTCAATATGTCCTGGCATATGCTGCTTCCTACAAGCAGGAAGTAATCACAGCAAGTTTCTCAGAGCTTCAGTGAGCATCCTTTTTCAGTGACTGTTTTGCATGTGATTACATGCAACTTCTCCAATACTCTGGTTTCTGTTTTGGGTACTAAAGCCAGGGGCTAAATCCACTGAGCAACATCTGTAGTCCTTTCTATTTTTTTATGTTGAGATGCCTAGGCTGGCCTCCAACACTCAGTTTTTAAATCTGTTTCTCAGTGGATAATAAGGGCCACGGAGGACAGGGATATTTATCACAGGCCTCTGTGTCCTCCATTGCCCCTAGCACTGGGACTTTGCCCAAACTACTTACTTAATAATTGACAGATGCATTTTTAAACTCTCAATGTGGGATCCTGGGGGAAGGAAAAGCATGAGACATTGAATTCCAGTGGAGGCGAGCAGTATGGAGCGAGGCGTGCTTCTGTTTCCTTTTTCACCCTCCTCTTTTGTTTTCAGCCAAAGGACATTCTTACCACTTTCTGACGCCAGCTGGGCAGGGCCCTGACTGGATAGAACGGTTCTTGTCTTTAATCTAACCTCTGACTTTTCATGACACTCTGGAAAGAAAAGTAATATCTAATAGATTTTCCATGGAAATATGGAATTACCAGCGATAAGTCCATTTTTTTTTGCTACCTTCATGAGGCAGAGGTTGGTACTACAAAATTTCCTGTCACCCATGTATCATCTTGGACTTGGAGAAGGGAAAGATAAATGTCAAGATTTACCCCTTCTCAGGAAGCTGGGAGTCTTCAAGAGCAGCCCCAGGTCCCTGTCCTTCTCCTTGCCTTGGTGCTCTTTAAAGTAGCCCTTTACTCACATTTTGGTATGTGATACTGATCAGAATCTAAGTGAAGAAATTCTTTCACGCTGCAACAAGTTGGTTCTGGAACAATACCAATTTCAATTAAAAATGTGCTTAACTATTTCTAGACAAGAGATCTGGGGCCCTGACAGCAGAGAAGTTCTCTTGTGAGACATGGCATAATAGGCTCTTCAAGACTTTGTCTCTTGGCCATGGGATAATGGCAGTTGAGAACATTGTGGAGACTTAACTCATATACATTGCTAGGGCCTCCCCAAGACATTTGTCTAGGCAGCAAGCGATGAGGAAGCTCTCATATGGACAAGATGGTTGGGAGAAAAACTTTCTCACTTGCTTTGGAAAAGTAATCCCCATTTGAGATACCTGAAAAACAGTTATGTTTGGTTAGGAGCAAAAGAACCTCTTACTTGCAACTTTCCCTCCAAGACAAAAATCAGGATGTAAGATTCTCTCTTAAAAACTAGGCAAGTGCCCAACTACTGAGCTGTTTCCCCAGTCCTCTTAAGTGCTTGCGTGTGTGTTTGGGGACTGAACCAGGGCTGCTTAATCACTGAGCCACATCCCCAGCCCTTTTTTTTACTTTGAAGTTGCTGAGGTTGACCCTGAACTTGCAATCCTCCTGCCTTGGCCTCCCTAGTCACTGGGATTATAGACATGTGCTACCACACCCGGCTTGCATGAGTGTATAAAGAGTATCTAGTTGCATTTACTAACCTATGAATAAACTTCAGTTATGTTAAAATTATTTTATGGAGGACCATAGCTACCGGGCCCTAATGAATCTATAACTTGGATGCAGCAAAAATGAAATGACTCAAATATTTTGACTGAGCATTTCCAGACATTGGTGAATTCAGCTGGCTATATCATTCAATTCACACAGACAAAACCAAAGCCTTGGTGCCCTCTGCTGGTGGTGGGTTATTACAGTCAGACATGCTTCTCAGAAAGAGGGAGACGTATATGTACACAGAAGCCACAGGATAAACATGGCAAAGTTTTCCTAGATCAGCTTTACTTGAAGATTTTTTTTGCGGGGGGAGGGGGGAGAAAAAAGTAGGTAATGTAAAACATTTTTATATTAAAACAAATTCTGATAATATCGAATAAAATATAAAACTTACATTACTTTTTAAGACAGAATATTTGACATCAAAGACATTTCGAGCTAAGCTAGTCTCATGAGCTTCAGGTTGTAGCCTAAACCCTGCAGGAGGGAGAAGACCCCTATGTGCCCCAGTTACCTAATATTATGGGTGCTGCTACTTTGATAGACAAATCTAGAAGCAGCAAATTAAGTGCTTACTCATTTGGCAAAGTCCCAGTAGATTAAATAAGTGAAACCATAGGCTTTCTCACTTTAGGGCATAACCTGTTTTCAAAAGCCCTGAATAAATAGGAGCTTTATGCTTGAGTTGAATTTTATTTCCTTTGAAAGTGATTTTTCTTCCAAATATTTATTAACATGCCTGAGGGTATGATATGCGAGGTGATAAATATCCTAAGAACCCTGTGGACTTACGTCCATATTCCCAGATACAAATACGCTTTCTGAGGGTGTCATCAGGAATTAAAACAAATTACTCACCTTTTGCAAAAATAACAAAAAGGAAACAAAACAAAAAACTTAGGAACAAAAGATCGAATATAATGAGAACCATATAGTGATGGAATTTAGGGACTGGCCAATACCTAGCTCTTAGAGAAGGGGGCTACTGCCACACTATTTGCTTTTCATATTTTAGGTAAAAACAAAAACTTCTTTACGTGGGGGAAAAAAATGTCATCATACTTTCTTTCCAAATCTTATTCTTTACAATCATTCTTTCTCTTTGTTGTTGGTGACATTTTTTTTTTTCCTCTACAATAGACATGGATGGCTCATGTAGAGATTTTTCTACGGTAATTTAGCAACATACTGTCTGTCCTTTCTTTGAAGTATAAAAGACAAGGTTTTAATTAAATGCTTAGAAGCATATAATGGGAGGCCAACTCTAATAGTTGTTGACTTATTATGGTCTATGCCAGAAAAAGTAATTCATGACCTCCTATATAATATGCCTTTTTAATTCCTTAAATTTTATAGAAGTATTTCTTCTTGGGATTCTACTCTTCATTTTACAAAGCCTTAAATTGAGACTCAAATCAACAACAACCTGCCGGTACCTTTAGGAAAATATAAGTTTTTTTTTTTTCCTTTAGTTTACATAATACAAGAATCTGGAGCAATAAATGTCCCATTTCAGAATAACTAATGGGGGAATATCAGTGGTAAATGATGTGCTAGGAAAAAGAACAAAAAAGGCAGACACCAGTCACCTCCATTTTCCCAAGATTAAATGATTATTAAAAAAGCGCGCCACACTGTATAGAAATCAACATTCTCTCCCATAATTCTGTGCGTCTGGGACTATAGAAATGTCACTGTCCCTGCCCCACATCTTCAAATTAACATTCTCAGGTCACAACAATAAGTCTTCCCAAAAGGGACCTTCCGGAAAAACAAGCTATTTCCTCGGCTCATATTTCCCTGGGGAAAAAAAAAAACAAAACACAAATATAGAATGAAGATGGAATAAGTCAAACGAAATCAGCAGAGATCCAATTGGACATGTTTCTTGAAGACACAACTAAAATGACCAGGACAAAACTGGGATCATCACTACCAAACAGGGCTCCCCCATTACCCCCAGTGGTGCTAGGTATCAAACTGAGAGCCTTGTTCAGGCTCCACAAGTATTCTACCACTGAGTTACAACCCTAGACTGCCAAAGGAATTCTCTTCTCTGACAGCCTGAGCTACAGTAGAACTGACTTCAACTTCTCCTCATCGATAAGGCAAAAATTTCTTATAGAGAATGTTCAGTTATGATTTGGATTATTAAAATAGTTATTAATAGCTGTTATTAAATTATTCAATCATGAAGAGCACTTAGAACAATGTTAAACACTCAGTTAAGTACTTTTCTTTTTCAGTGCTAAGGATTGAACCTAAGGCCTCACACATGCTGGGCAAGCACCCTACCATTTATCTTTTTAATGAAATGGTCAAGGTTCTAAATTTGGGGGTGGAGTGGTACTGGAAATTGAACTCAGGGGCACTTGATCACTGAGCCACATCCTTGGCCCTTGTATTTTATTTAGAGACAGGGTCTCGCTCAGTTGCTTAGCACCTCGATTTTGCTGAGGCAGGCTTTGAGTTTGTGATCCTTCTGCCTCAGCCTCCCAAGCTGCTGGGATTACAGACATGTACCACTGTGCATGGCTCAAATTTCTAATTAAAAGAAAAAACTTCATATGTGAAAAGGAATCATAATGAACAGTACCTATCCTGGTCTGGTTATTTTGAGAATTCCGTGGAAATTCCAAGTCTAATGTCTGATATATAGTGAATGCCCAATCCAGATGATCTGTTGTTAAGCATCTGTAGGATAACTGTTCCCTAGGTGTGTGTCTTGATACCCTAGTCCATTTTCTTTTATTTATTTATTTATTTTAGTTTTCGGCAGGCACAACATCTTTGTTTGTATGTGGTGCTGAGGATCGAACCCAGGCCGCACGCATGCCAGGCGAGCGCGCTACCGCTTGAGCCACATCCCCAGCCCACCTAGTCCATTTTCAACCTTCTTTCTATAGTAGGAAGTTAGTTAAAAGTGGGGAAAGAAAGGCCATATTTTGAAATGGGGACTATCCAATAAAGAAAATTCATGATTGGTCTGTATGAAAATAACTCGAGGGTTCTAGTGTGGCATATAGCGTATGCACGCTGAGCAAAACCAACCACAGCAACCCTTAGGCCTTTTCATCAATGCTCAGCTGTGAACAAAGGCCTTTCTTATAAGTATCACTGGAGTCATAAAATAATGCAACAAAGAGTGTCTTTATACACTTTCTTCTACAATCCTTTAAAAAGTGCCTCCCACTCAAAAACAGCCTTAAACTGATGGCAATTTTAAGTGTTCCATGCTGAATTTACTCCTCAGCTATATAAAATTTTAGTTTCTGACAGAGTTTGATTTAGACTGATGAAAAATATTTGGTTGCAAATGACATGCCTCCCAGTAAGTGAAAATCATAAACTGGAGTCTGGACAAAATCATTCACTAAGATTTTAACAAATGTTAAAAACAGTAACCAGCCCATTTTTAACATTTGTGACAAAATTTTTTCATAAACAGTAATTTCTTGTTTTTTAGTCTCCTCATCCCAACTGTGGGAAAAGACTTAAATATATAAGGAGATTCTGAGGAGTGAAAAAAAATGTGAATTTGAGGAGCTGGAGTATAGCTCAGTGGCAGAACATGTGTTTAGCATGCAAATGGCCCTGAGTTCAATCCCCAACACCAAAAAAGGCAAGTTTGAAACTGTCTGAAATGGAGGCGATCATTTGAATAATTAGGATAATTATCTATCTGGATCCTATTTGTAACTTGAATGTTATCACTCAAATGGCTTCCAGTTCACATCTAGGGATTCTTACTTCTTCCTTTCCCCTGCTGATGATTTCTAAGCATTACATTTTATAATTATGCTAGAGTGGTACATAGAACACTGTAAAGGGTATGCTAATTAGTAGTTACAGAGTGAGCTACAAGAATTAACCTAGAATTCCAGAGATGTTAAGAAAACAAAACAAGAGAGTGGGAAAGAAATACCTCTTTCTGTAGCGTGCACCAGCAATCTATCCAAGAACTATATATTGGGGAATAAGGAGGGCATCCACCAGCAAGCCTGAAACAGAAAAAAAAAAAAAAAAAAAAAAAAAGATTAGGTATTCACACTAATTTTACAAAACATCCTCAAGAGTCTGACAAATCTTTTACAAAATTTCTTTTTATGTAGAAGATTCTCTCCCAGGTAGTTTTTGTTGTATGAAACATATTATACTAGAGGAGAAGAAAAATCAACCCCAGAATTAGACTCCATATCAACAAATAGTAGGCCAAACTTCAACCTAATTTTCTACATTTGAGTTTCACAATACAGTTTGATTTAACTCTAGAACACAGAAACTGCATGGTAAAGAACCGGGAAGGGATTTAAAAACTGATTTTCACAAAGAACCTAAATATGACAATGGATATAAATACTGATGACTATGTGCTCCTACTCAAATATAATCCATAATCCACTTCTTGAAAAAATTATAAGAAATAATACATTAAACTCATTTTTCAAGTATGCTCTGGGCAAAAATGAAGTAGGTGCTCCAAAAATCAGAAAACAGAAGGTAACATGATAGTCTGTTCAAAACTCTACACAGCTAATGACATATTATGTCAGCTACCATAATGTAACGGTTTTGAATCAAAACAAAAGGCAAAACTTCTGCCCAACTTGGTACAATCACTTGGTATCTAGAAGTTGGAAATCAAGCCAGGCAAGGTGGTTCATGCCTATAATCCCAGCTGCTCGGGCTGAGGCAGGGTGATCACAAGTTCAAAGCCAGCCTCAGCAACTTAACGTCTCAAAATAAAACACAAAAAGGGTTGGGGATGTGGCTCAGTGGTTAAGCACCCCTGGATTCAATCTCTGGAACCAAAAAAAAAAAAAAGAAAGTACAATAATTTTATTTTTGGTACTGGTGATTGAACCCCGGGGCTCTTAACCACTGAGCCACATCTCCAGCCCTTTTTATGCTTCTTTTTTAAAATATTTTTTTAGTTGTTGATGGATCTTTATTTATTTAATATGTGGTGCTGAGAATCGAACCCAATGCCTTGCACATGCTCACAAGTGCTCTACCACTGAGCTACAACCCTGGGTCCCTTTTTATGTTTTATTTTGAGACAGGATCTCAATAAATTGCTGAGGGCCTCACTCAGTCCCTGAGGCTGGCTTTGAACTTGGAATCCCCCTGCCTCAGCCTTCTGAGCTGCTGGGATTACAGGCATGCACCACCATTCCCTGCTGTAAGTAGAATAATCTAATACTTGACCTTTTGAGGATAGGACCTATATAGTTTGTAAATGCACATCAATTTTTAAAAATTTATAAATATACAGGGTATTGTGGTACAGGCCTGTAATCCCAGCTATTTTGGGAGCCTGAGGCAGGAGGATCACATGTTCAAGACCAACCTGAACAACTTAGTGATATCCTGTCTCAAAGAAAAAATAAAAAGAACTGGAGATACAGCTCAATGGTAGAGTCCTCTTGGGTTCCACTGCCAGTAATGGAAAAATAAATAAATGTTTAAGAAATACTATTTATGCCTTTCTGTATTCCAAAAAAAGGATATGAGGTAGTTGCTTACAAATATAAATTAACACTGCTGCATGAGGGCATATAGAGAAAAAATTACAAATCTAATACTAGCATTAAGTACATTTTTACTTCCCAAATTCCCACCAGTACTGCCCTGTCAGGCATACAGGCAGCCAATTATCAGATAAGAAATGCAAAGTATAGGGGCAGGAGTTGTGGCTCAGCAGCAGAGCGCTCGTTTCACATATGTGAGGCACTGGGTTCGATCCTCAGCACCACATAAAAATAAAATAAAGATGTGTGTCCACCGAAAACTAAAATAAATACATACATACATACATACATACACAAAATAAAGGTATTAAAAAATTCTCTTAGGGGCTGGGGATATGGCTCAAGCGGTAGTGCGCTTGCCTGGCATGCGTGCGGCCCGGGTTCGATCCTCAGCACCACATACAAACAAAGATGTTGTGTCCGCCGAAAACTAAAAAATAAATATTAAAAATTCTTTCTCTCTCTCTCACTCTCTCTTTAAAATTTAAAAAAAAAAAATTCTCTTAAAAAAAAAAAAAGAAAGAAAGAAATGTAAAGTATAGGGGTTGGGGTATATAGCTCAGTGGCGGAGCACTTTCCTAGTATGCGTAATGTCCTAGGTTTTATCCCCAGAAATGGAACAAACAAACAACAACAAAAGGAATGCAAAGTACTTACCCACAGTTGTTGACAGCCATAAGGTTAGATACAAGCACAAAGGGATACGTCAACATACTGGCAAAAAACTGCAAAATGGCAAAAAGATAGCTAAATTATTAGGCCATTCCTGCTCTTCATTCTCTTCTTTTCTCTTAAAGGCCTAGTGCTATAATAATCAACTACTTCAGTTTCTCAGTATCCCCAAAGAGACCAAGTTACACAATTTTTAGCTTCTTCCTCCTAATATATCATTACAACCATTATTTTAACAAAGGCCACAAAATCTGCTTATCCTGAGACTAAGTTCTCATTCAAATAAAAATGAACTACATTATTTAAGAGAAAAAAATAAATATAATTCTACATCTATATACAGTACAAAGGAAGCATTTCAAACACCCTTGAGGAAAATAAGAGCTCTTTCCAAAGACTATGCAAACTAAAGGCCTGCTATTAGCTGGGTGTGGTGTGTGCCTATCATCCCAGCTATTCCAGGAGGCTGAGGATCACTTAGAGCCCAGGAGTTTGAGACCAGCCTGGTAACACAGGGAGACATCATCATACATACATACATATATAAAGGTCAATATTCCAAGACCCCACAGTGATTAAAGAGGGTAAAGTTCTCTAGTGTTGGATGAACAGGACACAGTATCTACCCTTTGAAAGCTGAATAGCACCAAACTATGTGGGCTGTTATTACTGTTGCTATGAGGCAGCAACTGCATCATTTCTTACATTTGACAAACATCAAATCTGAGGGAGATTTCCCAGTGAGACATCTCGTGGTTTTAAAGCAGTGATCAAACAGGCCAAATTTAAAAGAAAAACAAAACTATTCTTAGAAGGTTAATAGGATTAAACAAAACTCACTCCTGTGACAGCTTGGGAATAACTTTTCATTTCATTCATGGTGGAAACCTAGAACAAGAAAAGAGCCTCTATTAGAATGAATCAGAATATTAAGCTGATATTAAGATAACTGCCTCCAACATATCAATATATTTTATATCTAAATTATCAGTTTCTTTGACAACATGAAAATTCATTTTGAGAATAAAAACACAAAATATTGAGTACAAATATTAAAAAACAGCAGTCAGAATGATCAATCTGATTCAAGACTGACAAAGGCCTATTACATTAGGATGGTTTAAGAACAAATGTAATAGCCTCAATATTCCAAAAACAAAGGAGAACGAGATCAGTAAACTATCTTTCCATGTCCCAGTAATACAGTTCCTGAAAAACTTTGTTTATATAGCCAAGAGACAATTCACTACCTCTATATACAGATTTGGACCAGGCACCTTGGAGAAGCTCCATCCCTATAGACAAGAACCTTACAATGCTGGGCGCAATGGTGCAAGCCTATAATCCCAGCAGCTCTGGAGGCTGAGGCAGGAGGATAGTGAGTTCAAAGACTGTCTCAGCAACTCAGTGAGGCCCTAAGCAACTCAGTGAGATCCTGTCTCTAAATACAATATGAAAAAGGGCTGGGGATGTGGCTCAGTGGTTAAGTGCCCCTGGATTCAATCCCTAGTACCAAAATAAATAAAATAAAATTAGATATTGCTGGGCAAGGTGGCAGATGCCTATAATCAAAATGGCTCAGGAAACTGAGGCAGGGGGATCCCAAGTTCAAAGCCAGCCTTAGCAATTTAGCAAGGCCTTATGTCTAAATTAAAAAAAAAAAAAAAAAAAGGCTGGGGATGTGACTAAGTGGTTAAGAGAAGGGCCTCTGTGTTCAATCCCTGGTACTCAAAAAAAAAAAAAAAAAAAAATTTAGGTATCAATGAAGAGGTGATCTTAGCTGGGCACAGTAGTACATGCCTGTAATCTCAACTACTAGGGAGGCTGAGGCAGGAAGATTTCAAGTTTAAGGCTGCCTGGGTAACTTAGTAAGATCCTGTCTTAAGACACAAAATAAAATGGGCTTGGTATATAACTCAGAGGGAAAATGCTTGGCTAGCATGTACGAGGCCCTGGTTCAATCCCCACTACTAACCCTCTGCAAAAAAGTGATCTCTTTATAAACAACATGAAATAATGACAGGACTGGATCTCTCAGGAAAACTCTGTCATACCTCAGAGACTTTTTTAGGTGCATCTCTGTTAGCCTTGGAAAACTCACCTGATCATTTTTTTCTATATGTTTAGTTTGTCATATTAACAAACTCCTATCTTGCTTTAAAGCTAAAGGAGCTATCAGGTAAGTGGAAAAAGCCCACACCAGCACAAGTCACCAAGGTTACAACCTACCCCGCTATCCAGTGCATAGGTATTGACGAGGTAGGCCAGTGAGTTACAGAGCCACAAAGAAATGATGTCACCTAGGAGGCGAGGAATTAGACCCCTACATGAAGAAACAATAAAAATAAGAACCAAAAAATGTGATCAGTGAAAAGAAAATCCACTCAAACACTTCTCAAAACGTTCTAGGGGATTGAAGACATCAATTCCAGAATCTAGACCTCTCAGCTAGTTCAGTCTATCTGATACACTTGCACTTAGGCTAACCTCCAATGACTTTTGATCCCATTTTTAAAATGCAGGTCAGCCTTGCCCTTCTCAACTATGGCCAATGGCTCACTTTACTATTAATAACTGTAAGCAGGGAAGCCAAATATTTGTGAGCTACTTTGAAGAAAAGACTTAAATAAGGTTTTACTAAACAATTTGATATTCAATTTGGAGGGAAAGAAAGGAGAAAAATTGCCAAGTGAGAGAATGTCCAAATATATACAGATGAGAGACATCAAAAAACTTATTTCCAGGGGCTGGGGTTGTGGCTCAGTGGTAGAGCACTTGCCTAGTATGCATGAGGCACTGGGTTCGATCCCCGGCACCACATGAAAATAAACAAATAAAATAATAAAGGTATTATGTCCATTTACAACTAAAAAAAAAGTTTCCAGGGTCTGGGTGACCTAAGTGAGGTGGCATGGATCGGTGGGAAGAAAATTATTCTGTAGACTGAAGACCAGGGTTCAAATGCCAGCTTCATCCTTCATTAGCAGGTCATAGGCAGCAAATGAATGCTCTTTAGCATGAGTGCTTTTTCAGTTTTGAAAATATGACTAATGATGGCTGTCTGCCTATTTTCTAGAGTATTGATGATAATTAACAAACAAACAAATGAACAAATTGGGACTGGGAGTAGAGCTCAGTGGCTCAGTAGTAGAGTGCATGCTTAGAATATGCAAAGCCCTAGATTCAATCCCAATCAATCAATCAATCAAGTAGTGGAAACTCTCTGAAAATTCAAAAGGATCATTTAGTTATTAACATAAAGTTTTTCTTAATAGAAGAATACATGTAGTAGTCTAAATTCTTCCAAAGTAAGTTCAAGCTTTGCAAAAACTTACTCTTAGGACAGGGAAAATACATGGTAAAACAATCTTCCTGTTTTTCAAAAATTAATTTTCCTGCTGGGTGTGGTGGCACATGCCTGTAATCCCAGCAACTCAGGAGGCTGAGGGAGGAGGATCACAAGCTTGAGGCCTGCCCAGCAACTTGCTGAGATGCTATCTCAAAATAAAAAATTAAAAGGGCTGGGATGTAGCTCAGTGGTAGAGCACCCAAGGATTCAAGGGTTCAATCCCCAGTACCAAAAAAAAAAAAAAATTCAGAGAAGGCTAAATGGAGATTAACATGATCCAGGAAGTACCTTTTCCATAGGAATTAAAAAAGACTCACTGTCTTCATTCTCAAAAAAAGCTTTTCTACTACACAAAAATCACATATAGACAAATAGCATTTACTCACGCAAAAAATCCTAGAATGCCCTCTTCCCGATAGATGGTTACTATGGAGTCACAAAGTCCACTAGGTACAGAAGAAGGAAAGATAAAGTATGTTAAGATCATGTTGGAGCTATAAAAAAGCAATTTCAATGATCACTTGTGACAAAGTCAAATTTACAACCATCCCTAGCACTTTCCTAGCACCTTCTCACTCTGCAAAGATAGTTAAATTTAAAGAAAAAAGTGTAGATATCAACTATAAAGGGTGTAGGATACAGAGCTCGGGGTGAACTGGGTTTCAGTGGCTCTGCAATTTACCGTTCAGTCCTCAGGAGACTTCTAGCCCTGCCTGCCTGGGCCTATTTTGTCTTATTTTATTGCTTTTTGTACATATCAAATGATGCATTCACATATGAATTTGTTCTACAAATGCTAAGGAATCATAAAAATGTAAAGTAGCAAAGCTAAACAAAATACTTACCAGTACTTGGATTCTCTGCCAATGAACTGTACCATAGATCTCAGAGTGATCACTGTAGAACACAGAGAAAAGATTCTTAAAACTATGTTGAGATAGATTTTGATAGCCCTGAAAAAAAAAAAAAAGGTTTTCCACCTAAAGATACTTTGCTCTCTGGAAAAATCAGAGAAAAGCTAAAACAAACAAACAAAATACATGCATGTAAAGCACTTTGGTCAACTCCTATGTCAACCTATTTCAGTGGTCAGGAGAGATCAAGTTGTAAAAGAAAGATCAGAAATCAGATTTCAGTTATCAACTGCAAACATACCGTGGAAGGGATGTGTGATGAGGGTAGCAGCAGAACGAGCGATCATCTCTCGAGTTGTCTAGAAACAATCAACATACAACTTCTGAAATCTAAATAAACAATACTTGAATTCTTGTGAGAAGGAATGTGGGTAATATTACAATACAGGATTTTAAAAAGGGGGACCACAGCCCTCCTGCCCGGTATATGGATAATACTCATTTCATCACATCTCTCACTGATGGATTTCAATGTTATAGTTACTTAAAATCTCGCTGCAAACCAGATTTCTCAAACTGAATACTTAAAAAAATTTCACTCATAGAAAAAGAAACAGAAAGGGCCACCAGCTAAAATATTCTATGAGGCCTGTATTTAGACTGAATTGGTCTCTCATTGTGAGTGATTTCAGGGAGACTATATCTATGCTAGACAAATGTCAGACTGCTCTATGAAATCTGCACCAACATCTCAATGAGAATAGAAGAGCTTTGATTTTTAATCATAACCCTGTAACTGTGCAGTCTGAGAGCTGCTGTGATTATCCCAATTTATCTTTTTAGTTTAGGACTCTGTAAAAGGAGATGATAAGGAAAGTTAAATTACAACACATGGAGGTAGGGCCTGGTGTCATAAAGCAAATTTGTCATTTTTTTTTGGGGGGGTGGGGTGGGTAAATAACATGCACAGGGCCTGATTCTTATTTTAGTACTTCTGCACTATAAGTTTTCAACACTATTAGAAGACTTTCAGTAAAAAAAAAAAAAAAAAATCTTGTTGAGGGGCTAGGAGGCAAAAAGGAGGAAATAAAGAAGCACAGAAGAGGACAATGAGATATGACATCCTTAGCAGAAGGCAAGATTTCACTATTGCCAGAAAAAACTCTGTTACTCATTTTTGCATTTAATCATTCCCTTCAGTTATGGAGTTGACATTCTTCACCTCTATACTAAAGGTAGTTCTGAGAAGATCCTATGGGACAGGATGGCTAACTAAAATTAAGCAAATATCCCTACATTTTATTTATTTATTTATTTATTTTTGGTTACTAGGGATTGAACCCAGGGGTAGTTTACCACTGAGTTATATCCCTAGCCCTTTTTCTTTGCCATATTCCCAGCATTTTAAAATTTATTTTATTTTATTTTTTGAGACAGGGTCTCACCAAGTTGCTTAGGGCCTTGCTCAATTGCTGAGGCTGGCTTTGCACTTGTGATCCTCCTGCCTCCTGAGCTGGTGGGATTACAGATGAACCCAATACTCGCACATGCAATTACTTTATCACTGAGCCAGACCCCCCCAACCCACTATATCCCTACTTTTAAACAAACTGATCTCACAAAAAGTTTCAGAAGACATCTGATTTATCTGATATCTAGACCTTTAGAAATGTCTGTTTTAGAATAAATATTTTAGAAGGTAGTAATTATTGAAAAGTTGTTACATCATAGAAGACAAGACAATGTGATGTCTAAGAATTAAAAGTGGTTCTGAGCCGGGCGTGGTGGTGCACGCCTATAATCCCAGCGGCTCGAGAGGCTGAGGCAGGAAGATCATGAGTTCAAAGCCAGTCATAGCAAAAGTGAGGCACTAAGCACTACAAAATAGGGCTCAGTGGTCAAGTGCCCCTGAGTTCAATCCCTGGTACCAAAAAAAAAAAAAAAAAAAAAAGTGGTTCTGAAAGCCAAGCATGAAATAAACCTCAATGGGGGGTGGGGAGGGGGGAGACTGGAGGAACTTTGATTGGGCAAAGGGGAGGGAGGGAAGGAGACGGCGCGAGGGGGCATGGTAGAATGAGATGAACATCATTACCCTAGGTACCTGTATGAATGCACCTGTGGTGTGATGCTACATCGGGAGTAACCAGAGAAATGAAAAATTGTGTTCCATTTGTGTACATGAATCCAAATGCATTCTGCTATCATATATAACTAATTAAAACAAATTAAAAAAAGAAACCTCAATGACAGAAGATGGAGGTGGGAAATGAGTGATAAGACACCCTTCAGAGTCAGAATAACACAGAAGCATCTCTGAATAAATAAAACCCAATACATACAGGGTCTGACCCCAATTTTAACACTTCCGTATCATAAGTTTTCAACTCTATTAGAAGACTTTCAGTAAAACCTCTTTGATTTTTTTTTTTTTAATTAGAGCTTTATGGGGAGAGGGGGGGTGTAAATAATTCCAACACATAGTAGTTGGAATCACCCCAACAAATTCATACATGCACGGAAGTTAATTTCAGTTCATGATCCCCCCTTTTCTATCCTGTGCTTTCAGCAAAAACCTCTTCAATGTTAAATAGGAAATGAGTGGACATGCTGGGTGTGGTGGCGCACTCCTATAATCCCAGCAGCTTTGGAGTCTGACACGGAGAATTGAGAGTTCAAAGCCAGGCTCAGCAACTGTGAGGCACTGTCTCTAAATAAAACACAAAATAGGGCGGGGGATGTGGCTCGGTGGTGGAGTACCCCTGAGTTTAATCCCTGGTACCAACCAACAAACAAACAACAACAACAAAAAAAAAACAAGTGGGCAAAACAAGTTCCCTTGACTCGCTAAGCAGCAAGCACTCACTGCTCCTCTCTTATTTATGTCATGCATGTAGGAAAGCCCAATTTAAACTGAAGGTTTAATTTCATTTGGAAACACAGGTCATGTGATGCCACACCACTTACAGTTTGAGCTACGTAAATAGCAAGAAATATTATTCATCTCTTACCTCTTTGATAACTCGGTCAAAGGAAGATGAACCTTCTTTTTGTACATTTGCAGGTCCTAACTCCTACAAATTAAACAAACAAACAAAAAATCTTGGAGATCTTGGAGGTTTTAAATAGAATTTCAACCAAGATAAAAATGAAACTACTTGGCTTTTCCCCCAAAGAAGCCCAAATGGCAATAATAACTTGAAAGGGAAAGGGGATCACACATAGAAATCAGCTTCAACATACCTCAACCTTGTCGAATTCCTGGTAATGCTACAGAAGAAATGCAAAGAAAGAATAATTAGGCTGTTAACATGTCATGTGAGAGACGACAAATGAAAATTCTACTGGCATAAAATAGGTGATTTTTTTTGTGGGGGGGAGGGAGACTACAAATCTATTGATTTCTACTTCTAATTAATCAACTGGAAATAAAAGTCTCCAAGATGATATTATTGCTAAGTTTAATCTATTAGTCTACTGGAAAAACAAGCAAATGATCATGAAAAAGCTATTTTTCTTGTGGTACTGAGGCCTGAACCCAGGGGCACTCTACACTGAACTACATCACCAGCCTTTTATTTTAAGACAAGGTCTTGCCTAGGCTGGCTTGAACTAACAATCCTTCTGCTTCAGTCTCCTGTGAAAATTTATTTTTAAAAAATTTAACCTTTATTCATTTGTTGTTTTGTTTTTATGTGGTGCTGAGGATTGTACCCAGGGCCTCACCTGTCCTAGGCAGGCGCTCTACCACTGAGCCACAACCCCAGCCAGAAAACTAAACAAAACAAATCCAAGGATGGTGGAGCACACCTGAAGCCCCAGCACAGGAGGGTTCCTAGAGTCCTGGAGATCAACACTAACCTGAGCAACATGGAAACCCTCCCACCCACCCTCATGGTCTCAAAGAAAACAAAAAATAGGAAGCCAAAAAGAACATTATTTACTAAATATACAAGTTCAACAGAAAATAAGTTGGTAAAAACACAGTTCCCAGGCTGGGGCAGTAGCTCAGTGGCAGAGCACTTGCTTCACTTGTGTTTGATCCTTAGCACCACATAAAAATCAAACAAATAAAATAAAGGCATTCTGTCCCTCTACTACTACTACAAAACAAAAACAAACAAACAAAAACCATAAAACAAAACAAAACAAAAAAAAACACAGCTCAAGGTTCCAAACCCTCTCATGGAAAAAAGCAGAATCAATACCACATTAGGACAAAACTCTTTTCTTCACTACACAAAAGAACAGAGAACTGGTGCTAAGTTGAATAGCTGAAATCATCTCAGTTTTCCTTTAGTATCTGACTTTCTAAAATAGGCAAGTGAGATTTTTCTTCCTCTTCTGGAGAAGACAATATGAACACCACTAAAGCCCAGACTATATCAGATGAGGAAATATTGTTTGTGGGATATTACAGAAATAGAAAGTGGGCTAGGTGACAAGAAAAGAATCAGACAATTGAGTTTCTTATTATATGACAATAAGTTTTCTTTTCTTTTTTTTTTTTTTTTTTTTAATATTTTTATTTTTTAGTTTTCGGCGGACACAACATCTTTGTTTGTATGTGGTGCTGAGGATCGAACCCGGGCTGCACGCATGCCAGGCGAGCGCGCTACCACTTGAGCCACATCCCCAGCCTCAAGTTTTATTTTCTAGTCATATCAGATTTTAAAAGAGATATTTTGTAAAAAGAATTACTTAAAAAAAAAAAATCAAGGGCTGGAGTTATGGCTCAGTGGTAAAGTGCTCACCTAGCAAGCACAGGGCACTGGGTTCAATCCTCAGCACCACTTAAATAGAAAATAAAGATATTGTGTTCACCTAAAACTAAAAAAATAAATATTAAAAAAAAAAAAAAATCAGAGGCAAGAGCTGGGGGTATAGCTCAGTGGTAGAGCACTTGCCTAGCTCTGGGTTCAACCCCTAGCACTGCAAAACAAACGAAAGCAAGAGAAGAAATGTTAATATTAAGCAAAATTATGTGCTTTGGCAAAATTTTGGGTTTGTGGCTAGAATTAATTCTAATGGTTTCAGATCTCTTTAAACATTTTCACTCATTTCCAGATTTTGTTTTTTACCTCATTGATAAAATTGTCTACTTCATCTCTTCTATATTATCATGAACAAAATAAAATTCTTATTCAGATATACAGAACACTCCTTGTAAAGATTACTAGTTTTCTTCATCCTGAATAGGTCTTTCTTCAAACTGCATAAGTGGCTTTTGATACTAGTGCTATTATATTTCTTCTTTTCCACATTTAAAAAATTGATATATTATAGTTTTACATAATGATGGAATCTGTTATGTATTTGTACATGCACACAATATAAAAATGCAATTTGGCCAATATCACTCCCCAGTAAGTACTGTTACATTTCACTGCACTGTACATGTGAAACATCTTCAGGGTACCTGGCTACCTCAAGTTTGTCTTAGTTTTCCTGTACATAAAGAAACTTGTTCTCAAGCATTAATTTTGCTTTTAGTTAGGTCTATACATAAACCTCTATGAATAGATAACAACTGCCTTTCCGTATGTAAATCTCACTGAGGTGAGAACACTTTCACTGAGCCCAGAGCAGGGTGTTGTTGGAAAGGATAGAGTGTAAACACCCACCCAAACACGGGCCCATTAACACTCTGGCACTCGGCCTGGTGGTCACCTGAAATGATGCTTCTAGATTGAGCAAAACAAATGAAGGGTAAAAGAGCCTCTGTGTGAGGAAAACTAAAAAACCTCTCAAGGTCAACAAAGCCTGCACAGAATTAAAAATCTGAGTCAACTAAGTAATGAAACTGACCAATAAAATCATGATTTGTTTATCAGATGATAAAACCATAGAACTGGGGGCAACTCTAATGGCTTAAAAAATACACTGAGCCGGGAGCAGTGGTACACGAACGGAATCCCATCAGCTCAGGAAGCTGAGGCAGGAGGATTGTGAGTTCAAAGTCAGCCTAAGCAATTTAGTGAGGTTGTAAGGAATTTAGTGAGACTCTAAGCAACTTAACAAGACCTTGTCTAAATAAAATATTTAGGGGATTGGGATAATGGCTCAGTGGTTAAGAAACCCTGGGTTCAATCCTCATATCAAAAAAAAAAAAAAAATACACCGAAGATTGTATGAAGTACTATTTAAATGAGCAGTTAGTAAACACATTTTAATGTGATATATATACTATATAGTTTGAAAATATTATAGAGATTTAGTGAGCATATATCTGCTTGTGCACATGCCCTCTCTCTATTGCTTGTTTTGTTTGGTGTAGGGGGTTGAACCTATGGTTTCCCGCATGGTTAGGATGCACTCTTATCACTGAGCTTCAGCCCTGCTGCTACACTTTTTTAAGAGTTACAGTAAAGAAGATAACTTACCCCTGGTGCTAGTAGGAGACAGAATAACCAACTAGAAAAACCCATGTTTATATTCTCAACCATATTCATGCTGTACAACCTTCTTTTGTACTGTTTTGATACAGAATTTTCATTCATAACACCTTTATAAATATAGCAAAGGACAATTGTGCCTGCAGAAGCACTTTCTAAACACTAAGGCTGCCTTTAAAGTTAATTCAGCTTGAGCTACACTATACTAGGTGCCACTGAGAAATCAGTACAATCAAAATGATAATACAAGCTTTCCTATTAAAAGTAAAAAGCTGGCAAAACAAAAGGATCACTAAGAAAGAAACAAATGTAACTGATGTTTGTAACTTTTGACTTTTCTTCCCTTTTGGGGAAGGATAATCCACATTTTACTTGTATATGCCTTTGCCATGTTTATAGACTCCCTATGGAGGAAGAGGAGGATATAACCTTCAACAGAAGGAGCAAGGAAGGGGCATACACATGGGCTGGAACTAGTACTGTCCTCCCTTCCTTTCAAGCCATGTGCGAACCTACATGGGTTTTTTGACGCTAGATTGCTCCCTCCCGTCCCCAAACTGACCACAGACAGAGACCCAAACTTCTCTCTTTGATGCTTTAGCTCCTTTTGTTTTTCTTTCTTTTTTTTTTTTTTTTTTTGCTCCTTTTGTTTTTCCATCCCAAAATTCTATTCCTGAAGTGAGAGAGAACACCAAGACACCCTGACCCAACCTCTCTTCCAAGCCTTCTGTAGAAGCCACCTCATCACCCAGGCTGACAACACAGACTCCTAACAACTGGTGACACCATCCACCCTGAGACCAAGACAGTGGGCATGAGTGCCTTATGTGTGTTAGGCAGGGCCACTATGGCAGGATGTGGAAAGTCACAGGGCTCCTGGGGTGTGCCTGAAAGTGGGGGCCAAAAGGTCCAAGAAGCCAAGGACATACATTTATTTGCCATGGAAGTCCACATGGGCTCCAGACTTGAACACTTCTTTTGCAGAAAGCTCCATAATTTCTGGGCAGACATTCTGCACTCCACCAGCTCCCTCTTTGTCTTCAACTCCTGCAGTCTTTTTTCTAAGTATGGGTCTCTGGAGGTTTCCCAGGCCAATTGCTGCATATCTGTGTCCAGGGAACCTAGGGCATAGCTCAGTCTCCTCAAGCTAGGTTTCTCGGTGGCAAGACTGGAACATTATGTCACAGGCAATCTTCCATGCACAGTACAATGTCCAGCCCTTGAAAGACTACAGGGCACAGAGGTATGAGATGTTAACTGCAGTCCTGCTGAGAACAGGACTGTCAAGGAAGGCCTTCAGGATGCTGGTCCAGAGCCCAGTAGCTATTCACTTTAGCTAGGTCATCCAGGTTCATGGAGCCTTTGGAAACGCTGCCAAGAGTGCCCATATTGTTGATGAGCAGCACTCACGGCAGCCTCTCAGGCTTGAGGAGCTCCTAAAAGGTTGCCTATCGGCCAAGAAGCTCAGGTTGGCAAGCACCTAGGCCACATGCAAGCCAGGTGATCACAGGTCTAGCTTGGCCTCCAGCTGCCATAGCACCTCATCACTGTGAGAACTTAGGAGGAACACCAGGTTCAAGGCTGGGCCAGTGACTTGCTGAAGCCACTCTTCTTGCCATTGCCATTTTTCAGGTCATTGACCTCTGCCTGTTGGCACTGGGAATTAAGATCTAGCACTAACCACACAGTTGTAGTAGAAGCCTTGAGTGATATGATAGCATGGGCCAGGGTGGGAACCTAAAATTTAGGGGGCTCAGCCCTGGGAGTTGATGTTTTTAAAAATATTTAATGGGCTGGGGGTAGCCCAGAGGTAAAATCCATGCCTAGCATGTGTGAGGCACTAGCATAATTAAACAAACAAACAAAAAAGAAAACCACACATCTCAAATATAGGGAAAAAATTTAAAATACACTTACTTATATTTCCATCACCAGGGAACCATGACTTTCAAGGAACCTAGTATGAGGGTGCTGAGCTATGCCTCAGATCCCTTGGGGGGAACCCTAAACACTTTGCTCAAGATCTGTTACCTTCTTAAAGTGCCACAGATATAGCTGAAGTTCTACCACTCATCCCTTTCCCCTTCCCCAAAACAGGTACCATGCATTAATGTACAGTTTGATAAGTTTTTAAAGAACTTTAAAAATTAATGCATACACAGAAAAATGCATAGAACACCAATGTACAATATAATAATCAAAAGGCCAATGTCCATATAGCCATGTCCATAGTGATTAAAATCCAATGTCCATATAACTCTTATAGCTAGAGTTATAAATGTTACATTGAAATTGAAATTTTAATTAGTAGAATAAATTGCATAAAAGGCAACTAAAACCTGTAGGAAGATTAGTTGATTTACCTCTTACCTGTAAAACTTTACCATGGACAACAGTTCCAAGGACTCCTGAACACAGTCTTGGAGTTAAGCCTGTGAACAACCCACGCCTCCCATCGATACTTGCAATGTGCTGAGCTAGGAACACAAGTTAAGAGATTTAAGTTCTAGTTCAAAGAAATGATTACATAGAAATTTCAAGACAACATGCCTTCCACATATTTTCTTTTAGTAACTTTTGTCTACCACAGTCTCAATGTCACCCATTTCCCAATAAATCAAAGTTACTTACCGTAACAAAAGAGACCAGGAAGCTGACATACTTGCCGCCCAAAAATATTTCGTCCTATTGTTGGGGCAAGAGGCTCATATCCCACCTTTAAAAGTAAGGGAATAAATACATTAATACTAAGCAATATTCCCAGAATGCTTTGGCTGCAAGGTCTTGAACAAAGAATAAAATCAGGGTCATAATTTTTAACACGCTTTACGTTTTCCAAAGCAGTGATGAATTGTCATCTCTGTCAGTTTTTTGTTCTGTCAAACTGATTAAGACTGGGTTCAATAAACTACAAGTTGCTTTTTAGTTCAAAAGTCTTTAAAGTAAAAACCAGGTAGCCAAGATAGACTAATGTCAGGGTTGTTTTTGTTTTTGTTTTTTTAGTGCTGGGGATTAAACCTAGGGGAGCTCTACCACTGACAAACACTTCCTAGCCCTTTTTATTTTGAGACAGGATTTTGCTAAATTGCATACGCTAGCCTTGAATTTGTGATGTTTCTGCCTCAGCCTCCCCAGTAGCTGGGATTACAGACCAATACAATAATATCAGTTTTTTGAGAACTGAAAATAGAATAAGGAAACTTTTGTGTTAGGAACATTTTACTGAAGAGGCTCAAAAAATATATTCTAGAGAAAATCTAGGGCATTTAAAATATTTGAACAAAATAAGATAATATCCATCAACTGCCATTTGGCTAACTAGACAAAACACTCAAAAGACAAAAGCAGACATACCTGAGTAACTGACTTAGGAAAAAAATTACAAGTTAGGTTCATATTAAATGAACACACTCATTAACAGTCTAAGGAAAGTCATTTATACAATTAATGACTGACATTTTATTTGTACAATATATGTAGAATTTCTAGTGCTATGAGGATATTTGAGAGAATAATGCTATAGGACTCAATTTTGGCTCTCGTTGCTGTTATTCCTTACAATTAAATAATTCCAGAGAGTGCTGCCATGTAACTATTTTTGAAACCAGTATTTGGGAATTTCACCAAAACCCCTGAGATACTTGGCAACCCATAGATGTTACGAAATCAGAATTAAGGCTATTCAAGTTATTGAGGTAAGACTTCTGAATGTCACTAAAAAACGTCTCCTGAAGATCTATTGAGTGGTGGGTTCACATTAGGTATACTAGAGAATGCTGTCATCTCATGCTATCTAGCCTGAAAGGTGTCAATTCTCTATTTTAGACATCACAGTACATTTCAATCAGTCTTTGTCCTAGTTCAAATAATTTATTTTACAATATCCTTTTACATATGGAATCTGAATCTACAGGAGTCAACTGAGCAACAAATAATTTGGATTAATAACATCTCAAGAATAATATATATCCCTGGTGAACTGTATATTTTTTAGGGAAAGGTAGAGGACAGGGATTCTAAAATCTGTTTCCCTCCTTATTACAGCACAAGATAATTAGTCAATGCTCAATGAAATTTAAAAAGAAAAAAGAATGACCTGGCCATACAGAGGAAATTTGGAAAAGCAATTGAAAATACTATCTATCATCAGCTAAAATCTGGCCTACCGGCCTGTGAGTAAAAAATACCATTTAATAAATATTTAAGGTAGATGAAAAACTAAGGACAGGCAAGAGAAGACATCAGGAATTTAATGCTCATGTTTAAACTCGCCAAAACTCTTTTAACTGAACTGATTTCCAGCTCTGGCAAACGTGATTTTCATTGTCATGAACCACATGGGCTGCTGCAGGACAGCACTCAATGGATTCTTTCGAAATTTGACTTCATTATCACTTCTGAAAGAACTCCTTGTGTTTATCTGAGTATCTGGTGTTAAAATCTCTGAACAGAATAGCAGCAGTAACAGTAGCAAGGAAAAAAGGAAGAAAAGCGAATAAAAATAATAAAATGTCGGGTTCCCTCTGATTTCAAATTTGTCTTCAACAAATACTTCCTGTCCTGCATTTGGGAATTTTTTGCCGGGGTGGGGGGAGAGAGCCAGGTAAGGTGAATGTTAATCTCAGAGGGGTGAAGGGGAGAGTCTGGGATCCCTAGGTGGCGACCCGACAGGATTAACCTCGGGGAAGGTAAAAAACAAAGTTCAGAGGTGCCACTGAGCAGGACAGGGTGGCAGTTGGCTGTGGGAGGAGGAGTGGGCCTCACCGCCTGGAGGGGAGGCGAGACCTCGGAGAGGCCCAAGAGAGAGGCTCCGCGGGTCGGTGGAGAGGGAAGAGGGCAACAGAGAAGGGGCAGCATCCCGGAGGTGGAAGGCCAAGGCAAGGCTGGAGCCGATCCGCAGCCGCCCTGCGCAGGGGCGACCCGGCGGGCGCTGGAGGGGAAGGGAGTGGACGACTCATACCTGGATGAGCACTTTCACGTACATGAGCGGCTGAGACAGGATGGTGAGACCGGAGCCCAGGAGAACCTGACTGGCCGCGTCCGCCATGATGGCACCCGCGGACGGACAGACAGACCAAGCCACCAAGCGACAGAGCCGGTCACAGATCACGTGCCGGGGCCGCCGGCTCCACTGGCCCGCCCGCGGCGCGCGCGCACGCACGCACCGGCGCGCCCCGTCCCAGGCCCCGCCCACCACCCCTCCCAGGCCCCGCCCACCACCCCTCCCTGAGAAACGGCAGGCGCTCGCGAACGGGCTCTGGGGGCGGGGCGGGGCTTAGGGGCGGGGGGCGCACGCGTAGTGTAGTGGGACCCACGCCCTCCACGGGGAGTGACAGTTTCTCTTGCGCATGCGTGTGTGGAACTGTCCGGAAAGAGAAGCAAGGGTGTGGCAATGGGGTGTGTGTGACCCTGACAGCAAAGGCAAGGTCAGAGGAATAAAAAGCATTGAATGGGATTCTGCGATTTGCTTCCTCGGTGCCTGCCCGTGGGCGTCAACTACGTAGGATGCCAGGGGTATTCGGCGTGATTCTTAAAGACTGGCCAACCAACGCCAAATAAGGCTGACGTCGAATAATGAGTGGTCTGCGGGTTGCTCCTCTTGCACGCATGCACTCCTTCCTTCTATTAATGTATCTTCTCAGA
Source organism: Marmota flaviventris (assembly GCF_047511675.1). NCBI lineage: Eukaryota > Metazoa > Chordata > Mammalia > Rodentia > Sciuridae > Marmota > Marmota flaviventris. The sequence continues at coordinate 19,534,707 of NC_092506.1, read as the reverse complement.
ACCACCTGTGACCACTCTAGTAAATTCACCTCCCCGTCTCCTGTCCCCTCGGCTGGAATGCGAGCTTCTTGAGTGGGGGAACCCGACGGCCTTCGCTCCCAGTTGTTATTTCCAGTTTCTGGCACACATTACGTGCTCATTAAACATTAATTACAGCAGTGAACGACCATTTCAGTGCCGACGGGCTGCAAACTGTTAGAAGCAAAACTGAAAGAAAAAAAAAACCTGTCCCTACCCTTCAGTCCTCAGCTTACATGTTCTATATCAAAGAACACTGAGGCAGAGCAGCACCAAGAATGAGGAATTAAGACTCTTTTGAATCCAGGCTTTTCCTTTATATCTGTCAGTTTATACTTTGCTTTTGAGAGTGTAGCTAAGTCTAAGGTTAACACTGCTACTTACCTCCCAGGGTTATTATGAGTATTAATTGTGCATTGAAATTGTACATAGAAAAGGAGGTTTTCAAAACTGTATTGAAATATAAATACAATAAAACTGTATTGAAATATAAATATAAATTTAACATCACCCTGTACTACCCCCAGAGCTAGGTGATACTGGGAGGCAGTTTGTAGAGCAGAGGGTACATGGGCTTTGAAGTCTAATGGACCTGGTCCAAATTCTACCTCTGCCAGTTAACTGTGTGACCTTAGATCACATTACCTCCTTGAACCTTAAACAGATGAGTTTAGTAATAATGTTGTGGGGAATGAATTATATAATATGTCTACCTAGCCTGGCACACACACAAAAAGCAATATAAAAAAGAAGAAGGAAAAGGAGAAGAAGAAAAGTAAAGAAATCAAATGGTAGGTTTTAGAATTACAAGAAATTTCCAAATTGCCTTTCACTAAATCCAGAAACATTAATTTTGGTGGTTATAGGGATTGAACCTAGGGGTGCTCTACTACTAAGCTACACTCCAGCTCTTTTTACTTTTTATTTTGAGTCAGGTTTTCACTAAATTGTCCAGGCTGGCCTCAAACTTTCGATCCTCCTGCCTCAATCTCCTGAGTTCCTGGGATTAGGCATGCGTTATTAGGCCTGGCTTCCAGAAACTTTTAGACATCAATCAGAAGCAGAGAGACAATTTAGTAAGGGGACTCTTTATTTATAGGTTTGTGCATTAATACTGTCAAAATATATCCATTACCTCTGTCCCACTGAAGCCTGTGGGCAACGAGAGGCACAGTGTAATTTGCAAGGGGAGATGGTTAATTCAGGCTGCTCCACTACATTCTCCAATGGTGCAGGGCGGAAGCTGCACAAGAAGTTTTGGGAAGACTCTGCAGAGGGGAGGGAAACGAAGACAGTATTATAGATAAGAGAAGTGCAGCAGGTACAGAACTGCTATGTTCAGCTGCTCAGGCTGTGCACTGCACAACTCCAAATGGGGCCATTCGTAAAAACTATGATCTGAATGGCATTCCCTGATATAGTTCAATATGGTGATCCTACAATGGCTTCTATCGGGTGACTCAAGTGGTGAGAAGAAAAGCCAAAAAGTAGCAGAACTAATTGGGAAGGGAAAGAACTAGGACAATATAATGTTACTGAAGTCAAGACAATTCCAGGTGTTTGTGGTGGCACATGCCTGTCATCTCAGCAACTCGTGACTGAGTTAGGAGGATCACAAATTTGAGGCCAGCTTCTGCAACTTAGCGAGACCTTGTCTCAAAATAAAATAAAATGGCTGATGGTGTAGCTCAGTGGTACAGCACCCTTGGGTTCAATCCCCAGTACCACAAAACAAATAAACAAACCCAAAATAAAACAAAACTTCCAAAAGGTCATTAATAGTGAAGCCCAGGAAAGATAAAGTGAGTTTACCAGTTAAGAGATTCCTGGCCTGGGAGGAAGTATGACTTGGGCGAGGTCAAAAGACCTCCCATTTTTCAATTCTGGTTCTTCTACTTGCTAGATGACCTTGTTGTTGTTGTTTTTTATATTAATACATTCATTTATTTATTCATTCATTTATTTATTTTTATGTGGTATTGAGGATGGAACCCAGTACCTCATACATACATGCAAGGCAAGTGCTCTACCACTGAGCTACAATCCCAGCCCCATGACCTTATTTTTAATCTCTTTGAGCTGAAGTTGGGTGAACAAACCCTCCTTCACTTTAAAAAAATTTAGAAATAACTTGGCATTCCCTGTACTCCTTCCTTTTTATTCTCCTTAGCCTTTATCATCTTTTGATGGACTGTATCATTCATTTTAAAAAAGGGTTTTAGCAGTACTGGGTGTTAAATTTTTTATTTTGAATCTCGCTAAGTTTCTGAGGCTGGCCTTGAATTTGGGATCCTCCTGACTCAGCCTCCCTAATAGCTGAGATTATAGGTATCTGCCACAGATCCCAGCTAAAATAGTTTTTTTTCCTACTAAAAAGTCTATGAATTTTATTATTTATGGGCTTAATTAGGACTATTATTTATTGACTTAATCAGGACTTTCTGGGTACAAATTCTTACCCAAACTGGTTGGGAGTAAAAGTGGGAAGAAGGGAATTTATTGACTCGCAGAAGTGCACTGGCTTCAGACATGGCTGGATCCAGGGTCTTAAAAAAAAAATGATACCTGGATTGAGTCTTTCTCAATTCTGCTTTCTCCTCAAGGGAGCCTCCTTGTATCTCTCACCTTACACTGTTACAGTCTAGGACCAGACAAAGGAACCACTTTCAACCCAAAAGGCCTATCAAACATCCTGATTGAATTGCACACACGCTCCATAACTACTGGGTATGATAAGGCAGAAGAAATGTGCAGCTCAGTTGGGGCATGGGTCACATGTTTTCCCTTGGAACTGGAACAGAATATGAAATTGAGAGTGGAACAATTTTCTCCAAAGTTGGGCTTATGATATGTGTGTGTGTGTGTGTATGTGTGTGTGTGTGTGTATACATACATATACACACACACATACACACACACATGACCAATGATCACCGAGAAGATAAAGTTAGTATTGATTTCTTAACTAAAATACTGCTATGAGAGTTAACTTATGCCTGAATTTGGTAGATCTTCAAAGAGTTGGTTCATGATTCTTTAATCAGTCCACACAGTTGAGCCTATGATAAGACCCCTGTGTCACATTTTCAGAACAGGTTGCAATTCCTAGTGCTTCTTCACACATGCTATTATTCTACTGGATTGTTATAACAACCTTGTGAAGTGGGCTGGCAGGTGACTCTCTGTTTTTATTTTTTTTCTTAATTGAATTCATGTTTAATAATTACAGGCACTGTGCCCCCCCTTCCCCCTGACCAGGCAGCAGCAGGGGTGGTGCAGGGGCTGGGGCATATGCCCCCAGCAGCGAGGACGGCAGTCCCAAGAATGATTTTCAGAAAATAAAAAAGGACCCCAGGGGCATGTTTTTATTTTTATTTATTATTTATTTTGCAGTACTGGAGATTGAGCCCAGGGTTTTAAGCATACTAGGCAAGGGCTCTATCACTGAGCTACACCTCCAGCCCTTCCTCTTTATTTTTATTTATTTTTTTGGTACTGGGGATTGAATCCAGGGGCGCTTTACCACTGAGCTATATCCTCAGCCATTTTTATTTTTTATTTTGAGACAAGATCTCACTAAGTTGGTTAGGGCCTTGCTAAATTGCTGATGTTGGCCTCAAACTTGAGATCCTCCCGACTCAGCCTCCTGGGTTGCTGGGATTACAAGGGTGTACCACTGCACCCTGCTTCTCTTTGTTGAAAAAGATGCAAAAATGATTTTGGAAAGATCAATGACTCTTCCAGGGTCACAAAGCTACTCAGTGTGGTCTTGCAACTAGACATAGGTCTTCCAACACAGGGCTGGGAGCTGAATTTCAGGAAATTATATTTCATTTGGGGCCTGCAGAATTTGCAGTCCAGTTAGGGACACCAAGCTGTTGAGGACTACATCTTGTTGTAAATGCTTGCATGCAGCGAACAGAGAAATCCCTAAGGACTAGAGTTTGGAACTGATAGTGCTTGTGTCAGAACTGAACTGAGAATTGAAGGAGAGAAAAGTGATCATTCACTCACTCAACCAACCAATATTCAGTGAGAGTCTCCTAGTTGCTGGTCCAGGCTAGAGAAAACTGCATGAGCAATGCTGTGTGGCTTCAGTGGAAGGAAATTTGTGTAGCAGGGAGGGTTTGGAATTAAGGCAGGATAGCTGAGGAAGAAAGGTTCTGGACATGTTGGTTATGAGCCCTAAAGGTGTTTTCTTTGTTTTGTTTTGTTTTGTTTTGCTGTGCTGGGGGTTGAATCCAGGGTCTCCAGCATGCCAGGAAAGCCCTCTACCACTGAGCCACATCCCCAGCCCTTTTTATATTTTACTTGGAGACGGGGTCTCTCTAAGTCGCTTAGGGCCTCTCTAAATTGCTGAGGCTGGCTTTGAACTCGTGATCCTCCTGCCTCAGCCTGCTGGGATTACAGGTGTGCACTGCCACACCCAGCCCCCCATAGTTTTTTTTTAATATTTATATTTTAGTTATTTGTAGTTGCACACAATACCTTTATTTATATGTGGTGCTGAGGATCGAACCCCGGGGCCTCCCACATGCTAGGCAAGCGCTCCACCACTGAGCCACAACTCCAGCCTCCCCACCCCCATAGGTTTTTAAACAGGGAATAGATAGTAGAAATGGGAAGGCCGCCTGGCTGGAAGTCAGAAACCCAGAAGTTTTGCTCTTGTTTGCTTTATGACCTTAGGTCCCTGCACCTCTCCAAGCCTCAGTTTCTCCAATTTGATCAAATAGGGAGGCTGAGGAGCTCCAGAGCACCATGCAGGGGGAGATCTGTGGGTTTACAGGGCTTCAGCAGTAGGCTGGTCCTGGGTTTGTCACAAGGATGAACTGAACAATGAAAATGCTATTTGCTTCTTTCCTGCCAGGCCTCACCTACAAGCCTGCTCCTCACCCCTCTCCTCCCTGGGTCACACAGGGACCATCTTCTCCTTCGTGTTCAACCTACCACTTCCCCCACCCCTCTCTCTCATTCTCTTCTGTGTTCTGTAGGCTTTCTCTAGGCCTTGGCATTGTGCTTTCCGTCTTAAGTAATTAAATCTACTCCAAATGAGCTTCAAGAATAGAGCATATGTTTTGTATTACAGGAATTCAGGAGTTCAGGTGGCCTTCTGAGTTGGATTAGTCTGTGACTAAAGGATGTTATCAAGGGCTGGGAATATACTTCAGTAGTTGAGTGCTTGCTAGCATACCCAAGGCCATGGGTTCAATCCCAAGAAGTGCAACAGAAAAAAAAAAAATGTTATTGAAGTCTGCCATGGAACATTTGGCAATACCTGGAGATATCAGTAGTGTGGTTGTTAAGAAATTCTAGGATCAGGGTTGCTGAGGCACCAACTAAAATGTTCACTGCAGTGACCCAAGTCATGCCAGCGGGGGTCTTGAATTAAGTCTAAGAAGGACCACAAGGGGGCTGGGATTGTCGCTCAGTGGTAGAGCGCTTGCCTAGCATGCCTTGGATTCTCAGTACCATGTATAAATAAATAAATTAAATAAATAAAGGTCCATCGACAACTGAAAAAAATTTTTTTTAAATGACCACAGGGGTCTTCTAGCTAATGGGACAGGGAAACTCTCTGCTGGACTAGCACCTTCCTCCTTCTATAAGCTTCCTAAGGCATATCTAAAACTTATCTCACGCCTCTGAAGACCCTTTAATAGAGCAGCCTTTGCAAAGCGTCCATGACGGCTCCTCTCCATTACACTAAGTTCATGTGCTTTAGAAATTTATTTTCAGATCTAAGAGGGGCACAAGGCCATTCAGCAACTCAGGAGGCTGAGGCAGGAGGATCACAAGTTCAAGGTCAGCCTGGGCAACTCCGGGAGACCCTGTCTTAAAATTAAAAATGCAAAGAGATGGAAGTGTAGCACGGTGGTAGAGCACTGCTAGATTCAATCCCCTGCACTGAAAAAAAAAAAATGTTATTTTCAGATCTCTGATGATGGAAGGTGTATTTATACTATATTCTCCCTTTCCTTCCTTTCTTTTTTTTTACAGTTATATAAGTTTTATTTACTTTTAGATATTCATTTATCCAGCAACCATACTGAGGAATGCAATTCTTTTTTTAAATTATTTGTTTTTTACATACATGACAATAATGGAGTGCCTTATACTCATTCCTTTCTTATTATAAGACAAGGATTCACTAAATTGCTGAGAGTCTCACTAAATTGCTGAAGCTGGCTTCACTTGTGATCCTCTTGCCTTTCCAGTAAATGGAACTACAGATGTGCACCATGCAACCAGCAAAATATTTACATCTTCTAAAATGGTTCATAGCTTAAAAACAAACTTTTACTCTGTGAACTGTTTGCTTTATGTTTGTGTTTTGAAAGACCACACTTTATATTATTCTCTTATTCTCTATTTTTTACACAGTATCTATTGATTTCCTACTCTGAGCAATGTTAAAATAAATTTACATTCACTTCTTTCTTTTTCCTAGCTCCAATGGTTTCCCACTTCAAAATTTCACATAATTGATTTTTGTGTGTGTGTGTGTATGGACGTGGTACTGGGAATGAAACCTAGCGCCTCATACATGCTAGGCAGGCATTCTACCCTTGAGCCACATCCTCACACCCTAATTTCATGTTTTGAGTAGATGGATATTCTATTTACAAGACTGAAAAATGCAAATACAAAAGGTAAAGACTTAAAGCAGGTTAAAAAATAGCCCATACAACATGCAAAAAATACATTGGTATTTATATTAAAATATTTGGAAATATTTTAAAATATTTAGTGGCGTTTCCCTGTAATCCCAGTGGCTTGGGAGGCTGAGGCAGGAGGATCGTGAGTTCAAAGCCAGCCCAGGCAAAATCGAGGTGCTAAGAAACTCAATGAGTTATACAAAATTACATATAAGAGGTTGTGAGGGGAATGGGAAAATAAACAAGGAGAGAAATGAATTACAGTAGATGGGGTAGAGAGAGAAGATGGGAGGGGAGGGGAGGGGGGATAGTAGAGGATAGGAAAGGTAGCAGAATACAACAGTTACTAATAGGGCATTATGTAAAAATGTGGATGTGTAACTGATGTGATTCTGCAATCTGTATTTGGGGTAAAATTGGGAGTTCATAACCAACTTGAATCTAATGTATGAAATATGATATGTCAAGAGCTTTGTAATGTTTTGAACAACCAATAAAAAAAAAAAGAGATCAGTCTCTAAAAAGAAAGAAAAGAAACTCAATGAGACCCTGTCTCTAAATAAGATACAAAAAAGGGCTGAAACCCAAAAGACTTTAAAACAGCATTCTACAGGGACACAGTCACGTCAATGTTTATAGCAGCACAATTCACAATAGCTAGACTGTGGAGCCAACCTAGATGCCCTTCAATAGATGAATGGATAAAAAAAAATGTGGCATAGGGGCTGGGGATGTGGCTCAAGTGGTAGCGCGCTCGCCTGGCATGCGTGTGGCCCGGGTTTGATCCTCAGCATGGCATACAAACAAAGATGTTGTGTCCGCCAAAAACTAAAAAATAAATATCAAAAAAATTCTCTCTCTCTCTCTTTAATAAAAAAATGTCCTTTCAGCATATTTCAAACATTGGTCAAAATGCTGTTCCTTCCATATCTGAAAAGTGTAAGAAAAGCAAATCTTTAAAAAAAAATGTGGCATATATTCACAATGGAATATTACTCAGTAATAAAAGAGAATAAAATCATGGCATTTGCAGGTAAATGGAGAAGATAATGCTAAGTGAAGTTAGCCAATCCCCCAAAACCAAATGCCAAATGTTTTCTTTGATATAAGGAGGCTGATTCATAGTGGGGTAGGGAGGGGGAGCATGGGAGGAATAGACAAATTCTAGATAGGACAGAGGGGTGGGAGGGGAAGGAAGGGGGCAATGGGTTAGAAATGATGGTGGAATGTGATGATCATTATTATCCAAAGTACATGTATAGAGACACGAAGAAAAAAAAGATAAACTAAAAAAAAATCAAGTTTAATTTTATAATTAATAATTTTTAAAGCATGTATTTACCTATATTAAATATTTTAGCAACATGCTAAAAAAAAAAAGGCTGGGAAATGTGGCTTGGTGGTTAAGTACCCCTGGATTCAAACCCCAGAACCCCCACTGAAAAAAAACCTGGAATGATTAAAAATTAGTTTACTATGATTAATATTGGAAATTAAATAATTCACTTTTTTGTTTGTTTTTGAAGTGCTAGGGATTAAACCCAGTGCCTCACAAACACTAGGCAAGTGCTTTACAACTGAGCCACATCCCCAGTCCCCAAATAATTATAAACATCCAATGATAAGTAACCCAGTTATAAAGAAAAACCATAAAGGAAACTAGAAAATATCTCTAACTGAATGAAAGCAAAAATTCCAACATATCAAAATTTGAGATGCAGCTGAAGTGGTGTGTAAAGAAAAATCTATAGCTTTAAATATTTATTTTATTGAGAGGAACAGCGATTCAAAATCAATAGGCTTCCATTTCAAGAATCTACAAAAAGAAGATCAAATCAAATTCAAAGTAAATACTAGGGAGGAAATAATAAAAATCAGAGATCAAACAGAAAGCAGAAATAATAGAGAAAATCAATGAAACCAAAAGTTGGCTCTTTGAAAATGAAAATGATAAAAAAAGCTGATGAATATTTGTTTAGAGTCATCAAGAAAAGAAAAAAGAGACAAACTCCCCAAATAAAAAATTTAAGACCTTGTAGAAATGAAAAAGTATCATAAAAAACTTTATGCCAAGAAATTAGATAATTTGGATGAAATACACAAATTTCTATAAAGATACAAATTATCAAAACTGACTCTCATGTAGGGGCTGGGATTGTGGATTAGCAGTAGATCGCTCGTCTAGCACGTGCGAGGCGCTCAGTTCAATCCTCAGCACCACATAAAAATAAATAAATAAAATAAAGGTATTCGGTCCAATTACAAATATATATGTCTCATGGAGAAATTGAAAAGCTGACCAGGGTATAACAAGCAAATTATCTGAATTATAATTAAAAATATTTCCACAAAGGAAAACCCAGACCCAAACAGCTTCACTTTTGATTCTATCAAATATTTAGGGGGAAAAATTAATATAGAAATCAGAGAAGGAATGAATATTTCTCAACTTACTTTACTAGATTTGTATTACCTTGAAACTCAAGCCAAAAATATTACAAGAAAAGGAAACTAAGGACAAATATCCCTAAACAAACATAGATCTAAAAATCCTAACAAAGTACTAGCAAGTTGAATCCTGCAGGTATTATACAACATGACCAACTTGGATTTATCACATAAATCCAAGGTTGATTTAACATCTGAAAAATCAATTCATGTGATACACCATCTTAATAAACAACAAAACCATACAATCACTTGGCATGGTGGTGTATGCCTGTGATTCCAGCTACTCAGGAGGCTGAGGCAGGAGGATCACAAGTTCAAGGCCAGCCTGAGCAACTTAGTGAGAACCTGTCTCAAAATAAAAAATGAGGGCTGGGTTGTAGCTCAGTCATAAGGCGCTTGTCTCACACGCAAGGCCCTGGGTTCAATCCTCAGCACCACATAAAGACAAATAAATAAAAATAAAGGTATTGTATCCATCCACAACTAAAAGAATAAAAATAAAAGAATAATAAAAAATGAAAAGGGCTTGGGATATAGCTCAGTGGTAGAGTGCCCCTAGGTTCAATCCCCAGTTCAAAAACAAATACCCTCTACATAATAATCATCTCAATAGATGAGAAAATTGTTTGACAAAGTTCAATACTCATTCATGAAACACATTCAAAATAACTATGGGGCTGGGATGTAGCTCAGTGGTAGAGCCCTTGCCAAGCATGCATGAGAGCCACAGGGTCCAATCCAGAGAACCATGAAGCAAACATACTAGGGAGAGAATGGATTATCCTCAACATGAAAAAGGGCATCCATGAAAAAACTTTAGCTAATAAAGATACATGATATAGGATCAATATACAAAATTCAACTGTATTTTTATATACTAGCAATAAAAAAATCAGAAAATGAAATTAAAGAAATAATTCACAATAGCATAAAATAAATACATAGGAATAAATTTAACAAAAGAAGTGTAAAACTGGTACACTGAAATTTACATAAGATTGTTGAGAGTTTTAAAGATCTAACTAAATGGTGAGACATACCATATTCATGAATTGGAAGAACTGAAAATGATAAAATGGTAGTTCTCCCCAATTTATCAATAGATTCAATTCAACCCTTATGAAAATTCTGGCAGGCATTTTATTGTAGAAATTGACAATTCGATCCTCAAATGTATACGAAAATGCAAATGACCTAGAATAGCCAAAACAATTTTCCAAAAGTAGAACAACTTGGAGGGTTTACATTACCTTATCTGAAAACTAAAGATACAGTTTAGGGCTGGGGATGTGGCTCAAGCGGTAGCACGCTCGCCTGGCATGCGTGCGGCCTGGGTTCGATCCTCAGCACCACATACAAACAAAGATGTTGTGCCTGCTGAAAACTAAAAAATAAATATTAAAAAATTCTTTCTCTCTCTCTCTTTAAAAAAATAAAAAAAAAATAAAGATACAGTTTAAATAATGTCAAGATGGACATAATATTGGTGTCATGGAACAGAATTGAGAGTCCATTAAAATGTTTAATTTTTATTTATTTGTTTGTTTGTTATTTATTTATTTATGGTGCTGGGGATTGAACTCAAGGCCTTATACATGCAAAGCAAGCAGTCTAACAAATAAACTATGTCCCCAGACCCATTAATGTTCAATTAATTTTTAACAAAGGTGCCAACAGAATTCAGTTGGGAAAAAGATAAACTTTTCACAAAATGATGCTGGGACAATTGGCTACTAATATATAAAAATATGAACTTATACAAATAATTAACTCTACTATATACAAATACTGTACTATATACTATATACAAATAATAACTCATACTATATGTGTGTGTGTGTGTGTGTGTGCTGGGTAAGGCAAGCACTTTACCAACCGAGCTATATCACCAGCCTCCTAGCTGTATTTCTGCAGTGTTATTGGGGCCATGTTTGAAGGTGTCCACATGCTTTCACAGAAGGGGAAGGGACAGATTAGACAAGTGTGTCAAGAACCATGTCAGTAGTTTCTGTCCTTTCTGGAAAACAAAGTATAGCAGATAGCAGATACTTCTGGGTCATTTGGCTTCCAAGTGAGGCAGATAAGAGAAGAATCTGCTCTGTAGGTCCAATCTTAATTTTTTTTTTGTGCCAGAGATTAAACCCCAAGGTGCTTAAACTGAGCCACATCCCCAGTCCTTTTTAAAAGTATTTTTATCTTTTTTTTTTTTAAAGAATTTTAATATTTATTTTTTAGTTATCAGCGGACACAACATCTCTATTTGTATGTGGTGCTGAGGATCAAACCCAGGCCGCATGCATGCCAGGCGAGCGTGCTACCGCTTGAGCCACAACCCCAGCCCAACTTGGTAGCTTTTGAAAATACCATATATAATTACTAATGAAATATGTGTCCTGGTTGGGCACTGAGCAACTTCATTTGGCTACCAAATTGGACAGTTCTGGACTGAGGTAGATCTAAATTCAAATCTTCTCTGAGCTGGGTATGGTGGCACAGATCCATTAGGCCAGTTACTCTGGGAAACTGAGGCAGCAGGATCAGAAGTTGGAGGCCAGCCTGGGGAACATAGAGAGACCCTGTGCTAAAATAGAAAGGGCTGTGCATGTATCTCAGTGGTAAAGTGCTGACCTAGCATGCACAAGGCCATGGCTTCAGTCCCCAGTACTACAACAAACACACACAAAATAAACAAAACAAAATTATCTGAATCCAAGGTTTCTTATCTGTGGAAAAAGGGGCATAATAGCTATCTTCCAAAGGAAAATAAAGTTCTTGAGAAATAGTGGGCCTACTATCAATGGTGGCTATTATTAAGGGAGGTGAAAACTAAAAAGGGAGGAAATGAAGACACTAAGGAATGGAAGCTTTACAGGAACTTGGTTAAGGGTTTCCTGCTTTCTTTAAAGACAGGAAAAGGTTGACATGTTTTTAGCACTCACAGAAGTTGCTGGTGGAGAGGGACAGAGACAGAAGAGGGAATAAGGCAATGAGGAAAGCTTGGGAAGATAACGTGGGGACATGGAATCGAAGCATGAGATAGAGAGATTAGACTTAACCCCAAGTTGGGCATGTTTATTCTGTAAGAACAAAGGAAAGGGAGGCAACTGAATGCTGTCCACTCGCCATCCCTGAGTGATTCTGTGAGCCAGGCACTCCACTGAGTGTAATGCAAGCATTCTCTCCTCCATTCCACCCAACCTGGAAAGGAGGGTCCTGCTAGTGTTTCCATTGTGCTGAGGAGGAAATTCAGTCTTTGGGAGAGTAACTTGCCCAACATCACAGAGCTGGTAGAACCTAACATCACAGAGCCTTTCAACATGGGCACCCCGATGCCAGAATGTAAATTCTTCTTGGTAGAATGTTCCTTCTTTGCCATTGTCTGATGTTTCCTTATGATTAGATTCAGGGCATGCATTTCCAACCAGAATACTGCATAAGTTATGTGTCCTTCTCAGGCTTCACATCAAAACATATAGGATGTCCATTAGCTTCTCACTGATCGCCTGGGTAAGGTGCTGTCCAATTTGTCTATTATATATACTCATTATTTTTCCCTTTCCAACTAATAAGCAATCTGAGGAGACACTTTAAAACCATATAAATATCCTTCTCCTCATATTTCCTCCTAAATTTAGCATTGTTAGAGGATTCTTGCCTGACCCATTTTAATATGAGAGTTGCAAAATGAAGAATTCCTGACTCTAGAACTCCCTCCACACTGACCATTGACCCCCAGATTCATTCTCCTTGATGAAGAGCTCTCCCCCACCTTCTCTCCCTTTCTCATCAATATGAACTCGTTGATACCCAACTTTTTCAATAGGCTACAATTTATTAATGTCCTTAATCTTCTTGGCGCCTAATGATACAGATTTGGCTGGTAGAAGCCCCTTTAGGGTCGTTCCTTATTCTGTGACATGCCTCCTGTTTTTAAGTTCTTTTATATCTTTTGGCATAACAACATGTTTCAGGCTCCTCATCTCATATCTATAATGCTCTAGTCCCAGAATCAATCAGTTCTCTAATGAACCCTGATTCTTTTCAGTGGGAATGGTATTAAAAACCAAGATCTCAGTGCAAAATGTGCTTATTACTAACAGGATGTATTTGATTTATAGGCCCTTTTAGCAGACAAAGCTGAATATATATACATACATACATATATATACACACACATATACATATATATATATATATATATGTATATAAATTCAAAAACACATATGCACATATATACTTGTATGTGCATACATCTGTATATTCATACATATACAACTAACCTTCCAAATTCATGGGTTCCACATCTGTAGAGTCAACCAACTGCACACTGAAAATACTCAGGGAAAAATCTGCTTCTATACTAAATATGTTCAGAATTTTTCTTGTTATTATTTTTTTAATATTTATTTTTTAGTTGCAGTAGGACATATACCTTTCTTTTTATTTATTTACTTATATATGGTGCTGAGGATCGAACCCAGGGCCTCACACTTGTTAGGCCAGTGCTCTACTGCTGAGCCACAACCCCAGCCCTTTCTTATTATTATTTCCTAAACAATATGGTATAGCAAACATTTACATAGCATTTATATTGCATTAGATATAAAGTAATCTAGAGATTATTTAAAGTATATGGAAGGGTGTGGGTAGAGTATAGGGAAATACTGTATCATGGGTTCAGTCCCCAGTACTGCAACAAACACACACAAAATAAACAAAACAAAATAAAATTATCTGAATCCAAGGTTTCTTATCTGTGGAAAAAGGGGCGTAATAGCTATCTTTTTTTTTTTTTTTTTTTTGGTGGGGATACTAGGGATTGAACCCAGAGCCAACTGCATGCTAAGAACACTCTCTACCACTGAGCTACACCCCCAGCCTACACCATTTTATGTAAGGACTTGAGCATACTTGGACTTTGGTATATACAGAGGGTCCTAGATTCGACCCCTCACAGACATGGAGGGATAGATGCATACATTTTGGAAATCATGAGTTCATACAGATACCTCTAATTCCACTGAATCCATTCTCATAGTGGTTTTTTCGTTTGTTACCCTCTGTACATTTTTTATTAACAACATCAACACATTTATTTATTTGTTCCATCATATAATACATGTAAAACAGTTTTGGAATAATTTTGCCAACATCACAACAAAAACAAACTTGCATGGGCTGGGGATGTGGATCAAGCGGTAGCGCGCTCGCCTGGCATGCGTGCGGCCCGGGTTCGATCCTTAACACTACATACAAAGATGTTGTGTCCACCGAAAACTAAAAAATAAATATTAAAATTCTCTCTCTCCCTCTGTCTTTAAAAAAAAAAAAAACCTTGCCAAAGAGAGTTCTGCAGTTTACTCCTCCCCCCCCCCCCCCACTCAAGCCTGGTTGTGAACCACCACCTCCTAGCAGGGCTAAGCTGGAGGAAGGTGGGAGCAGAGAGGAAGCAGGGGACTTGAAGCAAGGGAGAAAGTGTGACCTAACCATGGAGGAGGAAAAGCAAGGGAATTTCAGTTTTAGAAAAATAGGAGACATTTCAGAGCTGGAGGAGATATGTGTGCCGTGGCCCTGGTCCACTCAATAGCATGTTTTCCTGCAGCCATCTTGGCAGCCTAGGCATGAAAGTAGAGAAGACAGATGGTTGGGAAGCTGGCTGATCCAAAGCTGGGGAACTACCAGGTGGATGTGGCAGAAGGGCAGAAGGTGAGGACACTGGGATGCTGGCAAGTGAGTGACTGATGTCATGAATCCTGGAGTCTGGGCTGAATGGGGGAGGAAGTGAAGCCACCGGGGAGAAAGGGGAATGAATGGGGCTGTGAAGAGGATTGCTGGACTGGCTCTGGTCACTGAATCCAATGATCTAGGACTGGCCAGTCCAGGGGGCTATGAGATGAAGTGACTTGTAACAAAATTAGTTGGGGATAACATGGCAATGGGTGTACTCAGTGGATACTATTTTTTCTTTTTCTTTTTTTTTTTTTTTTGTGATGCTAGAGATTGAACCCAGGGCCTTGTGCTATATCCTCAGCCTGGGGGTGTACTCAGAACAATCAAAGAGACCTTGTTCCCTCAGGAACCAGAGATTGAGTGTTAGTAGATCTAGGTGGTCTAGGCTGAAGAGGGACTCCTATTAAAGGCACATTATTGCAGTGTTATGACCAGTAGCTGATGAGTGTTCAAATACACACTCTTTTTTTTTTAAATTATTTTTGTAGTTGTTAATGGACAGCATGCCTTTGTTTTTTTTATGTGGTGCTAAGGATTGAACCCAGTGCTCACACATGCTACAGTTAAGCTACAGCCCCAGCCCCATACACAAAGTTTTGTGAAAACAAAGAGACCTTAGAGATTGGTGACCTGCATAGTCACTTTACTTTATTTTTATTTATTTATTTAGGTACCAGGGATTGAACCCAGGAACACTTAACCACTAAGCCACATAAAGAACTTTTTATTTTTTATTTCGAGTTGCTTAGGGCCTAAATTGCTGAGGCTGGGTTTGAACTCACAATCCTCCTGCCTCAGCCTCCAGAACCTTTGAGATTACAGGTGTGCACCACCACACCTGGATGTTACTTCACTTTAAAAGGTCAGGAAGTGAGGGGCTGGGGTTGTGGCTCAGCGGTAGAGCGCTTGCCTGGCACATGCGATACCCTAGGTTCCTTCCTCAGCACCACGTGAAAATATATGAATAAAATAAAGGTATTGTGTCCAACTACAACTAAAAAATAAATATTTTTTTTAAAAAAGGTCAAGAAGTGAAGATCCAGAGCAGTTAAGCAACTGTCCTACCTCTCCCCACCCCAATCTGGGGGGATTCAAACCCAGGGGTTCTAACTGCTAAATTGGTAGCTCTTTAACCCACTGCTGCATTCTGAAGCTCGCAAAATGTCTGATGGGCTTGTTTTGTATGCTAGTTTTGATTCTCCACTTGGACTTGAAGCACAGGGGCAGGAATGGAAGCTATGCATCACTGTTCTCTCCATAGTTCCCGAATCAGTCCCTGTTCCGATTCTTTTATTTTTTGGTACTGGGATGGCACCAAGGAGTATTCTACCACTGAGCTGTATCACCAGACTGTTTTTTATTTTATTTTGAGACAGGGTCTCACTGAGTTGCCCAGGCTGGTCTCAAACTTGCTATCCTCTTGTCTCAGCCTCCCATGTAGCTGGGACTACATGGGAGTGTCACTGCGCCCAGCTCCACACATTCTTTTTGGTTCATGAATTAGTGGGAATAGCCGGTATCTTAGGGTAGAAGTGCCAGCAAGGAGTCAGAATTTGTAAGCAGCATTACAGATTATCTGAAATGTTTGGGGCCAAAGTGTTCTGGACTTTATTTGTTTGAATTTTGTATATGTACATATACAGAAGGAGGTATCTTGGGGATGGAAACCAAATCCAAACATGAAGTTCATTTATTCTCATATATACCTTATGCACATAACAAGAAGGTACTTTTATACACCATTTTTCTTTTTCTTCTTTCTTTTTGGCAGTGCTAAGGATTGAACCTGGGGTCTTGTGCTTAGAGTTTATTGCTACTGAGCTACATCCCTAGCCCTTCTTTCTTTATTTTTTAAACAGGGTCTCACTATATTGTCCAGGTGGATCTCAAACTCCTGGGCTCAAGTGGCTCCTGTTCTCAGCCTCCTGAGTAGCTGGTACTACAAGTGCATGCCACTGCACATGACATTACACTATTTTTAATAATTATGTACAGGAAACAAAACTTTATGCTGGGGATGTGGCTTAGTGGTGCAGTGCTTGCCTAGCATGCATGAGTCTCCTGGGTTCAATCCCCAGCATCACATACACATACACACAAGTTTGTGTATTGCAGCAAGAGGGGCTGAGAGGATCTCTTCCCCCTTGGGGACACTGAATAAACTTGATCACAACCCATAACATGAGGTCAGGCACAGAATTTTCTACCTGTGGTATCATGCTAATGCTCCAAAAATTTCAGATTTGGGAGCATTTCAGATTTCACACTTTGGGATTAGGGATGCTTAACCTATATTTCTTTCTGTATTCTTAGGGGATTTTCCTTTCTTCTGACCCTAATTAAACTCTGGACATGTGGTGTGCAGTTTGTCACTAGAGCTTTATAAACATACACATTAAAACAATGCCTCTCAGAACCTGCTTTCATGAGGAAGCTTGTTTTTCACAGAGCACATGACTCAGCTGCACAGTGCCAAGGTAGAACCCATTCAACAGGGGAAATAAATACGGGGTTTCTTACTAGTTGATCACACAGTATGAGGGTGAAGAAAAAGGGATAAAGATGTTGGACTTTGGCAACAGAGGTGAGCTTGCCCTCCCCAGAATAATCTGCTATGAAATGGACATAAATGATACTGGTTAATTTAATTTAACAAACCCTCGCCAAGTTGCACAGTTTGTCTTTGTAATTTAAAGAACAGCGTAGAGGGCTGGGGTTGTCGCTTAGTGGTAGAGCACCACATAAAAATAAACAAAATAAAGGTGTTACATCCATCTACAACCAAAACAATTAAAAAAAAAAAAAAAGGACAGAGTAGGCTCTGTAGCTTCAAAGTCATCTTATGCAGAAGGTGCCAAATCTCTGTGACCTGGAAACATCTCTGCTATTCTACATAATGAAACCAGAATTAGTCTGAGAACAGCTTGGAAAAACAGAAGTTTGTAGTTCTATTTCTGCAAAGCAGAGCATTTTGTGGAGTATTCTTGCCAATACTTGCTTCTATGGTTTAACTGTGTGCACCAAATCTCATGCATTAGAAATTGGGTCCCCAGGGAAGCAGCATTAATGGCACTGAGAGGTGGATCAAGGGAGTGGCTTTGTTATAAAAGCAAGCTCTCTCTGGCGTGCTTGCTCTACCTTTCCATGCGAAGCCCTGCACCACTCTGGGACTCTGCTAAGTCCCCATCAGCAACAAGGCCCTCACCAGAGCTGGGGATGTAGCTTAGTCATAGAGTGTTTCCCTGGAACATGCAAGATTTTAGGTTTGATCTCTAGCACTGAATAAAACAAATAAATAAACAAACATAAAAAGGCAACCCTCACCAAATGTGGTCACTAGACCTTGGACTTCCCAACCTCCCAAACCATAATACATTTCCTTTTCATAAATTACCCAATCTATGGTATTCATTTATGGCAACAGAAAATAGAATAATATAGCTGTGATCAAATTTGGTGACAATATAACTAAAGCCAGTGATGATGGTCATTTCAGAGTGGCTAGGTATCCAGAAAATCTCCAGATCTCCAAAACCCTTGCACTTAATGACAAATGGGGGGAAAAAAAAAACCTAGAATTTTTGTTCTCAAAATAGCCTCTATGTCTTTTCCTATGGTTAATGTTTCACCAAAAACATCTTAAGTGTAATGCTTACTGTCATTGCCTTACCTATTTATATTTATGGCACTTTCAAGAGGTGTTGTCACTTCTCCCAAAATAGAAAAGGGGCCAGTCTGGCGCATGACTGTAATCACAGCAGCTCAGGAGGCTGAGGCAGGAGGATCACGAGTTCAAAGCCAGCCTCTGCAATTTAGTGAGGCCCTAAGCAACTTAGCGAGATTCTATCTCCAAATAAAATAGAAAAAAAGGACCGAGGATGTGGCTCAGTGGTTCCCTGAGTTCAATACTTGGCACCAAAAAAAAAAAAAGGATGTGCTGCCACTAGATGGTCAAATGACACCCATTAGTCCACATGGTTCAAAAAGTTGACCTGAGGGCTGGGATTGTGGCTCAGTGGTACAGAGCTTGCCTAGCCTGCACGAGGCACTGGGTTTGATCCTCGTACCACATAATTGTAAAATAAAAATATTGTGTCCACCTAAAACTAAAAAATAAATATTAAAAAAAGTGTTGACCTGAAATCCATTTTGAATCTTAAGAAATTACTTCTATTAGTGAATACACAGTTGGTTTATAAAGAAAACAAAGCACCAAATATATTCATGGTTCTTCCCCTATGCCCTTGACCTTCATCAAAAACTGTTGAATATAAGTTGTCCTTATATATCTGAAGACCTGATTAAAATGCTTATTTTCTGATTTACTCTAGTTTCCTTCTCCTAGCTCATACTCAGTGTGATGAAGATGCGTCAAGCTGTTTCTCCAGCATCCTGAGGTGGATTTACACTGTGCAGGCCCACCTGTTAGAATGCTATCAAAGCCTTTTTTTTTTTTTTTTTTTTTTGGTACCAAGGATTGAAGCCAGGGCATTTAACTACTGAGTCACATTCTCAGACCTTTTACATTTTTATTTTGAGACAGGGTTTCTCTAAATTGCTTAGGGCCTCACTAAGTTGCTGAGGCTGACCTCGAACTTGCAATTCTGCCTCAGCCACCTCTTACAGGTGTGGACCACCACGCGCAGCTGCTGTTCAAAATTTTTTGTGTGGGTTTAGTACTGGGCATTGAATCCATGGGTGGTCTACCACTGAGCTTATATCTCCAATCCTTTTTTTCTTAACATTTTGAGACAGGGTCTCGCTAAATTGCTAAGAGCCTTGCTAAAGTGTTGAGACTGATCGTGAACTTGCAATCATCCTGCCTTAGTCTCCTCAGATGCTGGGGTTATAGGTATATGCCACTGTGCCCAAGTGACATTCAAAAATTTCTAGCCAGAGTCACTCCTTTAGCCTCCTACTAAAGCTTAAGGAGAAATGACAGGCACATTGGCTCCTAGATACCATAGCATGAAAATTCCTATGTGGTACTTCTTCCTCATCTGAGGAGGAAAACTTGCCACACTCTTCTGAGAACAAACAAACAAATATCAATCCTTTAGAACAAATGCCACTTCAAATGAGCTGAACAGAGCTAGAAATTTACTATAATGGTCTTTTAGAAGTTACTATTGTTGTTGTTATTATTATGTATGTGTGTGTGTGTGTGTGTGTGTGTGTGTTGCTGGGAATTTAACCCATGGGCTCAGGCATACTAGTCTTTTAGCAATTATTTGATGTGATGCTTCTCCTGAGTTTCATAGGATTATCTTCTTTTTAACCCTTCAACACACATGCAAGCCACATATTTAGGAAGTTTAGTGTTCAAAACACTTTCTGTGCGTGTGTGTGTGTGTGTGTGTGTGTGTGTTGCTGGGGATTGAACCCAGGGCCTTGTGCATGCAAGGCAAGCATTCTACCAACTGAGCTATATCCCTAGCCTCAAAACTTTTTTTTTTTTGAGATGGGGGTCTATATTGCCCAGGCTGGTCTGGAACTCTTGGATTCAAGTGATTTTCCTGTCTCAGTCTCTCCAGCAGACACAATCATTCCTGGCTTCATAAAGCTCACATGATCAGTGATAAAAACAACTGATCATGTGTTCTGATATTTGATTCCAAAAATAATATCATCATACTGGGATGCTTTTTACAAATTTCTTCCAAATTTATTTGGAGCAAAAACAAGTATTTCTGAACAACTTTCAAACAAAGTTTGTCTCCAGCATTTTATAATTCTTGTTTTTTTGGTACAAGGGATCAAACCCAGGGGCCCTTAACCACTGGGCAACATCCCTAGCCTTTTTATATTTTATTTAGAGACAGGGTCTCTCAAGTTACTGAGGCTGGCTTTGAACTTGAGATTCTCCTGCCTCAGCCTCCAGAGGCAGTGGGATTCTAGGTGTGTGCCACTGCACACTGCCAGAAAACTTTTAATCCAAAGTGATAGGTAAAAGGAAAAGTCAAAACTAGAGGTAGCCTGTTATAAGCTATAGTGACTCCTCTTTAATATGACTCTAGCATGCTGAGACAACATGCTGAAAACAGCAGACTATGCTTGGTGTTCATGAGGGACCATTGCACAAAAACTGCTACAATAAGATATCTGTTCACATAAGATTATGCAGTTAACCAATCAAAGGAAACAAGTGGTTAGAGAGAAAGTACTTTAATCATCGAGTTAAAAATTTACATAACCTTGTTGAACATAATATATGCAATATTAAATTTTGAGTAAAACATGAATTGTTATCTTTCTGTGGGAATAACTCACTTTGAGCAAACCTGATATATATATATAGTCTGATTGTTTATCACTTGAAAGCTTTGACACAAGGCTTATTTTAACATAGCACACTCCCCAAACATGTTTATAACAGAATTTGATCTATTAAAATTGATTTGTAGCTAATTTTAGAGAGCATATCTATTAGTTAAAAATGAGGTTTATCTGTGTGGTAGTTCCATGAGCACAGATGTCATCACAATAAAAATCTTAGGAAAAAATAACTGAATGCATAAACGATGCATCTGAGGACATGCATGTGGTGTAAGTAAGTACAAAGTGTAAGGTCATCATGGTGTGATGAATGCACAGCACAACATACCACAACCCCTTACAGAATGCATAGGACCCAAAGACTCTGAGGAAGTGCCTGTGTGGCACAGCCAAGGCACATCTACGGGTATGTGTTTACGTGCAAGGATGGGTATGCTGCCATAGCAGTGGTGCTTCTTTTTGTGACAGGATATCTGTTCCTAGGCCAGTTTGGCTTCATACCTGGAGCTGACTCTTGGCTGGAGTCTGTGCTTCCTCTTTGGGGGCATGATGGTGTAAAACCTGGCCTCTTACTCTGTGCAAACAAGATAGAAGAGTTGAACTCACTTTCTTTTGCAAATTCTACAGTTACAATTAGGACTCAGGTTGGCCTTACTAGGAATTAGTGGCGAGTATTTGTGTTTTCTCCCCCATGCCCAAGTGGTCAACATTGTTACAGGACAGAGGTAAATTAAGCATTTGTCCTAGTCTCTCAGATACCCAAGTCAAGGTCCAGAAGCAACACTTGAATTGCCCCAAGAAGCAGAGGGACTGTATTTCATAAGTTGTCTAGAAACATCACACAAAGAGAAAAACTTGATCCATCAAGATGGCTGCCCCACATATTCAATTGGTTATCTGATATGCCCATATCCCCGTTAGAGAAATATTCCACTAGAAATTTTAAGCAAATTAAGTAAAGATTAAAGTTTGGATGGCTTTCATCCAGTATATTGTATTTAATTTAATCCATGGTTACTTGTCACAATCTAACTAGTATGTTTCATTTTTGGAATATGGATTTAGTTACCTACAGACCTTGTGAAATGAATGCTAAATGAGGAAAAAGGACAAGTTCCTCATTTACCAGTTTCTTTACGTCCAGCCCTTTTTACTTTTTATTTTGGGACAGGGTCTTGCTAAGTTGTTCAGGCTGGCCTCAAAGCTGCAAGCCTCCTGTTTAGTTTAGGCATGTATCATAGCACTTGGAAAATTTTCTGATTTGACTTCATTGAAACCTCTTTTCTTTGCTCTTCAGTTTCTGTCACTCATAGAGGATCTTGTCTTTATAGTTCTTTAGGAGCCCCACACATAGAAGCAGGTTCTCCAGAAGACCCTGATAGGTAAATGAGAGCATCAACCCAGGAATTCCCAAACAACAGACTTTGGAAAACAGCAGGGTCACCCTGGAGGACTGTCCACTCTGTGTCTAATATGCCTAAGTTAACCTGGTGATTCTCAACCTTTGAGTCAGACTCGTGTGAGCCACACCTTCCCACAGGTATACCCAGGGCTATGTGAAAGGACAGCTTACTAGCTGATGCCCTCTTCCTTCTCCTCCCTCTTAGAATATGCACGTGTAAATGTGCATGAGAGATTGTGAAAGGGACCAGGTTAATTCTGATGAGACTGGACTGGTTACCACAAAAGCAGGTTGTAATAAAGTGAGGCTGCCTCCTGTGCTTTGCATTTTTTGCTTGTCCCACTTGCCATTCCATTTTTCTGTTATGTCATGATGCAGCACAAGGCACTTGCCAGAGGTATTGCACCCAATCTTGGACTTCTGGCCTTCAGAACTGTGAGCTAAACAAACTTCTTTCATTTATAAATCACACAGTCTCAGGTCTTATAATAACGGAAATGGAGTAAGACATTCACAAACCTCAGATTGAGTGACCAGTGGTAACACTGGCTGTGAGGTATACCTCGCAACTGATGGTGACATCCCATGTGTTGCTGACATCTCCTTGGGCTGAGAACTGCTACATTATGTATTCTCTATCGCTATCTAAACTGACATGTTGCCATACAATTACAAAACAACGGCAGCCTAACAAATGTTTGTTAAAATAAAATTAAATTCTTGTTAGCATGCTTTCAGATTTGGGTGCTCTTTCTCAGTTCTTTAGTACCATGTGGACTAAGTCCCAGGGTGGCCACGTGATGTGTAGCCTAAGGGCATAAACTGCCTTAGATGTTCACCCGGGCAGAACAAATCTGGGAAGGTCAGTAGTATCATTCCTCCAAATCACATAATACATTTGAAAACTAATATTAATTGCTCATTTAATTGCTGGTATATGTACACATATATGTATGTATGTACATATATATATATATATATATATATATATATATATATGCACCATATATATGCCAGCAATTTATACACGCGCGCGCACACACACACACACAGTATGTGAATATACATATACATGTATATGCACATATATATTATGTGAAGTACCTGCATTTTCTCTTTATTCTTACGTAGAATCAGTGTCATTTTGGAGTCCATGGAGGTGCTTCTCTCTCCTCCATTTAACTGTGTTTAAAATAAATGAACATATCCTCACTAAATTTTCCATGTGAATGTGATTTTATTGAATATATATTACTTGTGTGCATTTTATTCATGCATGTTTACTCATGATGATATTCTAACACAAAAAGAAAGGCAAGACACAAATGAGTAACAAGTCAATGAAAAGAAGGAAAGGGGACCCAATGTTTATTGGGTGGCTACCGCATGCCAGGTACTTTATAGCTTCACTTCTAATGCTCACAATAAGTGATGATTAAGATATCATTATCCCAATATTTTAAATGCAAAAACTGAGTCCTTGGCTGGTTATGTAACTCACAGAATATAGACTGAGCATTCCTTATCAGAAATGCTTGGAACCAAGAAGCCAGGAACAGTGGCACACGCCTGTAATCCCAGTTGGCTCAAGAGGCTGAGGCAGGAGGATTACGAGTTCAAAGCCAACCTCAGCAAAAGCGAGGCACTAAGCACCTCAGTGAGACCCTGTTTCTAAATAAAATACAAAATAGGGCTGGGGATGTGGCTCAGTGGTCGAGTGCCTGTTAGTTCAATCCAAAAACAGAAAAAAATAAATGCTTGGGACCAGAAGTGTTTCAGATTTAAGATTTTTTTTTTCCGATTTTGGAATATATGCATATACATAATGCGACAGATATCTTAGGGGAGGTGACCCAAATCTAAAAATGAAGTTAAGCCAGGAGTGGTGAGCACACCTGTAATCCCAGTGGCTCAGAAGGCTGAGGCAGGAGGATTGCAAATTCAAAACCAGCCTCAGAAAGTTAGAGAAGTCTCAAGCAACTTATTAAGCCCTGTCTCTAAATAAATTTTAAAAGGCTAGGGATGTAGCACCCCTGGGTTCAATTCCTGACACCAAAAAAAGAAAAAGAAAAATTAAGTTCTTTTATGTTTCATATGCACCTTATACACATACCCCTACTAAGGTAATTTTATGAAATACTTTTAAATATTAGAAATTTTGCATGAAACAAGTTTTGTTGATACAGAATTTCCCCTTGTGGTGTCACGCTGACCCTTAAAAAGTTTCAGATTGTACAGTATTTCAGATGATGGATGCTCAACCTGTATTAAATTGTGGGGATGGAAGAGGAATTTAATACAGACCCAAAACCTGTGCTCTTGCCACCATTAAACTAGACATCAAATCATCCTCAATACTGAACAGGAATGGCTATGCTCTGTGGAGGTTCCCCAGTATAGTGTGATGAGATCTCACTGTACCACTCACTGTTAACTATAGGGTGGCATTCCATGCAAGGGCTTTTGCACCATATCCACTAAGAATTAGCTACTATTGTACCAAAACCTATTTTTATATATAAAAGAACCAAGGATTTTATAGTCATAAAACTTTCAAGTACTAAAAATTGGGTGCCTCTCTTCTGTTTTTTGCCACTGCATACAACTGATATAAATTCCTGATTCGTTATTAATATCACCCCCAGACTTGAAGGCTCCTGGTATTTTATTCAATGTTGAATTCTCAGCATTCAGTAAAGGGCCTGTTGTGTAGTATGCACATAATGAAATCTGTTAAGTGGGGTGGATAGATGGTGAATTCACAGCCTGTTCTTATGTTATTGGTATGAAATCACAAGTCACCAGTATTTTATATTAGAATTCAGGGGCTGGGGATATAGCTCAGTTGGTGGAGTGCTTGCCTTGCATGCACAAAGCCCTGAGTTCAATCCGCAGCAATACACACATACATACACACACACACACACACACACACACAAACACACACACAGAATTCAGCAGTGTCCAAACAAAGCAGTGTCAATGTTGTCCTCCTACCACCACACACACACCAAATTTTATGTTCCCTGCTTCCAGTGGCACTAACAGGTACAGGTAACAGAAATGGCTATTGCATTCTTTACCCTGTGAGAGACATGCTAACTGGAGACATAAGAGAATCTGTGTGACAGAGTCAAACAAAAAATATTACCTCACTGAGGCTTAGTTTTTCATTTTTCATTGCTGAAGATCTGAAATTCTCCAAAGTTTTGTAAAATGTAGACTGCTTTTGCAGAGTAGGAGCAAGTTCTGCCCTGTCCTAGAAAAATTAAGTGAAAAGAGAATATTTTTCAATCAATTCATTGATAATTGACCCAATGCACACAATAACAAAACTCCCACCTCTGAAAGCATTTTTGTTTTTGGAGAGCAGAGGGTTGGAGGTGGGTGTGGCATCTAGAAGCAGAATAGAGAAGGAGCTGTCCAGTGTCCTTATCCTGGACCAGGCCTAATCCCTCAGCTACCCAGCCACTCTGGACTAGCTCTAGCCACCTCTTTTCCAGTACCACCTCTTTCCTCTGGAAATCTAGACTTGGTCAAAATCCAGACTTGCTATACCAGACTGTAGGAAATGATCAGTGGGCCATGGCTGAAACCTACTCAAAATAGTTAGAGGACCCAAAATACAAAGTCCCCCCACTTGCTACACCCTACTCTTTCTGGATTATAGTAAACTTTAGATTTTTTCCTGCTCCCTCTGTGGAACATCAGGAACCAGACAGCAGAGTAGACATTGGGGCTTTCTTACGGAGGCATCTTCTGTTAACTTGAACTCTGGCATCAACTTATTTTTCTGATGCAGCTCATTTCGCTGTTTCCTAGTTTGAAGTGGCTTCTTTTTTTTCTTCTTAGACATCATCTTTTGATTCAACTGTTCCAGAAAGTACAGAGAAACTGCTCACTGGGGGTTCCAGAATTATGCTTACCCTTACATGGCACTCTTCACACAACGGTCAAAATAAAATGTGGGGGCTGAGTGCAGTGGCACATGCCTGTAATCCCCAGCAATTCAGAGGAGGCTGAGGCAGGAGGATTGTAAGTTTAAGGCTAGCTTCATCAACTAAGCAAGACCCTAAGTAGCTCATGGTAGAATGCTTGCCTAGCATGTGTGAGGCACTGGGTTTGATCCTCAGCACCATATAAAAATATAAATATAAGTAAAATAAAGTTATTGTGTCCATCCACAACTAAAAATATATTTTTAAAAAATTAAAAAGGGCTCATGATTCATCTCGGTGGTAGAGCATCCCTCAGTTCAATTTTGGGTACCAAAGAAACAAAACAACAACAAAAACTCAAAACCCAAAAATGTTGTGGCCCTCATGTTGTTGGCTTGGAGAATAAGCAAATGGTTATCTTCTTACCAAAGGCTATTCTTTACTTAACACACCTGAATTCCACTATTACAGGTATACTGCCAAAGGGGCATTTATATCAATAACCAAATATCTATTATTTACAAGATAAAATCAGATGACTATGGCAATATGTCAGGTCTGGATCATTAGACGTGTGGTGGAAAGATTCAGTTTTATTGTTACCAAAAAGTGGCTTTAATAATTAAGCATAAAAAATTATGAAGGGGGCTGGGGCTCAGTGGCAGAGTGATTGCCTAGCACGTGTAAAGCACTGGGTTTGATCATTAGCACCACATAAAAATAAACAAAGGCATTTTTTTCATCTACAACTCCATTTTTTTTAAATTATAATAAAGGCAGGGTTTGTGGCTCAGTGACAGAGCACTGGCCTAGTATATGCATGGCCCTGGGTTCAATCCTCAGCAACACATAAAAACAAACAAATAAAATAAAGGTATTGTGATCAACTACAACTAAAAAATAAATATTTTAAAAAAAGTTATAAAGGACAAAACAAAAGACTCTAGGGCAGGGTGACCCAGTTAGAACCCTATTGCTCTTTCTTTTTTTTTGCAGTTCAGGAGATGGAACCCAGGGCTTTGCCCATGTTAGGTATGGCAAAGCCATTGAGCCACACCCCTAGCCCTATTGCTATATTTTCTGTAGATATTAAGACTTTTGGAAAACTCGCGAAATTATGCAGGAATGGCATGATTTTTTTTAAAGATTGCTAGTTCCTAGGTATAAAACTCAACATAATCTTACCTCATCTACTATGTTCAGTAGGTGAACAGGGAGACCATCTGAGAGGGAGCTGTCAGAACCACTGGTGCTAGTTCCAGAGAGAAAGAAGAAAGGGAAATAGCTGTTATTAACATATGCAGGATGTCTAAGATTTACCAGACCAGCCACGTGGGATTAGATGTCTAGTCCACTATTTGCTGAATTGTCTATGCACCAGTTATAAAATCTTCTTGACAAACACATTCATTTATTCCTTCTGAACACCTGCTGTATGCCAGGCAGTATGTTTAGCACAGAGGAGTCAGAGGAGTGAAGCAGAGCCCCTACTAGACCAAGGAGTTCACAATCCATGTGACAAAGGGATACTGGTCCAAAGCGCAAAGTTGCAGAGGGTGTGAGGCCACAGGATTCTCAATGTGCAGCCCCAGAGAACAGCAGAGGCTTTTCCTCATTCATTCCTGTCTAGCTGGTACTAGTTTTGAAAGTCAGGATCCTACCAGGAACTCTGTAAAAATGTGTTGAATATATAGAAAAGTAAATCTAACAGTTTACTGACCACAGACCAGGAAATACTTTTTCTCCCCCCTTGGGTAGAGAACCAGGGCCTCGTGCAGCTAAGCAGGCACTCTTTCACTGATGACCCCCAGCTCCAGGGCAGTATTCTCCCTTCAAAAGTTTTAGACACATATCTAGACTAAAGTCTTCTCCAGAAACTGTCCCCTCCTCTCTTTTACAGGTGCTAGAATGAATGGGGTCTCAGATAATCAATTCTTCCTTCCTTCATCATGTCCTTTACTTGAATGTCACATTATATTTTGCCTTTCCTGGGGTTTGATTGGTTAGAACTGATAGCTCTGATAAAGGCTCCAAATATTAAGTGTCTTAGGGACAAAAGTCAGACCTCATTGGAAGACAAGATTTGAAATCATTCTTTTGCCCAGCCTTTCATTCTTTTAGCACCTCCTCCCACCCTACCCCCCAATACACCTGAGGAGCCCTATGGCAAGACAGCAGGAAGAAAGCCCTGTCTTCTGTGATCTACTTTCTAATTCCCTGTTCTCATGAGGCTTTTCCAATCCAGTCAAGCCTTTGCTCTATTAATAATCTGAAGTTCCTTTTGGAGATAATAGAAAATTTTAACGAAATAGTATATCCCAAAGAGCGTCAAAAATCATGTATGTACACATATAGACAGTAAACTCAAACTGGGCTTGTACCCTCCCAGGCTGCCTGTCTGCACAGTCATAAGAATGGACAGGTGGCGCCCTCTGGAGGCTTGTGTTATCTGGCTTCCTGCCAAAGAAGCCAGCAAATTGTTTTCAATAATTTTTTTTTTCTTTTTTCTGAACCTGGGGATTGAACCCAGGGGCACTATACCACTGACTTATATCTCTAGCCCTTTTCTAGTTCTTATTTTAAGACTGGGTCTTGTTAAGTTGCTGAAGCTGACCTCAAATTTGTGATCCTTTTGCCTCAGCCTCTCAAGTCTGTGGGATTACAGGTGTGCACCATTGAGCCGAGCTGTTTTCAATACTTCTTAACTTCATCAGTTTCCCTACTGAGCCAACAAGAGTGGAGAGTCTGGCTCTTTCTGAGCTGATTCCCCTGGGCTCTATATGCATGTGTTGACATGCAAAGAACATTTTGTTTTTGAGGCTAAAAGTGGAGAGGGGTTGTTGCAGTGGGTTTGGAGAGTTTGGCAAAGGACTGAGGAAGAGTGGAAGGGGTGATGTGATTAATGGGGAACCCTACCTGGCTGACGGTCTGGTTTAAGGTTTCTAAGAAAACATTTATGAGACTCAGCCAAACCTGCTTTAGGGTCCAGATCTCAATGTGCCACATAGAACGAACCGATAGAAAGCCAGCCCTTTCCTCTGTGCTCCATGGGCCAGAGTGCAGACTCCAGCAGAACTCCAAACCCAGCCTAGCAATCTTTTATTTCTTTATTTTTTATTGTTTAGTTATAGGTGGACACAATATCTTTATTTTATTTTTATGTGGTAAGGAGGATTGAGCCCAGCACCTAATGCATGCTGAGCCACAACCCCAGCCCTCAGCCCAGCAATCTTTTAAAGGAGCTGGGGCAGCCTAAGGCACCCTGGCAGGTAAGGTGGAGTAGAAGGTATTCTTGCACACTGTGAGATACTCACCCACAGAGGGCTTCTTGAAAGAGCTGGGGATACTATAGGGTAGAAGTGAGATCCTGCATCCTAAATTAATTCAACAAATATTCACTGAACTCTCCCTCTGCTAGGTACAGAACAGGCCTCATTCCAGGCACATGAGACACATGTGAACAAAATAAAGATCTCCACTGCCTACTAGGGAGAAAGACAAGAAACAACTGACACAATAAAGATTTTAAAATGATAAATGACAGGAGGTGATAAATGCTATATATATATAAAAAGGTAGAGCACGGAAGTGGGAATAGGGGTAGCAAGTTGCAGGATGAGAGTAAGGAATGTGGGCCACGTTGAGAATGGTAACATTAAGTGAAGACCTGAAAGAGGTGAAGGGATTAGTCATGTGGATATCCGGGGAATTAGGCATAATAAATTATTAGTTCAGGGGCTGGGGTTGTGGCTCAGTGGTAGAGCACTCGCCTAGCATGCTTGAGGCACTGAGTTTAATCCTCAGAACCACATAAATGTAAAATAAAGATATTCAGTCCATTTAAAACTAAAAAATAAATATTAAAAAAATTAATTATTAGTTCAGTCTCTGAAGCTGGAGAGGGCCTGGCAAGCCTGAGGAAGAGTGAGAAAGCCAGTGTGGCAGTAGCAGAGTGTAAAAGGGAGGGTGGAAACCATGGCGGCATGGCTCAGTGGTACAGTGCTTGCCAAGCATGTGCAAGACGCTGGGTTTAATCCTCAGCACAACCAAAAAGAAAAAGAAATACGTGTGTGAGAGTGTGTGTGTGTGTGTGTATGTGTGTGTGTGTGGTTGGTTAGTTAGAAGCACTATCTTTCATGGAGGTTAGACTGAGTGTCCACGTTTGCTGGGAATCCAGCTCCTCCAGAGCTATGGTTGTCCCATCTGCTTCAGTGAGAAAGAGGACACCAGAAATAACCACACACTGGCGGGAGGACCCAGATCCTGAGGACAAAAACCTCTATGAGAAGAATCCAGACTCCCATAGTTTTATGACAAAGGTCCTGCTGTGAGTCTCTGGAACACTCAGGTGATCTTCTCTGGCTTCTCTATCATCCTGGTCTTTGTCAGTTCCTTTGTGACTTATCTGCCTGACTATGGGTTGCAAGAGTGGGCCTGCTGGGAAACTGAGAGGCTTGTGAAACACCAAGAGGCCAACAGCCTCCCAATCTTGGAAGAGGAAGAATATTGTTGCTTTGGCCCCAATGATATTCAGCTACTGGAGGATGGGACTGACTAGCCCCCAGAGGGGTGGCTCTGGAAGCACCACCTTCCCTATTCACTACTGCCATTCTGCCCTCTCCTAAGAGCATCAAATTAAAGTGACTGCAAACTTGGGTGGGGGGAATCATGAGCAAATTCTAATGTTTGTAATTTCAATCTAGAATCCCAGTACAGTCACGATTCACACACCTCTCCCTCAACCACACTACTGCCTTGGTCTAAGCCACCATCACCTTTCACCTATATTGTTGCAAGAGAGCGTCACAGTCCATTTTTCACAGAGCAGTCAGTGTTCCTGTTGAAACTAAAACCTAAGTCAGATCATGACACTCCTCTACTCAAAACCTTCTGAAGACTTCCTATATCCCATGGAGTCAAGAGCAAAGGCTTTACGATTGCTCCAACGCCCTCCATAAACTGTGTGCTCAACTCCCTGTTTATTTCTAGGGCCCAGAACAGAGGCTGGCATGGACATGTGCTCAGTTTGTAACTGCCAAAGAAATAAAGTGTATTTAAGTGTGCCATGAACTGAGGATATGATTTCCTCTGTTATTATTGAAGCTCAAAATCAACTAAATATATATATAAAACTTATTTTTCTTTGAAATTTATTACCTGGACTCAATATCAGACAAAGAGATGTCACTCCAACTTCCTTCTAAATTCACTTCTTCTCCACATTCATTGAATTTCTTGTGGATTTCCTGTTGTAAGAGTTCCTTGAGTTCTGCTAGACACTGAGTAAACTGTGACAGTGAAAAAAGAACTATTTTTGATCATCTATGTATTTATTCATCAAATACTTCCTGAGTATATGCTGAAAGGGGGAAAAGATGAGTTAAATTGCAACCTCTACTACTAAAGACAGGTTAACAGATAAATTCCATAAGCTATAGAAATAGAAGTATTTTTAGGGCAGAAAATACAAGCACTCCTTTAGCCTCTTTTCTCTGGCTATGGCCAACTTCTTAAATAATGCAATGGTCTGACTTATTTCATTTTTTCTGAGCAGCAAAGAAGAAAAAGTTTGAATGGAGTTGTTTAGATTTTGGCATATGGTAAGGATGACTTGGCTGGGGGCATAGCCAAGTACACTTGCCTAACTTGTGGAGGCTCTAGAATCAATCTCCAGCATAGCAAGCAAACAAACAAAAAAACCAATCAAAAAGAAAAGTTAAAGCCAGGCACAGTGGTGCATGCCTGTAATCCCAGCAACTCAGGAGACTGAGGCAGGAGGATGGGAAGTTTGAGGCCAGCCTCAGCAATTTAGCAAGACTATATCTCAAAATAAAAACAAAATGGGCTGATTTAGCTCAGTGCTAGAGCACCCCTGGGTTCAATTCTCAGCACCAAAAAAAAAAAAAAAAAAGGAGAGAGATTAAAATAGGCCATGCTGTGGACAAATTTTACTTTTCTTTTACAGTGCTGGGGGTTAAACCCAAAGCCTTGTGCATGAGAAGCAAGTAGCACTCCATCACAGAGCTGCACCCTTAACCCCCAGATTTTCCTTTTATTTTTTATTAAACAATTGTATCCAGAATGGTGCACACCAAGCCAACATTTCAGAAGGGGTATGAGAGATGAGTTAGGGAGATAGAAATAACCCACTGGCGAAACATGGCCAAAGAAAGTCTTTGTGTTTTAGAAGGGGGCTGCTTGAGAACACCCACAGTTGAGGGGAGAGGAAGAAGAGGATAAAGTCCACCCACGCACAAAAGACGGATTACTTTGGGAGAAGAGCAAGGACACTGATTTTCTGAAATACCTGTACCAAGTTGCTCTTTTTCTAAAATAGGAGAAAGGAAAGTAAGAACTGGTGCTGCCATGGGCAAGGCCAGAAGTGAGGGAAAGGGGTGCCAAAGGACAGTCTCCAACTCTAGAGGATGATGAGGTCTTACCATTTGTTGACAACACTGCAGGCTGGGGCTTTTAAATTTTCCTTAAATATAAAAGCTTCAAAAAATATTAAGATGAAAATAAAGAACACATGTAATCCCACTGTACTGACTTTGAAACTGATCACAGTAAAAGCACCATGTTTCTTGAAAAAAACATTTTTACCTTTGTTTTATCAGGATCACAAAAATCCAGAAGGGTGTCACAGACATGATAACCCAGGGACTTCAGGTCCTCAATAGTAAAGTGAATGTTTCTTTTACTGCCTGGAGAAAAATCCACAAACATTTCTTATTATATCTTAAGGATTGAATGGAAATCTAATTTATGAATAACTTTAAAAAATACCACCTCTGATTCTAGATCAATATGCTTCTAAACAATACAATACTTTCAAATATTGTATTGCGCATTCACATGCAGAGTACTCAAACTCAGTAGAGGGCCAGACAAGGAAATCCTCTAAATCACTATCTCCCCAGCAATCCCAGGCCTTTCATCTCCCCAGGTGCTGTGTGTGGCTTCCCCCTGTGGGTGACTCATGATCTACAAAGGAGAGCTCACCTAGGGTAGACCCACTGAAGGTAGACTCCATGGTATAGCTGTTTAGGATTCCCATTCGCCACATCACTACTCTTCCTGTTCCTTCTTTGCACTTTTGGACCTTAAAATTACAACTATGAAAAGAAAACTAAAGAGAAATCCAAATTCTCTGTTAATAATAAACTGACAAATATTCATTAACATCAAAAATTCATTTTTTAAACAAGAATGGCTTCCTTGGTTGTCTATATACATTATTTCCTAAAGTATGTTCAATAAAACATTAATTCTGGGAGATGTCAATAGTCTTAAGGGGGTGGGGGAGGAGGAGTTCTGTGGTCATGTCAGTCAGGGAGGTGAGGGTGAACAAAACTGAACAGAATTCCTCTGCAGGACCACTCAGAGCACTGCACATGGACTGTGATCCTCCAAAGGCTAGAGAGCGCATTTTTTTTGTTTTCAGTCTTAATTGCCCATTCCTCCCTTTCTTCTTCCCCTCCACCAATGTGCATTTTGCTGGACTAGGGTTCCTAGGACAACTGGGAATACTGGCTTACTTCACCAACCACAGGATTAAAGGTGATAGATAACTTTGCCCACAAGAGTTTCAACTAATGCCCAGGTGGAATAATCAAGAGCAAATTTCAAAAACTGAGCTTGGGCTGGGGGTGTAGCTTAGTGGTACAGCATAAGCTTAGCATGAATGAGGCCCCGAG
Organism: Marmota flaviventris; assembly: GCF_047511675.1. Lineage (NCBI taxonomy): Eukaryota > Metazoa > Chordata > Mammalia > Rodentia > Sciuridae > Marmota > Marmota flaviventris. The sequence continues at coordinate 19,500,539 of NC_092506.1, read as the reverse complement.
TTGTTGCCAGCACCAAAAGCTAAAAAAAATCATTTTTATTAAGATATAACTCACACATCATAAAATTCATTCATTTAATGTGCACAGTTCAATGTTTTATGGAGTTGTGTAACCATTACCATAATTGAAGTTTATAACATTTTCATTACCTCAAAGGTAAACTCAAGGGCTGAGGATGTAGCTCAGTAGTAGAGCGAAGCCCTGAGTTCAATCCCCAGCATTGCATGCACACACACACATGCACAAAAGAAAATCACTACTCAATGGCGGTCATGCCCCATTCCACCCTCCTCCAGCAGCCCTGCTGAACCACTTTCTGTCTCTAAATTTGCCTCTTCTGAACACTGCATAGAATGGAATCATATGTTAAGTGGCTTCTTGTGTCTGGCTTCTTTCACTTAGCTTAATGTGTTCAAGGTTCTTCCTTACCCTAGAGTATCAGCACCTTAATCTTTTTATTGCTAAATAACATTCCCCTGTGTGGATATATCACATTTTTTCCTCCATTGACTGATGGACACAGAGCAATTCCTAAATCTATTTTGCTGGGATTTACCAAACGCTACTTCTAGGAAGCAATAAGCGCCCTTGTACCTAAGTCTAATGGACAGAAAATTACCTCATGTGCTTACCTTATCTGGTGCATTTTTGCTTAACATTAAAGGAAAGACTCGCTCATGAAGCCAGTACTTCCGGTCGTTGTTATTGCAGCCATACAGGAAGATATTATTCTTACGGCTGTGACCATGAAAATCACAATATAAAAGAACCTCTCTTTCTTCAAGAAGTCTGGTGAGAGGGCAAACAAAGGACTCAGGGGACCTCCAAATGCATGCAAACAATCCAGGATCATCTGGATTCTTTTAGGAGTATGGCTGTTGATACCTTCCCTCCTCAGAAAATGTCAGTTGCTAGTGGCCTCCAATGGACACTATCCCCATCCATTGCTGAAAACATGCTCTCAGGCCAGGTGTGGTAGCACATGCCTGTAATCCCAGCAACTCAGGAGGCTGAGGCAGGAGGATTCCAAGTTCAAGGCCAGCCTCAGCAACTTAGTGAGGCTCTAAACAACTCAGCTAGGCGCTGAGATGGTGGCTCAGCGGTAGAGCGCTCGCCTAGCACAGGCGGGACCCGGTTCGATCCTCAGCACCACATAAAAATAAAGGCATTGTGTTGTGTCCATCTACACCTAAAAAATAAATATTAAAAAAAAAAAACTCAGCGAGACTCTGTCTCAAAATAACTAACTAAATAAATAAAATAAAAAGGGTTGGGGATGTATCTCATTGGTAAAGCAACTCTGGGTTCAATTCCTCTTATGGAAAAAGAATAAAATAAAAATAATATATGCCCTTGCTAGAAGGACTCATAATGGAAAAGTAGTGGGTAGACCTGGATAAGTGGACAATAAGTGGAGAAAACCTATTAAAAGAAGCCCACTGTGAAGAACGTGAGGAAGGGAGAGAGACTGCAGTTGTAGGGAATCACAGATTGCCTTTGCTTTCGACTTTCTAGGGCCCGTTTCCTACAAGCCCTTCTTTGTCTCTGGATCACTCAGGACACTTATTCCAACTTCCCAAACATGCTCACTTTCTCCATGATGATGATGATTGGATGAAGAGGGTCATAACAATAATCGTACACATTTACAAGGTGCTTGTACTATGCTAAATAAATCACATGGATCATCTCATTTAATCCTAACAGTAACCACTCAATGCAGGTATTACTATGACCATTCTACAGATGAGAAAGCTAAAGCTCACTGAGGTTAAATCACCTGGCTAAGATCATAGATCCCATCAATAGTGAAACAATGTCTCAAACGCAGGCCAAGCTGACTCCCACACACATGCCCCTAGTTACTCTACCAGCCCAACACTACTCACACCTGTTCACACAGGTATGGTTAGAAGGTGTGCATTTACTTTTTTTTTTTGTACTAGGATTGACCACTGAGCTACATTCCTAGTCCTTTTTATTTTTATTTTGAGACAGCATCTCACTAAGTTGCTAAGGGCCTCACTAAGTTGCTGAGGCTGGCCTTGAACTTGTGATTCTTCTGCCTTGGACTCCCTAGTCACTGGGATTGTAGGAGTGTGCCACTGCACTCAGCTTCATTTGCACATTCTTATCCACTGCATTTTCACTCCTTTAAGGTGGGCACTATTACATTTTAACCTTTGACTGCTTTTACACAGGCCTGAAAAGTGCTGACTGATTTTTTATTCTTCATGAGAGGTAACATAAAATGGTAATAAGGGACTCGGACTGTGGAACCAGAGAGACTGTGTTCAAATATACACCCTGTCACTCACTAGCTGTATGATTTTGTTCAGGTCATTTAACATTTCTGGTCCTCAGTTTCCTCATTATATACAAGACAGGATATTAATCCTAAAGGATCTCATTAATGTGGAGATTAAACGGATCATATAAGTAAAGCACTAACATACTGTCACTTCATACATAAGCACTAATTATTAGCCGCTATTGTTACTATAAGTTTCTTTTTAATATTTTATTTTTGTTGTAGTTGGGCACAATACCTATTTTTTATTAATTTATTTTTATGTGGTGCTAAGGATCGAACCCAGGGCCTCACATGTGCTAGGTGAGCACTCTACTGCTGAGCCGCAACCGCAGCCCCTAATATACAAGTTTCATCATGAAGACCCACAACTTCCCTGACCTCTGATCTTTTCCACTCAGTTGTTTGACTTCTAAATGAAAAGACTCTAGCCAAAGTGTTGCATATTTAGTTTACATCCAAAGATCTGACAAAGCCATGTGACGTCAAAGGGACTGGTAAAAACCATCCAAAGCCATATCTAATGACAGAACAACAAAAGAGAGGAGTTGGGGTTGTGGCTCACTGGTAGAGTGCTCACCTAGCATGCATGAGGCACTGGGTTCAATCCTCAGAACCACATAAATGTAAAATAAAGATATTGTATCCACCTAAAACTAAAAAATAAATTTTTAAAAATATTTTTTAGTTGTAGTAGGACACAATACCTTTATTTCACTTATTTATTTTTCTAATTTATTTTTTAGTTGTAGTTTGACAGAATACCTTTATTTTATTTATTTATTTTTATATGGTGTTGAGGATTGAACCCAGGGCCTCACACATGCTAAGCGAGTGCTCTACCACTGAGCCACAACCCTAGACCCTAAATATTTTTTTTTTTAAAAAGAGACCTCATTCCCCATAAGACAGAGTATATGACAAAAGGCTCAGCACTCACAGAAAGACCAACGGATAAAAGGTCTCACCTTTTGATCATGTTCCTCGTGTGCCAGATGCAAGGAAAAGACTCCTTCAGGATGGTTTTATAATGCCTGTTCAAGTCCCTTCCAGCCAATGAACACCTATAATTCCCCACAATCACGCCATCTGGATTTAACATGGGAACTACCTTGAAGACAAAAATATCTCTAAGGAGCTGGGCATCTGGGGAGTTGCTAAGGATGAAATCCAAAAAGCCTTTCATAATCCAGGAGGCATTACTTTCCCCAGGGTGCACTCTGGCACTCAAGACCACAGCTTTCTTTGCAGCAGCTTCATGAGGGGTCGGGGATGGGTTGGTGATGGTGAGCAAGTAGACAGTATTTCCTGCTAAGCTCCTGCATAAAGTTCGGAGCTTGCAGAACTGAGACTGGATGGGGTTCTTTGCCACTGACAAGAGGTAGCACTGCAAATCAGTGTATGTATATGGGTAAAAGTGTGCAAAGAAGCAAGTGTCCTGGTCATGTGGAAACTGAATGGTCCACGTAAGACAGTAGAAAGACTGCTGCCCATTGTCTGTGTTATTCTTGTAGTACTTGATTTCATTTCCTTCTCTCCTCCAACCAATGTTGTAGATGTTGGCATCCAATTGGGAGTACATGAGTGGTTTCATGCCTACAGTATACAGGCTCTTAGGCTTCAGCAAGTTGACAATGGTGAAGCGATAGGTGACATCTTTTCTGGTGTTTTGAACTCGAAAATAAAACCACTGAGTGTGTTTATTGGTGTAGAGGTCAGTTCGCAAGGTGAGTTCATACTCGTAGGTGTCTCTGTAATGGAGAGAACAGAAGATTATCTCTATAATCTCACACTCCCTTCAAAAATAAATTTGAGAAAACATCGTATTACAACAGAAAAACCTTCTATATCATGTTTATTTTCTAATTTGCCTAACCCCAACCCACATAATTAGACAAGCAGAAACTTGGGGAAGGAAAGTTTGGTGTGAAGAAGGAAGAATTTCAAACTCACTGTTACTCAGGATTTTTTAAAATTCTTTTGGCTTTTTTCTTCTTTTTTTTTTTTTAGAGAGAGAAAGAATTTCAATATTTATTTTATTTATTTTTTAGTTTTCGGTGGACACAACATCCCTGTCTGCATGTGGTGATGAGGATCAAACCCGGGCCGCAGGCATGCCAGGCAAGCGTGCTACCGCTTGAGCCACATCCCCAGCCCCTCTTTTGGCTTGAGCCACATCCCCAGCCCCTCTTTTGGCTTCTTGATAGCTTTCTAGAGTGTCTACTAGCAGTTTCTAACTACTGCAGTACATTTCTCTGAAACATACTGAAAGGTAGGGGAGTCAGAGCCCGCTTTTGGTTACTAGCTGTTTATCCTAGAGCTCACACTTTGGAGAAGACCTATAAGCCTCGGTGTTATTTTTATCACTAGCCATCAATTATTTCAAGATGAGGGGGCACCTGTGGAATGCATTCACCTTGTATAAAAGATGCAAGACTAACTTGAAAAAGAGGAAATAAAAATGGCAAATAAAATTAAAAAATAAAAAGATATTCACACACATTGATAATAAAAGAAATGCAAATCAAAATAAGATGTGGTTTGGAGGTTAGTTCAGTGGTACGGTGTATTTTTAACACATGGGAGGCCCTTAATGCCTAGTACAAATTTTTTTTTATATAACTTTATTTTATTTATTTATTTATTTTTATGTGGTGTTGAGGTTCGAACCCAGGGCCTTGTACATGCAAGGCGAGCGCTCTACCACTGAGTCATAACCCCAGCCCCCCAAAATTTGTTCAAAGTTAAAAAAAAGATGCAATTTCCCCCTTTATCTGCTCATCATCCCAGCTTTGGAAAAGAAGCACTCTTATATATTGAAGATGAGAAACAGAATCATATTGGAGGGCAATTTGGCAAAAACTAGTGTTCAAACCCTTTGACCTCACAATTTTATTTCTAGAATTCATCACCTAAACCACCATAATTAAAAAGATAATGCGTAAATGTGTTAATTCTGCTAAGTGATTAAGCAAAACTATAAACATAATTCATACCAGTTTAGAGCAAAGTATGGAATATCCATACAATAGGATAATGTTCACTAGTTATATATTGGGATGAGTTCTCACTAGTTGTCCAGGCTAGTTCTGAACTCTTGGGCTCAAGTGATCTTCCTGCTTCAGCCCCCTGAGTAGCTGGGAATATAGGTGCATGTCACAGCTCCCAGCTGGCACTATTAAAAATAAGGAGGCAGGACTGCAGTTGTAGCTCAGTGATAGAGCACTTGCCTAGTACGTGAGGCCTTGGGTTCCATCCTTAGCACTTAAAAAAAAAAAAAAAAAATAGAACAAAAACAAAACCAAGGAGGCATATCTGTGATACTCCCCTAGAAAAATACCTAAAATTTATCAAATGGGAAAAAAAGCAATTTGTAAAACATTACACCATTATCCAATTTTTATTTTTAAAAATATACACTTTGTGTATATTATACACACACAAATATTAAGGTATATACACAAAACTAGTTACTGTATCCGGGAGGTCTGATTATAGGACTTTTGGTGGGGGGTACTGGGAATTTTGCCCAAGGGTGCTTTATTATTGAGCTACATCTCCAGTCCTTTTATTTTTTGAGACAGGGTCTTGCTAAATTGTTGAGGTTGGCTTTGAACTTGTAATCCTCCTTTCTCAGCTTCCTAAGTAGCTGGGATTACAAGTGTACACTACCATACCAGATTTAGAAGAAACAATTTAGATAAATGCTTTATTTTGGGGGGAAAACAGGAGTCATAATTATTATATTCTCTACAGGGAGCCACCCATGAATTACTTCACTGGGTATTGAGGCAGGGGGATTTAGGTTTGGCAGTGCAAACTAGTTTGTGGCTCCTCCCATTTAATGGATTGCCCAATGCATGTGACCTCTATTTCTGCTCTACTAGGAAGACCTCTCTCATAACTCTGGCATTGGGAGTAACCCGTTGGAAACTGGACAGCCCACCTCCTATCTTATTTGGCAATAAACATTCCATGGAAAACCTCTGATGTTCCCCCATATAAATAAAGCAAGCACAGGCTCCATTGCTCTTTTCAATGTGGAAAAGATCAGTTAGTCTGACCCACGCCTGCTTTTTTAAATTATTTTCGTGTTCTGTACTTTTTTTGCTGTTTTGTCTTTCTTAGCTTTTATTTCAAAGCTAGCCCATTCCACCAAGAGGAACCTCCATTCCATCGCCTGTGCAGGTCCCAGCGAGAATTCTCCACCCTTGTAACCATTTCTCATCACCCCTTTTAGCAAACATTCCTCACTCCAGAAATCATTCCTGAAGATACCTCTAAGGCTCTCAATCATCATTCTATTGGGAAATTCCTGGTTACTCACACTTGGACAGCTTTTTGCAGATTCCCACTCTCAAATCTTGACTCAAAGAGTAGAGTATCATCTTCTGGTCCTTCCAATGTGACAGCAAGTTCCTTGATAATTCCTTGTTTGCCTCCCACTCTTGAACTGGTGAAATAGGAACCTTCAGTGGGCACTGTAGATAAAGAGACATCTTTAAGTCAGGTTCCACTCAGAATCCATTCATTCAGCACATATTTACTGAACCCCTCTACCTGGTCAGCACTACCCTAGGTTAACAGCAATAATATTTAAATTTTCAACTGGGGACTCATCCTGGATAGAAACCATTGACTCAAAGAGACAATTAAACTTCAGATGGTGCTACAAATGGAGTCCCCAGTGGACATCCCTCTAGACTAGGATAGACCCCTTGATCAGCCTGCTGCTTCCCACTTGTCCTAAACCTTCCTCAGAAGAATATTCCAGTTATTTCAATGATACCTCTTGTCAGCCTTAAATGGCTAGGGTGGTTTTTGCCCCAACTCCCAACAGTAGCTGGGTATCCTCTGAGATGGGGGATTGAGAGAGATATAGAAGGACTTAGGCAGCCAGGGCAAGATGGCAAGTGAGGAGGATGGGGGCATGGCCAGAACAAAGGAGCATGAAGAGGGTCTTCTGATGAGATCAACTTTCTGCTTAATGAAAATACTCATGGACATAAGCTGGGGCCCAATCAGACAGACATTTCCATATTTATGCTCTGAAGTGGGACGTGGACACAAGAGGGGACCCAATCAGACAGATACTTCTGTACCTATGCTCCTAAGTGGGAATCCAAAAGAAAAACTAAAACAGACACATGGACAGAGGGGGCACCAATCAATAATAGTGAGGAGACCATGGAAAGGAGAGGAGATAAGGAAAGGAAGAAATTCCAGAGACCATAAATAGAACAGGCCAAAACTCCCCTGCAGATTCCCAGTTCTGGGGCCCTTTCTCTTTGGAGAATTGAGTCTCTGTGGCTTGCTTGCTTAAAAAAAAAAAAAGGTACAATTAATGTCAAGCATGGTGTCATACTCTTGTAATTCCAGGTACTACTCAGGAGATTGAGTAGGAAGATTGTAAGCTGGAAGTCAGCCTGGGCAATTTAGCAAGGCTCTGTCTCAAAATAAAAAATTAAAAGGGTTGGGGAATATAGCTAAGTGGTAGACTGTCACTGAGTTCAATTCCTGGTGCCCTAAAAGAAACAAAAGAAGTTGATTTGCAACTATTTTTGTCCTATCATTTTTTTTTAAGTTGTAGGTGGGCACAATTCCTTTATTTCATTTATTTATGGTGCTGAAGATCAAACCCAGGGCCTCACACATGCTAGGTGAGTGCTCTACTACTGAGCCACAACCTAGTCCATCCTGCCTATCATTTTTTTTAAATTTATTTTTTAGATGTAGATGGACACAATACAATGCCTTTATTTTTATGTGGTGCTGAGGATGGAACCCAGGTCCCGCCGGTGGGAGGCGAGTGCTCTACTGCTGAGCCACAATCCTAGCCCCTGCCTTTCATTTTTAATGATATCTTTTTTTGTTTGTTAGAACAACTCAGCAAAATAAAATTCTGGTTTATTGTTGGACAACATTGTTTCACAGGCCAAAAATAAGTAAATAAATAAACAGCAACTTCATAGACAAAAAAAAGAAAAAAAGAAAAGAAACCTTTTTATCTTTGGCTTTTTTAACCATCTCATACAAACCAACTACTTATAGTACAGCTAAAGTAAATACACAAAGTTATTGGAATGCTCGGAATAAGAATTTTTTGTTGTTGTTTTTGCAAGGTTTTTTTTTTTCTCCTTTGAGATTATAATGAACATGGTCACACCACAGGTAAAGTCAGAAGTAGGACAGAGAACGCTCCAAAGGCTGGTTTGGTCATCCGAGATCATTAAAAATGGCTGACCCCTAACAATATGTACAAAAATATAAAATGTAAATTAAAAATACAAATTTTCCTTTTTAAAAGTACTTTTAAGAAAAAAAGTAAGGCCTTGGAAGTTTTGGTTCTTTTTTTCCTCCCCTGTTGCAAACTCACGTTGTGGTTTTGGTTGGGTGGTGAAGAGCGCGTGTCACTGTGGGTGTCACTGCCCGCGGTGGGCGGGCCCGTGGGCCTCTCCAAGGTGACCACGTTTAGATTCTGAGATGGGAAGTGGAGGGTGAATAGGTCACGGTGGCCTCTTATTTTTAGTTTGACTTTTCTTTTTGGTGTCTAGTCATCCTCCTCGGTCTTCTGCTTCTTGGTATCAACATCATCATCCTCTCATCTTCAGCTGCCCTTTTGCCCGTAGCTGCCTCAGCCTCCTCATCTTCATCTCCATCCTCTTCCTCACCATCACCTTCCTCCTCTTCCTCCCCACCGTCTTCCTCTTCCTCATCTACCTCATTGTCAGCCTCCTGCTCCTCCTTTTCCTCATTAGCATCCCCATTAGCAGGGGCGTCTCTTCCATTCTCTGCCTCCTCCACAACTTCCTTCTCCTTTAAGTCCTTGGTGTCCACAGCCGCGTCTGACATGGTGGGGCATGCTGGTGATCCGATGCAGAGGGTTAAAAAGGAAACTAGTTCAGGGACTCTGGCGATAAAGCTGCGGAGTCCGCAGCCCGGGAAGGTGGTTGTGGCGAGTGGGGCGCTGGACCCAGGAACAATGCAAGATGGCTTTTCAGAGCAGCCAGTGGGGGCTTAATAATATCTTTTTTTTAATATTTATTTTTTAGTTGTAGTTGGATACAATACCTTTATTTTATTTATTTATTTTTATGTGATACTGAAGATTGAACCCAGGGCCTCACACATGTTAGGTGAGCACTCTACCTTTGAGCCACGACCCCAGCCCTAGTAATATCTTTTAAATAGTGAAAAGTTGGGGCTGGGGTCTTGGTTCAGTGGTAGAATGCTCATCTAGCATGCATGAGGCACTGGGTTCAATCCTCAGCACCACATAAAAATAAATAAAGATATTGTGTCCATCTAAAACTAAAAAACAAATATTAAAAAATAAATAAATAGTAAAAAGTTCTTAATTTAGATAAAGTTCAATTTATCAATTTTCCTTTTATGAATCATGCCCCTTTTTTTCAGTGTTTGGGATCAAACCCTGGGCCTTGCCCTGCTAGTCAATACTCTTACCACTCTGAGCTACATCCCCAACCCTCTGAATGTCTTTGGTGTTACATTTAGAATGTGTTGCCAAATCCAAGGTGAAGTTTACATCTGCTTTTTGCAGTACTGGGAATTGAACCCAAGGGCTTCCTGCGTGCTAGTCAACTGCTCTACTACCAAGCTACATTCTCAGCCTTACACTGTTTTCTTAAAATATTTATAATTTTAGCACTTCCTCTTAAGTCATAAGATTCATTTTAATTTTTTTACATGTATGAAGGAGAGATCCAACTTCATCCTTTTGCATGTGCATATCCAATTGTTTCAGAATCAACAATTAAAGAGATTATTCTTTCCCTTATTGAAAAGCAACTGACCATTTATGTATAGATTTATTTCTGGGCTCTCAATTCAAGTTCATTGATCTATATGCTAATCCTGTGCCTTTACTATACAGTTTTGTAGCATATTACAAAATTAGGAAGTGTGAGTCCTCCAACTTTTCATTTCTTTTTTAATACAGACTCCTGCAATTCCATATGAATTTGAGGGTCACCTTTTCCATTTTTGCATAAGAGGCCATTGGAAATTTTTCTTTAAAGTTATTGAAATTCTGATAAGGATTTTTATGTGTAGATGTTTGAGTAATACTGCCATTTTAACAAATTTAAATCTTCCAATCTGTGAACATGGAATGCCTTTCCATTTTTTAGGTTTTTTTTTTTTTCCCGCTGATCTAATTGTTTCTAGAACTTCCAATACAATTTTGAATAGAAGTAGTAAACTGGGCATATTTTCATCTTTTTCCTGATCCTAGAGGGAACGCTTCTAGTCTTTCACCATTGAGAATGATGTTACTCCTTGCTATGTGTAGTCACTAAATCTTTTTTTTTTTAATTTTTTTTTAGTTATACATAGGCACAATATCCTTATTTTATTCATTTTTTATGTGGTGTTGAGGATCCGAACCCAGGGTCTCACACGTGAGAGGCGAGTGCTCTACCACTGAGCCACAACCGCAGCTCGTCACTAAATCTTTGATTCATTCAATCAGTGGTCAGCCATGATCTGACAGAGATATCCTTAAATACCTAGAGTTAAAAAACAAAACACAGAAAAACTAGGTGTGTGGTGGGACATGCCTGTAATCCCAGCAGTTCAGGAGGCTGAAACAGTAGGATCTTAAGTTTGAGGTCAGCCTCAGAAACTTAACAAGACCCTGTCTCAAAAAAAAAAAAAGAAGGGTATGGGAGGTGGGGTAGAGTGCCCCTGGATTCAATCCATAGTACTGTAAACAAACAAACAAGTTTTAAAAAAATTAAAATCATAAATCTTTCCTAGTCTTTCCAGATTGGCTCTGAGGCAGTACACTCCTCAATACTAACCCAGCCTGTAACCTCAGGCTTTACCTCCTTCCCACACAAAGCCCAAAGCCCAACCAGAGGTGCAAGTCCAAGGATCTTCTCAGGTCTTTTCCGAATGGGTTGAGCCTATGCACATCACATTCTTTGACTTATGTGGTAACACTTCCAGAACTTCATCTCTCCCCAAAATCTTCCTCCTCATCTCTTCCTCCCCAGGCTTTTGGGCCTGTTTGTTGCTTGCCCCATCTGCCATCCCTTGCCTCAAGAGGCAATAGGCAGTTGTATGTCTTTAAATGTTTTGTCAGATGCCACTTGGTAAAACTGTTTCAACCAAAGGAGAGAAATAAAAGCCAGTCTTTGCTCTGGGTCCTCACAGAGTTTAAGACAGACAAAAGAAATCACAACCACAGAGTTTTGAGGATGAGGCCCATGTTGCTCTCCCCAGTACCACCATGAGCATGCCAAACCACGAACGAGGACTTCTGTCCTCATGGTCTCCACCAACCGGGGATGGGGACAGTAGATGGGTAAACAAACTGGCGTGCTTTACCACTGAGATACATCCCTAGAGTCTCACTAAGTTGCGGAGGCTGGCTTCGAACTTGTGATCTTCTGGCCTCAGTCTCCCAAGTTGCTGGGATCACATGTTTACAACAGTGCACCTGAATCTTGTGATTCCTTTATCACATAGATTATTTAGAAATATGTATTTCCAGCTGGGCGCTGTGGCACATGCCTGTTAATCCCAGTGGCTCGGGAGGCTGAGACAGGAGGATAGTGAGTTCAAAGCCAGCTTCAGCAAAAGCAAGGTGCTAAGCAACTCAGTGAGACACTGTCTCTAAATAAAATACAAAATGAGACAGGGGATGTGGCTCAGTGGTTAAGTGCCCCTAAATTCAATCCCCAGCATGCCCCCCCCAAAAAACGTAGTTCAATTTCCAAATATTTGTGGGTTTCCCAGATTTTATTATGTTGTTGATTTCTAACTTAATTTTGTTGTAGTCAGAAAATATAGGATATTGTATTATTTTACTCTTTTAAAATGTATTAAGACCTGCTTTGTAGCTTAGATTATGTCTATCCTGGGAAATCTAACAGGTGTTCTTGAAAAGAAAAGGTATTTTTTTGTTGTTGGTTATAATCTTCTGCTTTCCTTTTCCATCTTCTCCTTTTTTTCTTTTTTTTTTTCCTTTCAGTGCTGGGGATTGAATCCAGGATCACCATACCACTGAGTTACATCCCAGCCATTCTTTATTTTTTGGTACTGGGGATTAAACCCAGGGATGCTTAACCACTGAGCCACATCCCCAGCCCTTTTATATTTTTTTATTTAAAGACAGGGTCTCACTAAGTTGCTTAGGCCTTAAATTGCTGAGGCTGGCTTTTAACTGGTGATCCTCCTGCCTCTGCCTCCAGAGCTGCTGGAATTACAAGCGTGAGCCACTGTGGCCAGTTCTCAGCTTTTTCTTTTTTATTTTAAGACAGGGTCTTCCTGAGTTGCCTTAGGACCTTGCTAAGTTGCAGAGGCTGGCTTTGAACTCGCTATCTTCTTGCCTCAGACTCCCCAGCTGCTGGGATTACAGACCTGCATCATTGCGCCCAGCAGATATTCTTCATATTTTTATGAAGGACATGGATTCTGTCCTTAGAAGCCTACAACTTATGTAGGCAACCACATCTTAAGTGACAGTCACATACACAAAGCAACAAAATACTCACTAAAGTATACTCAGGAAGTAGAGAAAAGAAGGGCAAGCTCCCCATAATGTAATTCAGTGTCTGATTTCCAGGGGGAATAAGAGAGAAACTATAAAATGGACTTCAAGCTACTAAGAAAAATGTACAATGTGCCATCATTTCAAAAAAACTATTGAAATTTTAAAACTGAGTCATGACTATTGGGGCTCCCACTTACATTGGTCTGGTAAAGACAGTTTATCCATTAGTAAACTAGGATTTTAAAATCACTTCAATTATGGGAAATAAGTTTATTATAACTTTGTCATGATTAATCATTCACTTTTCAATACCTGGATTTAAATGGTAGACAACTGTGCCTTTTTCCTCTCCTACAATTTCTGGTACCTTTTCATTTCCTGTAGGTTGATAGAAATATTCTGGCTGAGGTGGAACCCACTCTGAAAGAAGGCATTTTAAAAAGCACAAAATAAGAAATATACAAGGTATTATCAGAACTAATAAAAAATATCAATTATTCAAATGACTAGTTTGATCAAATCAAACCAAATTCTTATCCCAAATTTCCAGCTTATCTGTAAATTAATTATGTCTTGCTTCTTTCCATAAAAATATATGAGGAAACTTTTCACAAAAAAGCATATACAATGAAATAATAAATTTTAAATAGAATACTTAAGCCTGAAAGGTCAATACAGTTGCTACAACAACTCTTCAAAATAGCTCTGTACTTCCTTGAAATCAGGAAAATGGGGCCAGCTATATCCTTTTTATTACTATAAAGGAACAACTCTATTATTTGTTTCAGAAGAAACAAAGCATTTACATTAGCACTGAATTAGAAAGATTTCTCACATGGGATGAAAGCTAGAAACATTAAAAAAAAAAGAAAAGAAAAGAAAAAGAACTCAGTAAAAGATGATGCTAATTTCTTTCTTCTTTTTTTTTTCTTTTGTGTGTGTGTGTGTGTGTGTGTGTGTATGTGTGTTAGGTACATTCAGGATTGGACTAAGGGGTGTTTTATCACTGAGCTTCATCCCCAAGCCTTTTGAAAAATTTAAATTTTGAGAAGGGGTCTTGCTAAATTGCCCACACTGGCCTTGAACTTGCAATTCTCTTGTTCAGTCTCTAGTCACTGGGATTGCAGGCATATACCACTGCACCCAGCAGATGATAATTTCTTTGAGGCTTTGGCAATTCAGTTTAACTATAAGGTACTTGGTAATAAATTTCCTTTGGAAAAAAATTGAGGTGGGTGGATACTGGGGATTGAACCTAAGAGCACTTTACCACTGAGCCATATCCCTAGTCCTTTTTATTTTGAGATGGAGTCTTGCCTCAGTAGGATCACTGATGCTGGCCTTAAACTTGTGATCCTCCTGCCTTGGCCTCCTGCGTTGCTGGGATTGTAGTCATGTGCCACCAAACCTGGCTGCTAGGATTTTTTTTTTTTAAGAATTGCTTCACCTGTAATCCCAGCATCTTAGGAGGCTGAGACAAGAGGATTACAAGTTCAAAGCCAGCCTCAGCATCTTAGTGAGGCTCTAAGCAACTCAGAGAGACCCTGTCTCTACATAAAAATATAAAAAGGTCTGGGGTTGTTGCTAAATGGTTAAGCGCACCTGGGTTCAATCCTTGGTACCAAAATAAATAAATAAATAAATAAATATGAATTGTTAGCACTGCAATAATGTGATTATTAAATTCTAGTTTCCCAGTTTTTTTTTTTTTTTTCTGTACTTCTTACAGTCAAGTTCCAAATTCCCATATGAAGGCTGGGGATGTGGCTTAGTCGTAGAACACGTGCTTACCATTCATTAAGTTCTGGGTTCAATATCCAGCACTGGGGGAAAAAAAATCTTAGGAATTCTATCTTTGTTTAGTACCCACTCATTTTTGCTTTTTATATATGGAATAGCAAAATCCTATTGTCTGGTCAGATCAAATTGAACTTGTATATAAAAACTACAGAGTACATGATGATTTTAGCTCTCTTAGTTGTTGTACCAAATCAAAATGCCCTCTTCCATTCCCAAACACCCCAAGAGCAGTGCTATCCCTAGTTGAGAATACTGAGTGGGTCCCTGCAAGTATTTTCAGCTTCTCATCTCTTGTCTCTCATGCTCAGTGCCCCACGGTTCCTAAAACATGCCATGTTCTTTGTGTTTCTTCCACATGTACTACTTTTATCTAACTCTCTCCAGTTAAAAGGGTCACTTCTAAATCATCTTTCAGATTTCAGCTTTCATGTGCACTCCTTTTGGAAACCTGAAGTGATCTCCAGGCTGGTAGGTGTCCCTAGAGGGACATAACTCCATACAATTACCTAGTAAATGCTCAATGTCCCCACTAGTCTATAAGCTCTCGGTACCTCCACTTGCTCATCATTGTAGTTCTAGCACCAAGCACTTAGGTTAGCATATGGTGAATGCTAACATGCATTAATCGAATGAATATTATAAGGAGACAGTGAGAAAATATGAAACAACCAATTATTTATCCAGAAGTTTAAAGCACAGATTTATTGTTTGGTAGATTAAATATTCTAGTAGTTAGAAGTCTCCTTTTTCACGCAAGCCACTTCTGTAAATGCTTCATAAAATAGAGGCAAAAGATTGTGGGTTGAGGGTAGAGTTCAGTAGTAGAACATTTAACTAGCATGCATGAGACCCTGAGTTCAATCCCCAGTATCACACACACAAGAAAAGACTGTGCTTGGTATGGGGTTGTAGCTCAGTGGTAGAGCGCTTGCCTAGCATGTGGCATGCATTAGGTTCGATTCTCAGCACCATGCACAAATAAAAGTCCATTGATGGGGTTGGGCTTGTGGCTCAGTGGTAGAGTGCTCGCCTAGCATGTACGAGGCCCTGAGTTCGATCCTCAGCACTACATTAAAAATAAACAAATAAAACAAAGGTATAAAAAAAAAAGTCCATTGACAACTAAAAAAATATAAAAAAAGAAAAGATTGTGCTTACATCATCTTTATGGTTACTAATATCATAAAAAGACCCTATCATTCCCCCCAAAACTCAAATAAACTCAAAATATATTTAAAAACAGTAAAAACTATTCTGGAGTATATATCTTTCATCAATTATATCTATTCCACTCTAGTTTACAATTTGATGTAACTTTTTTTTTCTTAAATCTTCATTTATTTTTATGTGGTACTGAGGATCAAACCCAGAGGGGCAAGCACTCTACCAAACGAGCTACATCTCCAGCCCTTGATGTAAGTTTTTAATGGTGAAATATATCAGTTTCCCAGAGCTTAACCATTTCAGGGTAAGTTATAGATGTTGACTCTGTCCTGTCTCATACTTCAGCGTATAGGACTTTAAATTCTAAGGCCTTGAAATAAAGTCAGGCAAAACAGCAAGACCACCACACATAAATCATATTACCAATATGATGAATGCTTTCTTTGATGACCTCACATTCTATTGGCCATCTTGGAGCCTGAAGTGTCCCTTTGCTAGAGAAAAAGGCAAAGAGTTCTCGAGGTTCTCGAAGACGTGGGTTTACTTGGTCCAACTCATCAAAAAGAAGCTGTCTGCTCCTAAGAAGTGGTGAACTCAACATAAGTGAATCTGTCAAAGGGAAGAGGAAATGCATGAACAACTTTCTTTTTCTCTTTGGAAACCTTATTGCTCATCTATACCAGCTAAGTAATTCTAAGCACTATATTAAAATATTAGCATATATGTCTAGTGCTAATGATAATATTTATCCTTTAAGAAGGAGACTTAATCCAGGATGATAGATTTGAAATTATAAAATGTTATATTAAAATTCTGCATAATCCTTTAAATGTTTTAATATAAAGCTTCAGAGTAAGTTAGAAAAAATTTTAATTATTAAGTCCAAGACATTTCAACAGTAGGTTACACAAATAAAAGGATATTTAATATGTCATATTATTTTATTTTGTTTGGAATGACAGAATTTTCAATTCACCGACTAGCATAAAACTTTATTAATTACAGTGAAACAACCTATAAATTAAGTTTCAGGCCCATGATGTATTCATCTGAAAGTTCAAAGTGGCTTAGAAAATAAAGAGGATGGAAAGGAGCAGAAGAGAGAAGAGCTTGTAGGGAGAGGTGGTGAGAAAAATGAGAGTAAAAAAGCTTTCAGGAAGGCCGGGGAGGAAAAGAGACAAAGAAAGAAAAGAAGAGGAAAGCAGAAACTGCAGTCTGAAGGCCTCTCAGTTCACAGCAGATGTGAATTCCAGGCCTGGCTTAGGCAGGGAGAGCAGGAGGTGAAGACACATTCCCACCAGAGAGTCTGAAATTCCTGGTCTGGAAGGACATGAAACACCTCTGCTTATAGCCTCTATCTGAATATGCAAGCTGAAGATAAACAGGCCATAGAAAGAGAAAGAAGGCACAACTTGTCCTAAGGTCTTTGTCCTTCTCTTTTTTGCCCACTGTCCCTCACCTCATTCCTTCTCACCCAAATGTTGGGCTTCCACGTTTCTTTCTTTTTATCTTTTTTTTTTTTTTTTTTTTGGTATTGGGGATTGATCCCAAGGACACTTAACCACTGAGCCACATCCCCAGTCGTCCTTTATATTTTTTTTAGACAGGGTCTCACTAAGTTGCTTAGGGCCTCACTTTGAGTTGCTAAGGTTGGCTCTGAACTCATGATTCTCCTGTCCCTGCTTCCCAAGCCACTGGGATTACAGGCATGCGCCACCCTGGCCAGCTACATTTCTTAACTGTATCATAATTTAATGGGGGAGAAAAGGCAATGAAAAAGTGGTAATAGCTGCTGGATTTCACTCATAATTATAGAAATGTAAATCAAAGTGGGCTGGGGACATAGCTCAGTTGGTAGAATGCTTGCCTTGCATGCACAACGCCCTGGGTTCAATCCTCAGCACCACAAAAAAAAAAAAAAAAAAAAAAAAAGAAGAAAGAAATACAAATCAAAGTCACAAAGAGATCCTTTTTTTTACCTAATGGGCAAGACTTTACATTCATCCCAGCAAAACAGTACTCTCAGAACTTGCTGAAGGGCTGGGGAAATAGCTCAGTTAGTAGAGTGCTTACTTCACATGCACAAAACCCTGAGTTCAATCCCTAGCATCACAAAAAAAAATGGATGGATGGATGGATTGGGAGGGTGCAGCATGGAATGAGGAGGAGCCAGGAGGCAATTTGTAGGCTGTTTCAATAGTGAAAAATGATGGCAGCTTGGACTGATATGTACAGTTGAAAGGGAGCTTATGAAGGGCTAGGATTGTGGCTCAGTGGCAGAGTACTTGTGTAGCATATGTGAGGCACTGGGTTCGATTCTTGGCACCACATATAAATAAATAAAATAAAGGCCTGTTGACAACTAAAAAAAAATATATTTAAAAAAAAGAAAGAAAGAAAAACAAGGTAGCTTATGAAGAAGACAAGTTGCAGTTGGACACAATACCTTTGTTTTATTAATTCATTTTTATGTGGTGCTGAGGATCAACCCAGTGCCTTACATGTGCTAGGCAAGTGCTCTACCACTGAGCTACAACCCCAGCCCTGGCTGGATATATATTGAGAGAAAAATTCAACTGCATTTTGGACCTTAGATTTAAGATGAAAATACCCCCTAAAAAATTGCTTTTACTTAAGCTAGCTGGAATTGGTTTCCTCTACTCTTATGCACAGAGCCTTATAAGCACACTCACCAAAACTGTGTGCAAAAATTAATATATTCTCTTGATAAAAGAATCTTAATACATTTTTGACATTTTAAGAAAATTTAGAACATACAGCATTTTATTTTTTTAAAAATATTTATTTTTTAGTTGTAGTTGGACACAATACCTTTATTTTATTTATTTATTTTTATGTGGTGCTGAGGATCAAACACAAGGCCTTTCACAGCTACCGCTGAGCCACAACCTCAGCCCCAACATACAGCTTTTTAATTTAAATCTGTAAACCAAAGAAGATCTAGAGAACATTTTTGAGTGAGGTCAGAAATAGGAGCCAAAGCCCCTTCCTTGGCCTCTCCCCACATAAGGCCACATTTTCCTGAATTTCTGGAGGAGTTGTCAAGGCAGAAACATTCTGGGGACCACCCACACTGTTTACTACTCACACAGAAGTTTCTCCTTTTGCAGAGTATCTGGTATCAAATCATTTCTTTCTCCAAAAGAGACATTCAGTAGGTAGTGAGGATTATTCTTCTGAACATGCTGATGTGTAGCTGAGTTTGGTAAACTGCCTTTCTGGGCTAAGAATAAATGGTTTAATTAAAGTTGTTAGCAGGCTGGCTCATCACCTCTAACATCAAGGTCAATACCTAAACCACCACTACTATTATTGCTGCCTATTACCTTGGGCCTTTATTTATTCCATTTTTAAAAGAGCTTTCACATTCCAATTTATGTGAATTAAGCAAGATTATCTCTATTTACCACAGAGGAAATGAGAGAGTGAGGAGACTAAAGAAGCATTATGGTATAGTGGAATGAGAAAGGACTTGGGAGGGAGAAAGAACAGTGGCTGCAAAAGTTGCCAAGAGAGCCAAATCCAAGTGAAGGCAGGTTAACATGATGGAAGCAAAGCACTGAAGCCAGAAGACACTTGCCCTGAGGGCATTATGTTCTGAATCTGGTAAACCAGAAATTCAGTTTGACAAATGAATAATCACTTAGAAAATGAAACAGTCAAGCCAGGCATGGTAGGGCACACCTGTAATCCCAGCAACTTGAAAGGCCGAGGCAGGAGGATTGCAAGTTCAAGGACAACTTAGTGAGAGCCTGTCTCAAAATTAAAAAGAGTTGGGGATGTGGCTCAGTGGTTAAGTGTCCCTGGGTTCAATCCTCAGTTAAAAAAAAAAAAAGGAGGAGGAGGAGGAGAAGAAGATAGGAGGAAGAAAGAAGAAGAAGAATTGTGGTTGTCAAGACACTTCTGAAGAATAAGTAAGTACAAGGGGCAAGGTGGGAGAACATGCCTTTCCAGATATCAGGAGTATTTTAACTTCACATAGTAATTAAGAGATGGTGGAATTGGTGGCAAGGATAGACAAATACACCAATGAAAGAGAAAGCTTAAAATAGACCTTTGTATAAAGCAAGTCTCTCACTTGATAGAGGTATCATAGAAGATCATTGGGGGAGGACTTTTCACTAGTGGACTGGAAAAACGACTTACTAGTCTATCCAAGCACAACTCTTCCAATTAATGAAACAATTCACCTCCTGAACCCAGGAAAGGTGATGTTGGATGGGAACGTATTACCTTTAAAGTAGCCATAGTATTGGAGGTGACGGTACATAAAGTCCTCATAGGGATCAGGAAGAGTCTGTGAAAGGAAAAGCCATCTAAGTCAGGAAAGCCCTTTCAAATGACACTGAATTCCTCACGGAAAGCTCACAAGCCTTGTTGCATAGGACAGTGTACTTGAGGGCCTTTGTAAACAAACCAAGTGAAATCCATGCTACTTATTCTACCTTGAGGACCAAGATCTTCAGCTGGACAAAGGTATCACCAGAATATACCTTCTGATCTAGGGTTGGATTTCTGTGGAGTTTTGCGGGGATGGGTTGGAGGGGGCGTGTACCGACCTCTTGCTTTCGCTCGGTTTCCAATGCCGGGAACATGTTACTTCTGCATGGTATGCTGAAAGCCAGTCAGTGGCATCGCATGCAGCCGCAACCCCTGCCTAATTTCCAAAAGAGCAGCTGATTACACAGGAGAAGCTAAAAACCAGAACAGGAAAAGTCAAAGCACTGTGCTTACTGCCGGGTCACACGCTCCTCCCCCTCTCCGGCTCCCACTGGGACCGACTTCAGGAACCCCAACCAACCCAGCCTCTCAAACAAGAACCAGGCGACGTTCCCACCCGAGGCCGGGCGGCGCACCTGAGCAGTCAGGGGCGACCGCATATCTTCCCGCCTCCTCTTCCGGAGGCACCGGGACCCCGGCGGGCCCCATGCTTCAGTCTCCCTGATAGGGGAGATCCTCCACCAGGACCCCCCAGGCAACTGAAAGAAACGGGGACAGGGGACGCGGCGCAGGAGTCTCGGAGCGGTTGAAAAAGTAAGGTCAGGGGTCGAGAGTGGGTCCTGAGAACGGAGCAGAGGTTCAGAGCCACCTGGTCAGGGGCCTCCTGAAAGGTCGAGGAGGGAAGCAGGACAAAGTTCGCGGCAGGAGCCTGGGTGAGGCGGAAGCCCACCGCTCGCAAGGCAAGAAGCTCGGCAGTCCCAGCAACCGGGTTCACCTGCCACCGCTTTCTGCGCGGGCGCGCGTAGCTTAGCAACCGCCAGCGGCAACCGGAAGGACTGAGTGCCGGCATTTCCGGAAGCTAGGCCCCGCCCGAAAGCGCCCGCGGGAAACCCGAGAAGGTGGGCCGCTGGCAAGGCAGACACCAGAGACATTCATTCTTCCTCTCTCCTACTTTACACCTTGTAAGGAAAATGGAGTCGATCAGCCTCGCTCACCCGGATAACTAGGAAGAAATGGTTGAGATGCCTCCTGTAAGGCAGGAAAACGGCGCATGCGCATTCTTATACAAGCGCAGGGTGGCTTGTTTGACCCGCCGCCGGCTTTGTTGTAATTCTGTCTGTAAACTGAACAGGGCTTTCCTCTCAGTGGATTGCCCACCCATCGAATAAAGGCATGTCAGATCTCCCTGTGGCTCGGCCTTTGGACTTCGGCGTACGCACATCTTCAGTCAGCCTGCCTGGGGTTGAGCGGTTGCACTACAGTTGAGCCTAGTTGGCAGGACTAGCAGCAGCCGGGTATGGAACCCGCTCCACCTATGGAGGAAGGTGTAGATGGGTGGCCAGCCACGAGCATGTGGTATTCTGTGGCCGAAGCTCCTTGTGGTAAAGATTTTCTCAGAGCAAAGAAAAAGATAACATGGAGCTGTTAGGTAGTAACTAGTAGTGAGCGGTGGAATGCAGGCAAGGTCGCAAGTGTTCTTTAAATCACTTTAGGGTCTTTAAACAACTTACAAAGTGCCGGGGTCCAGCCCCATCAGGGCAGGGATCCAGGGGTTCTGAAGAATGAGTGGCATCGGCCAAAGAAGAGATAGGACAATAGGTTGCAAGTTAGGAGCAGCCTCCAGAAGGATCTGCTGCCCTTAGAGGGGCCTTTATTTTTATATCTTTTGCAGGTATTTTTTCAGGTAGTTAATGGATAGCCTCAAAGCCCGAAACTTCTTTGATTTACATAATTTTCAAGAGTTACAATCTTTTATGGCACATATTGATTACCTAAGATATTGAGTACATTGTTTAAAATATTTTTCTATAACCTTTGCCAATCATAATTAAGCTTTTACATTTTCACCTCAACCACTAGGTGCTAGGCTATGCAACTAGACTACATGTCTCCTGATCTATTATTAACTTTTAACTTTAAAGCATACCTATATTTTTTTTCATTAACCTTTAACTTTAAAGCATATCTATGATTATTGGTAAGCTTTCTTCTAATCTAAAGTCCCAGTAAAACACACTTAAAATAGTGAAAGTCTATTACTTAAAAGCCTACTACTCTGAAGTGCCGCTAAAATATATCTCTTAATTTTACATTATTCTATTTTTACTTTCCAAGGTAATTTCCTTTTTTCATATCATCTATTTAACTGCTTTCTTAAAGAGTTACTTTGATCCTTTGTCAAAGTACACCAATTCTTCTGTCTTTGTAATCTTTAACTAAAGGGCAGGCTCTGCACCTCAACCTATTTGCCATTAATTTTAACTATGTGTTTCCCATTCGCATCATGAATTCCTGGGTAAGGCAAAGGAGGGTCTGTTGGTGGGGAAAATGTGTGTTGCACAGGTTGTGGCTTTAGAACAGGGAGATTAGTGTAAGTTGTTAAGCTTTTCTCAGGAACCTCGATTTGCAATCAGTTCCCTGTGAATTTCTTGAGGAATAACACTATTGTTTGTATCCTGAGAGATATTGAAACACACCTGAGGCATGTCTTAATTGTATCCTAGTCTCATTCTGGGAATTTTCCTGCAATCTCAGGCAGTATATACTTTTATTATTGATTGACATATGCCCTATTATCCATATCATGAGTCTCATAAACAAAACACTTAACATTCCCCATGGTTCAGGTTTCCAGATGGTGCGGCCCTGCTGCAGCATCCCCCATGCTGTGACCCTGTCAGACAGTGGGTGCAGGAAAGCAAAGGGTGGTAGTTAATTTGTATAAAATAAACAGAAGCAAGGGAGCTAGTTGGAAATCATGTCAAGAGAAAAGAATTGATGGGAGTAACTCTTGGGGTGTTTTGTTTTGGTGCCAGGATTGAACTCCTGTGCCACCACTCCCGGCTGATGGGACTAACTCTTGACAGGGTCCATTGATGTTGATGTAAAACTAGGAATTATAGCTATAAGTGTCTCAAATTGTCTGGGAAGGAAGATTCCTTCAGTGCAGGCTCATGAAGGTAATGTCTGACCAGCTATTGACCCCAGCACCCACAGTAACATGGCCCCCCTAACTAGCATGGCCACCATGACAGTTCCAGAGAGGACCAACTAAGGCCCCCAAACTCCACTGTCCAACATGATAGAGGAGTTGAACACCCGATTGACAAAGAATACACAAGGTGGTTCCCAGTTCTGGTAAACATGAACCAGTGATAAATGGAGATGGCATTGTCTCCTTTGTCATTCTCTGGAGATGGCCCATTCTCTCTCTTGCCGGTGCCTTCTGCTTAAGTCTCACTTTGCTTTTACTTTACTTTCACCTATAATAAAGTTCTCTTGCATGACTTTTGGTGTCTGACTTGAAATTTTCTTTTCATCAGAACACAAGAACTGATGTCTGGAGTTTCAGCTCCCTGATTTCCTGTGTCAGAACTATCAGATTCAATGTGAGCCTTCCTGGACTCAGTTATAACATTGTTGCTACTCTGTAGTATAGAAATAGAATGCCCAAGTAGGAATGTATATTACCTTATATGGGAGACAAAGAACTAGTATGTAAAGGAAAACTAACAAGACTAAGACTATGCCCTCCTGCACTAAAGGTTCAGCCTTTGAATAAGGATCTGCTGAGCCAGTGCTGACACAAGTGCTGTTTCCTGCTGATAGACCTGGTCTCTGAGTAGCCTACAACATCCTGGCTACCTGGGCCCCTCCACAGGAATGGGCAGAGGTTGATGGTACCCCCGTAGGGTTGAAAAAGGTCTTACACCAGGTGGGAGAGAGCATGGGAAAATGTAATGTGTTTGACTGCTGGGCCCATTGGATGGTTGTTCCTTACAGTCTATGGGAGGTTACCAAGAAGATGCAAGACTTACAGGATAAAAAAGAAACCATGGAATCTATAATGCAATCAATAGAAGAGAACCTCTGTACCTTGGAAAAATAACCCTCAGCCTTCCCCATAGTGTTGGTGGAGCTAAAGGAGTAAGAAGAGGGGGATCCAACCATTGGTAATGCAGAAAACAAAACAATAACAGCAGGTGGCTTCGGGTTAACAGCCAGAAGAGCTGGCCCAGGTAACCAAGTTCACCATGTACCAACCATTTATTCAAGCAGAGTTGGCAGACTTGGGAAAGCAATTTAGACAGACGCCAGGAAAACCCTTGGCCACTTGGTTATTAATGCCTCTGGGATTTAGGAGGGGATAGTATTATGTTTAGTGCCTTGGAAATGGAGAAATTACCATCCATAATTACTCACGCCTCCTTGCAGCAGAGATTACATAAGTCAATGCCACAGGGGTGAACAAGGATACCACTCTTTATTTGATTGGGTAATGACTGCTATCTTCACTGTTTGGTCAAATGTGGGGGATGTCCCAGAGACCATAAGTAAATGGTAATCATGTGCATACCTGGTCCAGGCACTGCGAGTGTTGGGGATGAGATGGGCCATGTTTAACTTGAATACTCATGGGCCAAATGATGAACAGTTTATAGCTGGCATGAGGACCTTATATCACAGAATGCCCCATTGTCATCTTTTGGGACCTTATGTCCATCTTAATTCCTTATGTGGGTCACCTATTAATGAGGAAACCATTATTGTGGTCATCCTGGGGAAAGTGAAGGATTGATGCCAACAAAAGGGGGTCCAAACCACTGCTAAGACTACCCCTTCAGTACCTCTTCTGATGAGAAAAAGACCCATTAAGGTAACAAGAGCCCATTTAAAAAAAAAAAAAATGTTGAGCTGGGGCTGTGACTCAGCAGTAGGTAGCACACTTGCCTGGCATGTGTGAAGCACTGGTTCGATTCTCAACACCACATATAAATTTAAAAAATAAATGTCTGGACTGGGAATGTGGCTCAAGTGGTAGCGCGCTTACCTAGCATGCGTGAGGCACTGGGTTCGATTCTCAGCACCACATAAAAACAAAATAAAGATGTTGTGTCCACCTAAAACTAAAAAAAAATATATATATATTAAGAAAGAAAAAAATGTCTATCAACAACTAAAAAGTAAATTTAAAAAAAAAAAGGAACAAGAACCCAAATGTGGATAGAACTTTTGGAAGCAGGAAGTCAATAGAGACAAAATAGATGGCAAGCCAAATACATATTTGCTACAATTATGAAAATAGTTGAATAGGGACCAGCAGTTCCTCCATGTAAAGAAGCAAAATCCAAAGGTGGACCTGGAGCTGAATGCAGTGGCAAATGCTTATAATCCCAGCGGCTTGGAAAGCTGAGACAAAAAAATCGTGAGTTCAAAGCCAGCCTCAGCAATGGTGAGGCACTAAGCAACTCAGTGAGACCCTGTCTCTAAATAAAATACAAAATAGGGCTGGGGATGTGGCTTAGGGGTCAAATGCCCCTGAGTTCAATCCCCAGTACAAAAAAAAAATGCACCTACAGAGGCATGTCCCCTACATCTAGAGGATTATCTAGTCTCCCAAGGTTTTTTGGAGGAAGGGGACTATACCTTCTTCAAGTTTAAATAGGGGGGGGGTAACATACCCATTGGCCCCACATGGAACTGGTTATCCACTGGTCCCCCACTAATGTACAAGTATTATTAGTTCTGGTAGATACCCGGGCCAAATATACTCTGTTGTGCGGTAACCTGGGTAAGTTCCAGGGGCTGATTACATATATAGAATGGATGCAGAGGCCATAGTATAAAAGAGCAAGCCATTGGCTGCTTGCCCCCACATGAACATCCAGTCTATGTATCTCCAATCATGAGCACATTTTATGTGTGGACATCCTCCAGACAACAGCAAGAGAGTTTCACCTATGTATCTGTGCCATAAAGACAATGGTGAGGGGACATGTGAAGCAGCCCCCAATGGTGCTGCTGCCGCCACAAGCCTCACCAATTCCAAGCAACATAAACTGCCTGAAGGACATGAAGAGAGAATCACATATGCTGGGAATAATGTGACCTGCCTGTCGTCCCTTCAACTCCCTGGTATGACCAGTGAAGAAAAAAGATGGATCCTAGAGAATGACTGTAGACTCAATATTATGTCCTCCAATACATGCTGCTGTCCCTTTGGTGGCTGACTGTGGCTTCTGTCCCGGTGGCTTAAGCACTCAGACTTTTTTGCCCACCCAGGGACGCCAATTGCCAGGTTTTGTTCGAGACTAAAACACTCAGAGGTCACTCCTGGGGAACTGGGCTACGTGAAATAACCACACAAGAGACAGAAATACCTTTTTCTTGGGGTTGCTGTGATGGCTCCTCTGACCTTAAGGGTCCGCAGAAAGAGAGAGAGCGAGAGAGCCCGCAAATGCTGACGACCCCTTTTATTGAGGAGAAGCCATTCAAATGAGGCAAGGGGTCAGGTTTCAGGGGGTTGAGTCTAGCTTCATGATGTCTGCTGTCAGCAGGTTGACTGACATCTAGGAAGGCCACACCCAAGGGCACAGTAAAATAAGGGGACACACACAAAAGGCACTTCCATGGAACATTCTATCCCAAACAGGGCAAGACGTAATATTACAAAGGAACAGGTGAGCATAGCTCCACCCATGGGGCTATAGGAAGGCACATGCCCATGTCCCTTGAACCCAAAGGGCGGGGCAGTCTAGCGGCATGGCTGCTGCCTGACTGCCTCAGTCACCCAGTCAGGGAGTGACTTAGTCACGTGCAAGGTTGGTCTCCCACAGCTGACTTGATGGATTGACTAATGACTTTTGTAGCTGATTTGGCGAATGCCTTCTTTTCCATAGATTTTTTTTTGTTCTTTTCCATAGATTCATAGATATTCCTGCTGATAGCGAAGTCTAATTTGCTTCTGTTAGACCAGGACTCAAGAAAAGACCACTGACTCCAATTAAAATCAAATTAAAGCAAGCTTATTATTTCGACCGGCCGGGCTGCCTCTCCCTCCCAAAACCTCGGGAACAAGACAGCAGCCACAGCTTTCCTGTAGCCTAGCTTTATAGCCCAGAAAGTTACACAAAGTGGGGTTACAGATAACAATACTCTGAGGAGCATAACACTAATGGTAGTTTACATTTTTGTTGGCCCCAACATCAGAATTTATGAAGGTCATTAGAGCCTCAAAAAGGGTTGTTATCTGGCCAGGGAAGGCCAAGATTTGTGAGGCGTCACTAAAGTTTCAGAGAAGGCTGTTATCTGGTCAGAGAGCCAGGCATGGGTGAGTTCAAGGCAAGGGCAGGCATTCCAAGCAGGTTCAGAATTTATAGTAATTTATAGTAAAGCCAAAATTATTTTTTCATGGCTTTGTGGTGAGATGGCTCCCAATTTTAAGAAAAGATCAGGTTGGGTCTATCACTTCCCCTTGGGATGGGCAACAATGAACATTTACCATGCTGCCTCAGGGTTATTGCATTGTCCAGCTGTATCATAGCCTAGTAGCCTCTGATGTGGCCTGGTGGCCAAAACCATCCACTGTATGTCTATTTCACATTGTTGATGATATTTTGTTAACCAGTGATTCTCTTGCAGATTTAGAGATACTGTGCTGAAATTGCTAGCACAACCTTAAAATTCAGATATCCCATGTCTCCTTCCAATGATATTATATTGAGAAGTACTTTTCCCATGTCTCCTTCCAATGATATTATATTGAGAAGTACTTTTGTACTGTCCCTCTGGTCAATTATGAATGCCCTCTTACTAACACATATTGAATCTGAGAAGCTCATAAAAGCACTTCTTTTTTGGTACCAGGGATTGAACCCAGGGGCACATTAATCACTGAGCCACATCCCCAGAATTTTTTGTATTTTATTTAGAGACAGAGTCTTGCTGTGTTGCTCAGGGCCTCGCTAAATTGCTGAGGTTGGCTTTGAACTCATTATCCTCCTGCCTAAGCCTCCTGAGCTGTGCCACCCTGTCTGGCGTATGAAAGCTCTTCTAAAGGTGTGGTACCACCAGACAGCTCAGCCATTGCTGCCTACAATATTGTCCATGGACTCAAAATTGGCCTGTATTTTGCCAGAAGGACAATTGCCTTTTTTAGTACCTGTAACTGCCTTGCCTTTTTGCTCTTAGGTACATATGGGCCAATATGCTGACTCACTGCCATGGCAAATCAGTCCAGCAACAACCTCTAACTGGATTTGGTTGCAAACATGGAACACAACTGACCCTCAGTGGAATCATATAAAGGGCCATATTAAAAAAATTTGTTTTCTAGTTGTAGATGGACACAGTCTGTTTTATTTTTGTGTGGTGCTGAGGATCGAACCCACTGGTTCAAATGCTAGGCAAGTGCTCTACCACTGAGCCTCATTTTTGAAGAGTGTAACAGTAGGTCAATCTTTCATGACACATTATTCAATACGGGATGGCTTTAGATGGCTCCCTACCGAAGCTGTAGAGCTTAACCAAGAAGCACCCTATATGTTGAAAATAGAGGGCCAAAAGAACTCTGGGGTGGACCCTGCAAGCCTAATGCACTATAATAGTTAAAGGTTCTAACATGAAACGGTATTCGTGCCTAACTTGTCCCTCAGGATATTTATGGATATGTGGACAACATGGATGTTCATATTTACCTACCAAATAGACTGGCCAAAGCACTTGGGGAAGGTCATACCTCCCTCCCAGCAAAGGTTGAAAAGACCTTATTTGAGTGGTGATCCAGCTGGGACACTTTCAAGAAATGGCATCATATGAAATGTACTCCATGGTAGAGTAACCTCATTTTCACCCTAAGGGGCCACCATTGTTAATGAGAGAGATTACAGTACTGGCACTGCATACAGAAAGTCCCAGGAGAGAGAGCCTTCAATGCCATCCACAAGTCCCTTAGCTTCTTTTTAAAGGAAGAAGTGTACCAAATGAGTGAGGAAAGTAGTGTTGAAAAATCAGATGGCTTTTGATACACTGCTTCCCAAGGTGAAGTATGTCCTCTTGTAGACAGTGAATTTTGACTATATATACCACATGAGTGCCATAATGTAAGCAGGCACTGCAAACCCTAGCCCTTGAACTCAGCAAATTGAATATCTAACAATGGATCTCCTTCAAGAACCGTGGGCTTCCCTGGCTGCCCCATGGAGATGGGTCTAATCTTTGCAAGGAACAACTTGTGTTATTAGTAACTTGCTGTTGACTTAAATTGCTGCTGTGGGTTAAGGGAGCAGTGCTCTGCCCTCCTTGCCAAGGGACCTTCACAGAAGACACCTGTGGAACCCTGAAGGGGTGAAATGTTAAGGTTCCCTCACCTGGGTATCTAGGAAGCAATGATTAAGATGTCTTATGCAAGTCAGAAACAGCACTTGTGCACTCTTATTGACCCACTGCAGGCTTTGTTGCAATTGTAATAAGCTGAATGGGACTTTCTGCTGCAGATTGTTCACCCATAGAATAAGGGCAAGACAGATCTCCTATGGATCCACATATCTTCTTCAGGATGCCTAGGACTGAACAGTTGCACTACACAGCCTCAACCTGGGGACTGAAACTGGATTTATGAGTGCAGTAGTAATAGTCCTCAAAGTCTTTCTATGCTTTGCTGGTAGTTTAGGAAACTTAATTCATTGCTCTAGGGAACCTATTTACCCTGTCGTTTCATTTTGTATTCTCTCCACTATCTAGCCAGAAATGAAAAATTATCTTCTACATTGAAAACCAAAGAGAGTTAGAAAACTCAAACCATACCCAACTTGGCAAATTTAAAATTTTAAATGCTGCAATTTGTAGGATGTGAGGAAGGCACTGGTGCTCTGCAATTCCTTGAAGTTTGAAAAACTGTTAGGCAGTTAAGACAAAAGTTTTAACAGCTAGTTGATAGCCTTTATTTGCAGAAATTTACTCTATGCAAATAAAATAGAAATTTACTCTATGCAAATAAAACAAATTTATATACAAAAATGCACCCCAACATTAGCATAATGGTAAATTAATCCAACACACTATCACACATGACTGGGTAAAAATTTTAATTATATGCATAGTAATATACTGGAATAAACTTCAAACTACTATTCTTTGGTTAACTTTATAGGAATATAACCATAAGTATATATTATATACTTTTGTAATCAGGTATTATTTAATGTAAAAAAGCAATAAAGCACCTTTTTCATTTTGGTCAAAACTTCATCCACATTACATTGTTTCCAGGACTGAGGCCTCACAGCACTATTGGGTGTCAGAGGCCTTTGTCTAACCCTGTCCCCCATCCTCAAGATCCTGCTACTTTTTCCTGAAAGTCATTCAACATTTTTACATGCCTTGCACCATATCTGATTCTGATTAGGAAAAAACACTTAGGAACTGATGTAAAATTAAATTCTGGTTACATAATTATGGAATGAAAGGCTTAGAAGAGCAAAAGATAACCAATCACAAGTATAAAAAGAGCTTTATTAGTGCATATATACAAATTTACAAGGTCAGAAACTGGAGAAATACAAACAGCTTTAAAACACAATTTGCCTTTTCTTCAGTTTAAAGTGACTTTACCTGATTGTGACACAATAGAAAATACAGAACAGTAAACTGCTTTTTAAATACTGGAATTTTATGGAGAATACATTCACACATAGAAGGGAGGTGGATTTTGGAACACGGTAAGACCATGGAGACGCATTAACACAAAGTGGCTTTGTGAAACTTACTGCCACATACTTCGGGGGAAATTTCTGAAAATCAAGGATATGAACACCGGCTGCTACTGCTGCCTGCATTAAAATTTAAATATGCCACCTAGAGTGTAAGATGACTATCAATTCTAGGATTATTGAGAAAGGGCTACTCTTTATATAAAGAGTGTGGCCACCAGCACAAGGTATATCACTCTACAGATCTCAACACTTCAGGGGTGGCAGCCTGGAGGAAGAGTTCAGAAAGAGCTCCTGATGATTGCAGTCAAGCAAGGTAGAACACAGAGCTTCCTTCTTAATTGCACTTGTTCTTGAGTAGAAATCAGAGAATGTGCCACATTAGGAATGAAAGAAGCCTCTATTAGGCAGGATAATCCTTCACTTTATCAGCAAGCCCTCTACAGGAGCCATACTCATGAGCCACATGTTCTTCAAGATTGATCGACTGATACCTAACATGCTAAATTTGCCAGTGTGAGAATAAAGGTAGTCAGGTCAAAGCAATTCCAATTGCCTCACCCTTCAGCAAAACAGAAAAATTACATTTCACAAATGGACAACTTTGTACATGTATGCTCTTGCCCAGGAAATGCATATGCTCACCCCCATTACATTTATAGTTTATTTGACAATAGTAAAACTGGCTAAGACTCTGAACTGAACACAAAACAATTAAAAATTTTTTTTCAACTATGTGTTTGGAGCCATTTTCCTTCTCTTTAGTCTTGCTCTCCAATCCTCAGGAAGGGCTTCAAAATTAGCATTTCTCTCTGCCATGCCACTGTGAAAACAACACACATATTACTTCACTGGAAAGAAAAAGAACAAAACTGTTCAAACAAAACAAAAACATCTAATTTAAACTAAAAACCTGAACATCAGGAAGTTTAGAGTTTCTCAGCCAGACAGTACATTCTCCTTTGAGGTCTATGATTTCAAGAATATGACCGTCCTAAGATAAGACCAACACCATTACTCCCACAACCCATGTGCCCAACTAAAAAATTTTTTTTGTTTGTTTTTACCTAACCAGCTGCTGCTGTTTCCACTCTTCAATTCGCTTCTGTGCAGTTGATTCCCGATCCTCTTCACTGGAACTTGAGTTCTCTTCTTCATCTAATTCACGCTGGATACTCTGCCACTTCTTTACTAAAGACGGCATTTTGGTTTTACTTTTCTTTGCCTGTAATAAATGTTAAAGATCAAAAGGAATATAATCCATAAAATAAGGAAATAGGACCTCTATAAGGAGATCAAGATCTTTCCCTGATTCTAATGAATAAGTGGACTTCATAGCATAGGTATGATATATTTTTTTGGTATTGGGGATTGAAGTCAGGGGCACTCAACCACTGAGCCACATCCCTTGCCCTTTTTATATTTTATTTAGAGACAAGGTCTCACTGTGTTGCTTAGGGCCTCACCATTGCCGAGCCTGGCTTTGAACCCACAATCCTCCTGTCTTAGCCATCCAAGTTGCTGGAATAACAGGCATGAACCATTGTGCCCAGCAGGGTATGATATTTTATTAAAGCACGGCAGAAATGTTTCCCTTACCATTCCTATTCTATATCCTGGCCCCCTCCAGAGGTGGGGAAAGAACCCAGGGCCCCATGCTAATAAGTGCTCTCTTGTGAGATGCTATGGGTGCATGCCTGCAATCCAGCAACTTGGAAAGCTGAGGCCTTAGGCAACTTTGCAAAAACTTGTCTCAAAAAATAAAAAGGGCTAGGAATGTAGCTGAGTGGTAATGCACTCATGGATTCAGTCCCCAGTATATATATATATATATATATATATATATATATGTGTGTGTGTGTGTGTGTGTGTGTGTATAAAGTGCTCTACCATTGAGCTACACCCCCAGTCTCTTTAATAGGTATCAACTGGTTTTGTTGTTCTTTTCAGAAAAGCTGGATCTTTATTTTTCAGCTCTATTGTTTATCACTTAAAATGAACACTGAGGAAACAAGAACAACAATTTTGAATTTTACAGAATTGGAAGGTTAAAGTCAGGGAAACACAGCTCAATGAGTACTTGCCTCTTGCCTAGTATATTCAAGGCGCTGGGTGGGACCCCCAGCTTGGTGGTTGGGGGAAGCTATGACATAAAAGTATTAATGATAAATTACTTCCGAAATATGGTATTATATTTTTTTCTTTTGGCTTACCTTCATTTACTAAAAATTTTCATAATAAAACACGTACTTGGCAAAGTAGAAATAAATATTCAAAATGGCCCGTTCTTTCATTATTATTTTGTGGTATTGGGAATTGATGCACAAGGACCTGGGTTCAATCCCCAGCACCACCAAAAAAAAAAAAAAAAAAAAAAAGGAGAGAGAGAGAATTAAACCCAAGGTCTCACACATGCTAGGCAAGTGCTCCATCACTGAGTCATATTCTCAAGCCGCTGGCTTGCTCTTTTATTACATTCAGGCTTATGATCATTGTCACACCAGCACAGAAGCCACTGCCTTCTGAGAGCAGCACCTTCCAAAGATCACATCTTACACTGCTTATTTTTCTTGATGGTTTAATTTAAAATATCTACTAGGTTTTATTTATTTATTTATAAATCGATTACATGAATAAAGTCTCCACAAATGTGAAAGAATAAGCTTAATATTTTCAGTCTTTTTATATTTATGTGGTTTTCTGCTCCATACCCTACTTTTTTCGGGGGGCCTGAAACGGGGGAACCAAGGATTGAACTTAGGGGTACTTGGTCACTGAGCCACATCCCTGGCCCTATTTTGTATTTTATTTAGAAACAGGGTCTCACTGAGTTGCTTATGCCTCAATTTTGCTGAGGCTGGCTTTGAACTCGTGACCCTTCTGTCTCAGCCTCCTGAGCCACTGGGATTACAGGCGTGAGCCACCACGCCTGGCCTTCACATCCTGCTTTGACTGTCATTGATAGTTCCTATTTTCTGGGAAAAGGAGTGCACATCTATTGTGCTCAGCCTTAAGCTCCCTCTATATACATTCTCACATTCCATTCTGTCACTTCATCTGTGGCACAAACCATCCTACTACAAACATCCTTCCAACAAGCTCAAACACGGTTCATTCTGGGAAAGCATGAAGCTAACCAAATAAAAAGTAAGATGGATTAATAATGATCCCAAGAAGCTCATGGGATTAAAATCTCTCAACCTCTGCAAACTAATTTAAAAACCACAGACCTAAGTATAATCCTGGTGTTTCACTTTGAATTCTATAGAATTCAACAAATTTCTAGTATATCTGATTTCATCTGTCATGGGAAAATAAATTTTAGAAGTCATGTATGCCCTATTAAACTTGAAACTTTGGGTCCAAAGAGTTGCAGTGGCTATTTGAGTACACTTTAAATAGGAGAACATGGCAGTCAGAAAAACAAAGAGTAAATGGTCAGAACTCCTTTGTTCTACTTTATTTTTTCTTTTGTGGTACTAGAGACTGAAGTAGGGCCTCACACATGGTAGGCAAGTGCTCTACAACTAAGCTACATTGCTGGCCCTTTTTGAGAAAGGGTCTAAGTTGCCCAGACTGGCCTCAAACTTGCAATCCCCCTCCTGCCTCAGACTCCCAAGTAGCTGGGATTACTGGCACATGCGACCATATCTGGCCTTTAAACTAATTTCCTATTAAGCTGCCCATAAAACTCTTCAGGAAAGACTGAGATGTTAATAATATAGAAAAACTGCCTGTCAACAAGGAGATAGGTCATTATTTATTTTTAGATATCAGGTATATAAAAATGAAGTACTTTCTTAACATTCTAGAATTTTACAGAATTATAAGACAGTGAAAACAAGACTGGCTAAAAATATTACTTGTTGAATAAACGGAGGAAAAGTAAGTTATCTTTATTGGAGGATTGGGAGAATCCTCAGAAGACTTCATAAAGGAAGTAATTCCAAACATTTGATTGTGTAAAAAATGAACTGTAGTGGAACTGGTGGACAAAGGCATGGAAAGTGGTAAATGATATGGTGGCTCAGGAGAATACGTTATAGATTAGCATAGCAGATGAGATAGCAATTTGTTTACAACACTGTTTAAATTGTCATTCTTGATTTTTTAAAAATATTTTTTTTAGTTGTCAATGGACCTTTATTTATTGACATTCGGTACTGAGAATCAAACCCAGTGCCTCACACATGTGAGGCAAGCGCTCTGCCACTGAGCTATAACCCTAGCCCTCATTCTTGAGTTTTATAACATTTACTTTACTTCCAGATAATTTCTGGAGCCATGTCAACACCATGTCAACAAATACAGAATGACTAGAATAGCATTGTGGGAACTCTGGAAACCAGTCAAAGATCTGCAACAGCCACTGAAAACTGAATTTAAAAAATGCCACACTCAAAATGATAAGGAGACTTTGAGACACTTTTCTTGCCTCAGTTGCATTCCCTCCCCAGTGTGGCTGGAAGGAAGTGGAAATCTCCCAGTTCCCTCCCTTATGAATAAAGGAAAAGAATGATGTGCTTGCAATCTTCTAGCCTGTCTGTGGCTGCCTGAGGGACTGATCTTTGTACTGCCTGCATTGGACTTCAGATGGAGGCCAAGACAGGTAGTGATGGACACTGTGAAAACTGGAGAGGGGCTAATAAACTGGCAAATGCCCAAGTTTAAAATGGTCTCTAGGTGACATTATTCAATAGTAGAAAATCCTAAAGAATTCACACACACACAAATACACAAATACTACTAGAACTAACAAATTTGGCAAAGTCACAGTGTATAAAATCAATACACAAAAATCACTTCTGTGTCTACATACTAGCAAAAAGGAATCTGAAATCCTGGTGATACTGCCCAAAAGAATGAAATAACTAGGATAAATGAAACCAAGAAAGCAAAAAACTTGTATTCTGAAAACTACAAAACACTGCTGAAAAAAATGAGAAGGCCTAAATACATGGAAAGGAATCCTATGTTCACATGTCAGGAAGTTGACGAACAATATACCAATTATGTGTGCAATCCCTACCAAAATTCCAATGGCCTTAAAAATTGTAATGGCTTTTTTAAGGCTTTATTAAATTTCTTTTTTAAGTTGTAGGTGGACACAATATACTTTTATTTAGTTAATTAATTAATTTATTTTTATGTGGTGCTGAAGATTGAACCCAGTGTCTCACATGTTGTCAGGCAAGCACTCTACCACTTAGCTACGTCCCTGGACTGTCTTATGGCTTTTTTAATGCAGCAATGAAAAAAGTGATTCTCTGTATGGAATTGTAAGGTGTCCCAAATAGCTAATATTGACTCATACTTTCCAATACAAAGCTATAAGCTATACTAATCAATATGGTCAGCTGATTTCCAGCAATAGTGCCAAAAATATTCAATGGAGGTAGGAATAGTCTGACAACTGGTGCTAGACAACTGATTATACACATGCAAAATGAAGCCGGAATTTTACTTTGTATCTTAATAAAAAACAAAGTTGGGTGTGGTGGCTTGGGAGGCTGAGATAGGAGAATCCCTAGTTCAAAGCCAGCCTCAGCAATGGGGAGGCACTAAGCAACTCCATGAGACCCTGTCTCTTAAATAAAATACAAAAAATAAGGCTGAGGATGTGGTTCAGTGGTCAAGTGTCCTTGAGTTCAATCCACAGTATACATATATATATATATATTAAAAAAAAAACAAAAAAAAAAAACCAAAAAAACCCCACCACCACCAACAAAAAAACCAGAAACCCCCCAAATCTATGGTCAATTATAAATTCTAAAACCATAACTCTTTTAACTTTTTAAAATTTTCTTTTGAGACAGGGTCTTCCTACTAAATTACCCAGGCTAGCCCTGAACTTGTAGTCATCCTGCTTCAGCTTCCCAAATACTTGGGGTTATAGACAAACACCAATGTACCTGGTTATAGAACACTTAAAACAGGAAAAAATCTTCATGACCTTATATTTAGCAATGGATTCTAGACATGACAACAAAGACATAATTCAGGCTGGGTACAGTGGCACATGCCTGTAATCCCAGTGGTTCGGGAGGCTGAGATAGGAGGACCACGAGTTCAAAGTCAGCCTCAGCAATGGCAAGGCGCTTAGCAACTCAGTGAGATCCTGGCTCTAAATAAAATACAAAATAGGGCTAGGGGTGTGGCTCAGTGGCTAAGTGCCCTGGTTAAATTCAATCCCTGGTACAAAAAAGAAAAAGGAAAAAAAAAAAAAAGAAACTGAGAAAATGAACTCTATTTAAGAATTTGCTCTTCAGGGTTGGGGCTGTAGCTCAGTGGCACAGTGCTTGCATGATACATTGGGTTCAATCCTCAGCACCACATAAAAATAAACAAATAAAATAAAGGCATTCTGTCTACAGCTACAAAAAAAATAAGAAAAAAAAAATAATTTGCTCTTCAAAAGATATCATTAAGCCAGGTGTGGTGGCGCATACCTGTAATTAGCCACTTATGAGGCTGAGGCAGAAGGATCTTGAGTTCAAAGCCAGCCTCAGTAACTTATCAAGGCCCCAAGCCAGTTAGTGAGACTCTGGTCTCAAAATAAAAAATAAAAAAGGCTGGGGATATAGCACAGTGGTAGAGCACTCCTGTGTTCAGTCCCTAGAACCAAAAATGATAAAAGGACAAAGGTTCCAAAGAATCATTTCTTCAAAGAAAATAAACAAATGGTTAATAATAACCTAATCTGGGCACAGTGGTGCATGCCTGTAATCCCAATGGCTTGGGACACTGAGGCAGGAGGATTGAGTTCAAAGCCAACCTCCAAAACTTAGTGAGGTACTTAGCAACTCAGCAAGATCCTATCTCTAATAAAATATTAAAAAAGAGCTGGGGATGTGGCTCAATGGTTAAGCATCCCTGGGTTCAATCCTCATTACCAATAGTAATAATAATGACAACAACCTGAAAAAATATGCAACATCATTAGTCACTAGAGAAATGGAAATCAAACTATGATAAAATACCACTTCATATCTACTAGGATGGACATTATCACTCAAAAGATAGAAACAATCCAAATGTCCATTAAGTAATAAATGGGTAATTGTGGTATATATGCACAATGGAATTATTAATTTAGTCACAAGAAGGAATGAAGCACTGATACATGCTATGTACATGAACCTTGAAATCATGATGCTAAGCAAAGAAAGTCAGACACAAAAAGTCACAAACTGCATGGCTCTATTTACAAGAACTATTCAGAATGATAAATTCACTGACAGAAAGCAGATTGGTGGTTCCCATGGGAAGCAGAAGGGAATAAAGGGAAGAAATTGCCTAATGGGTAGAGATGAGGTAGTGTTTTGGGGAAATTAAAATATTTTGTAACTAAATAGAGATGGTGGTTTCAAAACATTGTGCATGTATTAAATGCTAAAGCACTGTTAATTTTATGTTATATTAATATCATCTTAATAAAAGTGTTTTGAAATAAAAAGAAATTTTTTGGTATTTACCTTTTCTTTCTTTCCTTTTTTTGTCTTTTCTGGTGGTGGCATTTTGGGAGCTGGTGGTGGTGGTGGTGTAGGTGGAGGAGGAGGAGGTGGAGGTGGTGGTGGTTCTATAATGGCAGTGGCTGGCACAGCACCTCGGGCTTGAACTGGCTGTAGAGAGGCAGAAGTCACTCCAATAGGGACAGAACATTCAGCATAACTCATAATTGTGGATGCTGCTGCAAGTCCAAGGTAATTTGACTGGAGGCTCATTCCTCTGGCCTGATGACCCATTCCTGCTGCTGGATGGCTAACTGATATTGCCTGGTGTCCAATCCCAGTAGCCTGGTGTCCAATCCCTGTTGTCTGGTGACCTAACACAGAAAACAAAATACTATTTGATAAATCTTTTCCTTAAAAAACAGCCATATTTGCTGGTAGCAAAATAGTAATTTCTAAATATCTTAAAGTACTTAAACACATAAATCACTGATGTATGCAAATGCACACACACAAAAAAAACAATCTGGAAGGCTACACCAAACCATTTCAATGGTGGCTTTTAGGAACTAGAAGAAATACATATAAGCAGTCTTTGCAATCCAAAAAGTCTTTACAGTTTCTTCAAGTTATGGTATCTAATACTGGAAACAAAGAAACACTACACTGAGAAAAATGCACTTTAATCATGATGCTTACCTGCAGCTATAGCTGCCTGGCTGTAGAGAACAGGAGAACTACCAATAGTAGCAGATCTCTGAACTACTGCAGTACTAATTTCTGTAGCTTTTCTCTTTATTGCTTTAGTGGAAGGAGAACTAGAGATCGTAGCATCAACTGAACTCTGAAACACAAATATTCTGGTTAGTGACAGGTGGCCATGGTTAAACATAGTCTTCTAAAATAATATGGTTCCAATCATGCTGTAGTCCCCACAACCAGCCAGAATGCTAAGGACATTACTTACCTGGTTAGTTACAACAGTGGGTTGGGCTGCTGAAGGCTTCAAAGGAGTGTCCTCCTCTGTTCCTGGGGCAGGAGGCTCCTCACTTCCCTCATCTTCCATCTCTACCTCCTGGATCTCACCATCTTCTACAGGAGGAGGTGGTGGCGGAGGGGGAGGAGGGGACTCGGGGGGTGGGGGAGGAGGTGGTGGCATTTCCAAGGGTAATGGAGGTTGAAGCACAGGCACATTTGACTGAAGGAGAGTCCAGAATGGAGTAAGTGGCATCAGTGAAGAGGAAGAAACTTGGCCAGAAAAGGATTCTTTACAAAGAGAACCTATGAAAACAGATAGGAGTCAGGGGAAAAAAGCAAGACAAATTTTCCATTGGTAATATTCAGAGTAATATCCAGCTGATTGGTGAGACAAATATCAATATCAACCTAGGATAGTATGGTCAGTAGTTTCAAGGACTGGCTTCCCGTTTCCTAACAGAATCTGATCCCTCTACACACCTATTGTACTTTGGTTTCACTGAAATAGTAAAACAACTTAGTCCAGAAATAACTTTCACAGGAAAGTTAAATGGACGGATATCATAGCACTTTCCCCAGCTGTTATATTCTTCTCTGGGTCCATATTTATGAGTAAGTAAATGAAAAGCATCAATAACTCAATGAGAAATTTGGTGATCTAATCAGCAGGTTTTTTTTGTGTGTGTGTGTGCGCGTCAGGGATTGAATCCAGGGGTGTTATCACTAAGCCATATCCCCAACCATTTTTTAAAAAGTACTTTTTATTTTGAGATAAGGTCTTGCCAAGTTCCTTAGGGCCTTGCTAAATTGCTGAGGCTGGTCTCAAACTTGTGATCCTCCTGCCTTAGCTTCCCAAGTCACTGGGATTACAACAATGTGCCACTTGCCTGGCTGGAATTTTGTATTTCAAACACTATTTCAACATACATAAGAAGACAATCCTGGAGTCTATTTTTGGTACTGGGGATTGAACCCAGGGGCACTTTACCACTGAGCTACATCTCCAGCCCTTTTTTTATTTTTAATTTTGAGAGAGGGTCTTACCAAGTTGCTCAGGGACTTGCTAAATTGCTGAGGCTGGCCTTGAACTTGTGATACTCCTGCTTCAGCTTTCTGAGTTGCTGGGATTATAGGCATATATCATGGCACCAGGCTTGATTTAGTAGGTTTAAAAATTCTTTTTAAGGTGTTACTGTTGACTCCTATTCTTTCATATCTCTGTGTAAATCATTTTCATTTGCTAAATCACAGCAACATAAGTGAGGTAATTTTTAGTTCTGTGACAATAAGGGGAAATTCAGGAGGATATGTCTTCAAAGTAAATGGTAACTCAGATTTCTGAAGAAAGTATCTGAAGATGCAGAGGATTTGAAATTGCTATAGCTGAAGTTTGAGTTAAACTGTTCCAGAGGTGAACATGGTGGCACACAACTGTAATCCTAGCTACTCAGAAGGCTGAGGCAGAAGGATCACAAGTTCCAAGGCAGCATGGGCAACTTAGTGGCAAAAGCACCCCTGGGTTCAACCCTTTGTACCCAAACCAAACCAAATCAAAAAAAACAAAAACAAAAACCACCCACAAACAACTACTACTACTGAAAAGCTGCAGGATCAGCTTTTTCTCAAATTTTGCAAAGCCACCACTGAATGCTGTGGTTTTCTCTGTTGGGAAACACTTTTAGAGATTAGAGAAAATAGTAGGATATACTTACTTGTAGCCTTCCCCATCCCTCTTTATCGTCAATAGGAAAGTTTCACAATATATGGGACTATTAGATATATATCCCAGGAATGTTGAGGGGATTTTCTCCCTAAAAACCATAGAATTTAGGAGTAGAAGAAACATGAAAAATCATCTAGTTCAACTTCCTCATTTTTAAAAGGTAATGAAACCCAGGCAGGAACTGACTTGCCCAAGATCACATGGCCATTAGCAGCCAGACCAGAGACAGAACTGACTTCTAGCCTAGTGTTTTCTGTTTTATCAAGATCCCTGATGAAATATCAAGAGTTCAAGAACCTTAGAAATCTCTGTCAAATACTCTCACTTCTCATAGATATTCAGATGTAGTCTCTTGTCAAATTTCATGGTCAAAAGTAGATTAACTAAGGGCTCTATTGAAAAGAAGGTCATTTAAAATATACTGCTTTCGTACTTGACAAGGTAAATCCAGGTGACCAAATTTACTTTTTAAAGATACAGCACATGGTACAGTGTATAAATACTTTAACAGTTTTCCAGCTAAAGGAATTCAAATGATTCATTAAATTTTTGTACTTGGAATTAGGTAATACTAATTTATACACTAACTTTCAGACAAATGAAGTCTGGGTAAGATCAGGAAGCCTACATTATAAAACAGGACATCAAGATTACATCAGAACTAAGGCAATAAACATGGAAGATTAATGACTTAATTAGTATTAAAATTAAACATCCCTGCACTAAACACGACAAATGGTGGACAAATAAATATGTCAGATTTGATGATATTGTATGTTTATGATGGTGACATGCTGCAATGCAGAGGAACTCAAGGAAACAAAGTGGGTTCAGGGTTAATAATGTGGTTTATTTTGGTTTATTTTATCACCTCCAGCAAAGCTAGGGAGAATTAATTAAACCTTGTGTAAATACAAGATTAAACCACATTTGATAAATTCAGCCATAAACAAGGAGCATTTTTAGAATATGTAAATCCCAAAGTAAGTTTACTCAAATCATACAAGCTGTATCTAATACACTGATAATTACCTCTTCTAGTTTAAGTACAAAGAACTTCAAGAAATCCCAGGTGGGAGTACTGCAAATGTCTATTAAAATGATGCTTATATTTGTTTCTAAATTTATTCTAGTTGGTGTTTTTCCTATTTTGAGAGGAATGGTGGCATAGGCCCATAATCCCAGCAATTTAGGAAGCTGAGACTGCAGGATCACAAGTTCAAGATGAACTTCAGTAACTTAGTGAGAACCTGTCTAAATAAATAAATATGGCTGACAATGTGGCTCAGTGGTAGGGCAGCCCTGGGTACAATCTCCAGTATCACTAAGAAAAACAAGAGAAACAAGAAAGCATTTAATTCTGATGTTCAAGGAGAGATTAAAATGGCACAAAGCATTTACCATGTGCTAAAACTTTTAAATAACTAATGCTTAGTGTTTTGAATTAAGAAGAGGTTAGCAATATAAAGCAAGAAATTATACAAAAATAGTTTCACAGATTAAAAAGACAGCTAAATTTAACTAAGTGAAATAAATTTATTAAGGTTAAGGATAGAATAGTGTGAGGATACAAATTTTTAATTCTAGCCTTTTTTTTTTTGGGTGGTGGTGGTGGTGGTACTGAGGATTGAACCTAGTGGTGCTTCAGTACTAAGTCACATCCCCAGCCCCCCTTTTTGGGGCATTTTTAATTTAGAGACAGATTCTTGCTGAGTTGCTTAGGGCCTACTAATTAAGTTGCTGAGACTGGCTTTGAACTTGAGATCCTCCTGCCTCAGCCTCCTGAGCCACTGGGATTACAGGTGTGTGTCACTGCACCCAGGCTAGGTATTTTAATTTCTATTTATAGGCAGTCTTCTTTTATTTACCCCCAAAGAATAACTAATGCTTAGTGTTTTGAATCAAGAAGACAGTTTAGCAATATAAGTCAAGACACTATAGTTTCACAGATTAAAAAGACAGCTAAATTTAATCTAAGTGAAATAAGCCCAGCAAGAAAGACATGTCAGATACCTTGAAATATCATCCAATCTTTAGAAACATGATATTAAATTCAAATAGTGAAATGATGAGCAAGGATTAAAAATGAAATAAAACTTAAAATATCCTTGGCTCCTTAGAATGCAGTAATTTCTCTTTTTATTTTGTGATGCAGAAGATTGAACTCTGGGCTTCAAACATAATTACTAATTATTCTACCACTGAGCTACACCTATAGGCCCCAATTTTTCTTTTTTAAAAGCAGTACTGCTGTAGTATCCAGCAGAACCTCACACATGCTGGGTAAGCACTCTACCACTAAGCTACCACCCAGCCACCAATTTTTTCTTTTAAATTTTTTGAGACAGAACCTGTAAGCACCTGTTTATGCTGAGGTGCACATGAGTGGAAGAGGACCCAGTGTAGAAAATAATATGTTAACACATCACAGATTTGCGTGCCATCCTTGTACACAGTGATCTCTCTATTGTTCCGTTGTTCTAATGTTCTAGTTTATGTGCTAGTTTGTTCTACTGTTCTAGTTTATGTGCTACTGAAGCAAGTACCCAATTTTGCTTTTATAAAGGGTGGTATTATTCACTGCTAAGCCAACAAAGAGCAAATGTATATTAAATACTCTTTAGAGACTTACAGCAATAGTAATCAGTATTGCTTTAAAATTCTATAGACCTTGTATAAGATTTGATTTTTTTTAAGATAAAGTTTATCATACTAGATCTACCTTTTACCAGATAATACCAACAGATGTATTATACATGAACAAGGAAGAAAACCAGCTTAGAACCCAACTTTAATGTGTACACATTTCAAGAGTTGGTAATTGTGAAGTATTTAACTTTGGAACATATAAAAAAAGGACATTAGACCATGATCAGGAATGGAACCACCAGTAGAACTATCAACTCTCTTCAGTCCATTAATTACTAAAAAGCAAAGGAAAAAAACAAACACTACACCAAGCATGTCTATCACTGTTATCAAAAGAGGGGCAAAGTATGCATAAGAAAATCTCATCATGAAAAAAGGGAAGTGAAATATTCTGTAACATGAGAAACCACACTTTGAAATGTGAAGTAGAATAAAACCATTTTAAAATGACCACTGAAGTCTTATGTGGCTTCGATATGTTATTTAAGAAGTTAATAAAATCAACCTGGGATTGTAGCTCAGTGGTAGAGCACTTGCCTAACATGTGTGAGGTACTGGGTTTGATCCTCAGCACCACATAAAAATAAGTAAGTAAAAATATAGGTAGCGTGACCATCTACAACTTAAAAAAAAAAAAAAAAAAAAAAAAAATCAGCTCTTCACTTCCTAAGTCACCAACAAATTCCATCTCTTTTTATTTTCAAAGGACTATTACTTTAGAAACCATTCCATAGCCTCTTGCATTCATATGACACTTTAACACACAAACACTAGTTGCTTACGATCAAAAGGTTATTATCATCGTTTTGTCTCTATTTCACTATTCATTTTTGTCATTCAAGAAAAATTCACTTGAGGGAAAAACAAATCTTCTTTTGTAAAGCACCAATCAAATTTATAGCTCTTGAGCTGGGCACGGTGGTATGCACCTGTAATTCTAGTGGCTCAGGAAGCTGAGGCAGGAGATCAGGAGTTCAAAGCCAGCCTGAGCAAAAGCAAGGCACTAAGCAACCCAGTGAAGACCTTATCTCTAAATAAAATAGAAAAAAAGGCTGCGAATGTGGCTCAGTGGTTAAATGTCCCTGGGGTTCAATCCCTGGTACGAAAAAACAAAAATTATAGCTCTTCTTAAGA
Source organism: Marmota flaviventris (assembly GCF_047511675.1). Taxonomy (NCBI): domain Eukaryota; kingdom Metazoa; phylum Chordata; class Mammalia; order Rodentia; family Sciuridae; genus Marmota; species Marmota flaviventris. The sequence goes on along the minus strand of NC_092506.1, from coordinate 19,455,856 downwards.
GCTAATTAAAGGGGCTGGGGGTCATTGCTTAGTGGTAGATCTACGTGTAAGGCACTGGGTTTGATCCTCAGCACCATATAAAAAAATAAATAATTAAAAAAATGGTATTGTGTCCATCTATAATAAAAATACTTTTTTTTAAAAAACAGCAAATTAGGGGGCTGGGGATGTAGCTCAAGCGGTAGCGCGCTTGCCTGGCATGCGTGCGGCCCGGGTTCGATCCTCAGCACCACATAAAAACAAAGATGTTGTGTCCGCCAAAAACTAAAAAAATAAATATTAAAAAATTCTCTCTCTCTCTCACACTCTTTCTTTAAAAAAACAAAACAGCAAATTAGAGCTGCAGACTAATTGAGGAACTATGAAAATCTACTTATTAAGAAGAAAAGAAGTACAAGGGCTGGGGTTACAGCTCAGTATTAGAGCGCTTACCTAGCTGTGCAGAGAGCCCTGGGTGCAATCCCCAGCAATGGGGGGGGGGAAGTATATATATATAACTAACCAAACTTCTTGGAAGGTACCTTTACTGGGAAGAGTCATCCTATTTGATTGTTTAGAATATGGTTTGCACTTTTTCATTATCAAAAATTTTGCTTTTCTGATTCTAATACAGTACTAGTTTCATAGCATTTCTTCCTACCATTTTGATTTGTACCAATGATACCTAATAAGACTACTGGAGTTGAGAAATGAGTTGCAAAATCAATAGACTAGGTGATCTGCTGGAATGTAGAACAAATCTCATATCACCATACTACACAGACATTGACAGTTTAATTATCTAGTTCCTTGTCATTACCATTCCTGTTTTTGGAGAAGCACAGCTTTCTCTGGGGTATGACAGAATGATTATAGGAAAATTTTTAATGTGTATTTTAAAAATATTGTTATTTAACAGGTAAATGAAATTGTACTTAATTAATTGAAGGGATAACATGTCATGTTTGATATGTGGGTTCTTTTAAAATTCAATTATAATAGTTCATTTTTTCATTTGGGGGCATCTAATATATAGTATTCTCATCTGCAACTAGTCACTGCCTTAATTTCTTTTCTTGGTACAAGGGATTGAACCTAGGAGTGATTGAACCTAGGAGTGCTTAACCATGGAAGCACATCCCAGCCCTCTTTTATATTTTTATTTTGAGACAGGGTATCAATGAGTTGCTTAGGGCCTTGCTAAATTGCTGAGGTTAACTTTGAACTTATAATCCTTTCCCAGCCTTCCCAACCACTAGGATTAAAAGCATGCACCACCACACCTGGCTCAGACCTTTTTGTATTTTATTTAGAGACACGGTCTTGCTGAGATGCTTTAGGACCTCACTAAGTTGCTGAAGCTGGCTCTGAACTTGAGATCCTCTTGCCTCAACCTCCTGAGCCGCTGGGATTTCAGGTGTGTGCCACCGCACCTGGCTGCTGTAATTTCTTTCAGTATAATACATGCATTATTTAAATATAATTTTCACTTTTTTTTTTCAATTTGCGATATTATGGTACAAATTAATTTCCTTTATAATATTTGTCTTTTTGTCTAAAATCATTGTGTCCAAGTAGTATAGAGTAAATCAGCCCACCTGCTGAATTCTCAGAGGATTCTGTAGAATTTGAATCAGTGCCAGTTTTGTCTTTCAAGGCTGGTTTAGGAAGAGTCTCGTCTCTATTTTCTTGTGCTTGGCTTTCTTCCTCCTCCTCCTCACCATCTGGGAACTCCCACTGAGACTCGCCCGACTGTTCGTTTACATAGAAATATCGTCTATGATCCCTAAATCACAAGAAAGAAAACACATGTTTTAAAATCCATTCTCCTACAAAGACACATTCATTTGGTCCTGTCCCAGGACAGCAGTCTGCTCTCACCGGGACGAACCTCTTCTTATGGACTGCTATTCACAAAGGCAACAAAGAGCTTTGACAACTGAGGATGGAGAACCAAGGATAATTCAAAGCTTTTTGCACTGCCAGCAGCTCTGTGAATACAGCCCTGAGCCCTCTCACTCCAACAGATGACTTAGAAAACATCTTTTTTTGTTTTTTTTGCCAATACATAACAGGGTTCCAAGTTTCATTAATGAAGGGACTCAATCGCCTAGAACACTAATTTCCCTTCCAAAGAAGAGAACAACGAAGTTTGTGAAAGGTGACTCTTCCCCTCTTGGACCGTGGAATTCACATTTCATATTCTTGATATCAAACACAGTGAAAGCTAAAGAGAGGGAGAGGATCTGGGAGCTGAAAAATAAAAGAGCAAAGATTTCAAATAATGAAAAAAAAAAATCAAGAAAAGCCAAATATAAAAAGAAATGTTTTCATCTGACCTGCTGGCAGAGGATAGTAATCTTGTTCTTCATTCACATCTTCAGCCACGAAGTTTTCCTTAACTTCACCGAGGTTAATCAGGAGTAGTTGCTTCCAGAGGTCCTGTAAAGCGCACAGAGCTCTCGCATGCGCTTAACCCCCAAGCCCGCCCTACTCCGTGCAACACTCTGGAGTAAAAACCGGCTTTGTCCAATCTTGGGAAAAAATCCGTTACATGGAACACTTTAAACATTGCTTTTTGTTTCTCCAATGTGTGGCTGGCCCAGACTCTGCTTGCGATGCTTTGCCTGCCCAGCATCGCTAACTGCAGCTGCTTTCAGTCTCCAGACAGGCTGTCATGTCGTCAGGTGGTGGTGATCACAAATCATGTCTGAGATGTCAAAGGTGAAAGGTGAAAAGGGGAGAAGAGTGCGTACCTGTCCCAGTGGCAGGACCAGCCTTTAGGAGTGGCGTTTATTTCATACTGTTTTAGTTGTTCTGCTGCATCCTGAAGTTTTCGTTTAAGGTAGTTTCCATTAAGAGCCCCTTCCCGCCAGTCTGCAATTCGAGTCTAGAATCAATGGAGGAAAAAAAAAACATTATGTCAGGAGACAGAGGTAAAAGGAACATAAATATTCTACTCTGAGACAGTATTGCTACACTCCAGACCAAAGAAAATAAGAAATCCCATCTTTTGTTGTTGTTGTCATACTAGGGATCAAACATAGGGGAACTTTATCACTGAGCTACATCCTTAAGACACCCCCTACCCCCCTTTTGAGAAAAGGTCTAAGTTGTCCGATTTGGTATCAAACTCTTATTTGCACTGTAGTGTTCTGGAAAAAAAAAAAAGGGACCTGATTCTATTTTTTAAAAATATTTTTTAGTTGTAGTTGAGAACAATACATTTTATTCATTTATTTATTCACTCATTTATTCATTCATTTATTTTTATGTGGTGCAGAGGATCGAACCCAGGGCCTCACAAGTTCTAGGTGAGCACTCTACTGCTGCGTCACAACCCCAGCCCTTCTAATTTTATTTTTAAATTCATTTTTTTCCCTTTTCTATTTTTGTGGTGCTGGGAATTGAACCCAGGGCCTTGTGCATGTGAAGCAAGCACTCTACCAACTGAACTATATCCCCAGCCCCATTTGTTTTTTAAAACCTTAATTTTATTTGCTTACTTTTATGTGGTGCCGGGGATCGAACCCAGTGCCTCATGCATGCCAGGCACTCTACCACTGAGTCACAACCCCGGCCCCTCTAGTTTATTTTTTGTTTATTTATTTATTTATTAAGCATTTTTTTAAATTGATTTTTTAGATGTAGATGGACACAACACAATGCCTTTATTTTTATGTGGTGCTGAGGATCGAACCTGGGTCCTGCCTGTGCTAGGCGAGCGCTCTACCGCTGAGCCACAATCCCAGCCCCCTCTAGTTTATTTTTATACTGCTAACTTTTTATTATCTTTAAAAATGAGTAGTTCTGTCTTCCTCTCTGGATTTTATTAAGACTGATTACCCCAATGATTTGAATTTTTATTTTATTTTTGTGATTTGGGGATGAACCCAGGGATGCTGTACATCTCAGCTAAATCCCCATCCCATTTTATTTTGAGACAGGAACTCACTAAATTGCCCAGGCCATTCTGGAACTTACAATCCTCCTGCCTCATCTGCCCAAGCACCACCATGCCCAGCACATTAACTTTTCTTTTTAAAAATTGTTTTAACTTTATTTTATGTGTTTTATTGGTTTTTTTCTTTATATGATGCTAAGAATCAAACCCAGTGCCTCACATGTGCTAGGCAAGTGCTCTACTGAGCCACAACCCCAGCCCCAGCACGTTAACTCCCACCCACCTTAATAGATGATTCTTTCAATTTAATGTAACTTAGTAATCAAAATTAAAGGTTCAGTTATTGGCTGGGGGAGACCAGAGGCAGAGAGAAGTCGGGGAAGGAAAGGGAAGAGAAGAAGAGAGAAGATATATGAGGAGAGGAGACAGGAAAGGATAAGAGCAGAGCAGAACAGATTCAGGCTTAAGAAAATCAGTCAGTTTCCTTAGGAATTCCTTCCCTAATTTTACCCTACCATCATGAAAAGTATGCAGGTAACAAATATGACTCAATTTTTATTTTGAAAGATTTATATGCTTTAATGATTATGAAGTACTTTCTTTTTTTCTGCAGTACTGGGAATCGATCCCAGGACCTCAACATGCCAGGCAAGCACTCTACTACTGAGTCACATTCCCAGTTTTTTAATAAAGTATTTTTAATATGGACTTAGAGCTGGGGCTATAGCTCAGTGGCAGAGTGCTTCCCTAGGACATGTGAGGCACTGGGTTGGATTCTTAGCATCACAAAAAAAATATTAACTACACACACACACACACACACACACAAAAAAAAAACTTTAAAAAAATTACAAGGCCCCATCTAACCATTATAAATATAATTTTTATTTGCTGGAAAAATCTTTTTAGTGAGATTTAGTGAGAGCTGGGGGGTCTGGGGCTGGAGCACAACCTTAGCGCACTTGCCTGGCATGTGTAAGGCACTGGGTTTGATTTTAAGTACCGCATATAAATAAAAAAAGGTCTATCAACAACTAAAAAAAAAATGTTTTAAAAATAGTGGGGAGCTGGGGATGTGGCTCAGTGGTGAAGATGCCCCTAGGTTCACACTCCTTAGTACCAACCAAAGGGCTGAGGATGTGGTTCATTGGTAAAGCATCCCTGGGTTCTATCCCTGGTACCAAACAAAAAGCATATGCCCACTGATGGTGCTCCAAGTATCATAATTATGAACAAACTCTTAGTATTCACATTCTAATTACATTTTTTTAAAAAAAGTTTGTTTTTTAGTTGTAGGTGGACACAATATTTATTTCATTTTTATATGGTGCTGAGGATCCAACCCAGTGCCTCATGTATGCTAGGTGAATGCTCTATCACTGAGCCACAACCCTAGACCCTCTAATTACATTTTTGCCTAGAAATAAACTATTTCTAGGGTTGATGAATACAAATCAAGGTTAAACTATAAATTTAAGGTTTGGGAAGTAGCTCAATGGTACAGCATGCACAGGCCCTGGGTTTACTCCCTCCCACCACAGGAAAAACAGCAATAACAACAACAACAACAAGACACTAAAATTTAGGAATTACACAGGATTACAGTGAATTCTTGGTTATCAAAAAACTCATGTAGCTTTGGGATTGTCAACTGGTTAATATTTATGATGTGTGGAAAAGCACAAAACACACTACAATCTCAAATCACACCAAATGGAATGCTGTATAAGCAGGATCTTATACTACATGATCAACTAAGCTACTTGTGACTGGATGACTTTGTTCTTTGCTTTTGGTTTTGTTTCCTATAGTGCACATATTAACTTTTAAAAAGCAGAAGCTGTTTTTTGTTTCTGTTGTTTTCTTTTTTCTTTGGTACTAAGGACTGAGGACAGAACTAAGGGGTACTCGACTAGTGAGCCATATCACCAGCCCTATTTTGTATTTTATTTAGAGATAGGGTCTCACTGAGTTGCTTAGTGCCTTGCGGTTGCTAAGGCTAGCTTTGACTTTGAATTCTCCTCTCTCAGCCTCCTAAGCCACATGTGCCACCATTCCTGGCCAGAAGCCATTAAAAAAAAAAAAAAAAAAAATCAACAAAATCCCTTTAGGGGCTGGGGAATGTGGCTCAAGTGGTAGAGCGCTCACCTGGCATGCGTGAGGCACTGGGTTCGATAATAAAATAAAGATATTGTGTCCACCTTCAACTAAAAAATAAATATTAAAAAAAAAGCCCTTTAGGATTTAAAAAAAAACTAGAGAGATTCCTAACACAGAATTATCATTCAAACACTGTTGAAACCAAAAACATTGAAATTACCTCAGTCTGTAAGAGCAGCACGTGAAAGTTGGAGATGGACTGTCTATTAATGCCTAGGAATTCAAATTTACTTGTCAGGGTATTTGCCAGTTCTCCAATTTGAAACTGCAATGCAGGAAGGAAAGGGGGGAAAAAAAGGAAAAAAAAATAGAATCAGCATTATTTCTTTTATCATGTGAAATCTTATTTCCTTACTTCTTAAAGAAATTCCGATAATTTGTACCACTAAGCTACATCCCTAATCTTTGAACAGCAGCTTCTAGTTGTACAGAAGATAAAATTCTAATTTATAGTAAAAAAAATCATATTAACAGTTATATTATAATGACAGGTCTATAGAAATCAAATACTAACCTACTCACACTTCATAATACATACTAATACAACAAGGAATTCAATAATTGAAAATAGATCCTAATCTTAATAACAGATGAAATCATAGAAAGAATTAGAATTGTGGTTATCAGAGGCTGAAGCAACAGGGAAATGGAGATATTGGTCAAAGAATATAAACTTTCAGGCATAAATCAGTTCTGGGAATCTAATAATACAGCATGGTGAGTACAGTTAATACTGTATTATTAGGCAGGTGCAGTGGTGCATAACCATAATCTCAGTGCCTCCTAAGGTAGGAGGATCACAAGTTTGAGGCCTAAGCAACTCAAAAGATAAAACAAAAAACAGAAACCTGTATTATTTAATTGAAATTTGTTGAGAGAATCTAAAATGTTCTTACCACTCAACCCTCAAAAATAAAGAAACCTCGGGACTGGGGTTGTGGCTTAGTGGTAGAGCACTTGCCCAGCATGTGTGAGGCACTGAGTTCAATCCTCAGCACCACATAAAAATAAATAAATAAAATAAAGGTATGTGTTCATCTACAACAACAAAATTGTTTTAAATAAAATAAAGAAAGAAACCTATGCTGGGGTTATGGTTCAGTGGTAGAGTCCTTGCCTAAGATGAGTGAGGCCCTGGGTTTGATCCTCAGCACCACTTTAAAAACTATTTAAATAAATGGTAAATTCTTTAAAAAAAATAAAAAGAGAAATCCGTGAGGTAATGGGTAGGTTACTTAGTTGCTTTGTGGTAATCATATCACACTGTATACATTTAACATAACATTGCACTATAATACCTATAAATATGTAACAGATGTAAATACATAATTTTTGTCATTTATATCGAGAAGTCTAAGAAAAAGATACTGAATGATATAATTCTATTATCCAAATTTTCATTTATTCATTACTAACTGCTTATACTAGCCACAGAATAAAACCTTAAATAGAGGCTGAGGCAGGAGGATTGCGAGTGCAAAGCTGGTCTCAGCAATGGCAAGACACTAAGCAACTCTGTGAGACACTGTCTCTAAATAAAATATTAAAAAATGGGGCTGCTGAGTGCCCGAGTTCAACCCCCAGTACTCCCCCAAAATTTATTAGTTGTTCATTCATTCATTCATTCATTTATTTATGTGTGGTGCTGAGAATTGAACCCATGGCCTCACACATGCTAGGCAAGTGATCTACCACTGAGCTGCAACCCTAACCTCTCAAATAAATTCTTAAACATCTTCTACATGGTTGAACACTAACTGGTGATTAAACTCTTTATAAAAAGACAAAAGAATACACTAAATGGTTTTTCCAACACACTACACTTAAAGCACCAATATAGTGGGCCCTCCATATCTATATTCAACCAATTATAGAATTAGAAGCAAATGTGCCTTTGTTTAAAAACAAGTCTTTCATGCATAGATTAAATTTGACATTTAGTGTTTTAAGAACTTCCAAAGAGGGACTGGGGTTGTGGCTCAGTGGTAAGGTGCTCGCCTAGCATGCATGAAGCACTGGGTTCGATCCTCAGCACCACATAAATATAAGAGATTGTTTCCACCCAAAGCTAAAAAAAAAAAAGAATTTCCAAAGACACATATATACATTTGTTTTTCAGTATTGGGAGTGAAACTCAGCACCTTCAACATGCTAGGCAAGCACTGTACCACTAACCTACATCCCTAATCCTGAGAACTACTGAGAACCGAGAAGCCAACACTGATAAGCTGCTACTTCCTTTTATAGAAGGATTAGCTACAAACTAATTAAGCGCTTTGAATTTTCAGATAAGTTCTCAGCACCACACCAATCCTGTAATTCCTTATAGCCTTATGACTTTTTAACCAAATAAAGTGAAAAATTTAGGTTTAGAGATAGTAAAGCTTTGTTACTTGATAATACAAAGTAGTTTAATCATTGACTTAAAAAAAATTTGTTAAATTACATTAAGAAATATACCTACTTTCAAATCTTGTTCTTCTTCTACTTTAGGTGCGGTTTGTACTTTTATTTTCTCTGAGGATTCTTCCATTTCTATCTCTTTGTCTGAATTTTCATCTATTTTTTCTGAATTTTCAGCACCAACTGCTAAAAAAGAAAATATGAAATTAAACCAAAAGAACCAACGCCAAAGAGCGCCATAACACATTTATTTCTCCCTGTAGCAGAAATAACTCAAAGAATTGATTTTCTGTTCTTTGCCCATTTTCCTTACTTGTTGAAATTCCAATAATTTGTCACTATCTTTATATAACCTACTGCCTTTATAAAGCCAAAACTTTATCTTTTCTTAAAAAGTGTCTATGAATAAAATATGTTCTACCACATTAGCCTATAGTTTCTTCTTTCCCTTTCTCCTTACCTATCTTTTCTAATATTTTCTTTCAGTACTCTATTGCTTACAAAAGATGAATAACAAACCTGGGATACATAAGAATTCTTTACCAACTTGGGTAGGGCAGGGAGAAGCTTTCAAAATTAAAGCAGAAAAAAAATTTTATGTTTATTTTTTAGTTTTCGGTGGATACAATATCTCTATTTTATATATTTATTTATTTTCAATATTTATTTTTCAGTTTTCGGTGGACACAACATCTTTGTTTGTATGTGGTGCTGAGGATCGAACCCGGGCCGCACGCATGCCAGGCGAGCGCGCCACTGCTTGAGCCACATCCCCAGCCCCCACAACATCTTTATTTTATTTTTATGTGGTGCTGAGAATTGAACCCAGTGCCTCACACATGCAAGGCAAGTGCTCTACCACTGACCCACAACCCCAGCCCCCTAAAGCAAATTAATTGTCAACCACTCATTTTCCTTCCTGAGCCACTTAAGACCTGTAGATAAATTAGTCAGGAGCAGGGGTGTCCACCTAGTCCCACAGCTACTTGGGAGGCTAAGGCAGGAAAATCACTTGAGTTTTGAGTTTCAGACAGTCTGGGCAATATAGTAAGATTGTGTCAATGTAAGAACAAACAAAAACAAAACACACTGAGAAGCAAACCAACTCCTACAGAAGACCTATTGGACCCACCTATTCTGGTTGGTGTTGCTGTCTGTTGATAGCAGAAAATCTTCAAAACAGAACAGATTTATCACCAACTTAAATGAAGTAGAAAATATGAATTCTCTTATCTTTGCTTTGTAACATCTGTACCCACAAATCTATATCCATACATATAATATTTTACTTTTTGGGTACTGGGGATTTAATTTAACCCAGGGGCAATTTACCACTGGGCTGTATCTCTAGCCCATTTTATTTTGAGATAAGATCTCAAAAATTGCTTAGGGCCTGGGCTGGGGATGTGGCTCAAGCGGTAGTGCGCTCGCCTGGCATGTGTGCGGCCCAGGTTCAATCCTCAGCACCACATACAAAGATGTTGTGTCCGCCGAAAACTAAAAAAAAATAAATATTAAAATTCTCTCTGCCCCCCCCCCTCAAATAAAAAAAAAAAAGAAGAAAGCTAGGCATAAAGCTACTCTAGGGACTGAGGGAGGAGAATCACCAGTTCAAGTGCAGCCCGGGCAACTTATGAGACCCTGTCTTAAAATGAAAATAAATGTACTACCAAAAAAGAAAACAGCTTTAAAACTTAATATTTGGCTCCTCTTGGGTATTTTTCTTTCTAACTAAGCTTTGTAATTTTTAAAAATATTTAACACAGGGAAGATCTGTGGATATATGTGTCTATAATCCCAGCAAATCCAAAGCCTGAGACAGGAAGATTGCAAATTCAAACCCAGCCTCAGCAACTTATGAAGATCTTGCTTCAAAACACAAAATTTCAAAAAAGGCTGGGAATGTAGCTCAGTTGTAAATCACTGCAGGGTTCAATCAAACTAAAACAAAGACAAATAACAAAAAAACTCATCATTTTGAATAGCTTTTAAGAGACTAAAACATGCCAGGTACAGTGGTGCACCACTATGCCCAGTTTCATTTTCAAATCAAAACAAAACCTTTCTACTAGTCCCACTTATTAACTTATAATACAATCACATTTTAGAAATCTTACATCTAGTGGCAGGTACAAGAATTGAACAATTCTAGGCACCACTATAAGACTGGAATGTTTCTGAGGGCAGTTAGGCAGGATCTATTGCATTAAAATGGACACATGCCTTGACCTAGCAATACACAACGTTATCTATGTTGTAGTGACACTAAAATATACTAGAATGCTTACTGTGAAAGCCCTTAGTAAATGTGTATAACACATACAATTTAAAGAACAAGGGGCTGGGGTTGTGGCTCAGCAGTAGAGTGCTCACGTAGCATAGGCGCTGGGTTCAATCCTCAGGACCACATAAAAAATAACAAGTAAAATAAAAGTATTGTGCCCAACTATAACTAAAAAATAAATAAACAAATAAAATAAATAAAGTGGGCAAGGCCAGGCATAAAGCCACTCAGGAGACTGAAGCAGGAGAATTGTACATTCAAGTACAGCCTGGGCAACTTATGAGACCCTATCTCAAAAATAAATGATTTTAGGGCTGGGGATATAGCTCAATTGGTAGAGTACTTGCTTTGCACGCACAAGGCCCTGGGTTCAATAACTACCACCACCACACACACAAAAAAAGGTTTTGCTGGGTGCGGTGGTACATGCCTGTAATCCCAGCAGCTGAGAAGGCGAAGATAGAAGGATTGCCAGTTCAAAGCCAGCCTCAGCAAGAGCGAGGCACTAAGCAACTCAGTGAGACCCTGTTTCTAAACAAAATACAAAATAGGACTGGGGATGTGGCTCAGTGGTCGAGTGCCCCTGAGTTCAATCTCTGCCATGCAATCAATCAATGACTTTGATCCCCAGTACTACCAAACAACACTCAAGTAACTACAACCCAGCTTAATAGAACACTGCTAGCACCGCTGAAGCTCCCTATGTCCATCACCTCCATGAGCAACATAACCTCTACCCTGATGGTATCAGTTGTTACCTTCTTTAATTTCATCATAAACAAATAATTAAGAAAAACATTTTTTTGCGTATTTTCTGACTTTATACACAAAATATCAACATTTGCATTATTCTGTGGTTTTTTTTGGTTCAAATTATTTTTAAGTTGAATCAGTGTTGCTAAAAAGAATGAACTGCATGGTTCATTTTTCATTGCTGTTTAGTATTCCACTCTAAAAATACAAAATTTCCCCTTCTACCTTTTTCTTGGGGGTACTGAGGATTGAACTCAGGGGCACTCAACCACTGAGCCACATCACCAGCCCTATTCTATATTTTATTTATTTAGAGACATGATCTCACTGAGTGGCTTAGCTCCTTGCTACTGCTAAGGCTAGCTTTGTACTTGATTCTCCTGCCTCAGCCCCCAGAGCCACATTATTACAGGCATGCACCATAACACCTGGCTCATAATTTTACCTTTGATGGTTATTTGAATAGCCTGTAGGGATTTTTGACAACACAAATATGCCATTATTCTTTAGCAGTGCTCGAGATCACACAAAGCTTTGAATCTGCTATGCACGGGCTCTGTCTAGGAGCTACAACCCTAGTCCTTTTTATTTTTGGGGGGTGCCAGGGATAACTCAGGGGCACTCAACCACTGAGCCACATCCCACAGCCCTATTTTGTATTTTATTTAGAGACAGGGTCTCAACCAGTGGCTTAGTGCCTCACTTTTGCTGAGGCTAGCTTTGAACTCACGATTCTCCTGCCACCACACCTGGCTTATTTTTTATTTTGAGACAGGGTCTTGCTAAGTTGCCCAGTTTGGCTAGAACTTTCAATCCTCCTACTTTAGTCCCACCTCCCTGTATCTGTTATCACAGGTATGCACCACCACATTTGGCCCAGAATTATTTTTTTAAGAAAAAAATACACGGGCTGGGGATGTGGCTCAAGCGGTAGCGCGCTCGCCTGGCATGCGTGCGGCCCGGGTTCGATCCTCAGCACCACATACAAACAAAGATGTTGTGTCCGCCGAAAACTAAAAAATAAATATTAATAATTCTCTCTCTCTCTTTAAAAAAAAAAAAAATTAAAGAAAAAAATATGGAGGCTGGGATTGTGGCTCAGTGGTATAGCACTGAGCTAAACCCAATGTGAGGCATTGGGTTTGACACTCAGCACCACATAAAAATAAATAAATAAAATAAAAGTGTTGTGTCCATCTACCCCCTGCCAAAAAAAGGTAAAACATCAACACAAATACAGATAAGGAAAATTTATGAACACAATTATAGCACTCGGTGGTTAAAAACAATGGTTTTTAAGACCTTAAGTGAAACAAGTATTGCCTAAAAATCTATATGACATAGTCCCATATATGGTGAAATGTACATATGCAAACATGAACATATTCATACATATACAACTATGAATGTGTATATAAAGGAAGAGGAAAAAGTCTAAAAAGAAATATATACATAAAATAAACTATCGCAGGATAGGGGATGAGAATAAAGGAAATTACTTTAGAAATTTACTTCATGTTCTTTTATACTGATGACTAGCAAAAAAAAAAGTCAAATAAGAATGTCCACATTTGTTATCACCGGCGATTAAACACTGAGCAATATCACCAGTTCTTTTATTTTTTAAGATAGGGTTTTGCTATGTTCCTTAGGGCCTAAGTTGCTAATGCTGGCCTTGAACTTGTGATCCTCTTGCCTCAGCCTCCCAAGCCACTGGGATTACAGGAGTGTGCCACTGTGTTGGGCATCAGTGTTTTTATTTTTTTTTAACCATGATCTATAATTGGTGTTCAGATCATACCACTAAATTGTACTGCAGAATTATGGGTCAAATGGACATTAAAACATTAACTTGTGCTAACTTCAGCTGCACATATACTAAAATTGGAACAATACAGAGAAGGTTAGCATGGCCCTTGTACAAGGATGACAAGCAAATTGGTAAAGAAAAGAAAAAAAATTAACTTTATTCAAAGCTATCAACATGGAAAAATGTAGTAGAACTTCTTCCACCCTACATGGAATAAAGATAACTTCCTAATGACAGGATCAAACTATCTACTTAACTGCACACAGGCTGGGCAAGAGGTAGTCCTATCTTCCTTGCTTATCAACTAGAAAGAGTAAGCAAAGGAGAACCTAGGGCCTCCAATTTTTATGACAACGAATAAAAAAAAAAAAAAAAAGGCGGGGGGGGGGGGGTCAGCCTTATTTTATGCTTTTGAGGGAGAAGTAACTCCCACTCAATGGATGACAGCCTCAGATTCTTAATGAGACATGGAAGGAGATTACTTCCCAGCACTTTCTTTTTTTTTTAAATATTTATTCTTTAGTTTTGGGCGGACACAACATCTTTGTTTGTATGTGGTGCTGAGGATCGAACCCAGGCCGCACGCATGCCAGGCGAGCGCACTACCGCTTGAGCCACATCCCCAGCCCAACAGCACTTTCACTAAAGCATAAAAAATGCTATTTCGCGGCCTGGGGATATAGCTCAGTTAGTAGAGTGCTTGCCTTGCATGCTTAAGGCCCTGGGTTCAATCCCTAGCACAACAACAACAACAAAATCTCCACTTTTTGGCTAAAGAGGAAGGGGGGGGAGATTAAAAAAGGGATTCCCCTCAAAGCTGTTAAATTGTGAAGTTTAATGTGGGCGGGGATATAGCTCAGTAATAGAGTGTATGTCTTATGTGCACATGCCCTGGGTTTGATTCCCAACACCACAAAAACAATTAAATAAATAAAGTTGAACATGAAGCATAAATTACCGTTTTCTCCATTTTCTGGAGTCTCTCGTCCAGTTTTGCTAGAACTCCGGCTGGTAGATTCTGGACTGGTAGCGCGAACAAACATCTTCCATTTTCCTCTTTTAGACATAAGTCTACGCATTCCATCCTGAGATGCTGGCTGGCTGATATCAGAACGTGGACTAGACCCTGACACACTACCATCTCCTTCCTCCAAGGCTCGTAATTCTGCCTACAAAGTGTATGATGATAAAATTAGCATCATTAATGCATTACCAACATTTAAGCATTTGTAAGTCGTGAAAGTGATAGCCTTGACTACATTCTTTTTTTTTTTTGCAGTTCTGAGGATTGAACCCAGGGGAGTTCTAACACTGAGCTACATTCCTAGTCCTTTTAAAATTTCATTTTGAGGGCTGGGATTGTGGCTCAGTGGTAGCGCTTGCCTAGCACATGTGAGGCCCTGGGTTCGATCCTCAGCACCACATAAAAATGAAGTAAAGATATTGTGTTCAGGGCTGGGGATATGGCTCAAGCGGTAGTGCGCTCGCCTGGCATGCGTGCGGCCTGGGTTCGATCCTCAGCACCACATACAAACAAAGATGTTGTGTCTGCAGAAAACTAATAAATAAATAAATATTAAAAAAATTCTCTCTCAAAAAAAAAAAAAAAGATATTGTGTTCATCTACAACTAAAAAAATAAATATTAAAAACATAATGAAAAATAAAATAAAATTTCATTTTGGAAATGGTCTCACTAAGTTGCAAAGACTGGCCTTGAACTTATGATCTTCCTGCTCTAATCCTCCAGAGTCACTGGGATTACAGACATGTGCCACTTTACCTGGCTTTTCTTGGAATTTAAAACTTTTTAAGAAACGGAAGAATTTCTCAATACTGTTTTCTATCACAACTGAACATTATGCCCCATATCCTACTGCTAATTAGTAAATGCATGTTCACAATTATAGTAGCAAGCATTGATTGGGGGGATTGGCTTTAGAGAACCACAAATATATTAATTTTCACAAATGCATACCCAAAATAGAAAAAGCTCAACATATTTTTATTATTATTTTTGAAAAAGCTTAACTAGTTCTTTCCCATAAACTATTATAAATCCTGCTAAGCTCTTGCTTCTCACTGGATCTCTTAAGGCAGCAGATTAAATTGTCCAAAAGACAAAGAACGCAGAAAAGAGGTAAAAATGAACTTCTCAATGAAAACCGTTTCTGAGAAGCATCTTTAAAAAAAGAAAAGTACCATGGGACTAGGGTGGTGGCTCAGCAGTAGAGCACTTGCCTAGCAAATGCAAGGCCCTGGGTTCCATCCTCAGCACCACATAGAAAGAAAGAAAGAAAGAAAGAAAGAATTTTGTCCAACTACAACTAACAAAGATTAAAAAAAAAAAAAAAAAAAGTAAAGTACCATAAATTTAAAAAACTTCTCTCAATTCTGCTATTTTACAAAGATCATTTATTGTTTGTTAAAACTAAAGTTTTTACTGCAATAATTTAACCTAACATACTAGATACAGTGAGAAAAATAAACATACCAATCCACCCAGTAATGGCTATTGAGTATAATGATCCCCAAATCTGATATTAAGGGGAAAAATGTATTTTAAACCTTTGAATCTTACTTTCTTCCGTTCCAAAACGAGCTCCAACTCAAGGGTATCTTGTTCCTCCTCTTCTTCGCTTTCTCCAGATTGAACAACACTACAAAGATCCTCCTGAGAAGGGTCTTCTATACTGTCCAACATAACTTCCTGTGGCTTTACCGTTGTCACCGCTTCTTCTACTATTGTACTAGCTTCTTTCACCTCTGAAATTGGCTCAACTTCTTTACAAATTACTTTTCTTCTCCATCTTTCTTCTTCCTCTTTTATTCCTTCAGGCAATAAAGGAGCAAGCAGGGAGGCTGCCACCCCTTTCTTTTCCTCCTCACTATTTGAGAGAGCCTGGATTCCTTCATTTACTTCCTATGAAGAATAAAATCATTTAGTCTCAATTCTCAAGAAATCTCTCCAGGTATATAATCAACAGTTCACAATAATTTTATTTTTGTTCACTGGATACTCATAAAAAGCACTTATATCCAATAGATTAATGTACATAATGGAAACATTGTTACTTTAAAAAGGCAATGGTTGAACTAGAAACCTATTCTAAGTAGGACTCAAATATATCCTACCCCTAATTCTCAGATAGTCAAAGGACAAATATGAAGCACAGGCAGACTTAATAAGATCAGTATTTTGTTAGCTCAACACATAACTGAATAAATCTTCACCTTGCTCTTCTGTAAGATGAGAAAACCTCACAGGTATGCTGTGAAAGCCAATTCAGAAAAACGTGAAATATTTCCAAAGTGAAATGTGTAATTATGCTTAAAACTGTTGATTTCTGATCAGGAAAATACTTGTTCTACACCTCTGTCCTAGAGTTATAAAGATTACAAATATTATTATTTACTATCTTTAATTCCTTGCAGTGCTGAGGATGGAACCCAGGGTCTCATACACGAGGCAAGTGCTCTACTACTGAGCTATATCCCTACCCATTAAAGTATTTTTTTTGTTGTTTTTGGGTTTTTTGGGTACTGGGGATTGAACTCAGGGGCACTCAACCACTGAGCCACATTCCCAGTCTTTTCTATTTCATTTATAAATAGGGTCTCACTGAGTTGCTCAGTGCCTCACCGTTGGTGAGGCTGGCTTTGAACTCGCAATCCTCCTGCCTAAGGCTCCGGAGCGGTTGGGATTACAGGTCTGCGCCACCATGCCTAGCAAAAGTATTTTTTGAGTCGGGATTGGTGGTGCACACCTGGCCGAATCATGAAGATCACAAGTTTGATGTCAGCCTCAGCAACTCAGCAAGACCTTACCTCAAAATAAAAAATAGAGCTCAGTGGTAAATACCCCCGGGTTCAATCTTCATTATCAAAAGGTACTTGTCATACAAAAAAAAAATAAAAAAATCACCATTTTAAAATTTGAGCTTAGTTGTAACTGAACACACTTTCACTCTAAAAAATACAACTCCCTTTTCTTCCTGATGGTGATTTAAAATACTTAGGTTTCACTAGTACAGGCTAGGCATCCCTAACTTCTGCTCCCAAATCTGAAAATTTGAGTGCTATGATGCCACAAACAGAAACTACACACCTGACTTCAAGTGGTGTTAGTCAAAACACAGGCACATAAATATTGTGTAAAATTACTTTTAAGGCTATTACATAAGGTATACACGAAACATAAATGAACTGAGTTTAGACTTGGGTTCGATAACCAAGATATCTCCTTATTTATATGTGAAAACCACAAAATCAAAAAATACTCTTAAATCTGTTATGCTTCTAGTTCCAGCCATTTTGGATAAGAAATACTCAATCTGCAGTAGTTTTTAATTTGTAAAATAATTGATCTTTCCATTAAAAAAAAAAAATCCTACATGGAATCCTAAATTAATAGAACAATTCTATCTGAAGTGGGGATGGAGACTGCAGCCCTGCCTCCCTGGCTGGTCCTGAATTCTTCTTAAAGACCCAAGGAGCTTCAATGGCACACTAACACCCTGAAAGAAGCACTGAACTGAATTAACTGCTGTAAATGCTAAATAATACACAGAAAGAGATTTAAGTAAAACTAAAACAACGCATTTGTGTTGTAAATATAATCCACATCAAGTTTATCAGACTAGAAGAAAAGGAAACAGGCTAAGTTACAACACTGACCTTTTTAACTTCTCGTTTAGCTATGCCTGGTCCACTTTTACTACTGGAAACAGGAATTGTTTTCTCCTTTGTATACGTGTCTGTATTTACCACAAAACTACCTTCAGCACCTGTTACAGAACTGTAAAAATAAAAAAAAATAAAAATTTAGCAAGAGAAAGAGAAGGCAAAAACAAGACTAATTTCCTTCAAGGTAATTTAAGTTTCCTCTTACCTGGGCTGGTAATGTTGTAATCCCTGAACCTGGGTGGCAAGATATTGGGGTAACTCCCAAGTTACTTCATTTGTTTGTGTGTTCCAATAATAATAGCATCCTGTGTTCTCATCCCAAACTTCTTGCCAGTCTCCCATCTCAATTCCCACTAAAGGAAAATAAAACAAATTTTAAGAAATACAAACCTCTCCACAGATCTGACTTACATCAAGTTAGTTCTAAAGCCATAACAATCTAATAGTTTAAGTTTTCAAACTTGGTACTACTAGGGGCTGGGATGGTGACTCAGTGGTAGAGTGCTTGCCTAGCATGCATGAGGGACTGGGTTTGATCCTCAGCACCACATAAAACTAAAAAATGAAGATATCATGACCACCTAAAACTAAAAAAATAAATTAAAAAAAAAAAAGCTTGGTATTTTCAGTTGCTAGGTCTTTGTTGTGTGGGCAGTCCTAGGTAGATGATTTAGCAGCATCCTGGGCTCTGATAACCAAAGCTATTTCCAGGCACTGTCAATTGTCCCTTGGGTGCAATATCACACACACATAACTGAGAACCACTGGTCTAACATCAAGTTATTATTTCCTCAGTAAGATGGAGGCAATGATGTACACCTGTAATCCCAGTGATTTGTGAGGCTGGGCAAGATAATTATTAAATTTGAGGCCATCCCAGGCAACTTTGTGAGACCCTATCACTGGGTATGTAGCTCAAAGACACAGCGCTCTTGGGTTTAATCCCTAGTGGTGATGGGGACTGAACCAAAGAGCACTTACCACTGAGCTACGTCCCCAGCTCCCTTTTCTTTTCTTCTTCACTAAATCACTAAAGCCAACCTTGAACTTTCAATCCTCCTGCCTCAGCCTCCTGAGTAGCTGGGATTACAGAAGTGTGCCACTGCATTCAGTCTTTAGAATTATTTTCTCAACAAACATTTAGCTAGCTACCTTTGCATAAAAAAGTTAAAAAAAAAAAAAGTCACTTTGCTACTTCAAAAATGTATTCTGAACCGGGCACGGTGGCACACACCTATAATCCTAGTTGCTCAAGAGGCTGAGACAGGAGGATTGCAAGTTCAAAGCCAGCAAAAGCAAGATGATAAGCAACTCATTGAGACTCTGTCTCTAAATAAAATACAAAATAAGGCTAAGATATGGCTCAGTGATCGAGTGCCCCCGGGTTCAATCCCCAGTATCAAAACAAAACAAAAAATATATTCTGAGGTCTGGGGTTATAGCTCAGGGGTGGAATGTTTGCCTTGCCCCTATGAGACACTGGATTTGATCCTCAGTACCACATAAAAATAAATAAGGGAATTGTGTCCATCTACAACTTAAAAAAAAAGTACTCTGAACCCCCAAATATTCTAAAATGACTTATTATTCTCCTGGCATAATATGCTACTGGTTAAAAGGGCAAACAATTACCAAGTTAGAAATTAGATCTGACAAATTCTCAGAGATCACTATCCTCTATCTATTATTATCTTGCAAATACTGTATTTAAAAGGCCAGAATCCTACAATCTGGGCCTAAGGATCTGGGCATTCAGTCTTAGGAATGCTAATGTCTAGAACACTTTAAAGACTACACTTAAAGATTTCTGCAAACAAAGGGTTAGTCGCATTTACCTCCGGCTAGTGAACACTGGGTATCATATTGCCACCCTGGTGTTTGGGTTGAGTCCGTTCCATTTGATGTAGTAGAAGAAAGGGTAGATGTTGCTGCTTCCTTTGGCTCTGGTCGAGGTGGAGTTGGAGGTGGAACAGAAGCTCCCACAGGAGCTGCAGGCTGAGGAGCTGTTATGGCATCAATCTCCTGCATAATGAAAAGAGCAACAAGTACATCAATGACATGGAAACCAGAAACTTGAAAAAATGGTGAACAGTGGAAAAAAAAAATCCTACATGCACATTATCAGCTCAAAACTGCTTCTAATTACTCAAGCTCCTCAAACCCTTACATTCTCCTTCCTTCCCACTCTACTGAAAGCTTCTTATTGAGAAAGATAGGGAGGGAGAGAGCAAGACAGAGGTAAAGAAGGAGAAAGGAGAGGGAAACACCAAGACTGACAAGAATGCTGACCATACTTGGTCCCAGAATGCCTTTAATAACTAAAAAAATCAAGCAAAAGCACCACTAACCGCTAGGAAATTGGCCAGCGTACTATCAATATCAGCTGACTGGTTTCCGTTTGCTTCTTTGGATTGTGCTGGTTTTTCAGAAACATCACTCTCATCATCATCACTGTCAGCATAAGCACCAAGTAAGCATAGACCACCTAAAAACAAAAAAGAAAATCTCAGTAACCAAAATGCCAATATGTACCTAGGAAGTATCTAAAAAAATACACGATACATCTTTAGCCAGAATTTAGGCCAGGGTATAGTAGCGTACTCCAGAGGCTGAGGCAGGAGGACCCCAGGCTAAGAAACTCAGCACGACCTTGTCTCAAAATTTTAAAAATTAAAAAAAAAAAGGGGGGGCTGGGGTTGTGGCTCAGTGGTAGAGTGCTTGCCTAGCATGTGTGAGGCATTGGGTTCGATTCTCAGCACCACACATAAATAAATGAATAAAGATCCATAATAAATAAATAAAGATCCATCAACATCTAAAAAAAAATTTTTTTTTAAATTTTTAAGGTGGCAGGCTAGGAATATATTGCTCAGCAGTAGAATACTTGACTATTATGCCTGAGGGCCTTGGGTTCAGTATCTAGTACTGTCCGCTCCCCAAAACATCCAAGTCATAAATGCATGTACATTCTAATTAAACCTTTGAAAATTAAGCACATGCACTGATAAGGAAGAGACATGGATTTAAAATAACACCAGGGCTAGGGCTATAGCTCAGTGGTAGAACGCCTGCCTTGCATGAGTGAGGCACTGGGTTTGATCCTCAGCACCACATAAAATGAATAAATAAAGATGTTGTATTCATCTACAACTAAATAAATATTTTTTAAAAATAAAATAAAACCAAAGATACACGCTCACAATATTGCCGTGTAACATTGCTTCATCCTAGAAAAATAAAACTCTCATAAGAATAAGTGTTAAGACTGCTATTGAGATTTGTTGCTACTTAAAATCTTAGAAAGCAGGGCCATTATTCAGAACCACAGTGCTTAGCAGTTTTTTCCTGAGAAGACTGCTGACTCCTCAAACCTCAACCTGCTTACCTTTTAATAAACAGAGGCTGAGCAAAACTCAGGAGGGAGTATAGGAATAAACACTCGGTTTCTCCCATTACACTCTCAAATCATGCTTTTGACATCAGATGTATTGTGTTTCCCCACACATCAAGCAAGCAATCAATTCTGTGGCAAGTGTCCTCGAATTAATTCAATTAAACTCAAGACACTGTACCTATAAGTAATAACATGAGACTCCCCAGGTTCAGAGTTCCATCCCAAAACTGACCCTCATATTTTCAAAGCCAACCACAAGCCCCAGATGGTTTTACCTAAAACTTTGGTTCAATTTTTGTGCAGGAACAGCTCCCAGAACTGGTTTATCACACAAAATATGCTTATTACAAAGCATAATGGACATAAATGAAGAGCTACACAGAGTGATGTAGGGGAAAAGGGGCCCAGGGTTTCCACTCTCCAGAAACCTCCACAAGTTGGACTATCTGGAAACTCTCTTTTACCTTTTCTCTAGCGCCACCCCCCTACCCCATTGAACCTAGTACTTATGCCTGTTAGATAAGTGCTCTACCATGGAAGTACACCCCCAGCCCTTCCTTATTTTTTCAGACAGATTCTCCCTAAATTGCATAGGCTAGCCTCAAGTTTGCAATCCTCCTGCTTCAGCCTTCTGAGACTTCTAGACTTGCTCTAGTTCTTCCGGGCTTTTATGGAGGCTTCTTCACATAGGTATGATTAAATCATACCATTGGTGATCAACTTAGCCTTCAGACCATATCCCTTCTCTATAAGTTGGTGGTTGGCCCCACTTTTCCTGAAGCTATCTAAGGCCTGTCACCCCCATTAATAAACTCGTTAACATACAAAAACACTTTATCAGGGCTAGGGACATAGCTCAGTTGGTAGAGTGCTTGCCTTGCATGCATAGGCCCTGGGTTCAATCCCCAGCACAGCAAAAAAACAAAAAAACAACACTTTATCACTTTGAAGATTCCAAGAATTTTAAAAGTTTTATGCCAGCAAAGGGAAACAAAGACAAAATACATAGGCCTAGAGATGTAGCTCAGTGGCAGACCATTTGCCTCCCAGGTAAAGCCCCTAGGTTCAATCCCCAAACAAAGCAAAAATCAAAATAAGCTAGGGGCACCTGAAAGCCTATAATCCCAGGCATGTGAGATGCTGAGGCAAAAGAAATGGCAAGTTTGAGACCAGCCTCAGCAATTTAGGGACACTTTGTTTTAAAATAAAAAGGGCTGTAGGTTGGTATAAAGCAAAAGCTGTGCGAGACCCTGGGTTCAATCCCCAATACCAAGAAAAACAAAAGAAAATAAACAAAAACCCAAATGTATATTCACAAAATCACAGTGCCACCCAATTTGCAAATCCAATAACTATAGCAGATAGTAAATTACTTCTCAGGTACATACCCTTCCTTCTAGATAGGCTTCAAATAGTAACTATGCCTTATATTTTCATAATTACCATTTCCTTGCTTTCTCAGTGCTTTGTAACTCCTGAGTCATAGAAACTTAACAGCAACATACCGTTACAGAACCTCTCTTAAAAAACATACTTGGTAGGCTGGGGTTGTGGCTCAGTGGTAGAGCACTTGCCCAGCTTGTGCAAGGCACTGGGTTTGAGAATCAACATCACATTAAAAAATAATAACAACAAGTAAATAAGTAAAGGTATTGTGTCCAACTTTAAATTAAAAAATTAAAAAAAAAAAAAAAAAAGGCAGGAGGATCACAAGTTCAAAGCCAGCATCAGCATTTTAGCAAGACCCTATCTCAAAATAAAAAATAAAAAAGGTTCAGGATGTAGCTCAGTGGTTAAGTGCCTCTGGATTCAATCCCTGGTACCAAAAAACAAAACAAAAAACGAAAAAAAAAAAAAAACCAACAACAACATCCCCCCCCACTCTTGAGTATGCAATTTCGGAGAATTCATGGACCCCTGCAGATCATCTGTAGAACCACGTTAAATACCCCTTTCTCAAAGATGCTTGATACTATTGACTACCATAGTGGTCTACTGACCTAATTTAATAGAGATCATTCCAAATTTTTTCCTGGGTAATTTCCCATGCATATACTGTAGTTTTCAGTGTGAAAGTACCAGACTCCCTTCCCAAATGTAAATATATATAAAATATACAAATATATATGTAATGGGACTGGAGATGTAGCTCTGTGGTAGAGCACCTCTAGGTTTAATTCCCAGTACCACAAAAAAATAAATAATAAAATTTAACCAAAATCATCTTGGGGGAAAAAAAAAATAGGGCACACGCCTGTAATCCCAGCAGCTCAGGAGACAGGAAGATGGAAAGTTCAAAGCCAGCCTCAGCAAAGGGTTAGGCGTTAAGCAACTCAGTGAGACCATCTCTAAATAAAATACAAAATAGGGCTGGGGATGTGGCTCAGTGGTTAAGTGCCCCTGAGTTTAGTCTCCAGTAGCCCTGCCCGCCACCAAAAAAAAAAGTAAGCTCGGTGCCTAGATGGCTCCTAGGGAAAAAATTAAATTCTATACATCTTCACAATTCTTAGAAGCCTTGAATGACTGTGACAAAAAGGTAATTTTTCACATGAAACATTCAGTGGATGAAACAACCAGACTATACGATGGCAAGAAAGTCTGGTGGTTTGAGAATAGGATGGAAAAGGAAGCCCAGAACAGAGGTAGGAGGACCAGAGACACAAACTTTGCAATTTCAAAACTGTTCAGGACAAGTCCTGTCCTTTAGAAAAATTCTTGTTTGCCTGGCCTGGTGGCCACACCTATAATTAATAAGGAGATGGTATGGCAGAAGGATCCTAAGTTCAAGGCAAGCCTCAGCAAATTAGTGAAAACCTGTGTCAAAATAAAAAGGGGGTTAGGGAGAATGGTATTACATGGCTCTGAAATTTCATAACCAAGTTTTAGCTTTTCCAACCCACAATGTTGTTCTCTTTCAATTTTTTTTTTTTAGTTTTAGTTTTAGATGGACACAATATCTTTTATTTATTTGTTTGTTTGTTTGTATGTGGTACTGAGGATCAAAGCCAGTGCCTCACAGGTGTAAGGTAAGTGCTCCACCACTGAGCTACAACCCCAACCCCCACACTGTTTTCTTAAGTGACAGATGGTATGAGGGAGGCATAAATATCTATTATTTTAGGTGTCAAATAGTACAAGACATATTCCAAACTAAAAAATATAATTACTACCAATTATAGATTTTTTTTTGAGATAATGAATATTTATCCCAGGGTTGTACACATGGTAAACAAGTGCTCTACACACATGCCACATCCCCAGCCCTTTTTAATTTCGATAGGGTCTTGCTAAGTTGCCTAGGCTCGCCTCCAGTCTGTGATGATATACTACTTCAGCCTTCCAGAGGGATTACAGGTATGTGCTGCCATGCATGGCTCTAAAGAATATTTGATAGTAAACATGTTTTAATCTCTCAAACTATATAAGGTAGAAAAAACTAACATCTTTGCACTTATAGGGTACCAATTTTATATACATTATTCAGTTTGATACTCAAAATAACTCATGATTATAAGATCCATTTATACATGAATGATGTTGGGCCCAATTAATTGTCTCAAAAGTCTTACAACGAATGCTACCATGAAAGTTTGTTTATGAAACCACTGCAGCAAATATTCCTTGTGCTTAAAAAATATTTAATACAAACCATTTTCAGATCCACAGAGTAGATGCTAGAATACCAATCAAGGCAGTGTTAGGAAAGGAACAATATGAAAATGTTTGGTGTCTAAATGTCCCTAAAGAACACCAAGTTAATAGAAGGGCTAGAAAACTAACTACAAAAAAACATTCGAAGAAAAAGTAGTACAAATTATCTGGGTACAGAGATAAAACATAAATTTTGCATTGCTTAAGATATATTTACCAGGTTGGGGATGTGACTTAGTGGTAGAGTGCTTGCCTAGCATGCACTAAGCCCTGGGATAGAGGCCCAACACAGCAAAAGAAAAAGAGTAGTAGCCAATAAGCCCTCACAAACAGAAAGGGTTTGTTTGTGACACCAAGGATTAAACCCAGGGCTTTGCAAATGTTAGGCAAGCCCTCGACTACTAAGCTACACCCCAGACCCAGAAAGATTTTAAATTACACTTTATGGGAGAAATAGAAATTAGCAACAAAGAATTCAGTAAAGCATTCTAACTTAAGATATTCTACAGATGCAAAACAAAACAAAACAATTTATACCTGTTGCTTTAACAGCTGTGGGTCTGGTAGTCATGACTGGTTTGGGAGGGTTCTGAGCAACTCTGGGAACCTCCACCACCACTTCCTGTTCATCTGTATTTTAAAAAGGAACAAAAGGAAAACAACTGCAGTTAGCCTGTGGAACAGAAAAACACCAGAGATGACAAATCAATCATAGGTCTGCCATTTCTGGTCTAGATTCCATCAACTTAAAAACAGGGTGCATCAATGACCCAAATAAGTGGCAGATGAAAAACAGTCATTACTAGAACCTTCCATATGCCTAGTGACTTCAACTTTAAGAATGTGAATACTGCATATAAAAATTACATCCGCAATACTTCAAAATTCAGACACAAAGACAATAAATAAATCTCCAGCCTTTCATGAGGTTTTTGCAACATACATCGCTACTCAATGTCCTGCACGAGTTTTTTTAACGTGATTTATTAATACCTGAATGGTCGGCTTCTTCGGCGCCTTCCTGTGTGCCGACGTCATACAGTTACTCTTAATCTAAGTACCATTCCAGGGAGAATCACACAAGTACTTGGGAACCCACTTCTCCAGGAATTTTTGGGATACCTGTTAGTTTGGGGATACTAACGCTTTGTTTGGCATAATAAAAAGGGCGTATTCATTTCTAAAGAGTCTCTATCTCAATTAAAAAAAAAAAAAAAACAACCAAAGGCCGCAGGTAACGTGTAGAAAAGGCCAGGTTCCACCGTCACTAGCCTAGGACGCCGAAACTCCTATCTACCCTTTTACGTAATCAAAACCCAACCCGGGACATCTGGGAGCCCAGGGTGCCTAGGCCTCAGTCGGATTTCAAACGTTCCCGGGGAAAGCCCTCCGCCAGCCACATACAATGGCGCCTTGGGATGGGCCCGGGCTGATCACGCACAGCTCTGCCGGCCTCTTCCGCCGCCCTTCCCGCAGTCCCCGAACAGGCGGGCCTAGAGAGGGTGGACTCGCCCGCCCGGGCTTCTCTCCCTTACGGGGTCCAGGAAGCGCCCCTAGAAGCCTAGGCCGCAAGCCCCGCGCTCGAGTTTCGGACGTGCCAAATAGGCGCACCCTTACCTTCTGAAGGCGAGTCGTCCGCGGCCGCGGAGGCAGTCACCGCGGGTGTCGTCGACGTCGTTGCCGCCGCCGGCGGGGCTGGCTGGTTAGAAGCCGCCGCCGTCGAATCCGGTTCGGTGTCAGGTTCCGGCTCCGGATCCCGGCCCGGCGTGCTGCTGCGGGGACCTGGAGGAGAGAGCTGCAGGATGGGCCTGCGGCCGGGTACCGCCCGGGACTTCTTCCCCATCGCGAGCCCGAGCGCGAGCTGCGAGCGTCGGCAGCCTAAAGGGGCGGGCGTTCGGCGCGGCGATGCGTAATCAATATTCATGTACCGCGGCACCGCCTTCGGCCAGGATCCGCTTTTAACCGGCGGGGCGCGCGCCTGCGCAAGCGCCCCCGGTCGTTCTTTTGGCTCCTCCTCCCCAGCGAATAGGACGAGCTTTTTGTACGGAGCGAGGCGATTGGCTGTTTTGACCCAGGTCAGAAACCGGTAGCCAATGGAAAAAGAAAAAGAGTGGGAGTCGAGCCAATAGTGCAGAAGGGCCTACATTTAGAGTGACTTCCCCACAGAGGTAGGGTTCTATCCGTATGCTTTTGCGGAGTCTTTTCTTCACTCTATTGTCCTCCATCTTGTGACTGTTCTCGGCTACCTGTTCATTGTTTGTCCTTTAGAAAACTGTGTTGCTTTTTGGATTCGTTTCAAGTTTTCCTCTGGTTACTGTGGTAACCAGATATAGCAGTGAACATTAAATATGATAATGGGTCTCTTAGGTTTTTGCAAATTCTTAAGACCACAAAGATGGTGTCTTGTATTGTGTTGCTTATCAGCTGGAAAGAACGACCTTGTCCTCCCTGGAAGCAAATCACCGAAACAGTTCTTATGGGTTGAAGGAGCCTTATCAATCTGGTTCCATTAGTAACCTCATCCTCTTAACTAATCTTACATTAATACTCCTGCCTCCCTTACCTCCAGATCCAGATGCTTGGATCTCTTTGAAATACCCTCACAATATCAGGCACATTGAGTTTTTTTTTCCCTTCCTCCCTCTCTAGGGATCAAACCCAGTGGTGCTCAACTCTACCACCGCACTGCATCATTTGACCTGATCCAGCTTCAAGTTGCTTCCATCATACTCCCATATCCTTAGTATATCTATTCCACACGTTTGTTATTTCTTTTTTTTTTTTCTTTAAGGTGAGGGCAGGGATGTCTTGCTAATTTGCTCAGGATGGTCTCAAACTTGTGATCTTCCTGCCTTAGCCTTAGTTGCTTGGATTACAGACGTATGCCACCAGGCTGGGCTCCATTGAATCGCGTTTGCCTGCAAAAGTTGTTACCGCTGTTGACCAGTGCGGTTGTCTCCCCTTTTTATAGTTTTGGTGATGGAATATAAGGGGGAACGGTTGGGACACAGGTGGGCCAAACAAGTAATCTGGGCAGGAAGGACTTCATTATCACTTCTTTGGGATGGGCTATCTCCAAATCTGTTGGGGGCTGTTTCCTGGGTTCCATTAACATTTCTTTGGGGTGGACTTTGGCCAAGGGCCTTTCTGGGACTTCATTAACATTCCATGAGTTGTCCTGTGCTTCCTGGAATCATTATCAGCATGGCCTCCATTTTAGATTTCACTCAATATGATATTAGACCCGATTTACCTAACTACACTGACTACCTAATTTTAAATCTGGCTTCATTCCCCCCTCTAATTTGGGGAACTCCTTACTGCTGTAAGGAAAGGGGGCGAAGATCCTTCTGGCTTCTTCAGGCTGAAAAGGGACGGTGTGGGGCAAGCAGTTTGGAGTCCCCCTTTAAAAATTGGCTCTATCGAATGGTCCATGATAGAAGTCCGATTGAGAAGTAATAGGCTGGAAGGCCATTTGAGTGATGGGTAGTCTATAAGAGAAACAAGAATTTATTAGTACTGGAACCAGATTGATGCAACAATAAATGCCACAGCACAGGAATATGCCAATGAGTATGATGACAAAGACAAAGACCAACAATGTTTTCCACCAGGAAGTACCAGAGAACCAGGAGCTAAGATATTGTTTCCATGACAAAGTTGCTGAGGACATGGCTTTTATCTGAGCATGTAAATCTTTAAGGATATTTGTCACATTGTCAGAATTGTCAGGGATGTAAACACAACATTTAACTTTTAGGGTTACAGTTGTCCTTCCCTTAAGATACAGTTTAATAATTTAATGTCATCTGATCTTGCAAAATCCTTTTACTAGTATGACCTCTGTGTCTAATAGAGAAATCTTTAATTCTGTTAATTAGGGCTGGATAACCATACTAGTAAACACTAAGCCTACCTGTGTAGGTTAGAAATAGCTGTAGGCTTTAAACTAAAAACTATTCTGGCAGTTCTTTTTGATAGTTATCAGGCATTCCTGTCTGAGAATCTCTTTTGCAGCCTCCAGTTTACTTATTCTTGGAAGTTACATTTAACTATTATTATCATTTAAAATGCCCAGGAATAGCTGTGTTTTGGCTTTGACTGTCTTTGCTAAGTGTTTAAGATGAAGCAAGTCAAACTGACTTTTGTTTCTATCTATTGTTCACAGTCAGCTGAGTTTCCCTGGGAGTCCTGGGGGAACTTTACAGCAGCTTCTCAGTTCCGCTAGTGCCATTTGCACTAGGATGGGTCCAGGCCTTGCTTGACCATGTGGCTTCCTTTGGAAGTATCAGGGATGTCTCCCTTTTCCGATGACCCTCCTCTTCACAGCAAATGCACTGATTGGCTTTCTGTCCTCCACTGGTCTCATTAATCTCCCTGATCGGGAGGTTATGTGGCCCAGAGTTGCAAAGCTCTTTGGAGAAGTCTCCTGTTCCCTGGATTTAGACTGACTCAGAGGGCAAGAGCCAAATATTGGTTTTCTTGGCCCTTTTAATTTAACTTTAATTTTAAAACTTAATCTTAAACATCCAGCAAATAAGTTTCAACAGCCTTATATTAAGAGTACTGGGCTTTAATGTCTATCTCTCTATCCTGTAGGTGATAACTCCTTATCTTAAATTAACCCAGGTTGTGTGTTCTTAAATCAGTACGTCTGCAAAACATTAACAGGCAATCTTTAGACCATTTATAAGAAAACTACAAGATAAAATTATCAAGAGTAAAAACATATTTAGTTCATGCAATAGCTACCTTGAATTTTGGTAGAGTTATACATTATAATCCTCTGTTTGAGATCCTAGTAATCTTGACAAAAACCAACTTTTGGACACAACTTTAAATGTACTGAAATCTGGCCTACTTCTTTCATAGTCACTTTCACATGTAGTGAGATGGGACACAGAGCCTTATCTCAGGTAAGGCGGGGTTCTTCATAAATCTTAAGTATTATAGTTCTGAAGCTGATCTTTGTTTTTTAAACATCATTTTATAAAGCCTACATAAATTGTTGCTCAAGTTCACATGAATTTTAGCTAACACAATATAATATCACACCTAAAACATGAATTAAAGAAAAGCTGAAAGCTTTTAACCTTTTGTAGAAAAGTAGCAAAGTACTTTTGTGTTTTGCAATAAAACCTTTACATAGATTAGGCTCTCATTAACTTAAAAATACATTTAAATTGTATCTCAGTGTAAAAAGTAACATAGAACTTTACATAACTTATTGATAACAAGTCCAGTTATAGAACACAAATGATATAAATAAATCTCCAACATGTTTCTTTTAATCCTAAAATTACCATATAACTTTAGAACACAGCTTGATATAATGCTCTTTCTAAAGCTTCTACCTTACAGACTTGTATACCTGGAAGATATGAACACATTAATAGCACCACAATTACATTGATGTTTTTATATTAACCAAGTTTAGCTTTTAAAGAAATAACATAGCACAATTCTCTAAAACAACAGCACTTGTTTAACCAGCTGTTTAATTTCTTTAAGATTACTTGCTCAAAAACTTACACTTATAACCAACTTACACAGACCTTCTTTATATCACTTACTTAAACCCTCTTAATTACTTAATCATATAGACTCTTATCCAGAAACACATTTTCCCTCTATTAAATCCATACCTAGAAACTTTTAATTTCTCTTTTTCATCTGTTAATCTCCTTCTGTTCACATTTTGAAACAATACTTGTAAATTTTTGAATTTAGGCAGATTATTTCATAGACATCAACATTTTATTAGGGCCTTTTTTGAACACCTAGAAAAACTTATAAGATTAATTTTAAAGACGTCTTTACTTTTATCTGTTTACCTCATTTAAATTGAACCATTTGAATCATGTGAATCAAAGATATTTGGATCCATTTTTTTTTAATTTTTCATGAGTGCTCCTTATATCTATCAGTTGTCATATCACTGCATGATATATGGACATACACACATACAGACATACCAACATACAACACGTAACCAAGTGTAACACATAACACAATAGTAAAGGCCTTGTAGCTTTTCTCAGGTGAAATCTCATTGCAATGTTTAAAAAAAACTCCAGTTGATCAAAAATAGAACTTATCAGAAAAACATTAACTTGTCTGTAGGATCAAAATCGTGAGCTCAAAAAAAAATACAGAATCTAAGAAAAGGCAAAAGTCCTAGGAAAAAATTGACCAGCCAGTAATTAGTAAATGCCATACAATTTACTCTTTGGTTTAATCTAGTTTGAGTTCAGATAAAAGACACCTTTACTTTTTTTTTCCTTGGGCCTCAGATCTGTCTCCTTCTGAGCTCCAGGCTTCTTCTATTTGCATTTCAACTTAAATCCTGCCTGAGGTCTGGAAGGAGCAAGAAAAGCTGGAATTTCGAGGAGAAGCCTCATGGCCATAAGGCACAATTTTCAGGTTTGGATGCTGAAAATTATGATACAAGTTTAAGATACAATTCTCAAAATGTCATACCTTTACATCTTCCTACACTAGAAAAACTTGCTCACACAAAACTGAAAATAGGATCTTATTTAATGATATAAAGGCTACCATCAGAAGAAATTTCTTCAGGATCATTAAACCACTTTCTTTGTTCTGAAGTTCCTAAAGTAGTATTAAGTTACATTAAATCACCTGAAAAAAATTTTAAAAGAGAACCACACACTACCATGTATATCCAAAATTAAGCTTTGAAAATTCCCAAGACTGTTGCTATTCAATGTCATTTCAATAAGCCAGACCAACGTTCCAATTCAACACTTTTTTCCTAAATCTTGCACACTGAGAGGAACAGATACCAAATCATAATTTACTATCCTTGCCCAAATTAATGCACTGGTACACCTAGTGAAATCTTCTCAGGCTACCCAGTTCAAAAATTGATGAAAAAAATAAAACTAAATGATTGGGAGTTACTTGCCAACTTGGAAGTAGAGTTCGTTAATTTTCCATCCTAAGTATTTAAGTTTCTAGCATGAACTATCTGAAATCACAAAGTAAACAATTGCCTAAACCCAACTTTTAACTGCAAGATTATGCAATGCTTCAAACTCATTTAGATACCAGATGTTACAATGAAACATCATCTTTTAGACACACATTTAGCCTAGATTATCCCCAGAAAACAATCTATAATAACCTTTAAAACAGACCAGATAAGAAAAAAATCTCTCCAGGTTTTTAACTCCCATTTAATTATGACTTCTACATCAGTGGCACCATAGATTTCCCAACGAGTGGACCAGATGTTCTCACATAGGGGCAACTATAGGTGTAAAATCAAGGGTCTCAATGTGACGACTTTACTGCATTCAGTGTCCCTTCTTCTTCTTTTTTTTTTTTTTAAGTAGACAGAGGTGGAGTAATCCTTACAGTGCAGGGAAGGAATGAGGAGGTTCCCCAAAGTGAAATGGCTTTGGCAGCTACTGGGAGTCCCTCAGTCTCTCCTTTTACTTATAGGATTAGCTCCTTTGGTTAGGTCCAAACCCAGGCAATCTGGCATATCTCCTAACTTTCCAGTAGTCAGTTTTTATCTGCCTTAGGTCTTGAAGGGAGAAGGGGGTATGTACTTTGATCTGCCCAAATTCTCCTGGCATCTCCTGGAGAGGTAATATATTTGGTTTGCCTGTTGGGGCAGACGCAGAGAGGCCAGCAGATGGAGATTTTGTGGGTCCTCCTGATTCTTTTTCCTCAGTGAGTCCCCAAGATTTTTTCTCTTCATGGCAGACATCATAGGTAAGTCTACTTTACACTGTTGGCATAATTTAGGATTTTCCCTTAGAGCAAAGAAAACCTGAACATACGGCACCTCACACCATTTCCTTTTTTTGTAAATTTTATCAAACTGTAAAATTGTATTAAAATTGATATTTCCCTCTGGTGGCCAGGTTTCTCCAGAGAGTTTGTATTGAGGCCAGGCCAAGAAAATGAGGCGCTTTTTCTTGAGCGTCTGAGGGTCAAATCTATCCCAATTTTTCAATACGCAGGCTAGTGGTGCACCTGGCGTATTGGAGAGAGAGAAGCTCCCGTCTGAGTGAGAAGAAAACAGGACTCAGGCGCCCGCGCTGCGCCGGAGAAAACTGTTCTCATTAGGGACGTCTCCCTAAGCTTGAGCTTCCTAAACGGTCCAGAAACCCCATCTCTCACCTTGCTTGGCCAAGGGGTTTCTGGTCCCCTTTAGCAAAGTGCTAGGGTCTCAGTTTGCCCTGTGCCAGAGACCCTGGGAGGATTCAGACGTAAGGGCATTACTGCTTATCCTCCCAGCCACTAAAAACCCATTGCAAAAGAGAATCATGCACTCTTTTGTTGCCTTTGCTCCGTAGACTAAAGGAATCGCCTAAGGGTTAAGGGATATCTACTGGTTGTAAGGTAGCACTTTCTATCA
Organism: Marmota flaviventris; assembly: GCF_047511675.1. Taxonomy (NCBI): domain Eukaryota; kingdom Metazoa; phylum Chordata; class Mammalia; order Rodentia; family Sciuridae; genus Marmota; species Marmota flaviventris. The sequence continues at coordinate 19,422,441 of NC_092506.1, read as the reverse complement.
GAGAGATTACCAGAGGAGTTGATTCTAAAAATGCCTCTCTAGCAGCTTAAAGAACACAGCACATTTTAAACATTGGGTGGTAAAACAGACTAGTGAAAGTTACCTATGCACCTTAGGGAACCTGGGCAGATTTTACTAATTATCCCATGCCTTTCTCTCAGTCCTACAACCTGAATTGCTAACATTTCTGACCTGCGAAGGAAGGGGAGCATCCAGGAGGGAATGGATGCGGATTTGGGAGTGTTGCGTAGCCCATATGGAAGCAAATGTAATTGGGGCTTTCCCTCAGTGCCATTCATCTACCGACCACCTTAGATACCCCTGAGGGCTGTCGGGAGGGGGCTCAAGAGAAAGGAACCTTAGGAATATGTCTGAGTGTAGCCCAGACCGGAATTCCGCAGTTGTTCCAAACTCCTTCCTCCACCTCCACGTATCCGAGGCAGATCGGGATTCGGGACACTGTGTACTCACGCCAATTGCTCTCCGGGCCCAGACAGAAAAGTTGGAAGCGGCTTTGGCAGAACCCAACATGCCTGCTCTGTGTTGAACAGGTGATTGAGAGCTGCCTAGGCCAGGAAACCTCTCACCCGAGTCTTGAAGAGTGGCGGCTACACTAATTGCATTTAAGTAGCCGTCGGGTGCCCACATCACCCTCCAGAAAGAAAGAGAAAGATGCACCTCAGACAGACATGGGGTGCGTGGAGAAGGCTTACCTCAGTGTAGAAGAATCTCGGTGGGACCTCCAATATGTTACCGCTGTTGACCGGTGACGAGTCCTTGCTTCCCCAATGTTGAAGAATAACACCAAAGAAGCACGCCGAGGCAAGGTCAGAGTAGAAATTAGAAGTTTATTAAAGGACAGCAGAAAAGACTTCTCCTGGAGGAAGAAGGGGACCCAAGAGGTGGAATCCATGGAAGTGCGGTCGTCTCCCCTTTTTATAGTTTTGGTGATGGAGTGTAAGGGGGAAGGGTTGGGACACAGGTGGGCCAAACAAGTAATCTGGGCAGGAAGGACTTCATTATCACTTCTTTGGGATGGGCTATCTCTAAATCTGTTGGGGGCTGTTTCCTGGGTTCCATTAACATTTCTTTGGGGTGGACTTTGGCCTAGGGCCTTTCTGGGACTTCATTAACATTCCATGAGTTGTCCTGTGCTTCCTGGAATCATTATCAGCATGGCCTCCATTTTAGATTTCACTCGATATGATATTAGACCCGATTTACCTAACTACACTGACTACCTAATTTTAAATCTGGCTTCAAAGTGACCTCCCCACCCTAGAAGCTTTGGCATCCCGAAAGTGTAATGGCTTCCTATGAAGCAGTTGCCAAGCAAGAAAGTGCTGATGCCTCTGAGGACCCATCCCTAACACCCTCACTGCTTTTAGACCTCTACTATCCCCAGCAGACCTCTAAAGTTCAGGTATAAAATATGACTGTCGGACATGGTAGCACCACCTGTAATCCAGGCAGCTTAGGAGGCTGAGTCAGGAGGATCATGAGTTCAAAGTCAGTCTCAGCAATTGAGCAAGGCAATAAGCAACTCAGTGAGACCCTGTCTCTAAATAAAATGTTTAAACAGGACTGGGTTAAGAGCCCCTGGGTTCAATCCCCAGTACCAAATAAAATATAACAGGGAGGAGGTGCACTATACTGCAAAAGAACTGCTTAAGTTTTCTCATGAATATCAGCAGAAATTTGGGGAATATGAATATTAAAGCTATGGGATAATGTGGAAGCATATTGAAGTTGGTTTAGGTCAAATTTGTTGCTATGAGTGCATTAAACAGATTCTGCATTTAAAGTTGCAACAAAAGGAGCTAGGAAAACTGCTAAGTTTGGTTAGTTGGCTGAAACAGGAATCAAAGGATGGCCCACTGTGAATGAGTTGGAAAAACTTAATCTCTGCTGAGGGCCATTGCTAAGTAAGAATGACGCATGGCATGACCCAGGTCATTTGCAGTGTCATTGCATGTAAGGTGACCTTGCTCAAGGACCAGGGCGGATCCGGGTTTAGGGCGGATCGGGGTTTAGGGCGTTCCCGGTTTAGGACAATCCGGGTTTAGGGCGGTTCCAGGTTTAAGGTGTACCCTGCTGGGAATAGGGCATATCCTGCTGCCTCAGGCGCGCCTGCTCATTGAGTTCCCGTTGAGTTCTCGTGGGATTCAGAGAGGATTTTTGGGGTTTTGCCCAGAACGTGATTTGGGCCCGGAACGTGAATTCCCCCAGAACGTGTTTGTAGAGTGCTGGTGTGAGCTCGGGAATAAAGAGTTGCTGTTTGAATCTACAAGGCTGTGAGTGGCTCGTGATTTTGTGCCCAGCCAGACTGCGGCAAATCTCCTTTGGGTTACCATACTGGAAAGAATTTTTTTCCCCCTGTGATACTAGGGATTGAACCCAGGGATGCCCTACTGCTGAGCTACATCCCAGCCCCCTCTTTTTTTTCTATAATTTTTTGTTATTGTTGTTTGTTATGGGGGATTGAACCCAGGAGCCTTTAACCACTGAGTCAAAATATGTTTTATTGTGAGGCAGGGTCTTGCCAAGTTGCTTGGAGCCTTTCTAAATTGCTGAGGCTAACTTTGAACACTCCATCCTCCTGCCTCAGCCTCCCCAGACTTTCTTAACCATAGTGGAAGGCATTTAAAGGTTTAAGGAAGTGGAACTCCAGAGACTGAGAGATTGCAAGATCAAGGATAGCTGGAGCAATTAGTGAGAGACCCTGTCCCAAAATAAAATTTTTAAAAAAGGGTTGGGTGGCCCATTGGGTGGCACACACAAGTAATTGTGGTTCAGGAGGCTGAGGCAAGAGGATTTTGAGTTCAAAGCCAGCCTTAGCAACATCGAGGCCCTAAGCAATTCAGTGAGACTCTGTCTCTAAATAAAATACAAAATAGGGCTGGGGATGTGGCTCAGTGGTCAAGTGCCCCTGAGTTCAATCCTTGTTACTCCCCCGCCCCCCAAAAAAAGTGGAGGCTGGGGCAGAATGTGATAGCATAGACTTATAGTCCCAGTGACTCAGGAGGCTGAGGCAGGAAGATGACAAATTTCAGGCCAGCCTATGAGACTTAAAAAGATCCCTTTCAAAATAAATAGAAAGGGTTAGAGTGTGCTCAGTGGTAAAGCACCCCTGGTCTCAGTCCTCAGGGGGCATGGGGCAGCATTCCTGTAATCCCAGCAATTTGGGAGGGGTACAAGTTTGAGGCTGGCCTCAGCAAGTTAGTGAGGCCCTAAGCAACAAAGTGAGATGTCTCAAAAAAAAGGGGGGGAGGGGGCTGGGTATGTGCATCTGTGGTTAAGCACCCCTAGGTTCAGTCTCTGGTACCATTTAAACAAACAAACCAAAACTTCCTTACCCATATTAAAGGATCCAGAAGATTGACAAATAGATTTGCCAGAGAAGCCCCAACATCCCTAAAGAGCTCCATGTTTGCTCTTTGTAGGTTGGTTCTTACAGGGGAACAACAATCCCTCACTTGGAAAAATTATTAAAGACAATATGGGGGCTGGAGTTGTGGCTCAGTGGTAGAACACTTGCCTAGCATGTGTGAGGCACTGGGTTTAATCTTTAGCATCACATAAAAATAAAATAAAGATATTATGATCACCTACAACTAAAAAATATATATTAAAAAAAAAAACAGTGTGAATAATTGAATCTTGGAATGGCAGGGCCTAAATGGTGGCATTCAGCTGTTAGAGACAAGGTTGGTGTAGACACTATAATGAACAGCAGAGGCCAAGCAACAATCAGAGTATCATAACTCATCTAGTTCTTTGGCATTGGCTAGTTAATCACTGTGTTCCTGGAATTGAGATAGTAGGAAGCCTACTAAATTCTTACTTGATCTGTAGAAGCAGAAAGCTTTCAGGTCAAGTGACTAAAAGGCCAACTTGAATCATAAAAACACAGTTGTGGCCCTTCTATCAATTCCCTGATCTCTGTCCTCTCTGGAGAAGGCTACTGAATAAACTTCCCACCTACCTCTCTCTGAGCAATTAGAAGTTGCCATGGCAAGAGAAAAACCAGAGCTGGCCTGCTGTGACCAGCACAAAAACCAGGGAACAGTAGGGAAAATGAAAGATAGAGGTGGGGTTTGTTTATTATAAAAGAAAAAAGGAATAACCCCCCTAAGAAATCTTAACAAAGAAAGGAATATTCTACACTGGGAGAAAAGACACTAGGATACAACATATCAAGTATTTTTACTCCAGCCCTGCCCCCAACTCCCCCAAGAGAAGAGTAGAAGGAGACAGCTAAAGTGAAGGAGAAAATTTTGAAGAATTAAACTTAAAAACCCTATAAACCTGATTAAAATCTAACTTCTGTTTTGCTTTTAAAAAATGTAATGTATTGGAGCTGAGATTGTAGCTCAGGGGTAGAGTACTTTTCCAGCATGCATGAGGCACTGGGTTCGATTCTCAGCACCACATATAAATGAATAAATAAAAAATAAAGATCGGAAGGGCTGGGATTGATCTCAGCGGTAGAGCACTCGCCTAGCACAGGCGGGACCCGGGTTCGATCCTCAGCACCACATACAAATAAAGCCATTGTGTTGTGTCCATCTACACCTAAAAAATAAATATTAAAAAAATAAATAAAGGTCCATCAACAACTAAAAACATAATAATAATATATCAAAAGGCCTACACACCTGTAATCCCGCAGCTCAGGACACTGAGGCAGGAGGATCACCAGTTCAAAGCCAGCCTCAGCAATGGCAAGGCATTAAGCAACTCAGTGAGACCCTGTCTCTAAATAAAATACAAAATAAGGCTGGGAATATGGCTCAATGGTTGAGTGGCCCTGAGTTCAATCCCCGATACCAAAAAAAAAAAAGCCCACTTTAGTGACATGCTAGTTTCACCAGAAAATAACCCAACACCTCCTGTCAGGAACATGTTTATATAGGCCAGCCAACTCGCTCCCCAAAACCCAAGTGGACAACTACATGTATCTTAAACCTCGCCACTGGGCTCAGGTGACCACCAATAATGTGCATCCACTTGGTAGCTGTCCAGGGTCACCTCCTAAAGAAGGGTGGACAGGGCAGGGCAACTCTTAAGTGGTAATGAAGCTAAGAGCTCCTAGTAACCAACTTTTCCAGTACAACACTCCCCACCCCTGCTGTAAAGAATTTCCTTTATTTCTAAACCAAAATATTTGCCTCAAGTTTAACACCCAGGGACCAGGAAAAAAAACCCACGCACCCATAATTTTTTTGGTTTTATATTTAAATATAAAAATACTGCTCTGTTTTGTGTTATAAATGAAGGACCAATCACTATGAACTTTTTATTTTAAGATAGAGTGAGCTATCAGTTTACTGAGCCTTGTGTCCCTGGGAGGACATGCAGCCCCAAGCAAGGGAAGTGCTGCAGTTGGTTTATACCTTAAGAAATAGAGCTTTCCACCACAAGGGGGAATATTAACCTAACCTCTCCAGGCCTCCTCTTTCAGCTACCTTGAAGAAAAAGTACCCCCACCCAGCCTCCCACCCATTCCCCCCAAACATGCTGCATCTCACAACCATGCCTATCAGACACGCCTGAGGAGGAGGAGCATGGCTCTGTTTCCCACTAGCAAGTTAAAAAGCTTCAGTGAGATAGAGCCCTAATATCCAGAGTATACAAAGAACTCAAAAAATTAAACAATAAGATAACAAATAACCCAATCAACAAATGGGCCAAAGACCTGAACAGACACTTCTCAGAGGACGACATACAATCAATCAACAAATACATGAAAAAATGCTCACCATCTCTAGCAGTCAGAGAAATGCAAATCAAAACCACCCTAGGATACCATCTCACTCCAGTAAGATTAGCAGCCATTATGAAGTCAAACAACAACAAGTGCTGGAGAGGATGTGGGGAAAAGGGTACTCTTGTACATTGCTGGTGGGACTGCAAATTGGTGCGGCCAATTTGGAAAGCAGTATGGAGATTCCTGGGAAAGCTGGGAATGGAACCACCATTTGACCCAGCTATTGCCCTTCTCAGACTATTCCCTGAAGACCTTAAAAGAGCGTACTACCGGGATACTGCCACATCGATGTTCATAGCAGCACAATTCACAATAGCTAGACTGTGGAACCAACCCAGATGCCCTTCAATAGATGAATGGATAAAAAAAAAATGTGGCATTTATACACAATGGAGTATTACGCAGCACTTAAAAATGACAAAATCATGGAATTTGCAGGGAAATGGATGGCATTAGAGCAGATTATGCTAAGTGAAGCTAGCCAATCCCTAAAAAACAAATGCCAAATGTCTTCTTTGATATAATGAGAGAAACTAAGAACAGAGCAGGGAGGAAGAGCAGGAGGAAAAGATTAACATTAAACAGAGACATGAGGTGGGAGGGAAAGGGAGAGAAAAGGGAAATTGCATGGAAATGGAAGAGAGACCCTCATTGTTATACAAAATTACATATAAGAGGTTGTGAGGGGGAAGGGAAAAAAAAACAAGGGAAAGAATTAAATTACAACAGATGGGGTAGAGAGAGAAGATGGGAGGGAAGGGGAGGGGGGATAGTAGAGGATAGGAAAGGTAGCAGAATACAACAGTTACTAATAGGGCATTATGTAAAAATGTGGATGTGTAATCGATTTGATTCTGCAATCTGTATTTGGGGTAAAAATGGGAGTTCATAACCCACTTGAATCGAATGTATGAAATATGATATGTCAAGAGTTTTGTAATGTTTTGAACAACCAATAAAAAAAAAAGAAAAAAAAAGCTTCAGTGAGGTGGGGGGATATAGCTCAGTTGGTAGAATGCTTGCCTTTCAAGGCCCTGGGTTCAAAAAAAAAAAAAAAAAGAAAAAAGAAAAAACACCTCTGTCCTGGCCAAAGAAAGCAAGATTAACTGGGCACAAGGAATTAAAAAACAAAACAAAACAAAAAAACCTTGCCCGGACAAGCAGGACAAGAGATGAGGGTGGAGAGCTGGAGTAGGCTCCAGAACGAGGAGAGGCTTGATGGCTGAGGTCTAGTCCCTTTAGTTTTGTACTGGAAGGGCTCATCACCGGTTTCATTGAGAAGACACATGCTGATGAGGGCTTCTGTCACCGAAGAGGGGTCGCACTTGGCAGAGAGGCCACTGTCTTCAAAGTTACCCTTCTTCTTCTGCTGACAGCGAGGGGAATGCAGATGCTGGCACTATGGTTGGTCATGCCAGCAGAGAAGTCATTGATGTGGGAAGTTTTGTGGAATCCAGTTAGACGCCAGGCATTGTCCAGGCCCCCTTGGGAGCTCAGGCATGAATGTGGTACTGGCGCCGCTTGCTTAGTTTCTTGATGGCCTCCTCCATGTACTTGAGAACAATCTCTCCCTCATGGCCTTTGGTACTAAAGTTGGTGTGGGAGCCTGAATCATGCCAGATCCCAGGAATGGGCTTGGGATCAAAAGTAACTATCATTCTAAAGTCTTCACATGAAACGGGCCACCCAGAGATGATCTCCCATGTGGATTCCTTCACAAGGTCCTATTTGGAATTCCCACTGGGCAGGCATGACCTCAGCATTTGTCCCCGTAATCTTTTTTTTTTTTTTTAAAGAGAGAGTGAGAGAGAGAGAATTTTTTTTTTTAATATTTTATTTTTTAGTTTTCAGCGGACACAACATCTTTGCATGTGGTGCTGAGGATCGATCCCGGGCCGCACGCATCCCAGGCGAGCGTGCTACCACTTGAGCCACATCCCCAGCCCTGTCCCCGTAATCTTGACTCCAGCATACAAGCAGGCCTGGTAACAAGCCTCCACGATATCCCTGAAGTAGGCGTTGTCTGCTGCCACACCCAGTAATAAGGACCTTGGGGACCAGAAAAGCCATTGGAAGACCAACAGAAAGGGTGGCCATCTGTGCCCTTGAGAGTGTATTCCTGCTCCATTCCAAACCAAGGATGCTAGTTGCTCACCATATCCATTATCAGTTTATGGGTGTGCCTTAAATTGGTCTCTGCAGGCTTTCGGTTATACTTGAAAACTTCACAGAACACCAGTGTGTTGGGATCCTTGGGGAAAGGGTCCTGAAACATGGTAGCAGGTACAAGATACATGTCATTATTGGAGCCTTTAGACCGAAAAGTACTATAGCCATCAAAATTCCACTCAGGCAACTCTCTACACTCTTGGGCTCAGAGTCCAGGGTGTGGGTCTTACAGTGAAGTCCTTCTCCAGGGCCATCAATCCAGATATATATAGCTTGGGCTTTCTTACTTGAGGGAGGGACATATACCCCTACTTGATGCCTTTGTTCAAGTGGGAACTGGGGGGGTGGCCATGGTGGAAGGTGTTCTGGGTGGCAAGCAGGTGGTGGGTGGGCCTTGAGAGAGAGGAGAGGAGTTGGCTGTGCCGCTCAGCCTCTCCACTCTTCTCCCATTCTCAGCTCTCAACTTTCACACTTTAATGAGTTGGAATAATTAGTGCATCACATAAGAAAATTGTCTTCATTCCTCAAGATCCAGTGCAGATAAAACCTTCTGAACTTACATCTCTGGGCTTCAGTGTCAGGCTTCCCCTTCCTAGCATTGATACCCTGCTGTTGATACTGGTCTCGCCCTCTAAATTGATCTTAAGAAACACCAGTGGTGTTTGCTTTTTATATCCCCAGCAGCTCAGCTTCTACTCATACTAAAATCATCTGTCATTTATTGAGCATTTACTACATAAACTCTGTCAGTCACTAAGCACTTTAGCATTTTACAACTTTTTTTTTGGGGGGGGGCACTGGGGATTGAACCCAGAGGCACTTTGTTGCTAAGCTACATCCCCAAAATATATTTTATTTTTTATTTTGAGGCAGAGTCTTAGGGCCTTACTGAATTGCTGAGGCTAGACTCCAACCCAATCCTTCTGCCTCAACCTCCTAAATCACTGGGATCATAGGTGTCTGTTATCACAACCTTATAGGGTAGATACTGTTATAAGGTCTCACAACCTTATAGGGTAGATACTGTTAACCCAAATTGGTTGTTGAATGCAAAATCCAACTTTTGCATCTGACTTTTCTAGTTTTTTTCCTTGTGTATGAAATATACATTTTGGAACATAAGAAGCACCAGCAAATGTTTTTGGTTTTTTTTTTTTTTTTTTTTTAAGTTTCAGGTGAACACAATATCTTTATTCTACATTTATGTGGTGCTGAGGATCGAACCCAGTGCCTCGTGCATGCTAGGCGAGCACTCTACCACTGAGCCACAACCCCAACCCACAGGCAATTGTTTTTAAACAAATATATGCAAACTTGAAATCAAGTTTCAAGACTGTTTTCCTTTTCTCACCTATGGGAGGGATTATCTGGGTTATTAGGGTGTCCTGAGATTACAGACTTGAAAGATTTCTAAAAACAATTAGCAGCAAGACAGAATTTGCTATTTTGAAGCTGTTAGTCAGCAATTTTTAAATTTATTTCTTGAAGAGAAAGGAAGTAAAATCATGTAACTTTGCAGGAATTCTGAAGCCAAACATCTGGATTCAAATTTGGCTCCAGGACCTTCCAGATGCTGTCTTGGACAAATCTCTTAACATCTCTAAAATTGTTTCTGCCACTTCAAAGTGTGTTGGTAATAGTATCCACGCTGAATGTGGTGGCTTATAGCCTGTAATCTCAGCCACTTGGGAGGCTGAGGCAAGGAGGATCACTTGATTGAGACCAGCCTCAGGACCTTATCGAGGACCCGTCTCAAAATAAAAACTAAAAAAGGCTGGGGATGTGGCTCAGTGGTTGAGTGCCCTTGGGTTCAATCCCAGGTAACAAAAAACAAAAAACAACATTATCCATAGAGTTATTGTAGGGTTTAAATTAGGTCATAGCTTTAGCTCTTTGCATTGTGCCTGAAAGAAAATAAACAGTGGGGAACTATTACTACTTAATTGAGTTTATGTTTATGCGAATATCCAGATACTATTGGATACCTAGAACCAAATTGAAATTGTACTAAACTAAAATGTATAGATTCGTGAAAATCTGTTTTCCTTGGTGAAAACAGACATTTTTGGACATGACTGGTATGTGTATAACAGGGGCTCTAAACCCTGACTAATTAATAGATACATCTGGAGAACATTAAAGCAATAAAAGAATTTGAATAAGATGGGCTAGGATTGTGGGGGATGCAGGGTCCACTATTTTTTTTTTTTTTAATTCTTTAGCCTTTAGCTGGGTGTGGTGGTGCACCTGTAATCCCATTACTTGGGAAGCTGAGGGAGGAAGGCAAGTTCAAGATCAGCCTGGACAACTTGGTGAGACCTTGTTGCTTAGAAGTAGAGTGTCCCTGGGTTCAATCCCCAGAACAACACACACACTGTTGGGGCAAGCCCCCAAATGGCTGTAGTTAGGCTCCCTCACAGAGACTTTTGGCAGGCTATGTTTTTAGTGTGTGGCCAGAGCTGGGAACTGTTATGGTTAGTCAAGGCCAGAAACACTGTGATTCAGTGTACAGTCTCAAGGTCATAAATATTAACTCGTGAGCATGTGTGCCTCTGCCCCTTACGTATACCCTCTTGGCAGTGTGCCTTCTTTGTTTGGCCTGCATATAAAAAGCGCCAAGGGGAGGGAAGGAGGGGAGCTAAAATGGAACTGGCTGGGGGCTGGCTAATGGCTATGGCCACAAGTAAAACATGTCTACCAGCCTGCATCTTGCATCTGCTTTACCTGCTGAACCCTGAATCTGTTTCCTGGGTCAGAGCCCCTGCATCTCACACACACAACTGGAAGAAAAATGGGGCTCTGGAATTACTAAGGTTCTCCCTCCGCATCTTTGTTTTTTTGATTGTTATGATGTTTCAGTAAAACCAAGTTATCCTGGCTGACATTTGACAAGTGAAACCTGGGAAGATCATTTGAATAAACATGTATTTTCTTTTTATTTAAATGTATTTTTAAAGTTGTCAATGGACCTTTATTTTTATTTATTTATATCCAGTGCTGACAATCGAACCCAGTGCCTCACACATGCTAGGCAAGCGTTCTACCACTGAGCCACCACCCCAGCCCCTAAATGTATTTCTTTTTTTATGGTTTTTTTTTTTTTTTAGTTGTTGATGGACACTATGCCTTTATTTTGTTTTATTTGTTTTTATGTGGTGCTGAGGATTGAACCTAGTGCCTCACATGTGCAAGGTAGGTGCTCTACCACTGAGCCACAACCCCACCTAAACATGTATTTTCAAACATACTTAGTCACACTCATATTTTGATATCCACAGCTGAACTTCCTAAACCCAAATGAAAACTCTGGCTTTTGAAACTTCAGCAAAAGATCACCCCGATGGTGAAATATGCACGTAAGTCTCAACTGTAGAATGAAACTTTGTGGTTGTTGTATCTAAATCTTATCATTTATTTGGTTTCACCACAAATAGGTGCACTTCAGTGCAATTCAATTCTGACTTTAACTACCTGGAGTGAGAGAAGGACTCCGTAGGTTTAAGGACTTGTTGTTAGGCCACCCCACACTTTTTTTTTTTAAATTTTTTTTTTGAGAGGGAGAGAGAATTTTTTAATATTTATTTTTCAGTTTTTGGCAGACACAACATCCTTGTTTGTATGTGGTGCTGAGGATCGAACCCGGGCCGCACGCATGCCAGGCGAGCGCACTACCGCTTGAGCCACATCCCCAGCCCAACCACCCCACACATTTTGAAATTAAAAAAAAAAAAAAAAAAAGTGAAATAAAAATTCTGTGAATTTTGAATTCAGTGAAATAAAAATTCTGACTGGTATAAATTTTGGAGCTTCCAAGACTTCCTTAGTTTCCATAACTCACTAGAACCACTTGCAGAACTCAGAAAAGTGCTAAGAAGTCTGACTTCAGACAAATCCTTTCATCTTTTTGCTATTTGGTTAACCAAATAAATAGGGTTGATAGTATCGATCTTGTAAAGGATTATTTGAGTATTAAAGGGAATAATTTTGAGAACATTTCTTGAAACAGAGACAGTGTCTGGCTCACAAAAAGTGCTTAATAAATAACTGATTAAAAAATTTTAAGTTGTTGACACCTTTATTTTATTCATTTATTTATACGCAGTGCTGAGAATTGAACCCAGTGCCTCACATATGCAAGGCAAGTGCTCTACCACTGAGCCACAACCCCAGCCCCTAAATAATTGCTTTTATTTCAAACATGTTTGTTAATTTAGTCTGCAGTGTTTTTAAAGGACACAAACTTTTGAGGTTTTTCCACCACACTGATGAGTCACATATGCTCAGTTCCTTGTGTTGTATAGTTCCTGCATTTATTGGCTGTTGCCAAGGATTTTCAGTAGGGACTATAACTTTGGAACTAAGGAAAGCCATGTGACTTATATAGAGGTCAAATCCATGTCCTTGGGCTCAGTAATGCTTGTAGTAAGGTGAGCCAGCTTGGTAGATGACTCCATTTCTTTGACAGCCACAGCACCTGTGGAAGAAGAGCTGTGCTGGGTGAAGTAAAAATAATTTCTATGGAAAGGATGATAAATAGGGCAAGCTGTAGGAGTGTGGCTTCCATGTCGCCTCCCTGAGGAGTCAGGGTGTGTCACCCTCCCAGCCCATCAATGTGTTCACTAAGTTGAAAGTTTACACTACAGTATGGTGTTCAGAGTTTTTAACGGGACTTTATTGCATAAGCGTGATTGAATTCATTGGCTACAAGACTGGACTCAATCCCCAGCTCTCCTGTCCTCCCAGAGGTTGGCCTAACCCAAAGTTCCACCTTTTAATCTCGCAGTTGGTCTTCAGGGGACCAGCCCCAATTTTCAAGTTAGTCAGGGGCTCACCAGGAGTCACTTTATTAGCTTAATAAATTCCCATCATTCAGGAAATTCCAAAGGTTTTTGAAGTTCTGTGCCAGGAACCAGTGACAAAGACCAGATTTATTACACCACATTATGTGACCTCATGTGTTTTATGGAAATTCATTTAAACCATGAAGCCTGATTTACTGAAAGAAATACCTATTTTTATTCCATAGGTTATTTGAACAATAAATTGGCCTTTAGCTGGAGCTATTTGTACACACAAAAAAGGATTAATGAGTTACCTATATTAAGGTCTCTCCTTAATTTGAGCAAAAAGCCATAATACATGACTATGTTTTTAGGTACTATGCATATAATTGGAGAGAACTGTGACAATTAAAGGAAAATAGCTGGGCGTGGTGGTGCATGCCTACAATCCCACAGACTCAGGAGGCTAAGGCAGGAGGTCACAAGTTCAATTGCTAGCTTCAGCAATTTAGTAATTTAGGGAGATCCTGTCTTAAAATTTAAAAAGAAAATGAAAAGGGCTGGGGATATCCCTTAATAGTTGAGTGCTTCTGGATTTAATCTCTAGTATCATAAATGGGGGGGGGAGATCAAAGGACATTATGACTTCCTATAATATAAACTATATACTAGTGGTAAAAGTGTTCCAGAGTGAGGTAAATCAGCTTAACTATGTTTTCTAGAATGTGTTACCAATAGACTATAAGTTCCATTTACTTTCTCATTAGTGACAGGAATGTGGTTATCTGCCAAAGGTTGGTAGATACTAAAGGAGGGAGGTGGCTAACAGCAGAATCAAGCAGTAGTCAGTTTTTTTTTTTTTTTTTTTGCAGAGCTGGTGATTGTAGCCAGGTTTTAAGATTTTGTTCTGTTAAAAAATATTTATAGGAGAGCTGGGCACGGTGGCACACACCTGAAATCCCAGAGGCTCAGGAGGCTGAGGCAGGAAGATCCCGAGTTTAAAGCCAGCCTCAGCAATGGTGATGCGCTAAGCAACTAAATAAAATACAAAAAAGGGCTGGGGATGTGTCTCCGTGGCTGAGTGCCCCTGAGTTCAATCCCCAGTACCAAAAAAACAACAACAAAAAACCAACAACAACAAAAAAAATTATAGGAGATCATTGGACTGAGTGTAGGCCCACAGGAAGACCCAACCCAAATGGAGTTACCCATCCTAATGTTACAGTTACCAATCCCAAACGAAGTTCTTTTTAATATTTTTTAGTTGTCAATGGACCTTTATTTTATTTATTTATATGCGGTGCTGAGAATCGAACCCAGTGACTCAAACATGATAGGAAAATGCTCTACCACTGAGGCACAACCCCAGCACCCTTTCTTTATCTGACTTTAGGGAGAAATCTAGAGAATGAGATAATAACCAAACCCAGAAGCAAACATTTTAGCTGGAATAAAGAGGTTTCCTTTTTTTTTAATTTGGTGGTGGTAGGTATCAGAGATTGAACACAGGGGCACTCAACCATTGAGCCACATCCTCAGCCTTATTTCGTATTTTATTTAGAGACAGGGTCTCACTGAGCTGCTTAGTGACTTGCTGTTGCTGAGGCTGGCTTTGAAATCACTATCCTCCTGTCTCAGCCTCCAGAGCCGCTGGATTACAGGCGTGAACCACAACAACCGGCAGGTTCCCCCCTTTTAAAAAAAACATTTTATTTATTGTTTTTGGGGACAGGGTTTCACTAAGTTGTTCAGGGCTTCACCAAATCACTGGCCTTTTTTGGAGGAGGAGCAGGGATTGAACCCAGGGGCACTTAACCACTAAGTCACATCCCAGCCCTTTTAGAGACAGTGTCTTGCTAAATTCTTGAGGTTAGCCTCAAACATGCAATTCTCCTGCCTCAGCCTCCTGAGTCATTGGGATTACAGATGTGCACTTTTATACCCAGTGAGTAAAATAATGGAAGTATTTTTTTAAGTACTGGGAAATTGAACCCAGGGACTTTACTACTTTACTTTACTACTCAGCTATATCCCCACTTTTTTCCAAATATTTTAAAAATTGTTGATGAAGGGGGCTGGGGTTGTGGCTCAACGGTAGAGCACTTGCCTGGCGCATGCGAGATGTCAAGTTCGTTCCTCAGCATCATGTAAAAATAAATAAATAAATAATAAAGGTATTGTGTCCAACTACACCTAAAGAAAAGTTGATGAGCCTTTTATTTAGTTGAAAAGTATATTTATTTATATGTGGTGCCATGAATCGAACTCATTGCCTCACATCTGCTAAGCAAGTGCTCTACCACTGAGCTACAACCCCAGCCCACTATATCCCTTTATTGAGACAGTGTCATGCTAAACTGCTAAAATGTTGAGGCTAGCCTCGAACTTGAAATTCCCCTGCCTCAGCCTCTGGAGTCACTGGGATTACAGGTTTGTGTCACCATGCTCAGTTCTGAGGGCACTTTTTTTGTTATTATTATTATTATTTTTAGTTTTAAGACAGGGTCTCACTAAGTTGCTTAGGACCTTCCTAAATTGCTGAGGTTGGCCTCAAACTTGGGATCCTCAGGCCTCAGTCTCCAGAACCATTGAGTGCAGTGTTCCACTGCACCCAGCTCTGAGGCAGGAGGATCACAAGTTCAAAGCCAGCCTCAGCTACTTATCGAGGTCCTAAGTAACTCAGTGAAACACTGTCTCTAATACTTTATAAAAAAGGGCTGGGGATGTGGCTCAGTGGTTAAGTGCCCCTTGATTCACTCTTCCTGGCACCAGAAAAAAAAAAAAATCGCAAGGTCTAGCAAACAAAAACACAAACTCCAAAGGGTCAGAAAATTGGAATGGAGGTTGCATACACATTGTGCTCTGGTAGGAATCAAAATGAAAAAGAGAAGAAAATAGAAAAGCTAGACTGGCTCCAACATGGGTTTTAGGCCTTGAACTAAAAAAATATGGGGACAGGAAAAGTTGGTCGAGGTCTCATGAAGCCATACCTTCTTTGATCAGCAATCCACTGGATAGATTTCTGGAGCAGCCAGTCTCTCATTACTTGAAGCTCTCCACAGAGATGCTATGACAGGGTCCAATGTTTTTTAGGCCATGGGTTAAATATGTACATCTAGGTCAAAGTGTCTTACTATGGTTAAAAACCCTAAGTTTAGAGAGCTGGGAGTTCAAGGGCTCTCTCAATCCCTAATTGCACCAAATGCCTCATATTAATCATGATAGAATTAAAATGAAAAAAAGAAACACATCTCAGTTTACCAACAATACCATGCAAAAACTCACACAATTTAAGTATATAGCTGGGTGTGGTGGTGCAATTCAGGAGACTGAGGCAGGAGGATCACAAGTTCAAGGCCAGCTTGGGCAATTTAGACCCTGTCTTAAAATTTTATAGGCATGAAAGCTTCTCAATCCAGTACATTCTGGCCCTATACATTATTAGAATTTACTTGAAAAATCTATTGCTTTTTACATGGTTGACTTCCATTTGTTTTCTTAGCTAAAAGTCTACCCAACTTTAGCTTCAGAACCTGATTCAAAATATAATATTTTCTTTTTTTGCAGTACTGGGGACAGAATAAGGGATATTCTACCACTGAGCTATATCCCCAGCTACGCTTTCCATTTTTTTTTTTTAATATTTATTTTTTAGTTTTAGGTGGACACAATCAATATCTTTATTTTATTTTTTTAAGGGTTTTTTAAAAGACGTACACAATATCTTTACTTTATTTTATATTATTTTTATGTGGTGCTGAGGATTGAACCCAGTGTCTTACACGTGCTAGGCGAGTGCTCTACCACTTGAGCCACAACCCCAGCACCCCCACATTTTTTTCTTTATTGCAATCTAGTGCTTTAACTCAGGGGTACTCCACCACTGATCTATATTCTAGTCCCGTCCCCGCTTTTTATCCAGGGCTGAGGACCGAACTCAGGCCTTGCGAGTGCTAGGCAAACGCTCTGCCACTGAACTAAATCCCAAGCCCCATTCTAGTTCTTTTTATTTCTCATTTTGATGTAGGGTCTTGCTGGACTCCCAAATTGCAATCCTCCTGCCCCTGAGCCTCCCCAGGTGCTGGATTTATAGGCATGCACCACCACACCTGACTCAAAGTATGATACCTTCTTTAAACATCTGGTCGTAATTTTAGGCTTAACTAGGCAAATTATTTAATACTTTATTGAAGATCATACAAAAACTCCACAATAAATAATGAAAAGAGTACATAAAGTCATTAGCCTCCGTTTGCAATACAGAAAATACATGTCAGTTCTGGACCAAAATAATTCCATTGAAATACAAAAAGTGATAGGGAAGAATTAAAATATTTGCAGTGACTGCTTTTGGTGGTCAGCTATAACAAACCAACAACCATCAGCTATTTTGGAACGTGAGAGTAGGTCTTAATTTGCAGATAAAGAATGTCTTCAATAGTTTAAAAAAATATATAAACTCTAAAAAAGCTGTGAATCATATACAAAAGTAGCTGTTTGAGAGACCAAGGTTGAAAAGCAGAAATTGTGTTAGCACCACCAGCAAGCACAGGTCCTCTGACTCTTCTGCCCTCCTATTTTGTGCAGGATGCAGACTTGAGTGTTGTACACATCATTTACAGTTTGGAAAATCAGCCTTGAGTACAGGGTTCCTGGTAGAGTAGTCTTAAGCCCTAAGAGGCACCAAGTGGTTTCAAAGGCTAGTAACAATCCCCATCACAAGTTCCGGCGGTATAATAAATCACGTGTTGCCTTATCAACTTTTTGCTGGTAGTCCTCTAATTTGTCAAGTATTTTCTGGGACAGCTGTAAAGGAAAAGAAGAAAATCGTTACAGAGTGATTCCAGGATTAAAAAAGACTGATGTTAGATATGTGGTGCTGAGGATCAAACCCAGTGCCTCACATGTGCTAGGTGAGTGCTCTATCACTGGGCCACAACCCCAACCCTGTAAACTTCTTTAAAAATGGACTGAATGCAGTTTGTCTCTGTGTAATTAATGCATGGTTTCTCATTAGTTTATTTTTTATTTTTTTGGAAAAGTTGCTTAAATCATTGACCTTATTTATAAAGGGACTGGAACAGCATGTTAACAGGGATAAATATTTGGCTTTTGCTGTCCCTCTTAGTCCTTAGGAATTGAAGATCAACTTGTTAAGTATAGCTTGCTACTGCAGAAGTTCACAGAAGACAACTCATTAAAGAGTTTACATACTGCGATGTTGTGACTGTTGGCACTGTTCTCTCCCAGAGCCTGGAGAAGCTGATCAATAGAGGAGTATGGGAGCCACACCATTGGGGCTGTTGCAGACAGTGGAAACTGAAAGGAAAATGATATTATTTGAAAAAAATCTGAAAGTGCACTGCTTCTTCTGAATAATAGGTCCACAAGACTCTAAAAGAATTAAATACTTAATTCTTTTTACCAGTTAAGATCCTCCTATATTTCTTTTCAACTGGGGAAACTGTCCTTCTCAGTTAAATCAAATATATTTAAAAATTTATTTCAACTCAATCTTAAAGGAGCCCTAAGGTCTATTAAGGATAAATACACTTTAACAACTCTTCTCGAGATGGACAAATTGAAACTATTCTCTATTTCAGTGTGAAATTTAATTTAAAATTTTAAATTCAAATTATCTGAAAACAAAATACTAAAAGCAAAAACAAAACTGGAAAAGGACAGGAAAGCTCAACTTTCAAAGTTCTGAATACTTCCTTGATAATTTAAGAACTCATCTCTATAATAAGCCAGACCTGTTTAGACCTGGCTCATCTATTCATAATCTGTTTCAGATTTGGAATGTGTAACCTCTGGGCCTGTTTTCTGATTTACTGATGCTAGAGATGGAACCTGGGGTGTTCTACCACTGAGTTATATCCCCACCCTCTATTTTTTGGTACCAGAGATTGAACCCAGCAGCGCTTAACCATTTAGACATATCCCCAAGCCCCATCCACCCTTTGGTGGGCAGAGGTTTCTGGGTATTGAACTCAAGGGCACCCGACCACTGAGCCACATCTCCAGTCCTATTTTGTACTTTATTTAGAGATAGGGTCTCACTGAGTTGCTTTTCGCCTCATTTTTGCTGAGGCTGGCTTTGAACTCTTGATCCTCTTGCCTCAGCCTCCTGAGGCACTGGGATTACAGGCATGTTCCACCACGCCTGGCCTCAGCCCCCTTTTTAAAATATTTTATTTATAGACAGGGTCTCACTGAGTTGCTTAGGGCTTTGCTAAATTGCTGAGGCTAGCTTTGAACTTGTGATCCTCTGGCCTCAGCCTCTTGAGCCACTGAGAGTACAGTTGTGTGTCACCATGCCCAGATTCCCCACACCATTTAATTTTTTTATTTTGAGACAGGGTCTTGCTAAATTGCCTAGGCTGGCCTTGAACTTGGGATCTCCTGCCTCAGTTTCCAGAGTTGCTGGGATTACAAGTATGCACTACTGTGCCTGGTCCATCAGACGTTCTAAGAAATAAAGAATAAAACAGCCTCTTATCGATAAGGCTGTTGTAAGGATTAAATAAGAAAACCTTGTAGAGCTGGATATGTTGAGGCATGTCTGTAATCCCAGGCAGGATCAGCCTTAGCAACTTAGCAAGGACCTAAGCAACTTAGTCAGACTCTGTCTCAAAATAAAAAATAAAATGGGCTGGGGATGTGGCTCAGTGGTTAAGCATCCTGGGTTTAATCCCAAGTACCAGGTAAAAGAAAACCCTGTAGAGATGGCATAATCCCTCTACACAAAACACCAAATACTAACTAAAGCCACATTCTTTCCTTGCCCCCTTACTTCTATGGTGCTGGAGACTGAACCAGGGCTTTATGCATGCTAGGCAAGTGCTCTATCACTGAACTATACTCTTAGTGCAAAAGCCACATTCTTTTAATGGAGAAAAAAGAAATGTATCCCCATTTTATAAACAGGAAATTAGATATACCTACAGGGCCAATATTTATTTAACTGCAAACAATAAAGGTCAGACTAATATACATTGAATTTACTTTCAGATCCTTGTCTTACTTGATATGTTAATACAGAATTAAAAAGAAATATTTATATGTACCTACCTCAATCCCAAAGTACTGATGTCCTTTTCCCAATACAGCATCCACATACTCAGAGACCAAATCCACAGCTTCTTCCAAAAGGTCATAGTTCAAGTACAGACGAAGCAACTCAGCAGCATCAACTTTCTGTAAAAAGCCAGTGATATTTCCCTGCTGGCTAGTACTAGGACTGAATTCAAGGGTATTCTACCACTGAGCTACCCCAACCCTTTTTATTTTTCATTTTGCTAAATTGCTCATACTAGCCTCAGATTTGTGATCCTCTTACCTCAGCCTTTCGAGTTGCTGGGATTACAGGTATGTACCACCAGCCCAGCTAAAAATTCAGTGATTTAGAATGTATACCTCCTTCCATTTTACCCAAGCACAGAGCAAAGGATGCTGAGTGTCTGATTCCCTGGCACTTACTTTTTTTTTTTTTTTTGATACTAGGGATTGAAGTCAGGGTGCTTTTACCACCGAGACACATCAGACAGGAATCCTGCAAATTTGAGGCTAACTTCAGCAACTCAGTAGGACACCATCTCAAAAAAAAAAAGGGATGTAGCTCTGTGGTAAAGCACTCCTCTGAGTTCAATCTTAAGTACTACAAGAAAAAAAACAACAAAACATATATAAATGACAAATGCAAAAGTCGTTCAAAGAATCACCAGTTTAAATTTATACCTAATTGGTTCTGTCTCCTCTGAGAGAAGAATGAATATAGTCTCAGTTTGGAAGAATGCTATTAATTATGTTAAATGTTTTCTATGTTCTGATTTGATTACATTCTTTCTTTTATCATCTTATTTTCTCTATTTTTTAACTTAAAATCAGCTTTCCTTATTTTAGACTATAGATTATCTTTTTCAAAATACTTTTTTAAGTTGTTGATGGATCTTTATTTAATTTAATTAATTAATTTATTTATGGGCTGAGAATTGAACCCAGTGCCTCACACATGTGAGGCAAGCACTCTACCACTGAGCCACAACCTGAGCTCCTAAATTCTTCTTGATGCAGATAATCTGCTATGGTTGTCCCTCAAGAACTCATATGTTGGAGGCTTGGTCCCTAATGTGGTGACTTTGGGAAATGTTGGGATCTTTAAGAGATAGGGCCTCGGGGGTGGTCCTTAGATCAACAAGGGTGCTACCTAGAGGGATTACAGTAGTTCTTGAGAGAGTGAATTATTAAAAGTGAGCCCAGCCCTTTCACACCATGGCATATCTGCACGATGTGACACTGCCAAGAGGGCACTCATGGTGCCCTACAATGGATGGCACTACATATCCTTGGATTTTCAGCATCCCAAACTGTTAGCCAGATACATTTCTTTCTTTTTAATATTTATTTTTTAGTTTTAGGTGGACACAATCTTTATTTTATTTTTATGTGGTGCTGAGGATCGAACCCAGTGCCTAACGCATGCCAGGAGAGCGCGCTACCACTTGAGCCTCATCTCCAGCCCCCTAAACTTCTTTCTTTATAAAGTTTAGACTGCCTCAGGTTTTTCTTTTGTTTCTTCGTTTGAAGTACTGGGGATGGTGCTGCTAGGTGACAACTCTACCACCAAGGTACATCCCCAGCCCTAAGGTGATTTCTGTTTTTTTGGTACTAGGGAATTAACCCAGGGAGCACTTTATCACTGAGCTACATCCCTAGTCCTTTTTACTTTGAGACAGGGTCTCACTAAATTGCTTAGGGTCTTGCTAATTGCTGAGGCTGGCTTTGAAAGTGCAATCCTCCTGCCTCATCTTCCTGAGCTGCTGGGACCACAGGCGTGTGCCACTGTGTCTGGCAAGGTGATTTCTTTCTTTCCTTTTTTTGTGGTGCTGGGGATTGAACCCAGGGCCTTGTGATTGTGGGGCAAACACTCTACCAACTGAGCTCTATCCCCAGCCCAAAGTTATTTCTTTCTCATTTATTCATTTGTTTATTTTTAAAGTATTTTTTAGTTGTTGATGGACCTTTATTTTATTATTTGTATGTGGTGCTGAGAATCAAACCCAGTGCCTTACCCTTGCTAGGTAAGCTCTCCACCACTGAGCCACGATCCCAGCCTCTCTTTTATTTTTTAAAAATTAAATTAAATTTATTTATTTTTGGGTACAAGGGATTGAACTCAGGGGTACTTGATCACTGAGCCATATCCCCAGCCCTATTTTGTATTTTATTTAGAGAAAGGGTCTCACTGAGTTGCTTAGCACCTCACTGTTGCTTTGAACTTGCGATCTTCCTATCTCAGCTTCCCAAGCCACTGGGATTACAGGCATGTGCCTCTGCATCCGGCCAAAGGTTATTTCTTTATGGTAAGATAACCAGACTCAATAGATCATCCACAAACTCAATTTTGACAATACCAATTTAAACAAACTGTTGCATTTGAAACTACTCTACATACTGACATGAATGTTTTGAGTTAACAGTAGAAACTATGTCCTGCATATACTTATTATTCTGAACACATGCTCATTATTCATTTAGCATATAGGCAGGCATTTATCTAATTAGTAACCTGTGGAACTTTAAAAACCATGGTATGGCATTGTTGTTAGTGATTTTAGCTATGACTGAGAAACTGCCCACGGTATTTAATTCAGTATGTTTCCATAAATTATCAAACCTTTTTTTTTTTTTAAAAAATTATCTCATGAAGTTATTTAGAATGGTAAAGAGCAGGTTCTTAATCTCAAGAAGTTAAGATGTTACATACCTTGTAACTGTTTATAAGCCAATTGGGCAGAGGCACTCCATGGGACAAGAGCTTATTGATTACACAGTGGTGATATAAGTTATTCTGCACTTTGTACCTGTCTAGATAAGTAGACAATAGTCGCCATGCTTCATCTGTAGCACTTGAAAACATCAAAAAGGACAAATGAATTTCAGATTTTTTTTAAAAAAATATTTTTCAGTTGTAGATAAACACACAGTATATTTATTTATTTTTATGTGGTGCTGAGGATTGAACCCAGTGCCTTACATATGCAAGGGAGGCGCTCTACCACGAGCTACAGCCCCAGCCCGACTTTTTAAAAAAAATTTGAAGTCTATCCCTGGTTAGTGAAGAGTTTCAGATTATTATTATTAATATTATTTTTAAAACCAAGGAGTAAACCCAGGGGCACTCTACCGCTGCTATAACCCCAGCCCTTTTATTTTTTATTTATTTACATCCCCAGCCCTTTTTAATTTTTTTAACTTTTTAAGACAGGGTTGGGCTAAATTGCTAAAACTGGCCTGGTACTTCCAATCCTCTTGCCTCAGCCTCCCAAGCTGCTAAGATCACAAGCATAAATACTATGCTAGGCTTTATTTTTTATTTTAAGACAGAGTCTATATTTCCCAGGCTGGCCTTGAACTTGTGATCATCCTGCCTCAGCCTCCCCAGTCACATGGGATTACATGTGTGTACCACTGAGCCTGGCAAAAGTTTCATATTCTTAACAGTGATTTACAGTACTATTTATAGTATGTATTTACAAAGAAAGACCTTTAGAAGGGTAACTAATACACTTAGGTTCACTATGACTTGGAATAGTACTGGAACCTAGATGACTTAGATTTTGGTTCTTATGTTTTTCTCCTACTAATCACTTTTGCGGGGGGGGGGGCAGGGGGGAGAGGGGGTGCGGTACTGGGGTTTGAACTCAGGGGCACTCAACCATTGAACCACACCCCCAACCCAATTTTTGTATTTTATTTAGAGAAAGGGTCTCACTGAGTTGCTTAGTGCCTTGATGTTGCTGAGGCTGGCTTTGAACTCATGATCCTACTGCCTCAGTGTCCTGAGCTGCAGGATTACAGGTGTGCGCCACCGTGCCTGGCTCCACTAACCACATATTAATATTACTCTACAATTAATTTAATTTGTTTAAGGATTTCAGCAGAGGGAAGCAAACTGGCTCAGATTTTTTTTTTTTTAGTGGTTCCCAAACTTGAACAAACATTAGAATCATGTAGAAGTTCTGACTTAGAATAGGGTGCTATCTCATAATCTGTTTTAATAAGCAATTCTGATGTGCTAATTTAGGGGTTGAAAAGTAATATTAGAGAACTGCTGCTATGGATTGAACAGTCTCTCAAAGTTCATGTGTTGGGAACTCAATCCCCAATGGGATAGTATTGGGAGATGGGGCCTAATAAGAGGCTCTGTTCTCACATATGGAAAGGATTAATGTCCTTATTGTGGGAGTGGGTTAGTTATTGGGAGTGTATAATTTGCTGGAAAGGCACACTTAACCCTCTCTTGTCCTTCTACCTTCTGCCATGGAATGATGAAGAAAGAAGGCCCTGAGCAGATGCTGGCACCTTGACGTTGAACTTCCTAGGCTCCAGAACTGTGAGCCAAATAAAATTCTGCTGTTACATATACCCAGTCTCAGGTACTCTGTTAAAGCATCAGAAATTAAAACAATGTCCATATTCTCTACCATTCTAAAATGCCAAGATGCATAATACAAGTGTAAATGAATTTCAGAAAAGAGTTTACTGAGGGTTAGATTATTTGAGGATTGTGAAGAAGAAACTGATGTACATTCAGGTACATCACTGGGTGCACTGGAAAAGTACATGGAGAGAGAAGATCTAAAGAAGGTATAATAGACAATGGGGGTTGGCGGGGTTGCTAAAGATTAGCTAGAAACAAGTTATAAGGGGACACTGTGATGTCAGCAATGCAGTGTTAGCCCAATGGAAGGAATGGGGAAAAAAATGAACATGATGTTCTAAAGCCAAGTAAATATATAATTTTGCCTTAAAGAATACTTTCCTTTTTCAAGAGGGGGCCTTGCTATTTTGCCCAGACTGGTCCCTAACTTGTGAGCTCAAATGACCTTCCTAGTGCTTGGGACTATAGGTATGTGCCAACTTGCTGACTAAGAGTAAACCCAGCCAGAACCAGAAGAACACTAGGGATGTACCTTGATTCTTTAGTAGTGATGACGGAGGACAGCTGATTGGCTGCCAGCCAGGCCCAGGCTTCTGCTTGTGCTGCCTCTCCTCCAAACTGTAACTTGATGCATCTGCAGTGAAAATGGTTCCTCACCAGTAAACTAACTGCTGAAGTGCAACCACTTCACCTTGCTACTAAAACTAGAGATACGAAGACAACTTTAGCTCTAGTATATTGCTAAATTTACTACTGGAGTATTAGTTCTTCCTTCTCAAAGCCACATAACTGGATGACCCATAAGGGGCCACCAATTAGGTGTCAGAGATACTTTACTTCCAGGAGAAAATTAATGATGACAAATTCTGAATGTTTAAAAATATTTCTAATTCACAAACCACTTTACTAATAGGTATAAGGTCAATTAAATAAGAACTTTTCAAAATTTTTATTTTTGGGGTACTATGGATAGAACTCAGGTCCTTCTATAAGCTAGGCAAGCAATCCTACCACTGAGCTACACCTCAGCCCAGCAATACTGTATTTTACTGCACAATCATCACATTTTATGCCAATTTATTTTGCAGAAAATGGGGTGCAATCATTATGCAAAGCTATTTCTTTTTTTTTTTAAGTCACACTAATATGCTTACAATTCATTTATTACTAAACTGTCTTTGATACAAAATTAGGATGCATAGTACACTCATAAATGTGCCTTAATGGTATGGCAACAATTATGGTGAGATATGGTGCCTTATAATACACCGAAGAGGGGGTCAACAGATGTCTTAAAGGACCGAAAAGAATAAAAATATGCCTTATCTACAGTGGATACCATTACCTAACTCAGGCTGGTCTGCTCTTCTGACTTCTCATGAGAAGCTATAAATCAATATTAATTTTTTTTAACTTATATATGACAATGGAATACATTACAATTCATATTACACATACAGAACACAAACTTTTCATATCTCTGGTTGTATACAAAGTATATTCACACCAATTCATGTCTTTATACATGTACTTTGGATAATGATGTCCATCAATTCCACCATCATTTCTAACCCCATGCCCCAAGATTACATTAAAAAAAAAAACAAAACATATATATATTAGTTGTAGTTGAACACAATACCTTTATTTTATTTATTTATTTTTATGTGGTGCTGAGGATCGAACCCAGTGCCTCGCACTTGCTAGGGAAGTGCTCTACTGCTGAGCAGCCCCTCCAAGATTAATTAAAAAAAAGGTATTGTGCCCAACTGTAACTAAAAAAAAATTTTTAAAAAGTCACAGCAAAAACTTATTGCATAATTAAAAACAAAACAAAAAACTCACTTCTTTTAAACATAAATGGCTTACAGTACCAATCTAACTAACTGGCTTACAGGCAGGTTACTGGTTTGTGATCACTGCCTCACATTAAGTAATAGGATAATATCTCTGCATTAGAAAATCAAGTCCATTAAAATATAAGTTTTTACATACTTGAAAGCAAGCCCCTCAAAGACTGGTGTTAAGGGAAGCTTAAAAGTCTGACAGAGTGATATGGCGGTGTCAAAGAGGCCAGCCTGAACCAAGAGAGCAACCATCTCCTCTGCTGAAGAACTTCCTGTGGAAATGGAAAATGGCTAGTTAGTTCACCCAAGGGTATCTGCTTTGCTTTGTCGATGAATATCTCAGAGTTAACAACCCTTCACTCTGTACCTACCCAGCACACTGCCTAGCCCTACAGTGTACTACTGTACTGACACATTAGAGGTTTTAAATTATTACCTGCAACTGCAACTGCTGACGGATCATGCTGAGCCAGAGTGAGACGAATGCGAGCCAAGGAGCACTCTTTCTCCAGATCTTCCAGTTCTAAGATTTCAATTTGCCGATTGGCTAGAAATCAAAAGAAAATTACTTTCAATTCCCAAAGTACAAAAGATTTGTCTGTTAGATTAAGGTACCGTTGTCATTTTCCACTAAACATTAAGTGAACATTCAGTTGGGCCTCAGTAAAAGCTAATTTAAAAAATTAGCAACATCCTTGCTTCACTTGTACTGCTGAGTCAAGTCAAAGCACTCTAATCACCAGCTGTGGTCGGAGGTGCTTACCAGTTATTTACATGTAACTTTATTTAAGTCTTACAACTGTGAAATACTACCATCTCTATCAACAAGAAAGGAACATGGCCAAGGTGAGAGAGGCAGAATTAAAACCAGGTGTGTTCAAATCTACAGCACAGGCTCTTAATGAAAGACATCATGCCCCCCTGGTAATATTAAAGGAACCAGAGGAAAAAAATGGTATTAAGCTGATTTAAATACAACAGGCAACAAAAACACTGTCTCTTAAGCATTTTCATTTCTCATAGTATCATAGAGCATTTTCAAAGGGCTACCATACCAGATAACCTTCAGCAGATTAAAATGCTGAAAACAAATTAAAAAGAAGGAATTTTGCCATATTTTAATGTCACTATTGTATATTATTTATAGTATATAACATATAGTTATAACTGTCTATATTATATATAACCATCTATAGATCTACTGACAATATAACTACTGTTCAGCAAAGATCAGCATGAGACCTTGACTCACTTGGGGCAGCTGTGCACTCTCCATCATGATTCCTTTTAGGGGATGCTCCAGGGCGATCATACTGATAAGACAAAACAAAGATTAAACTGTGAAAATTGGTATTTTTATTTTGATATCATTAACAGTGATTTAGAGATTACATGCTTAAATCTTTTCAATAGAAATTATTTTTACTTCACCCAGCACAACTCTTCTTACACAGGTGCTGTGGCTATCAAATGGAGTCATCTGCCAAGCTGGCTCACTTTACTATAAGCATTACTGAGTCCAAAGACATGGACTTGATCTCCATATATGTCACATGGCTTTCCTTAGTTCCAAAGTTATAATTTCTATTGAAAATCCCAGGCAATAGCCAATAAATGCAGAAACTATACAACACAAGGATCTGGGCATATGTGACCCATGAGCATGGTGGGAAAAATTCAAAGGTTTGTATTCTTTAAAACAATTGCAAACTGAATTAATAAACATGTTTGAAATAAAAGCAATTGTTTATTAAACACTTTTTGTGGGCCAGACACTATCACTGTTTTAGGCAATGTACTCAAATTATCTTTTTTTTTTTTTTTGGTATTGGAGGTTGAATTCAGGGGAACTTGACCACTGAGCCACATCCTCAGGGCTATTTTGTGTTTTATTTAGAGACTGGGCCTTGCTTTTGCTGAGGCTGGTTTTGAACTTGCAATTCTCCTGTCTCAGCCTCCTAAGCACTGGGATAACAGGCATGTGCCACTGCCTGGATCAAATTATCTTTTAATACCCAAATAATCCTTTACAAGGTAGATACTATCAACCCTATTTTATGCAAGAGGTTAACCAAATAACAAAAAATTAAAGAACTTGCCTGAAGTTAGTCAAGGCTAACTCCAAAGCCACTCTACAATAAGTCTTCCTACAAAAATTCTGAACTTGGGAATTTAAGGGACAGTATTCTATTATAGTTGAATTGCTGCAAAGAGTTTAAGTTTACAAGTACCTCTGCAGAAATTTTAAATGAAATGATGCAAAATAAGATAATAGTTTTGCAAGGACAAAACTAAAGATTAAATGATCCCCAAATTCCAAAATGGAAAGTTCTCATACCACTGCACCAGATGCTGGCTGCACAATCCATGCATATTCTGGACGAATAAGCCGTAAACAATTGATAGCAGCCAGATAACAGTTGCCTTGCTTCTCAAGTCCCCGGAGAGTTCGAACTTCTCTGCCAAGACGCATTCCATATTCAAACATCACTGTGCCAGCTATGAGGCAATAATAAATTAGACATAAGAATTTAAAAAATGTTTCCTTAGAGATACACACAGAGGGCCAGGCATGGTGGTGTATACACATGAGAACACTTAACAAAAGGTTAAGATGGCAATTTTATGCTATGTGCATTTCAACACAGTTTGAAAAATATGGGAAATGTTATTGTTGATCTTATTTTTAAAATTTTCACATTTTAAAAAGTTTTATTTATTTAAAATTTTGTAGTTGCAGATGGACAGCATACATTTATTTTATGTTTATTTTTATGCAGTGCTAAGGATCAAACCCAGTGCCTCACACATGCTAGGCAAGGGCTCTGCCACTGAGCTACAGCCCAAGTTTTATTTTTAATTGACAATATTTATGGGGTATATTGTGATGTTTCCATACATGCATACATTGTAGAATGAGCAAATCAGGCAAATTAACATTATCTGTCACCTCAAGTATTTATCATTTCTTTGTGATGAATTTTTGGCTTTTAGATACACCCCCATACCAAATGTAGTCTAGCTTTTTTTTCGGGGCAGGGGACAGTAACAGGGATTGAACTTAGGGTCTCAAATATACTAGGTACGCATTGAACTATATACCATGTCTTTTTTTTTCTGGTGGAATTTCTTAATAACTTTATTTATTTATATATTTATTTTTATGTGGTGCTTAGGATTGAACCCAGTGCTTCATACATGCTAGGCAAGTGCGCTACCACTCAGCCACAACCTTAGCTCACATCCCATGTCTTTACTGAGCTACAAAACACCATTCATTACATTGAATGAGATACTAAAAAATACATTATTCTAGGATAGTGTGGGACTCCAGGGCATTTAAAAATCATACTTTTTTGTTTTCATTAAAGATACCCTATAAAAACCAAAACAAAAAGTTTTTTTTTTCTTTTTTTTGGTGGTGCTGGGGATTGAACTCAGGGCCTTGTGCATGCAAAGGCAATAGCAATAAATGCAGGAACTATACAACACAAGGAACTGGGCATATACGACCCATTAAATAAATGCATCTACCAACTGAGCTATATCCCCAGCCCTAAAAACTGCACTATTTAAGAAAAAAATTTTTACAGCAAATATTTTTTGAGCTCCTGTAATACATAGGACACTATGTTAGAAGTACAGTCTCTCTCTCATCAGGTGCAGTGATGCACGCCTGAGATCCCAGCAGCTGGGGAGGCTGAGACAGAAGGATCATGAGTTCAAAGCCAGCTTCAGCAATTTAGCAAGGCACTAAGCAACTCAGTGAGCCCCTGTCTCTAAATAAAATACAAAATGGGGCTGGGGATGTGGCTCAGTGGTTGAGTGCCCCTGAGTTCAATCCCTGGTACCACCAAAAAAAAAAAGAAAAGAAAAAGAAAGAAAGAAGTACAGTCTCTCTTCAGAAGACCTGAACATTAGTTAATCTTGCTAAATTGGTCCTAATCAGGTTTATACAATGGATATTACAATGCAAGCAGATAATGAGAGATCTTTAATTATTTCTTTTCCTGCATGATAAAAAAAAAATCTAAAGAATAGCAGTAATACATGTTTATAATTCCACTACTCAGGAGGCTGAGGCAGGAGGTTTCCAAGTTTGAGGCTGGTCAGGGCAATTACCAAGATTTTTGTCTCAAAAATAAAGAATAAAAAGGGCTGGAGAGGAGATGTAGCTTAGGAATAAAGTACTTGTTTGAGTCCCAGTACCACCAGAAAAACAAATAAATAAAACCAAACTAAATTAGTCACATTTTCTTAATTTGAGGATCGCATTAACATTATATGTAAAAGAATGTCTTTAGGAGAAATAGCTGGACTAATTATGTGTTAATAGACATGATATCCATAACTTACTCTCAAAGTGATAAGCAAAAAATAAACAAATAATTAAGTAAATAAGTAGAGAAAATGAGAGAAAGGAAATAAGGAAGGTAGGAAGATAGGAAAAAAGATGTGGCAAAATAGTAATAATTGTTGAATTTGGGTGAAGGATACATGGGTTGGTGATACTGTACTAATATTTAGTTTTTCTGTAGACTTGAAAGATCTTAAAAACTAAAAAGTTGAGGGGTTGCAGGTATAGCTCAGCTTGTATAAGTTTAGCATGTATGAGTCTGTGGATTCAATTACCAGCAAAAAAAGAAAGTGAAAAATAAGAATTCACTAGGATATCATTTAATTAAAAAGAGAGAGCCAGGCACGGTGGTGCACGCCTGTAATCCCAGCAACTTGGGAAGCTGAGGTAGGAGGATTGCGAGTTCAAAGCCAGCCTCAGCAACTTAATGAGGCACTTGCAACTAAGTGGGACCCTATCTCTAGATAAAATATTAAAAAGGGCTGGAAATTTGTCTTAGTGGTTAAAAACTCGTGGGTACAATTCCTGGTACCAAAAAAATTAAAATAAAATAGAGAGAGGAGAGAGAGAAGAATGCAGTAAGATCATTAATAAAAAAGTTCACTAGGAGATCACTCAGAATGCAGTAGGATATCATTAATAAAAAAATTTACTAGGAAATCATTCAATAACCTCTGTGAAATTTACAACTCTCTAAGGGTTTTGCATAAAATTGAAGAGATGTGAGATTTCAACCATCTATAATTAAGAATGCTATGTATTATATTTATTTATTTTTTTTAATTTATTTTTTAGTTGTAGTTGGACACAATATCTTTATTTTATTTATTTATTTTTATGTGGTGCTGAGGATCGAACCCAGGGCCTCACACGTGCTAGGCAAGTGCTATACCACTGAGCCACAACCGCAGCCCTATCGATTATATTTAGATGACCTAAGTAGCAGAATTTTACTCCAACAACTAAAATAAAGAGAGGAAGCCTCGGGTAAAATAGCCTACACACACAAAACTAGTTAAAAACAAAAACAAAAACAAAAACAAAAAAACCCCCAAACTATCTCTAGTGGAAAAGCTCAAGCTTCCTTTATTTTATTATTTTTTTTGTAGCTGTACACGATAACTTTATTTATTTATTTAATTTTTATGTGGTGCCGAGGATTGAACTCAGAGCCTTGAACATGCAAGGTGAGCGCTCTACCGCTGAGCCATAACCCAAGTCCCTCAAGCTTCCTTTATAACTGGAGAGAAAATGCACATAGAATGCCATCTCACTGGAAATAATCTGAGAATGTTCTAGAATGGGGTAAGTATATAAATACATCTTCAAAGCTAACAGGTAATCTTCAAAAGGATGAAGTGAAGCTTGTACTTAAACACAACTAAAACTTAGATAAGCCCAACACACATTTTTGATAAAATATTATTAAACTTATAAGGCAGCCTCCAATACCAAGTGTCTTTGTTCAGTTGCTCACCTTTGCGGTAATTGTGGCGATAGATGTGAAAGGCATAGAGAAGTTCATAGTAATTGTGAGTCATAAGGTCCACAGCTCTAGCACGAGATTCAATTATTGCCACAACCTAATGTAGGAAAAACAATGAGGCATCAATGTTAGTAGCAATCGTGACAACCAACAGAACTGTTTCTAGACATCAGCGGATACATAAAATTACCTCATTATGCAGATTCACATAAGGAAACTCTACAAGATCCTGTAGCTGTGAGCGTTCACAGAGAACTACCACTAGTTGCCGTAAACAATCTAACTGCCTGGAAGAAAAGAAAGGGTTATAAGGGTAAAATGCCATAGTGGGTTAAACAGGGCTGGTAAATTGCCTTGTGTTAAAAAGACTGTAAGATTACCTGCTGGAGTCAGGAATTTGGGTTAAGGCCTCATATGCTTGGCTGTTGTGACCCAAATCCAAATGATGTTTGAAAATGCATGTCCGTAAAGTAGCCTAAATATCAAATTTAGATCAAATATCAAAAAAGGGCAATGAAAATTAAAATACAATGTCCAGAACAACCTTCAAGAAAAATAAAGCAAATAATAGTTTTTACCTGACTTTTCCAGTCATCACCTGCTTCAGTTATTGCTGATGTAGCCAACTGAATAACCAGCTCAGGCAATCCAACAACATCTAGAAGACGTAAAACCTAAAGAGAAATTCAAGAAATTTTCATTAAAATTAATATGGCAGTGGTACTCCAAATTGAATTATTGTTCAAAATTAGTCAGAAACATCATTAGGTAAGTAAAGATTAAATTAAAGGCACTGATAAGGGGACTAGGGAGGTAGCTCAGTGGGAGAGCCTTGCCTAATAGGCTTGAGGCCCTGGGTTCCATCCTTAGAACCATTCAGAAAAAAGGTGCTGATAAAATGGACAGGATTATTTGGTTAATATTAAGATTTTTCTTTAGATTCGACTGTTATAAAGGCTTGTTATAAAATCTATTTGTTTTTCCAGATAATAACACTGGAATAATGGCTCACAAGTTACAGATAATTTTGATTGTGTTAGGTTGGAACAGAGAAAGATAAAGTTAAGAGAGATAGTCTTTTTTTTTTTTTTTAAAAGAGAGAGAGGAGGAGAGAAAGAGAGAAAGAGAGAGAGAGAGAGAGAGAGAGAGAGAGAGAGAGAGAGAGAGAGAGAGAATATTTTTTAATATTTATTTTTCAGTTTTCGGTGGACACAACATCTTTATTTTATTTGTATGTGGTGGTGAGGATCGAACCCTGCGCCCCGTGCATGCCAGGCAAGCACGTTACCGCTTGAGCCACATCCCCAGCCCAAGAGAGATAGTCTTAACATGTTCTTTATAGAACAAACCAACCACTATTAATAAATAATAGAGGGATTAAATATTGGGCTTTTTTTTTTTTTTTTGCATCAGTGATTGAACCCAAGGCTGTTTGTACCACTAAGCCACATTCCCAGCCTTCTTTTTATTTTTATTTTGAGACAGGGTCTTGCT
This sequence comes from Marmota flaviventris, assembly GCF_047511675.1. Taxonomy (NCBI): domain Eukaryota; kingdom Metazoa; phylum Chordata; class Mammalia; order Rodentia; family Sciuridae; genus Marmota; species Marmota flaviventris. Next base: position 19,389,091 of record NC_092506.1, on the reverse strand, counting down.
AAGTTGCTTAGGGCCTCACTAAGTTGCTCAGACTGGCCTCGAGCTTGTGATTCTCCTGCCTCAGTCTCCCAAGTCCCTGAGATTATGGTCATAAACAACCACACCTGACTTGGGCTTTTTTTTTTAAGAGATGGGGTCTCATTATGGCACCCAGGCTGGCCCCAAACTCCAAAGCTCAAGTAATGTTCCTGCCTCAGGCTCTTGAGTACTTGGCCTATAGGACTGACTCCCCACCACATCCAGCTTTGTCCTTTTGTTTTGCCAGTGTGAGAAAGTAATGAAATATCCCCCAAAGATATGAATGTGTCTATATCCTTATATTCACATGCCTTCAATAAGAAGCTGGGGGTAGCTGGGCACAGTGGTACCTGCCTGTATTCCCAGCAACTCAAGAGGCTGAGGAAGGAGAATTGCAAGTTTGAGGCCAGCCTCAGCAACTTAGCAAGACACTTTCTCAAAATTAAAAAATAAAGGCCAGGCATGGTGGCTCATGTCTATAATCCCAGCCGCTAAGGAGGCTGAGGCAGGAGGATCTTGAGTTCAAGGCCAGCCTCAGCAACTCAGTGTGGCCCTAAGCAACTTAGCAAGACCCTATCTCTAAATAAAAAAAATATATAAAAAATGGAGGGGGATATGGCTCAGTAGTCAAGTGCCCCTGGGTTTAATCCCTAGTATCAAAAAAATAAAAAAGACTGGGGATGTAGCCTAGTGGTAAAGTACCACTGGATTAAGTCCCTAGTACCAACCAACTAACCAACCAACCAACCAAAAAACCTGGGGATACAAAAAGTACTTACTTGCCAGGAATAGCTTTACCCTTGGTAGGTATTAATCATGTTCACCCTCACAATAATTGAATGATTTTACAGATGAAGAACTTGTGTAAGGTCATACGTAGTCTAGAGATCTGGGACTTAAATCTTAGCATGTGGACCCGAGAGCCTACCACTATGGAGTTTCAAAGATATTCTCATAACAAACTGAACAATTCCTGGCCTACTGCGTTGATCTGCTTTACTTTTATTCAGAGCACGTATCACTGCCTGACATTATATTATTTGTCTAGTCTCTTTCCAACCTGTATTTTAAGTACCACGAGAACAGTGAATAGCGGACAGGGAGTAGCGGTGGTACTTAGAACCTTATCCTCAGTGCCTAAACCAGTGCCTTATACACAGTAGGCTCTCAATGAATATTTGTTAAATGAAAGAACAAACACAGTTTTACAATAGAACCAGCATCCCTAAGCCAAAACTCTGAAAATGCTCCAAAATCTGAAACTGAGGGCTGATAGGCCACCACAAATGGAAAATTCATCTAACCTCATGAGAGGGGCCACAGACAAAACACTAAAAATATTAAGTAAAATTACCTCAGGCTATATGTGTAAGGTATAATATGAAACATAAATAAATTTTGTGTTTGGACCTAGACTCCTCCCCAGGATATCTCATATGTATATGTAAACATTAAAAAAAAAAAAAAAAAAAAATCTGAGCTGGGCATGGTGGTGCTCGCTGTAATCCCAGTGGCTTGGGAGGCTGAGGCAGGAGGATCAATCAAAGCCAGCCTCAGCAACAGCGAGGTGCTGAGCAAGTTAGTGAGACCCTATCTCTAAATAAAACACAAAATAGGGTGGTGATGTGGCTCAGTGGTAAAGCACCCCTGAGTTAAATAAATCCCAGGTTACCCACCCCCCAAAAAAAACTGAAACACTTTTGTTTCCAAGCATTTTGGTTAAGGGATACTCAATCTGCATAAACTTTTCCTATAAACTGTTTATGTTGCTGATGAATTTAAAGCATAGTAAATGAACATCATAGTGTAACAAAGCCCTAAGGAGTTTTTTTTTTTTCCTTCTCTGTGGCACCGGGGATTGAACCCAAGGCCTACGCATGCTAGGCAAGCATTCTACCACTTAGCTACATCCCCAGCCCTTTTTATTTTAAGACAGAGTCTCCTGAAATTGCTTAGAACCTCCCTAAGTTGCTTTGGCTGGCCTCAAACCTTCCTTCCTTAGATTCCTGAGTCACTGGGATTACAGGTGTGCACCACCACGCCCAGCTTCCATGAATATTTTAAATCTACATTGTAAAGGTGAGTTTCATCAAAATTAAGCAATATATCATGTAAATCTATCCAACCAGGTAAATAACCTACTGAAATCAGATGGACAAGAGAAGGTGTTACACCCTCACCCCTGTTGTGATGCTCTCTCTTCCCTCTGATGCCTGCTTTAAGATGGACAAATGATCACCTGTAAAAGAGCCATAAGCTGGGCTTGGCAGCATACACTTGTAATCCCAGAGACTCAGGAGACTGAGGCAAAAATCCTCCTGTCTTAGCCTCCTGAGTTGCTGGGATTCCTTCCAGTCATGTGCTACTGTGCCCAGCAGGTTTTCTCAATTTGTCTAGGCAAGTCCATCTTCTTCTCACTTAGAAGTTCTGGGAACAATTAGGTTTTTTAGTATTTTTCTTAAAAAATATCAAAGCAGCTGGGCAGGTGTGGTGGCACATGCCTGTAATCCCAGCTGCTCTGGAGGCTGAGTCAGGAGGGTTGCCAGTTCAAAGTCAGCCTCAGCAAAAGTGAGGTGCTAAGCACACTAAGCAGGGGGCTGGGGTTGTAGCTCAGTGGTAGAGCTCTTGCCTCACACGTGTGAGGTACTGGGTTCGATCCTCAGCACCACATTAAAAAATAAATAAATAAAATAAAGATATTGTGTCCATCTACAACTAAAAAAAAAAAAAAAAAGCACACTAAGCAACTCAGTGAAACCATGACTCTACGTAAAATATTAAAAATGGCTCAGCGGGGGCTGGGGTTGTGGCTCAGCGGTAGAGTGCTTGCCTAACATGTGTGAGGCACTGGGTTCAAGTCTCAACACCACATATAAACAAATAAATATATATGTGTCCATCAATAACTAATAAAAATAAAAAAAAAAAAAAGGCTCCATAATCAAGTGTCGAGTTCAATCCCCGGTACAAAAAAAAAGCAATATATCTTAGATGCATTTCTATATAAGTATATAAGAAGAGCCAAACAACAGCACTGTACCTTATCATAATACTGCAGCCTGGGGGAGGATACAATGTCCCCATCCTCTGAGCGGATCAAGCGATCTAAGAATTCTTCTTTGCCCACTTCTGATGCTGCCTGACAGAAACATTCCAAAGCCTGGAAAAAATTTAAAAAATGCAAAGTGACCTATAAAGTTTTAGTGATATAAATCAGGTTCATATGCTAAGGAAAGCCAAAAGAGAAAGTATTTAAGATAGTATACTACTACTCAGTTTCTGCCACATACAAATTCTGATACATCATTTAATTTTCTCACTTTTAATTTAAATGCTATTAATTTAAAAGGTAAACTTTAATAAGAAGACCAATGGATAGATAAGTAATAAAGCAAACTGTAGCAGCATGTGAACAACTACAGAATTTGAGTGGTGGCTGTATAACTATTCACCGTGAAAGTCTTCAAACTTTTCTGCATGTTTAAAATCTACAAAATAGGATATCAGGGGAAAAAATTAAAAATATAAACATTATCTTAACAAAAAAAGATGAAAAAGCAAACAACAAACAAACAGATACATGAAAATGTGATTAATGAATAAATTTTATTTTGCTTTGGGGCAGAAAGGTCTTAATGTTTCGTCTTATTTTCCTAAACCCTAATAAAACCTGAGTGTAAGAAGCTAACCAGTCCTGATATTATGCCCTTCACTGGTACCAGTACAGTACTCATACGCTAAGGAACCCTTTTGTGGAGGACTCTGTGCTTCCCACCCCATAATCCAGATGAAAACTAAAACATTCTCCTTGCACTAGAGGTTATTCACCACTCAAATGCACTTTACCTTTTGTCCTTCGCCTGTAACTAGGTAACAACGTCCCAGCATAAATCGACAGGAACCAACATTGACTTGACACCAGGGATGTAGCAGTTGAATATAATCCTTAAGGACATAAAAGGTAGTTTTTGATTAGAAAATAAACACTACTTAAGGAGATAGTCATTTCTTCATAGAAGGAGAGAAGACACTATTTGATCAGTACAAAAGTTTTATTTCTAGAAATAATCTGGAGACTGAAGCCTAATTCTGTTAATGCATTCTTATATTAGGCTAGACACCTTAAGAAAGCATAGACAGCTGGGCATGGTGACTTGGAGCATTATAAGTTTGAAGCCAGCCTGGGCAATTTAGTGAGATTCTGTCTCAAAATAAAAAATTAAAAGGAATGGAGATGTAGCTTAGTGATAAAGTGACCCTAGGCTCAATCCTCAGCACCACACATACATATAAAAGAGCTGGGTGTGGTGGCACATACCTGTAGTCCTAGCTACTTGGGAGACTGAAATAGGAGGATTACCTGAGCCCGAGTTTGAGACCAACTTGGGCAACAGAAGAAGTTTCTGTCTTAAACAAAACAAAATAATAATAAAAATAAACAAATAAAAACAAGCAAAGAGGAGTCCAGTAACACACACATGTAAATATATACATGTTTCACATCTTAGAAATTTTCCAATTTTTAATATTTACTGGTTCAATGACTAAAGTACAATAAAGGATTTCTACTAAGACAGTGATATGCTTGTTTTATATAAAAAGAAACTAATAGAGAGGATTTTAAAAAACCAAAAAGATATGAGAAAAAATTATATTACCAATAATACTACCAAGAGAGAAGTAGAGAATATAATTTTGGAGTGAATATTAATGCAATCAAATTTAATTTTTGCTGGGTGCCAAGCCTTTGGGAGGCTGAAGCAGGAGGATCTCAAGTTGGAGGCCAGACCCTGCCTCAAAAAATAAAAAGGGCTGGTATGTAGCTCAGTGGTAGCCCTGAATTCGACTCCCAGTACCAAAAAAAAAATTTTTTTTTTCAAGTTTTGCAGGGCATTGTGGTGGACATCTGTAATCCCACATTTCAGGGAGCTGAGGCAGGTGGATCCCAAGTTTGAGGCTACCTTTAGCAACTTAGCCAGACTCTGTCTCAAAATAAAAAATAAAAAGGGCTGGGAATATAGTTCAGTGGTAAAGCACCTCTGAGTTCAATTCCCTGTACTGCAAAAAAAAAAAAAAAAAAACCAAAAATCAATTTTTGAGGTTCTTCCTAACAGTCCAATTAAAATGCAAACGACATTCACAAAGGAAAAAAATCCATTAATCCCATTCTTCAAAAGAGTGATTAAACCCGAAATGTTAAAATGAACTCACCTGCAATTGTACATACTGACAATTTCCCATCAAACATTCTAGAAAGAGACAACCAGGATTGCTAGGCCATCTAGTCACTGGATAAGGAGGTTTTTTTACTTTTTTGGTGAAATTTAACCATATATATTGGGCATCAAAAGTCATGAAAGTCCACAAAATAGTATAATTTTTTAAAAAGTGAGAGCTGGGGGATATAATTCAGTGGTATAATACTTGCTTAGGATTTATAAGGTCCCAAATTTTATCCCTAGCACCATAATACAAAAAACAAAACAACAAAAAACCCCTACAACCCAAACATGCAAAAAAGGAATGAGAACATACGCTTCTCCTACATTACCATGTAACATTAATATTTGACAAAAAGAAAAGATTATAAATAGCCATGCAGTATGAAAAGATATCTTGATCAGGTCAATGACAGACCACATATATGATGGTGGACCCATAAGATTTTACCATCTAGGGTGATATGTAGCTTTCTGAATTTTTCTAAGAACAAACGATGCTATTTATACAATGATGAAATTACCTAACAATGCTTTTCTCAGCACACAGACCCACTGTGAAGCAATACATGACTGTACAATATGAATCTTATCATTAGCTTAGAACTCAGTTTATTATAGGATAAGGGATGCAGTTTACTTTATCCCTGAACGGTGAACCGCAACTCAGCTGGTATATAGCAGACCAGTGGACACTTAGCACCTAAAATTGTGACTGGTATATGGAGTCACTCAACAAATATTTACCTGAGTGAATGTCTTAAAAGGGGCTGTGGCTGTGGCTCAGTGGTAGTGCACTTGCCTGGCATATGTGAGGCACTGGGTTCGATTCTCAGCACCGCGTATGAAGAAATAAAGGTCTATCAACAACTTAAAAAAAAAAGGGATCTAATGGGGCTGGAGTTGTGGCTCAGTGGTGGAGCACTTGCTTAGCGCGAGGCACCAGGTTCAATTCTCAGCACCACATATAAAGAAATAAAATAAAGGTCCAACTAAAAAGTATTAAAAAAAAAATGTGTGTGCACCAATAAAATCTCACTCAACTCCTGATCAAAAATATAAAACAAAAATGGGGATATCTCAAAATAAATATTATAATCTTGTGCTAGTAGGGTAAGTACTCAACCTCATTAAAATCATTCCAGGGAAGGGGATGTAGCTTAGTAGTAGTGACTGCCTAGCACACAAAAGGCCTTAGGTTCAATCACCAGTACTGCGAATCCCTTCCCTACTCTCCCACCCCAAAATAAAGTAAGACAAAAAAACTTGATGCTGGGCTGGGGATGTAGTTTAGTGACAGAGCTCTTCCCTAGTATAAGGCCCAGAGTTTAATTCCTACCACTGAAAAAAACAAAACAAAACAAAACAAAGAAACAAAACTAAAAGACTATTACACAGGCAGAAAAAGAGGCTTAAACCAGATAGAAGACAACTTTCAACTTTTAAAGAAAAGGATACAAAAGCTGCAATAAATAATTGGTAACTGCAATAATTATTTCAGGCCAATTTAATCCCGTTTGGTTCAGAGGTGCCTTTGGTTGAGAGAAGAGATGAGATATAATCTGTTTTCTTGCAACTTCTTGGAAGAATAACTCCACAATTGTCTGAGGGCTAGATACTTGAAAAGAAAATGCTACAATCGTAAACTTGTAATGGTAATATAAACTTTCAATTAAGATAGTCTATGAATTCACTATATATTTGTAACAAAGATTATTTATCATTTCAAAACAGAAAATGCACCATGGGTGTAATTGGTAGCAATATAAACAAAAACAATTTGTAAACTGAAATAATAAATAAAAGCAATGATAATGACTATTAAATCAACATTGCAAATTTTCATAGATCTCACCACCTGAAAGTGCCTTCCCTAGGACTTACATATAATAAACACAATCAGTCCTAAGATTTCAAGTTTTATTCCAAAACAGTACAAAATAAATTCTCTAGAGTAATGGTTTTCAAGGATGAGAGAGGACTCCTTTTAATTTGTTAACTAAGACTAGATTATAAAAGCTACCATTAACTTAGTAAATTTATAAACGATTAAATTAAGGGCTAATGCAAGTGAGAGAGTCTCTGGACAGGTGATCTTAAATTACCTTACTAAAATTTATTCTTATTTTTACCATGTATATCTATGGGATCAGAGCTTCATAGACTCTGCTACAACCAGGTCTTAGGCCACAGCTTCTCATGCCCTCTAGTGAAAGCAAAAAGCATGACCAACATTTCCATAGCAAAGATGGCAAAGAACACATTAATAAATATGCAATAAACCTCCAAACCCAAATCAAATGTATACACAGTTCTTACCAAACTTGTTTGTCATTAAAGTACCAGAGTCAGTTAGTTCCAGTACTGACAAGTGTTGGAGATTAGACTCCCTGTGAGAAAAGAAAAAAAGGACAGCTTAGTAATTCTCCCATGCTAAACATTATGTCCACAAGTTTTCCTAAAAGGGACACTGTAAATTGTATATAAAAGCTTCTTTGAAAGCACAAAGAAAAAGCGAAAAACCAAAGGATTTAGATTATTGTCCATTATATTATTCAACGATGAGCCACAGCAAGCAGGATGGTTCATCTTACCAAAAAACCGAATCTTTGGCCGGGGATGTAGCTCTGTGGTAGAATGCTTGCTTGGCACACCCAAGGCCCTGGGTTCAATGCCTGTACCACAGAGTGTTGAGTGGTGGGAGGACCAAAGGAAAAGTGAATCTTGTATTATTAGATTTTTTTTTTTCTTCCTTTGGTTATAAAAACGTTCAGCATAATGTTTCCATGTATGATCTAACTTTCCTTTTAGCTTCATCTCATTCCTTTGCCTTCAACATGATTTATCTGTATGTTACACATGCATTATTATAAAACACATATGTAATAAAGATGTGCATTTTTTATTTTCATCTTTTAAATTGCTTTCAACCTTTAGAAAATGGAGCATCTAAAAATTTTCTGAGTTGGGCAAGGTAGTGCATGCCTATAATCCCAGCTAACAAAGAATATTTGGGGGGCTGGGGCTGAGGCTCAGTGGTAGAGTGCTCGCCTAGCATGTGTGAGGCACTGGGTTTGATCCTCAGCACCATATAAAAATAAAAGTACAATGTCCACCTACAACTAAAAATATCTATATATTAAAAAAAAGAAAAAAAGAATATTTGGGAGACAAGGCAGGATAATTGCCAGTCCGAGGCCAGCCTAAACAACTTAGTGACAGCCTGTCTCAAAATAAAAAGTAAAAGGCTGGAGATGTAGTTCAGGGGTTCAATCTCCAGTACAGCAAAATAAAAAGTGAAAATTATCTTCAAGGCAAATTATTTGACAACATGTTTAAAAAAAAAAATTTGCAAGTGTTTGTTTGGCTTGGGAATGTGGCTTGGTTGTAGAGTATTTGCCTAGCAAACACTAGGCTTTGGGTTTGATCCCCAGCACTACCAAGGAAAACAAGAAAATAAACCAAACAAAATTAAAGAAAAACAGAAAAAATAATTAAACTCACAATTTTATTTTAAAATAATTAGGAAAAGGAAACTCACAGTGTGTCCACTGGAACATCAGTTGCCAAGCACTGACTTCCCCACTTAATGAGGTAATAGGATAACAGCAGGGGAGCCGTCCGATGAAGCAGGTCTTGCTGAGCTTGAAAGAGCTGGCCAGCTCCCAAAATCACCTATGCATAATGGATGAGATGGTCACCACACAATTAGTAATGGTAACTCTCAAGTTTCAGGTGGAGTAAAATAAAATAGCATACATAGCTACAAAGGGCACAATATTTTACCTATTACATTCTGGGATAGCAATGGAAAAACGCCTTCCCAGATATAAACAGACCCAAAATGATGATAATAATAATAATAATAATAATAATAATAATAATAAGCTTTTCCAAATTATGGGGGCTGATGATGAAAAGAAACTTTGATTAAATCTGTGGGCTCAGAATTACAGGGAACAGGGAAATCTAAATCTCCTTGTATGTTGCTGGTGTTAGGTAAAAATGGGTCTGATTAGTACAGGCAGATGTGGCAAAACTTCTAAAACCTAAAAGTGTGCATAGACTCTGACCAAACAATTCTAGTTCTTAGAATTCACTCTAGAGATAAAACCAAAGATGTACAGAAAGTTATACATATTGGGGAAAACCTGGCAGTAGTCATATAGAGAAATGGTTGAGTACATTAAAATTGCACTAAGTATAAATACAAAATAATGTGGGAAGACCGACGAGATTTACAAAAATGGAAAAATGAAAACAACTAGGTTACAAAAAATATTAAGGGACATATCCTAATTGCACAAATAAAACCAAAAAACTATTTGCATAGAAAAAAAGAGTATAAAAAATCAAAATGTCAATAGTGGTTATTACTGGGTAGAGGATACAGATGAATTTTTATTATTTTTGCTTATATATATTTTATAGGAAAAGGCTATTATTTCTTTCTTGTTTCAAATTGTTTAATTATTGGTTTTTAGCTACACATTAGGATTCATTTTGACATAATCATACAAACATGGGACATAATTTGTTCTATTTAAGTCTCCAGTACTTTCCCTCCCCTCTTCCCTCCCAATGGTTCCCTTCCCTCCACTCCATTGATCTGCTATTAATATTTTCTTTAACTAGTGTCTTGTTGATGTACATGATGGTTAGATTCACTGTGGTATATTCATATATGTACATAAGAAAGTAGGTTTAGATTCATTCTGTCTTTCCCTTATCCTATTTTTCCTCCCACTACTCTACTGATCATTCTTTTATTTTTTTAATTCTTCCCACCTCCTGCTTATTTTGAATTAGCTTCTGCATACCAGAGATAACATTCCATCTTTAACTTTTTGGGATTGGCTTATTTCACTTGGCATGATAGTTTCTAGTTCCAACCATTTACTGGCAAATGCCATAATGTCATATTTCTTTATGGCTGAGTAATATTCCATTGTGTAAATATACACTACATTTTATTTATCCATTCATCTGTTGACGGGCTCCACAGCCTGGCTATTGTGAATTGTGTTGCTATAAACATTGATGAGGCTGTGTCAATGTAGTATGCTGATTTTAAATCTTTTGGATATATACTGAGGAGAGGAACGGCTGAAGGTTATTATTATTATTTGTAGTAAACTGCAAGAGATTAGAAACCCAGAAATACACACACAAAAAAAAAAACACTGTGAAGAAATGCAAGTATTTACACAGATCACAAAGAACTTAATAAGGGTTAACCCAAGTGACATACTCTCAGGACAGGATCCTTTTTTTCCTTGGTGTTCTTAAAAGTTTCTGTTTTTTTTTTTTTTTTTTTTTTTGAGTGAGGGTACTGGGATTGAACTCAGGGGCACTCAACCACTGAGCCACATCCCCAGCCCTTATTTGTATTTTATTTAGAGACAGGGTCTCACTGAATTGCTTAGTGCCTTGCTTTTTGCTGAGGCTGGCTTTGAACTTGAGATCTTCCTGCCTCAACCTCCTGAGCCACTGTGCCGGCTAAAAGTTTGTTCTTATTTTTGCCTGAAATTTTAATAATAGCAATGTATTTGAGTTAATAAATTCTGATTTTAAAGTATATTACTTCGGGGAGACCTATTGGCTTTTTGGCTCTTTATTCATTAACATGGATAATTTTAATCAGATTGCCAGGCTCAAATGAGATTACTGACTCAGAAACAAATGGGGTGTGAGGTTCTGGGTTGGCTCCTCAGCACTGGGGTGGGCAGTGGGGACACATATACTTTACTATGGGCAGAAAAGTAATTTTTAGTTTAGAACATCCAGTAGGTGGAGCAATCAGGATTTGTGATAGCACTGAAATCTAGTAGTCTGAGAAGAATTAAGATGGAAAAGAAAGCACAGAATGGAGTTGGGAGGACCACAGAGGCAAACTTTACAACCTCAAAATTGTGCTTAGGGTAAGCCCTGGCCCAAAGAAAGAGAAAAATTGTTCTTCTTTTCTTCTTTCCTCCACACTAAAGGGTATTCTGCTATCACATCCAGGGTAATACTTATAATACCAGTTTTTGGGACCACCAATCTGAGAAAATTTTGTATTACTATATATTCAAAGGTTAATAACAAAGCAATCTGCTTCACATATATTCCTATTCTGTAACCTTAGATTATGACATTCATTTATACTTAACTCCACAAATATTTACAGAGCACCTAGTGAGGTCAACCATGGGAGATAAAGCAGTGAAGAAAGACAAGTCTCTACTTTTTAAGCTCAACAGCCTGCTGTATGCCTCCAGATCTCTGTCAGGTTTTAGATTTTGTAGGTGTTCCCTCAAACAGTACTTACTGCATCTCCTAGCCTCATCAGTAGTTGCTGTAAGATCAAGAGGTCTCGGCAGATCAGGAAGCGAGTACTAGCAATTCTATACACGCCTCTGCACACAATACACCCCGCTGAGCTACTACCATAGAGCTGGGAAAGATTCATTCGAACATTCAAAGGCTGAGCTATAATAAGAAGAAAAATGGAGTTAAATGTTATCACTCTTTTCTCGAAATCAAGAGACACATTTGTTGTTTTGTCATTTACCTGAATTGAATCCTTTTTCCATTTCCACTTCTGTTTCATAATCCATTTCCCGTATAAGAAGTCCAATGGCATGGACAGGGTTCCTAATCTCTTGCAGTTTACTACAGATATCTTCCATCACATTTTCTCTACAAGGACAATTAGAAAATTCCGATTAATACTGAGAAGACATAGACCTACACTCTGTATGTATGTATTGTAAGCTAAATGCTCTATGAAACAGGAAAACCAGCCCCATAATAAAGGAGTGGAGATCATCATTTTGGCTTACAAGATACTTCCACTTCACATATTAATTTTTCTTCACCTTTCTGCAAAACACAGATAAAATGAACATAAGGAAAATACTTTCTTTTTCATGAATATGTAGCTCACTTAACAGGTGCATCATATTTAATGAGTCTGTTCCTAGGACGAGTGCAGTGGCGCATGCTTGTAATCCCAGTGGCTTGGGAGGCTAGGGCAGGAAGATCATGAGTTCAAAACCAGGCTTAGCAACAGTGAGGTGCTAAGGAACTCAGTGAGACCTTGCCTCTATAAAACACAAAATAGAGCTCAGGATGTGGTTCAGCGATTAAGTGCCCCTGAGTTCAATTCCCAGTACCAAAAAAACAAAAGAAACAAACAAACAAACAAAACCCCCCTGAAAACAGGGGCTGCTGATGTAATGTAAGTCAGTGGTAGAGCACTTGCTTAGAGCATGTTCAAGGTCTTCAGTCAAACCCCAGCACTGCAAAGGGGATAATACCTGTTTGGAATTAAGTATAATCACTAACTTCAAGCCATTACTTTGTAGATACTTGAACATCTAAAACCTCATGTTGGCACTAAAAATTGCTGAATTTCCATTAGGAAATACACTTTAGCCTAAATTCTCCTTACACGTCATTAGTGATCAAATCTTCCAAAATCTGTTCTGCAGCCTTTTCTGGAGACTGTAGGTTGTAACAACTCATTTCCATCATAACTGACATATCCATAGTTACAGACTCTCCAATCAACCGGAGGCATTTTATAAGACATACGACATCCCGAGCGACATCCACATCTATGAAGAAGAGGAAGTTAATAAAAATAACATTCCTGCCTCAAGCCAAAGAATTATCAAAGACTGGGGTTGTGGCTCAGTGGTAGAGTGCTTGCCTAGCATGTGTGAGGCACTGGGTTTGATTCCCAGCACTGCATATAAATAAATGAATAAAATAAAGGTCCATCAACATCTTAAAAAATATAAGAACTATCAATAATATGTTAAAATCAGTATTAGTGGGCTCGAGCTATAGCTCGGTGGCAAAGCACCTGCCTAGTATGTGTGAGGCACTGGGTTCGACCCTTAACACCACATAAAAATAGACAAAATAAAGGCATTCTGTCCATCTACAACTACAAAAAATTTAAAAATCAGTATTAGCATTAGATGCCAAGGTATCTGAGGTCTAAATGCCAAGGTATCTGAGGTCAAGATGCCTTGACCCCTTCTACTTTTTAAAAAATTCTTAAAAGTTTTTTAATTAAAAATTTTTTTTTGTAATTGTAGATGGACAGAATGCCTTTGTTTATTTTTATGTGGTGCTAAGAATCAAACCCAGTATCTCACACATGCTAGACAAGTGCTCTGCCACTGAGCTCCAGCCTGTCCATCCTCTTCAGTTTAAAACCTACTACGAGGTAAACTGACCAAGACAAGTCACAATGGCAATCGAATTTTGCATGCAGTGAAATAAAGGATAGGGTTCACGTATGAAGGAATCAAATATAGACATAATAATTATTATTACCATCAGAAATGGTTGTCTCATCCTCTGTCACAAGGTTCTCATCAGACAGGAGATATAGATGATCCACTAAGGAGGAGGGCACAAGAAAAGACAGGTACCCCTGGAAACACAAATCTTTCAGTTATATTTGTTTCAGTGAATTTTGAATGAATAAAATAAGTGATAGTCTATAATGTATCATGTGGAGCAACAAATCATGTTGTACATGGTACATATGTATAATTTTATCTGTCAATTTAAAACATTGAAAGGAGCTTGGGTATAATTCAGTGGTAAAGTGCTTGCCTAGCATGCATGAGGCACTGAATTTGATTCCCAGCATTGCAACAGGAACAAAAATTGAGATATGAAGTGTGACTCTTGTGAGAAAACACCAGACAAATTCAAGTTGAAGGACACTATAAAACAACAAAAGGTATTGCCTTCAAAAAAATGTCAGTGGAGGAGCTGGGATTGTGGCTCCGTGGTGAAGCACTTGCCTAACATGTATGAGGTACTGGGTTTGATTCCCAGCACCATATATAAAAATAAATAAAACAAAGGTATCGTGTCCATCTACAACTAAAAAAAAAAAAAAAAAAAAGTCAGAGGGCTGGGGCTGTAGTTCAATGGGAGGGTACTTTGGTCAGCATGTGTGAGGCACTTGGTTTGATTCTCAGTACGATATGTAAATAAAATAAAGGCCCATCAACAACTAAAAAATTTTTTTAAAATAAGTAAATGGAATGAAAGACAAAGACTGATAAGAGGTCTAAGATTAAGCTAAAGAAATACAACTAAATACATGTAAGATCTTGGATTGGACTTTGACTCAAAAACAATTATGGGCACAATTGGCAAAAGTTGAATATAAACTATATAATATTATATTAATATCAAACTGCCTAAGTTTTAAATTTTATCATAGTTAATTTAAAAGAATATCCTTGTTCTTAGATACACACCAAAGTATTAAGGATAAGGAGACATGATTTCTACAATTCTCAAGTGGCTCAGGAAGAAAAAAATATAAAATATAAAATGAAGAGCAAATGGCAGCAGATGTAGCCCAGTATAGAACACATGCTTAGCATGATTAATCTAGGTGAAAGGTATGAAGAAATTCTTTGTTATTATTATAACTCTTAAGTTTGCAATTACTTCAATGTAAACAAATAAGGGGGGAGGGAAAGTTAAAGTACTGAAGATTGAAATGAAGCAAACTGTATTACCTACAAGCATGAATGTCAAAATGAACCTCAATACATAACTACAAAGCATAAGAAAAACATTTAAAAAGTAAATAAATAAAATAGAAAAAGCAAACAAAACACAAAAAGTATAGTTAATAATGAAGAAGACTATTAAATACAAATGAAGTATAATTTAAGGAAAAAAAATTACAAACACAAAATCCTAAAAGATAAATACACTTAACAAATATTCTGAAGACCCACTAAACTATCTAAAAAAGAGCTCTTGTGTATGCTTCAGCTCTCTTACTTTTTTCAGTAGGCACACCATATTTGTGTGAGGATTCAAATGTAGGGCAAGAGGCTGGGAGAGAGCTTCTTGGTACTGAAGACAGCAGGCGTAGAATTTGCACCAGAATTCCTGTTGTAAATTTCGAAATGCCTCCCGGGAGAATTCATACTCTGTTACACTTCCTTGGAGCTGGCAAAGTAGAAACAAAATTAAACTCTTGGTACCATTTGGGATCAAACAACATAATCGTCCAATATGATTTTACTAGCTATAGCCAAAGGAATATTCTTTATACATCAAATGCCAGAGACTATACAACTATACATCTAATTCTCTAATTATAAGGTTTAGACATTTATACTTTCTACTAAACAAGGTCAAGTGAACAATTCTGACAACTCCTCAGTGCCCTTCTTATATAAAGACGAAAAAAAATTTTTTTATTTACCGGAAATCTCACCTCACTTTCGACAGCTAATGTAACTTCTTTTTTTAGTTCACTCCATGAAAGATCCAAATTCCTCTCAGTTCCTCGGCAGAAAATCTAAAATTAATAGACATTTTAGAGTATTACAGTCAAAAATAGATGAAAAATACTCCAGCACAAAAATACTGAAGCAATGTACAACTATATAATAGAGAAAAGGCATGCCTAGAGTATTCTTTACATTTAACACCAGGCACATAATTTCTGAAAAGACATTATAGCAATTGTGAAATTGTTTCTAGAATAAACTAGAAAAATACATGAATCTTCTAGGCAAGATTTAATCCCAGTAACACAGGAAGCTGAGTCAGGAGGATCACCAAGTTTGAGGCCAGCCTCAGCAACTTAGCAAGGCCCCTGTCTCAAAATAAAAAGGGATAGGGATGTGGCTCAGTGGTTAAGCATCCCTGGGTTCAATCCCCAGTGCCAAAAAAAAGACTGGCACAAGGTGAGCTAGAATAGTGAGTGTGACTCTACAGGACTGATTCGATAAATGACTTAAAGATGGCTTAATGTCTCATTGTCTAAGAGATAACAAGAGAAGTGGTTGAGTTTTTAATATATGCAAAGCAAAAAAGAATAATTATTAATTATACAATATAGTAGTAATAAAATCATAAAGTTTATTAATGAAGAAGGAGTGCTAATGAGATGAAAGAAAAAACACCTGAGGAGAAAGTAACTGTGTCATCCTCAAGTTTTATCAGAGATAGAAGAAAACTCTTAATGAATATACCTAGAAGAAAAGTCAAGGGCCTAGAAATAGTATCACCTGAGCTAAAGTTAATATGTTGTGTTTAGTCTAAAGAAAGATGACATGTCAAGGTTCTTTTTCTTTTTTCTTGGTACTAGTGATGGAACCCAGAGGTGTTTTACCACTCGGCTACATCCTCAGTCCTTTTTATTTTTTATTTTGAGGCAGGATCTCATTAAGTTGCTGAGGATCTCTCTAGGTGGCTGAGACTGGCCTTGAATTTGAAATCCTCCTGCTTCAGTCTTCTGAGTCACTGGAATTACAGGTGTGTGTGCACGCATTCTACTGAGTTTCCTTCTTAGTTGTCGATGAACTTTTTTTAAATTTATTTATATGTGGTGCTGAGAATTGAACCCAGTGCCTCACTCATGCTAGGCAACGCTCTCCCACTGAGCCACAACCCCCGACCCTCATTCTAAGTTTCAAAATAAAGAACCCACTAAAAGGATGGAAAACAAATTCAATCCAATTCTTGGAAGAACTTTTAGAAGACAGTTTGGGAATAATAACTCACATAAGAACTAGTAAGAAACTTGTCAAGGGAGGAAGACAATCAGAGGCCTTTCAAAGAAGTCTCAGGCATTTATGCTTCAAGTAGAAAGTCAGAGTAGGACACTCTAAGGTTATCTTTCAATCCTATGAGTGATTATTGTTTTTTAAATCCATAAAGTTAAACCTCAATTGAAGGAAGCTATGTAACTTTAAAGAATGCTTTTTAAAGCATTAAGCAGCTTTTTAATCTTGTGAGGCTGAAGTTAAAATTTTTTGAGTCTTCTTGAAATGCACCAAGTCACACCTTTTCTATAGTAACAAAAGGGTAACAACAGAGCGTAATTGAAACTAACTAAAAACCACTTTGAATTTCTTTCAAGTATAGAGATTACATGCAGTGTAGGAGGTACCTTTTTACAATAGTGTGGGTCCAAATATCTCTTTAGACCTCTGGTATGATTCACTAGTTTTTGGGAAAGCGCTTCCTATTCCCACCTCTCTGCTAGAAGTCTTATTTAATGGAAAGAACATTTAAAAAAAATTACAGTAGTATTTACAAAAAATGTTGAGTTTTTAATATATGCAAAGCAAAAAAGAATAATTATTAATTATACAATATAAGTAGTAATAAAATCATAAAGTTTTAAGTAAACATTAAACACTTTCTTGCCAACCTGTAAAGCTTTACATAAAGCTGCATTTATGAATCGTCCTGGTGTAAATAGACTCCGCAAATACATTTCCTGTTAGAACATTAAAAAAAAAAAAATTAACATCATTCTGAAAAAGATAAAATTTGCAAAATGTTGTAGAATCCAAAATATTTACAGCAAAGTCTAAATTTCCAGTATACGAAATGGACATTTGGCCCTTCTCCCTGAAGGGCACTAAAGTGAAAATGACAACATTTTTGGGTCAAACATGGCATATTATACTGAAAATGGTGTGCCCTTGTATAGTTCTTCATTGGGTTTCATTGGAAAACAAGGCATGTCAAGTGCCAATCTTAAATGAAAGAGGCAAATCCAATTTATTGGCGATATGCATTGGTAAGAGAACAATTAAACTAGGTTGATTTCTGCACCATCTATAAAAGTACTTTTTTTTATGACTCACATATAAAAAAAACTATAATAATAGGCATTATATATAAATAAAACAAACTGTAAAAAGCTCACAGAAATGGGACAATGAAGTAGAGAGAATAAATGGAAAAATTTCATGTTGCTTGATATTTTGACTCAGTCTCATGAACCACATTTACTCAGAAGAGGTGAATCTGATTGACCTTCATTCGTTTCTTTCCTTCTACTGAGCTTCAGGTAGATAAAATGACCAAAATGAAGGAGAAAAATAAAGATAACAAAAATCAGCATGTGACTTTGACTTTCTGACAAAGTCAAATACTAGTAGTTAACAGGAATAATTAATAACTTTTTGGAATTAAAAATTTAGTGATGTTCAATTTCAGATAGTTAAAGTGGGTGTCTTCACTTCTACACAATAGTCATTGTTTCAGACTTAGGTCCATAGGCTTTAATGACATTTTAACACTAAGGCAGCAACAAAAAGCTTTTTCCTTCATTTATCCTGGGGGTATCTTTGAAAAATGGGGAGACTCTTGTGTTCTTTATTGTTTTATCTTCTAAAATTATTATTTTCCTAGTGAACAGTTCTATCAGAATTTATCTTATTTCTAAATAAATGGTAAATATTTAAGGAGGTAGAAATGCTAATTACACATTATATAAACGTATCATTATCACAATGTCTTCCACAAATATGTAGAATTGGTGTCAATTAAAAATACTCCAAATTAAAAGAAAAATTATCTTATTATCTTAATCCTAGGTTACGTGCACATAAAATGACAGATGTAATAAACCTACCATTTGTGCCCATGCAGAATCCTTTCCCCTCAATTTATTAACAAATCTCTTTATCTTTTTTGGGGGGAACCATTCCTCCCCTGCCCATACTCAACTGACCTCACCAGTCCTGCAATGGCAAAGCCCAGGCTGGACTTGTGTCCCATTGTAGGCCAGAACATCTTACTGCTTCTGATCATAGTGACTACATCAGGAAGTAGCACACAACTTAAGCTAGACCAGAGTTTCACCCCAAGAATATAGTCTGTAGAACTGAGACGCTGCTCTTTCCCCTGGGGCTGCTAAGTTCACAGAATGCAAGCCCACTCAGGAGAGGGAGCATACTGAGAATATACCCAACCAGGAGGGAAGCAGAATAAAGAAGGGAGACCAAGGCTTGAAGTCACGGAAACCTGGTTGTTCTCAACTTTTAGCTGCACAAGTCAATCCTTTCTCTTTTTAGCTTTAGTCAGTTCAAGTCACCTGCAGCTGAAAGAGCTCTAATACAATTGGTTCTTCTTAAAATAATAAGGATAAATCATTCCCTAACATTACACTTTAGTGTTACTTACCCTGGGGTCTTGATCATCTCTGATGACAATTTCTTCCTCTGGCAAAGGCTGCATAAAAACTGGATTCCACTGACCTGCAACATTACTACAGACAAAAATCCAAGTTTACACAAAAATAAATTTATGCTGTTGGCAACATCTGGGCAAGGAAGGCCTCATCAATGGAATCCCTGCAATCAACCATTCTGCCCGATCAATTCTATTAACAATAAGTATGTTTTGCCACAAAGAGGAGGAGGAGGAATTCTTAGCAGAATCTGGGTTTTAATTTTTTTTTTCCTAAAAATACTTTTTAGTTGTCCGTGGACCTTTATTTAATTTATTTATTTATATGTGGTGCTGAGAATCAAACCCAGTGCCTCACACACACTAGGCGAGTGCTCTACCACTGAGCCACAACCCCAACCCCTGAAAATGTGTTCTTAATTACTTTTAATAGGCACCTTCCTGAAATTAAAATTCTAAACACAAATCTACAAATAATAGCCAGAATTTGTTCTTTGCTAGATATTATGCTAGATGCAGTTCTAGATATTTCTCATGTATGCCTTATGATCTTGTTCTTTTTGCTACTAAGGATTGAAGCCAAGGGCATTTTTATCATTGAGCTATTTGCCCACCCCTTTTTTATTTTGAGACAAGGTGTCACTAAGTTGCTGAGGCTGGCCTCCAACTGGGAGTCAAGATGTGATGCCTTATCACTGCTACTAAGTTGTACAATCAAGGTTCTAACTCTGTTCTGGCTCTACAGCCTGTGGTTTTTTTACTACTCTGAATGCCATTTACAAGGACTACTCTCATATTTTTGAGTGGTCAATCTGGGGGCAACCATTCCAAAATTAGTCTTGAGGGACCTGGAGTGTTCAATTAGTTCAGTGGTCTTCAAACTGTGTTCCAGGGAATCCTCCAAAGTGTTTCAGGGGTTACATAAGTGTTTGCTTAAAACTTATTTTCTAAAATGTATTTATAATCACAATTTAATTTATAAAATTTTAAACTTATGTCACATACATTAAAAATATTAACTGTCAAATAAAAAAACAATAAACATTAAAATATTAGATGCCAAATATATTTAATATTAGAGATTATTAATACTAAGTTATATTAATATTAACTTTATATTCATAAAATACCAGTTTTGCATTATATATTAGAATTCTTTTTTTCTGAGGAAAAAGTTTTTTTTGTTTTAAAAAGTTTGGGAAATACTCTGCTTGTCCAATCTATTTCTCATCTCATGATGAGGAAATTGAGTGCACAAAGAACAACAAAGAAGTACTGGCCATAGCAAGGTTAGCTGGTGAGCCCTTGCTTTGAAGTACACTTCCTGATGAATTGGGCATGGTGGTGCATACCTATTAATCCCAGCTGCTCAGGAGGCTGAGGCAAGAGGCCTGCAAGTTCAAAGCCAGCCTCAGCAACTTAGTGAGGCCGTAGGTAACTTAGAAAGACTCTGTCTCAAAATAAAAAGTAGAAAGGGATGGGGATGTGGCGCAAAGATTAAGCACTCCTGGGTTAAATTCCCATACCCTCCAAAAAAGAAAATTTCCAGATGAGAAGTATTTTGGGAATGTGTTCTCTCTTCCAAGAAATATGATATTTTCTTTATCTTAGTCCAACCCAAAGTATCCCTATTTTGTCCTAAAGCCAAAAGTAACAAAATAAAACAAAATGCAAAAGAAAGTACTTCAGAAAATAAGAACAACAGGCAAACCAAGGTCAGAATCCTTCAAATGTAGACTTAAACAGCTCTCTTGTCCTAGCATGAAAGTACTTGTGGTGAGGAAGGATGACAGAGTTAAGGGACTCATACTGTTCAAAGTTGATGTATTTCACAATTGTTTGGTTCTCTACATCATGCCACAGGGCCCAGATATCCGTGGAGGTTAAGGCAAAGTCAATCAATGTCTCCTAGAAAGAAACAGGAAGAAAATGGAAATAGGAAATAAGAAAGAAAAGGCAGTAGTTCACAATAACTTAAATTGGTACTGTTAAAGAGAGATCAATGCATAAAAACAAAACATGGTACCCACTACATGAATTTGATAAACCCTAATCAAAATTTGTTTCTATACATCATAAAATTTTCCATTTTAAGATTACAATCCCATTGACACACAGTAGGGTCAGCCAATATCTCTTCGTTTTGTTTTTTTGGTACCAGGGTCTTGCTAAGTTGCTTAGGGCCTTGCTAAATTGTGGAGGTTGGTCTTGAACTTGCCTCAGCCTCCTCAGTCACTGGGATTATAGATGTATGCCAGTGTGGCACTAAGCCTGGCATTTCTTTCTTTTTTTGGGTGGGGAGATGAGGTCTAATTATGCTGACCAAGCTGGTCCTGAACTCCTTGATTCAAGTGATCCTACAGCCTCAGCTTCTCGAGCAGCTGGGACTCAGGTATATACCACCTTGCCCAACTACGCTTAAGTTAATACTTCTTTGTTGTACTTGGAAAATACGGAAAAGATGAATCAACCTACCTGAGAAGTGAATAATGAGGAAATGTGATCTAGACTATAGCGGTTATTCTCAGTGCTCACCAACTGGAAAATGCAGAACTGAAAAATACAAGTTGGTAAAAAAAAAAAAAAATCAATATGCTACTTTTCTAAAGCAAAGGTTATCAGTGTTCAAACAATTTATTGAAAAAAATGTGGTTAAAATATATGTAACATAAAATTTATCATCTTAATATTTTTAAAATTTACTTTTTATTGTTTCTTTTTAATTATACATGACAACAAGATTTTGATATAATTATAAAAGCATGCAATATAATCTGTTCTAATTCAGTCCCCAGCACTTCCCCTTTCCTTCCCTCTACTGATCTTTCTGCTACTTACTGATAAGTTTCTTTCTTTTCTTTTTTTTTTTAATTAGTGTTTTATGGGGCTGGGGGTGTGGCTCAAGTGGTAGCGTGCTCGCCTGACATGTGTGAGGCACTGGGTTCGATTTTCAGCACCACATAAAAATAAAATAAAGATATTGTGTCCACCCAAAAAAAACTAAAAAATAAATATAAAATAAATAAATAAAAATAAATTAGTGTTTTGTGGATGTACATGATGGCGAGATTCACTGTGGAATATTCATATATGTCTTTCTCTATCCCATCCCTCCTCCCTTTTCTTCATCCCCCTTTGTCTATTCCATGGTTAACCTATTTTTTGTGGGTGTTTTTTGTGGTGCTGGGGATTAGACCTGGAATTTCACATATGCTAGGCAAGTGTTCAATGACTGAGCCATGTCCTTAGCCCACATCTTAACCATTTTTAAATTATAGTTTAGTAGTGTCACATACATTTACACAGTTGTGCAACCAATCTCTGGAACTCTTCTCACCTTGAAGAAATGAAACTCTATACCCATTAAACAATAACCTCCCCATCCCCTCCATCCCTCAGCCCTCAGAAACCACCACTTTTTGATTGTATGAATACAACAACTTTTGCTATCTCACAGTCATGTAGTATTTGTCTTAATCCTTCCTTTCAAAAGCTGTAATACTCCATAGTAGGTATACACCAGATTTTGTTTATCCATTCATCCACTGACAGACATTTGGGTTGGTTGACTTTGCCTTTTGGTTATTGTGAATAATTTGTGCTTTGTCTATGGTTGTAAAAACCTCTCTCTTTTAAGACCCTGCTTTCAATTCTTCTGTTTATAATTTTATGGGTTTTTGTTTTTTTGAGTAACTACCACAGTTTTTCACAATGGCTGCAGCACTTCAATTACCACTAGCCTCTTACAGTATTTCAGTTTCTCTGCATCCTTGCCAACACTTGTTATTCTGTTTCCTATAATAGCCATCATAAATAAGTATGGTATCTTATTATGACCAGAAGCTTATTAAGTTTATATTTTTATCAAAGTACCAGAAAGAATTTTAAATATGCAAATAACACAAAGCAAAACTAGTGAGTTAATCTTTATTAAAAATAAATCCTACTGAGCATGATCATGCATGTCTATAATCCCAGCAGCTCAAGAGGCTGAGGAAGGAGGATAGCAAATTGAAAACCAGCCTCAGAACTCAGCGAGGCCCTAAGCAACTCAGCAAGACCAGTGTCCCTAAATAAAATATAAAAAATAACTGGGGATTTGTCTCAGTGGTTAAGCACCACTGGATTCAAACTCTGGTATCAATCAATCTGGTATCAATCAATCAATTAAAAAATAAATAAATATAAAAAAATCCTACGGCTTGAGGTGTGGCCATTCATGAAATCCTAGTTTTAATCCCTAGCCCCCTCAAAGAAAAAAATACTATGAAATAATTCATGTTTAGTAGTTAACTTTGCTGCCAAAAAAAAAATTTCAAAATCAAAAATAATATTCAATGAGTAATTTTAGATACGTATTTTTTACCGTGCACTAACAGTGATGATGACCCTTTCATTTTAACATAGGCAACTGGTCACAAGAAAGTATTAAAAATAAACAAGAAAATTGCTTTTTGAGAAAAAATGAGTATATGAAATATGAAAAATATACAGGTACAGCTCAGTGGTAGAAAACATGCTTTAGCATGCAAGAGATCCTGGATTTTATCCCTAGCACCAAACAATAAAAATAAAAACACAAATAAGCCAAACAATCAAAAAGCCCCAAATTATTAGAGTTCATTAGTTCATCAATTGTAGTGTCATAGTAATGGTAAATATGTTTCATGAAAATCTTTTCCTGCTATGTCTTGTTATGAATACATATATCAGGTAGCAATGAAACCCTTTTTCCTTTCTTCTTCTTCTTTTTTTGGTGGTACTTGGAGCTAGGACCCAGATGCACTCTAAAACTGAGCTACATTCTCAGCTCCTTTTATCTTAATGAGACAGGGTCTCATTAAGTTGCCCAGGCTAGCCTTGAAGTTGTGGTCTTCCTGCTTCAGCCTCCAAAATATTTCTTATAGATTTTAGCCACACACACACACAAAATGATGGAAAATGCTGACTCAGTGCAGTGCTTCTCAAACTTGAAAGAACTGTGGGAAAGAATGAGTCTGTTTTTTAATTTCTGAAGTTATAACTAACTTCAAGTATGCATGTCTGAAAAATTTCTAACCACATAAATTTCTAAATGCTGGGTGAGGTGGTGTACCCCTGTACTCCCTGCTACTCAAGAACCTGAGGCAGGAGGGCCCAAAAGTTCAAGGTCAGCTTCAGCAACATAGCAAGACCCTGTCTCAAAAAATAAAAAGGTCTGGGGGTATAACTGAGTGAGATAAAGTGCCCCTGGGTTCAATCCCCAATACTGAAAAACATCCATTTTCTAAATACTTCCTCTCACTTCCTATATTTATTTCACTGCAAAAAGGTAACAAAGAATTTGTGGCCCAGAACTGTTTCATGAACCACACCATAGTGCTGCAGGGCTCCTATCTGAGATGTTTATTACTGTCTTAGAAGACACAATGCTGGGAGGGACTAAATTAATTCTTATTATCAGAATCAGGATTCAAAGAAAAACAACCAGAAACAAATGAAATGAACAGGAATGGATGTAAAATAACAGATAAAAAAAAATAAATACAAACTATGCAAATAAGAGAGGAAACAAACCACTGACTACCAGCTTTTGTGAAAAGGAAGAAGAAAGAAAAAAATTATAGCCAGGCGTGGTGGCACATGCCTGAAATCCTAGTGACTGGGAGGCCGAAGCAGGAGGATCGAAAATTTGAAGCCAGCCTCAGCAACTAAGGGAGAAGCCTCACTAATTCTGAGGCTGTCTTAAAATAAAAAAATAGAACAGACTGGACATGTGACTCAGTGAAGTGCTTCAGGGTTCACCTCCAGTATCCACTCCCAAAATTGCAAATTTACTATAATCTGAATAGATTAGTTCTGCTATGTGGCTGCCAAAAAACCTACTCTAATTTTAGGCTTCATTAATTTAAGAACTATACTGCTCAAAGTAAAAGAGGCAATGGCTCAGCTCTATTTGATATACTCCTGGTATACTACATTCAAATCTGAGTTTAACTCCATTAGAGCAGTGGTTCTCAAAATACGGTCCACAGGTTCCTAAGGGTCCCTGAGACCCTTCAGGGGGTTGGTGAAGTTAAACCCCTTTTCAAAATAATACTTCATTACTTGCCTTTTCACTGTGTCAGTATTTGCACTGACGATGCAAAAGCAATAGTGGGTACATTTACTGGTTTCTTTTTCTACTTCACAGTACTGGGGATTGAATTAAGGACTCTGAGTACACCAGGCAAGTGCTCTACCACTGAACTACACTCCCAGCCCAAATTACTGGTTTCTTAACATGAATCAAAGTTGTGGCACCAGACTGAACCCCCTGGCGTGATAAAAACACTATCAACAGGAATGGTAAAGGGCATTTATGAAAAGTTCATAGTTAACGTAACAAATTTTACACCTTAGCAATAAAAATCAGGACTAAGACAAACATACCAGCTCTTACCACTTTTTTCAACATTGTACTGGAGTATTTAGACAAAACCAAAACAAAATAGAAAGACAAGACAAAAAAGGAAAAAAAAAAAAAGGAAATAAAAGGCATCCATATTGTAAAGGAAATAAAGTAGTGAAACTTTCTTTATTTGCAAGTGACATTACCTAATATATAGAAAATTCCACCATAAATCTTTCAGAACTAATAAATGAGTTCAGTAAGGTTGCAGGATACAGGGACTGGGATTGTGGCTCAGCAGTAGAGCGCTTGCCTAGCACGCATCAGGCATGGGTTCAATCCTCGCCATCACATAAAAATAAATAAATAAAATAAAGGTACTGTGTCCATTTACAACTGAAAAAAAAAAAAAAAAAGGTTGCAGGATACAATATCAGTATACAAAAATGTTATATTTCTAAAAACTTCCAAAGAGCAGCCTGAAAATGAAATTAAGAAAATAATTTCATTTACAGCAGCATCCAAAAGTATAAAATACATGGTCAAAGATACCTAAAACTTACATTCTGAAAATTTAGAACATTATAAAAAGAAACTAAAGATGACTTAGACAAATGGAAAAACATCCCATGCTCATGACATCAGAAAACAGTATTGCTAGGATGACAAAATCTTCAATCTCCTACAGAGCCAACACAAGCCCTATCAGAATTTCAGCTGACATTTTTGTAGAAAGTGACAAGCTAATTCTAAAACTCATGTGGAATCGAAAGGAACTCATAAACAGCCAAACCACCTTGAAAAAGAAGAACAATGTAGAACCCAAGACTTTCTGATGCCAAAACTGACTACAAAATAGCAACAGTAATCAAGACAGTAGATACTGGCACAAAGACAAATAGATCAATGGACTAGAATCAAGTCTAAGAATAAAACCTTATGTCTTGGGTTAAGCAATTTTGACAACAGTGCCAAGACCATTTGATGGGAAAAGGATGGACCATCTTTTCAAATGAATGGTGATGGGAAAACTGGATATCCACATGCAAAACAATTGAATGCATGCAACTGGATCCTCACACACACACAACACACACATACACACGCATACATGTATGTGTGTGTGTATGTATATATATATGTGTGTGTGTGTGTATATGTATAAAACACAAATGGATCAAAATCATAAATGTAAAAGCTAAAACTATGAAACTCTAAGAGGAAAACAGGAGTAAATCTTTATGACCTTGGATTTGGCAAAGGCCTCTTAAGGTATCACACTAAGAGCACAAGCAATAACAAAAAAATACTTTGGACCTCATTGAAGTTAAAAACTTGTGCTTCAAAGAATACCATCAAGAAAGTAAATAAGAGGGGCTTGGATTGTGGCTCAGCGGTAGAGTGCTCGCCTAGCACGGGCGGGACCCGGGTTCGATCCTCAGCACCACATAAAAATAAAGGCATTGTGTTGTGTCCATCTACACCTAAAAAGTAAATATTAAAAAAAAAAAAAAAAAAAAAGAAAGTAAAAAGAGGAGCTGGGGGTGTGTAGCAAGGCCCTGGGTTCAATCCTAACCCCAAAATCAATATCTCTATTTAATAAATGGGCAAATGCTCTGAATAGACATGTTTCCAAGGAAGATATATAAATAATAGTACTTGAAGATGCTTAGAAATGCAAAAAACCACAATGAGATGACACTTCATACCCACCAGGATGGACGGATTGAAAAACCCAGATAATAGTGTTGATGAGAATATGAAGAAATCAGAACCCTCATACACTACCTGTGACAATGTAAAATGGTACAGCCACTTTGGAAAACATTCTGGTTGTTCCTCAGAAAATTAAACATAGAGTTACATAAGATCCAGCAATTGAGCCAGGTATGGTGGCCCACACTTGGAATACCAGCTTCTCAGGAGGCTGAGACCGAAAGATTGCAAGTTTGAGGCCAGCCTTGCCAACTTAGGGACACCATGTTTCAAAATAAAAAATAAAAAGGGCTGGGATGTTGTTTAGTGGTTGAGTGACCCTTGGGTTCAATACCCAGTATTACAAAGGAAAAAAAAAGTCCAGCAATTCCACTATTCCTGGGTATATATCAAAAAGAAATGAAAATATACATCTATATAAACACTTAATCAAACACGTTTATAGCAGCATTGTTCATAAAGCCAAAAGGCAGAAACAACACAAAAGTCCATCAACTGACAGATTTTTTTTGTGACATATTCACATGATTAAGAATGCTTCAGCCATAAAAACGGAACAAAGCGCTGATACACGCTACAACATGAATTAGTCTTGAAAACATTACACTCAGTTAATAAGAAGCCAGTCACAAAACCACATATTATATGCTTCTAATGATAAGATGGTCCAGAATAAGGAAATCTGTAAGACAGAAAACAGATTAGCAGATGTGTAAAGATACAAGGAGAAGGGAAATAAAGGAATGAGGGCTAAAAGGCTATGGGGTTTCTTTTGATGTGATAAAAATGTTTGAAAGTTCCCTATGGTACCGGTTGCTCCTATTGGTGAAGAAAAGATTCCCAAAACTAGTGCATTGTTTGTATGCATGTATGTATGTGCGTGTATGTATTTTTATATATACACATATAAATACTGGGGATTAAACCCAGGGATGCTCTACCACTGAGCTATATCATTAAGCCTTTTGCTAAGTTGCTGAGGTTGGCCTTGAACTTGCAATCTTCCTGTCTTAGCCTCCTGAGTTTTTGAGATTACAGATAAGCATCTTGTCTGGTGAGTTGTGTACTTTAATGGGTGAATTGTACAGTATGGCAACTGTATCTCGATAAAGCTATTTAAAGAATAAAGTGAGCCTATCACTTCAAGGAAAACAACTGACAATATTTGTTGCCAATGATACATTTCAAGTTTTAAGATGAAAATTACAAATTCAGAAAATTCAGAAAAATGAGGCCTTTTAGCCCTCATTCCCTTATCTCCTTTCTCCTCCTAACTTCATGTTTCCACCACAATAAGCTTGAGAGCCTCCCAGGGTGATATTAATTGTACCAAAAAGGCTTAACATAGCAGGCCTGAAGCTGATCTCCTTAGAAAGACTTGCTTGCAAAGTTAGCTGTATCTTGGAACCTGCATTTTGAGTGTACCCATGGTTCTCAAACTGGTAAGGATGGATGCATTTCTGAGCCTAGACTTTTTGCACAATGTCTGTTTTCCTTCCAGGAGCCTGGAATTTTAGTATATTAGGCAGAGGGTACCTACATGATCAATCCTCAGTGAGCTCCCTGGCCAATGCTTCACATATGTTATGATGACTTGGCGCTGGGGGACTGAAGTGCATCCTGTGAGACTCCATGGGGTAGTACTCTTAGAAGCTGGTGACTTTTCCTTTGCTGGTTTTGCCCTGTATCCTTTCACTATAATAAGTCCTAGCCACGAGTTCAACTATATATTGAGCTCTGTGAGTCCTTCTGGAGTATAACTGAGCCTGGAGGTAACCTGGGGAAATCACCTCTCAACATAGTAACTTATATACTGTAGAATAAAATGTGGCACTATTATAGGATTAGTATTAACTCAGTCAACACACACCAAACAACCAATGAATGATATTACAAAGTCATGCACAGGTTATTTTCATCCAGGGTGCAAAACAACGATTTAAAAGTAGATTTTAAAATGAAAAACTTAAAAGTTTTGGATATCATACTGCAACTAATCTTTCAAAATCTATCACTTCAGAGAGTATCCAAGACAGGCATGGTGACACACGCCTGTAATCCCAGCAGCTTGGGAGGCTGAGGCAGGAAGATTGAGTTCAAAGCCAGTCTCAGCAACTTAGCAAGGCCCTAAAACAACTTATAAGACTCTGTCTCTAAATAAAAAATAAAAAGGGCTAGGGATGTGGCTCAGTGGTTAAGTGCCCCTGGGTTCAATTCCTGGTCAAAAATAAAGAGTATCCACAATGATCTGAAAAGAACATTAAACTATTGCTTGTTTTTCCAACTATGCATCTGTGTGAGGCCAGGTTTTCTTCAAATACTTCAGCCAAAATAAAATACCACAATAATCTGAAGGCAGGAAGTGATAAGAGAACCCAGTGGCCTTCGATTAAATGAGACATCAAAGAGATTTGCAAAAATGTACGATGCCATTCTTAGAAATTTTTATTCTTTTTTTGGTTTGGGAAAACATGTTTGTTTTTTTTTTCATAAAATGTTATTTATATTAACATGAAGTTGTTTATTTTTTTGGGGGGTGGTACTGCATATTGAAACCTGAAGTGCTCTATCAGTGAACCACGTCTCCAACCCCTTTTAAATTTTGAGACAGGGTCTCACTAAGTTGCCTAGGCTGGTTTCGAACTTATAAGCCTCCTGTAAAGCCTGTAATCCCAGCTCCCACATAGCTGGGATTACAGGCATGTGCCACTGCCCCTAGCTACTATTGATATTTTTAAACAAATATGTGCATGTTTTAAAATTTTTCTTTTAGTTTCTAACAAAGGCATATATTTATAGATATAAGCCACTTAAATAAAAGCTTGTTCTGATTCTCAAGTAATTTTTAAGGGTATAATTGGGTTCCAAGAACAAAAAAATTGAGAACCACGATTTTACAATGACAAACTAATTGGAATAGAACATGGTGAAGATAGTGATCAAGACAATGTTACATGAATAACAATTGAAGGATCAATACTCCCACTACCCCCAATCTACATACAAAGACTATACTTAGGGGAGACAGAGAAGTGTGTTCTTCTTCTTTTTGCAGTACTTGGGATTAAAGCCAGGGGCATTCTACCATTGAGCTACAGCTCTTTTTACTCTTTATTTTTTAAAAATTTGAGACAGGGTGTTGCTAGTTTGTCAGGCTGGCCTTGAACTCATGATGCTCCTGCCTCAGCCTTCTAAATCACTAGGATAACAAGCATGTACCATCATGCACAGTCTAAAATTTGAAAGGCTGTCTTCCGGAAGACAGAACAGATTAATGGTATATGATTCAGATAAACATGTCAGCAACATGATACCTTTAGGCTTCAACATCAGAAAACAATTTTAAGAATGAGGACATCCTCTTTCCTTTCATTTTGTTCCTCAACAATCAGTCTTAAAACCATTAGGTGCCCAGAGTAAAGTAGGTGTTCTTGCTGGCCTAGGGGTGACGTGGAGTGGAGGGGTTTGGCATGGGGAGTCAGCCTAAAGAGGTTGAAAGGAACACCTATGCAGGCATGTCCCAGCACAGGGAGTGAGGACACCAGCAGGCGAAAGGCAGGCATGAAGAGGGCGATATGGCCTGGTGTGATGAATCAAGAGCCTAAGGAATGACTGGAGATGTAGCTCATCAATAGAGCACTTGTCTAGCATGCATGAGGTCCTGGGTTCAATCCTCAGCATCAAAAACAAAAAACAAAAAAAAACCCACAACAAAAAACAAAACAACAACAACAAACAAAAAAAAAAAACCACAAAACCCATATACCTAAAGAAGTAACAGGCATCTACATTTGGGACTGGACTGGCTTGGCTTGGGTTAGAGCAGCAGGAGCAGGGTAAGATGGCTTCTACTATATGCTGGGAAAGTCTGATGCAGGGTGGAAAGTAGGGTAGAGTAGTGAGGGTGTCCTCTGCACAGGAGTGGCACAGCAGCATCAAAGGGTCTGAGCCCAAATAGGACTGAGGAGACACTGGGGCAGGGCAGTGACCTAGTATGGGGAAATAAAGCTCCAGCAGCAAGGAAGGTAAACCCTAACTCACTGGAATGTTATTAGGAATAAATGGATAACACACACAGTGAGCCCACAGTAAGCTCAGTCTGAGTGTTTGCTTTTATTAATGTATGAACATCCAGGGCCTGGCACGGTGCCAAACACACAATACCCAACAAACAGCTGCTTATTTATATTACACTATTGCTTTACATCCTACATACAACAATTGGCATCTGGTTGATGAGCAAAATTATTTTTAAAAGTTAACTTTCCCATAACTACTTGATAATACTAAACTTCCTTATTAGTAATTGCATTCTCTTTTTTTACCCATACTTCCAAATGTGAGCTTTCTTGTTTAGTTTTGGTTAACTTTTCCTTTCCTATTCCTTTAAACTCTACTTCCTTTCATTCTGACCCTTCAAGATCTTCTAAATCACACAATAACCCAAAACCACCATTACCTCAATTTAACACTTGAAACACCTAGGTTGGTACAACGAGCCCAGTTACTTTCCACATCAGTACATATAGAATAACTTGATACATATCTTATTTGTTCCATACCTGTCCTCGTTTTGGAGCATGCATGTATATTCCTAGGTAGAGTCCCATGGAAGGGGAATAAGCAAGTCGCAATTTATGCCCAGTTCCAGCAGTGAGCCGAAGGTCTTTGTTCACAGGGACATACTCCAGCATGTCAGCTATCATCAGACACATTTGGTCCTGCCCAAGGTAAGAGTTAATAGACCATATTCAAAGAATATACAGGCTAGAAAAACGCATTCTATAAAACATTTTTTTGGTACTGCCGATCTAACCTAGGATTGTGTACATGAGCGCTTTACTTTTGAGAGAGGGTTTCACTAAGCTGCCCAGGCTGGCTTCGAATTTGCAATCCTCCTTCTTCAGCCCCCCAGGTACCTGGGATTATAAGTGCGCACCATCATGCTGAGCTGTAGATTTTTTGTTTTTAATGAGTTAAGATAAAATGTACCTCTTCAGCCTGATAGATAAAATCACTAGCTGTTTGTTTTGTTTTGGTAAATCTTAAAAATTATTTTATCAATATGCATTTTTAAAACACTTTTGTTGCTCTTAAGTGAAGGGTATATTTTGTATTACTCTTTCAACTTTCTTGTAGGGTTCATAATTTTCAAAATCAAAAGACAAAGAAAAAAGGGAGGCAAAGCTAAATGAACTGTCTGAATCTGGAAATGACCATAATTTCCAAGCCAAATGATCTTCTCTCAAAATTCACAATCCCATTTTAACTAACTGTAATTATAAGTGTTGAATTTACCTTATAAGACCACATTCGTAGTTTGTGGTCCTGACACAGGGCAAAGATGAAGGCATCGTGCTCCACACAATGAACAGCAAGACTGAGTGCACGGTCTGAAGGCCCCTGATCACCCCTAAAAACATGAGGCCCAATTTTAGAATT
Source organism: Marmota flaviventris (assembly GCF_047511675.1). Lineage (NCBI taxonomy): Eukaryota > Metazoa > Chordata > Mammalia > Rodentia > Sciuridae > Marmota > Marmota flaviventris. The sequence continues at coordinate 19,356,352 of NC_092506.1, read as the reverse complement.
TTATTGTTGTAAATAATCTGATCATTAGAATCTGCAATTCAGGAGATATAATAAAATTATAAACACATGCTCTCAGCAGAAGGAGAAAGACAACTGAAATAAGACAACTACACTTCTCTTTGGCTTACACCAATCACTATAGTAAATTTTAAAAGGGTCTACATAACAAATTAAAAACTTTTCCTTTTATATTGTTTCAGTTTATATTGTTTCCTTTATAAAGTTTCAAAAACCTTCTACTTCAGCAATTTTACACAAAATTGGTTTTGGTTAAATTAGGGCAGAGCACCAAACCGAATATTGTAGGAATATAAACAGCCAGTTTCTGCTATCAAAGTCCAATCACAGATAAAACAGACACTGCAGTCTGATTTTTCTTCAGATAGAATGTGCTGGTATGTAGACTCTTCTCTCCAGTGCAGTGTGTGCCTTGGAATAAGACTATAAACACCAGGAGGTGCTGACCAGTGCAAAAAGATTATATCCCCAGGCCCTCTGATTTACCTGCTAGACACCACTTACCTGATAGCTGTTGGCATCCACCCTGTGAGCAATCGCTGCATCACTGAACTCTGTTTTAGTTCCACAACGGACACTATACCTGCAATAACAGCCAAAGTATCTCTTGATCATACTTAAGAGAAACCCAAAGGCAAGATGACATAACAAAACAAGGCTTTATAATAGGTGACAGGCTTCTACATTTTTGTACTGATAGTTTTAGGATGCACCTTTTCTACATATCACCCTAAAATATAATAAATTATTATTGCATCAAAAAATAGATATTGGGCTGGGGTTCTAGCTCAGTACTTGTAGAGCACTTGTCTAGCACAGGTGAAGCACTGGGTTTGATCCTCAGTACCACATAAAAATAAAATAAAATGTATTATGTTCACTTACTATAAAAATATTTTTAAAAATAGATATGAATTCCCAAAATGTTTTGTTAATTTTTGCTTACGTGCCCCACTGCTGTCACTCTAACCTCACCTTTAGGAACATGTTGCCATTTACAGACAGTAACCTTTGCTACCACTCAGCAGAATCATTTCACTGTTGCTAAAACAAAGTGCCCTTCAAGTGCTGGGTAGTTCTAGGTGCTAGAGACAGCAGCAAACAAAATAAACTACTCATGGAATTTACATTTCATTGGGGGGAGTTAGATTAAGTTAAATTAAGAAGAGTGGTAACAAGTACAGAAAAAAAAAAATAAGAAAAGAGTATAGAAGACTGCTGGTGAGTTTCTGGGGAGGAGAGTTTGAATGTTAAAAGGTAGTGAGGGAAGGCCTCACTGAGGTGACACTGAGCTGGTAGCTGGCTATCCCAGGCAAATGCCCCAAGTACGCCTGAGTGTTTTAAGGAGTTGTAAGAAAGCATGTGGCTACGGGAGAGATGAAGGGAAAGCACAAAAAGACAAGGTCAGAGTGGCAGCAGCAGAGCACTGTAAGTCAATCTAAGGACTCAATTTATTCAGAGTGGAGATAAACACCCTCATTGGACAGCTCTGAGCAGTGCAGTGACATGTATCAACTAATGTTTTAAATGCATCAGTCTGCCTGAGAAACTCCTGAAGAGAGGTAAAGAAATCTGTTGAAACATTTAGGAAGCTAATTCAACACTCCAGGCAAGAGATAGTGGTGACTTGGATATCAGTAGATAACCTTCCTTTCTACTAGAGGACTTAGAATTGGCTGTCTTATATTTATCTATGTTTTCTGTAATCCAATATGTTTTATTGTTCCTCACCCACTGTCCAAAACCCCTTGGGTAAAAGTAAAGCATCAAGAACTCATTGGGTAAACAATGAACAACCAATGCAGGGGCAGTATAGAAGCAATTCTTGTGTTGATGGTGGTGTCAAACTTTTATAAGGTCTGTTTTTTGCACCCGTGGGTACTAGGAATTGAATCCACCGTACTCAGGATGTAGCTATACCATTGAGGTATAATATCCCCATCCCCTTTTTAAAACTTCTGGGATAGGATCTTGCTTAGTTGTAAGGCTGACCTCAAACTTGTGATCCTCCTGCCTAAGCCTGCCTTCTGAGTCACTGGGATTACAGGTGTGTACCCTCACGAGTAGCCAAAGGTCTGTTTTCATGACAATATCTCTTTTTTCTTTCTTTTTGTTATAGTATTGAGGATTGAACCCAGGGCCTCATGAATGTAAACACGCTACAAATGAGCTTACCCAGACCCAGTATTTCTTTCTTTTTTGTTTTGTAGTGCTGAGGATTGAACCCAGGTCCTTATGTATGACAGGCAGACACTCTACCATTAAGCTATATCCCCAGCCTCCCCAATATTTCTTGATTAAAGTTGAATCCATACTCAATTCCCATTCTTACCAGAAATGTCATGAGGAGGTAGTTTAAGAACAAAGATGCCCCCAGAAGCAGATGGGAGAGCAAACAGCGCCTCCCCATCACTGCTAAGCCAGGCTGCTGAGGTGGTAGAATTAGGGCATAGTCCAGGTACTGTTGGAATTAATTGATAGTTGCAAGGATCCCTGAAATCAACTTTTCCAATGTCAGTGAATATTGACTGCATCTGACTTTCGATTACCAACTCCTATGAGTAATGAAAAAGAAAAATCTTTTAAAGTCACAATAACTTTGAATTTTGCTTAGTTTCTCTCAATTACTTAAAAAAAAAAAAAAACAACTTTTAAAATAAAAAAAAATTGGGGCTGGGGATGTGGCTCAAGCGGTAGAGCGCTCGCCTGGCATGCGTGCGACCCGGGTTCGATCCTCAGCACCACATACAAACAACGATGTTGTATCCGCCAAAAAAAAAACTAAAAAATAAAATATTAAAATAAAATAAAAAATAAATTAAGATTCAGAAGAAAGTAATTTTTTTTTCTTTTTTTTGGTGTCAGGGATTGAATCCAGAGGTGCTTAACCACTGGGCTGTATAATCTTTTCAATTTTTTGTTTTTTAATTTTGAGACAGGGTTGCTCAGTTGCTTAGGAACTAACTAAATTGCTAAAGCTAGCTTTGCATTTGCAATCCTCCTGCCTCAGCCTCCTGAGCTGCTGTGATTACAGGAGTGCCCATCATGCCTATAGCAAAAAACTTTCTTTTTAAAGAACACTATTTTGTGAACTTAAAATGTGTATCTGATTATCTAAAATTGTAACTACCAAAGTATCCTTGTTGAGGACTAACAACAAATCTCCAAATTTCCCCAACTCCAAAAAAATATTGTTCCTGGACTTAATTTTTGAGAGCTAGAATAATTTGAGAAGTAAGACACTATAATTAACCAACTTACACTCCTATACATCCGGGAAGGGTGTGGTAAAAGTAACCTGTGCACTGTTTGATTGGTTAATATTAAGATTATCACATGATTCTGGGTCTCTGAGACATAAACCCCTCCAGGTAAGATGTTACAATTCTGGAATTTTAGGCGAACTGCATTATTCAACAGATTTAGGTCCAGTGACTCCTCCACCAGCTCCAATATATCTGCGGAGATCTTCCTGTGGGGGGAAAAAAAAGACATTTTTTTTTAAAAAAAGTTTATGCTTTTCTCAACAACTGCTACACTGAAACACACACACACACATACACACACACCCACACCAAAGTGAATGCTTCAAATTTGGAAATTTTGGATAAAATTCAGACCACTTGCCAGGCATGGTGGCACATACCTGTAATCCCAGCAATGTGGGAGACTGAGGCAGGAAGATTGCCAAGTTCAAGGCCAACCTCAGCAACTTAGGCCCTAAGCAACTTAGTGAGACCCTATCCCAAAAGAAAAATTTTAAAAAAGGGCTGGGATGTGTCTCACTGGTAAAGTGCTTTTGGGTTCATCCCTAGTACCACCCCCCTAAAAAAAATTCAAACCACTCTTACATTCCATATTAAAATATACCATATTAAATTACCACCATATTAAAATACATAAAAACTGAGAGCCACGGTGCATGTCTATAATCCCGGCAGCTTGGAGGCTGAGGCAGGAAGATTGCAAGTTCAAAGCCAGCCTCAACAACACAGCAAGGCCTAAGGTAACTTAATGAAATCCTGCTCAAAATAAAATATAAGAAGGGAGAGAATGTGGCTAGTGGTAAAGTGCCCCTACGTTCAATCCCTGGTACAAACAAAACAAACTAACAAAAAAGCAAAACAAAATTCAAGCATCAATATAATTCTATTAAATCTTCCAAACTTGACAGCCCATCTATTTAGGCCAACATCCAATGCAATTAAATTCTACTATGATAAAAATTAATACCACATATCCATTACTAAAGAGTAGAATGTGGCTTCCCCATACACTACAGTACCAAACAAAATTGATTGCATATGTGAGTATTCTCTTCTACTACTCCTTAATATATAAAGTCCAACAAAAATAGTAATTATTTATTTTTTTTGGGGGGGTGTACCAGGAATTAAACCCAGAGGTACTTTACCCCTGAGCTACATGCCCATCCCTTTTTAAAAAAATTTTTGAGACTGGGTCTCACTAAATTGCTTAGGATCTTGCTAGATTACTAAGGTTGGTCTGGGACTTGCGATCCTTCTGCCTCAGCCTCTCAAGTTGCTGGGACTACAGGTATGCGCCGCTGTATCTGACTATATATTAGAGAAATATTTTGAAAACACAAGAATAACTACACGTTGAACATATCAAAGTAAGTTTTTTTTTCTGATTTACTCCTCAAAATAAGTTTGCTTTTTAAAAAAAATATTTACTTTTTAGTTGTAGTTGTCAATACCTTTATTTTATTTATTTTTATGTGGTGCAGAGGATCGAACCCAGGGCCTCACATGTACTAGGCAAGCGCTCTACCACTGAGCCCCAGCCCCAGACCAGGAGTTGCTTTTTAATAAACAATGGTAAGCTCTGTGGTGCGGACATATCTGCCATGTGCAGTTGGACATCGTAGACACAGGAAAGTTACCCGGGACAGAGCCAGCATTCAATATCTTTTTTTCTTTTTTTAATAAAATGCACGTATATTTGAAGAAAAAAAGTTTATTCAAACTAAAGTTGCAACAGGGAAGACAAACTATTTTGTCTAAAAGACTAATTTGGTTTTAAATTTAGATTAAAAACTACAACCCTCATTGCCTGTGCCTAGCTTTGTACCCACCACAGCAGCTGTCATATCATCTTATTCTAAAGAAGACATTTCTTTCTCTTAACTTCTACATATACTTCATCTTTAAACATCGTGAACATGTCTACTGGTCTGTGTCCTTCATTCTGCATGTGATGTTGATTTAGATCTTGAATGTCTTCCAAAGACCCAGGTGTTGAAAGCTTGGTCCTCAGAGAGCCATTACTGGGATGCAGCAGAACCTCTATGAGGTGGGATCCAGTGGGAGGTCTTCAAGCCACTGGAAGCAAGCCCTTGAAGGGGAGAGTGAGACCTGGCCCCTCTTTTTCTCTTCTGCTTCCCGGCCATTGGTGAACAGTTTTGCTCCTGCCATGATGTGCTGCTGTGCCATAGGCCCCAAAGCCCCAAAGCCAACTGATCCTGGATTGGAATCTCTAAAATTGTGAGCCATATTAAACCGTTTATAAGTTGATAATCTCAAGCCCTTACAGTGATAGAAAACTGACTAAAACTTGTGATTTGTTAAATCATATTGCTTTCCTCCTCCTGACATTGTTCCTTCTCTTCCATTTCCACAAACTGGTCACCCTTGTGAAACTATAGCTATACCTTCAATCCATGGACTCTGCATCTGCAGACTCAACCAACTAAGAACTGAAAATTTTTCTTTTTTGGTGGGGGGTGAGGAGGACTGCATCTGTACTGAATACGCATAGCCCTTCTTCCCTAAGTAATGCAGTGTAACAGTTTTTATATAGCATTTCTATTTTATTAGGTATCATGAGTGATCCAGAGATGATCTAGAGAGCTTATACATAGATTATATGTATACTGGCAAATACTCTGCCATTTTATATGAGGGATGAAAGTAAGCATCTGCAGATTTTGGCATCCACAGAGTTCCTGGAACCAATTCCCCAAGAACAGATGGTCAAATGTCCTGTAGCTTTATCCTTGGTACCTTCTTCTCAGCAGCACCAGTGACTGTTAAAGGCTTCTCTATCTCTTGCAATGGCCACATCTATCTCAGAATAATGAAATGGACCCTTTCTTGAAGCAAAAATGTCTTCATTGTCCTACAGTTACCATTTGATTTCTCTGCTTCCCTTAGAGCAAAACTCCTTGAAAGAGCTGTCCTATACCCACTCACTTAAGCCTCTATTATTGGAGCAGATCCCAACAAGGTCACCAAAAACATCCATAATGCAAAGGTCAATTTTCTTTTCTATCGTTACCTGAATTATATAGCATCTGACAACTTTTTACTCTCCTCCTTTTTGAAATATTTCCTTTAGCTTCTGGGACATTACTCTCTGTGATTTTTATTTTTATTTTTGGTACTAGAGATTGAACCCAGTGACACTCTACCACCGAGCTACACCCCCAAGTCCTTTTTATTTTGAGACAGGGTCTCACTAAGTTGCTAAGGTTGGCCTCAAACTTGCGATTCTCCTGCTTCAGCCCACTTCACTCTGACTCTCACCTTGGCAGCTACTCTCTTTCACAGGTTCCTGATCATCCTAACTGTTGGAATGCCATAGATTCAGTCCTCAGATCATTTCTACACAAGTATTCTCGACTGGGGTTGATTCTACCGCATTCCCAAGGACTTAGCATTACCTAGAGAGATGGTTGTTACAACTGGGGAGGTAAGGTGGGGGTGGGGTTGGACATGTTATTGGTTTGTAGTAGACAAAGGCCAGGATAATGCTCAACACCCTACACCCTACAACAATTACTTATCTGGCTTCAAATGCCAATAGTTCAGAAGCCTGATTTATTCACTCTCTAGGTGAGCACGCTCATTATAAAGCTCTAAGTGCCATCTAATGACAACAATTTCCAAATCTGTATCTTTAGTTCAAACCCTCTATGAAATTACTGACTATTGCTTCAATACTTTTTCTTGGCTACCTACTAGGCATTTTAAATTAAACCTGTCCAAAAGAGGATTCCCAGGCCCAACAAATTAGGGGTAAAATAAAAAATAAAACCCACTTGTTGCATTTTATCTACACTCTTTTAATCAACTCAATTAGAAGTGTCTCTAAAATGTCCAGATGCTTTAGCCAAAAATCTGGGGTATACGCTGTATAGGATGCAAAATGATTCTAATGGGGCTGGGGTTGTGGTTCAGAGGTAGAGAGCATGCCTAGCATGCGTGAGGCACTAGGTTCGATCCTCAGCACCACATTAAAAAAAATAAAATAAAATAAAGGTATTGTGTCAACCTACAACTAAAAAAATAAATGTTTAAAAAAAACAAATTCTAACAAATTCACCTTGAAAACATATTCACAATCAGAACATTACTCACAGACTACCACCACCATCTGAGTGATCATCAACTCTTATCTGGATTGTGTCTTCCCACTCCCACCTTTCCCCCTTTCCTACTCTCTTTTGAGCACAGTAACTGCAGCAATACTTTAAATCATGACATTCATCCATTTAAAACACTCCAGTGGCTACCTCTTGTCTCAGAGAAAAAGACTTAAATAACCAACTAAGCCTTGATCTGGTCCGTGGCTATCTCTTTCTTATTATTAACCCTTTGTTCATGCAGCTGCAGACTCTTGGTCTCTTATTCTTTTTTGAGACAAGGTCTGATCTCAGTAAGTTAGTAGGGCCTTGCTAAGTTGCTGGGGCTGGCTTTGAATTTGTGATCCTCCTGCCTTAGCCTTCCAAGTTGCTGGGATTATAGGTGTGCACCACGGCACCTGGCTAGACTGATCAGTTTTTAAGTATAAAAATCCAAAAATTCTTAAAAGTGGCCTCAGTGTTCCTCACAGTCTAAGTCCTGCCTCTCCCTTCAGCCTTGGCATTCCCACATCACTTTATTTTACCATAGCACTTATGCCACACAGACTTTTGGTCAGTTGCTCAAATCTGCCAAGTTCTTTCCACTTTATGGTTTTTGCATAGAGTGATCATGCTTGCTGAACTGCTCTTTCCCACTCCCTGGAAGTGCCTGGCTAACTTTTCATCCTTCAAATCTCAGTTTAAATATGACTTTCTACATCCTTCCCTGCACTGCCAATGTTCAGTGTTCCCACTGGCCTCTCATAGCCATTACACTTTTCCTCTAGAGCAAGTATGAAAATGTGCATTTACTTATCTATGTTGAGGTCATTAGTTTAATGTCTTTTTTCTTTCATGAAATTGTGGCACACAAAGTGAGTCTACACCTATTCTTCCACAAGTATGACATATTGCATGATGAAAATAATAGTTTTTGTTCATCATTTCATCCCAGTACCTCACATGTAAAAAGCTCAACCGCACATCAGCAGAATGAAGCTATAAAGACTATAAAAACATAATAGACTCGTGATTATGAAATTGGTCTTCAGGGCTTTAGCCCTTAAGCTATATTCCCTGTTTTTACCACTGTCAGGCAGGTGCCTCTCTTAGAACTCTGTACGTCAAATTTTCCCGATTCTAATATGAACTGAAAACAGTCTTTCTCTTTTCCTAAGTGTCGATTACTACTCGACAGGAATGCCGCTTCGGGAACTGTCGCGATTATCCGTACACCAGACAATTCTACCTTCCAATGGGGTTTGGAGAACACAGCACTTACCAATGAATGAATCTGTTTCTGGTGACGGATAACAACTTGCCGCTTTCCACATAGAAAAAGCCCCCTGCACTCTCACTGTATTTAACCGTTCCAGCCACGGGATTTGTAGTCCCTGCAAAATGAACCTGGTCAGCCTGTACACGTGGTACGAAGGATGACAAATACTGAGGACGCTGAGGAAGCAGAGTGTGACGAACTGACAATCCATACAAAGGGAAGGGGAAAGGAGGGAGAAGTTAGATGCCAAGGAAGCTCTGATCCAGAGGCTGTGGGCATGTGGACCTAAGATGATGAACCGGGAGAGGGTTACCGATCTAGGGACCCATTGGAGGAGAACGAGGGGAAGGATCGGATCGCGCCCTCCCTGGCCACCTCCGTACCAACGCCGCAGACTGTGAATTCCCGAAAGCGCCTTGGCCTTTCGCGCTCGGTCCCGCTTAGCTCCACGAAGCTCCGTTCCAGGGATCCCGCCGCCGCCATCTTCCCGCCGCCGCCGCGAGGCCCGACGGGACACTGGCGGGCCGCGCAGCCGTCGTCACTTCCGGGGGCGGGGCGAGCGGAGCGGCAGACAGGTGCTGCGACCTGAAGCGGGGGAGGCGGGTACCTGGATTCTTTGTGGGTCTTCCACCCGGAGAGTGAGGGTGGGCGCTGAGGAAGCCGCCTCTTCCCGCTGGACCTCCGAGCGCCGGGCAGGGAGGCGTGCAGAGGACGCCTCAGGGCAGGGCGGGGCAAGGCTTGTTTCCATTTTAAAAATCCAACCTGGGCGGGCAGCTGGGCTGAACCGACCCGAAAGACCACCTCTGGGGAGCCCGGGCCTCTCGGTTACTCTGCGAGAACCCGAGTTTGCTCTTGCCTCTCCGCCGTTAGGTGTCCATCTGCAAATCTTCCCCCGCTGTCTTTATCTTTACCCTTCAGCGACACGTGTGGTGGTGGAAGGAGAGAAAGACTTTTTTCTGTTGGATTTTTTCCGAAAGGAATGTGTAGTGTAGTGAAGATTAACGCGTTCAGTTTGACGTTGATGCTGCAGCCTGCTGAGGTCACCTAAATGATACTCACTTGCAAATGTGAAAAGGAATTTGCCTTTCGTTTCCCCGCTTAGTTTTTGAAGGAGTAGAAAGTGCTCGATATTGAGGAAAATACTAATTTCCTCTTTCCCCCCTTTCCTTAATGATGGCCAATTTTAAGCACTTATGTAACCTTATTACCAGTGACGGCAACTAGCTGCTACCATTCTCATTCATCCTATTCTGACCATCATTCCACCTCACTTGCTGAAGACACCAACTCCAGCAAAGCATTCCCTTCATTCCGCCTGCAATCCTTTGTTCTACCACCTTGCCACAATCTCTAGCTTCCTTGGTGTTTCCTTCTTGTCCTACTTAACTTCCATTAAATTACTCCTTTACCTAACTCTCATCGTATTCCAGTAAAAACTACAATTTCGATTCAATCCAAATCTGTAGTTGAACGTGGATGTATACATCCTACTAACATGCCTCTCCCTTCATCAGGACTGAGTCTCAGTTGGGTCCTTGATGCTTCCCAGAAAACGAATTCTATTTTCCTTGTCCATTTATTGCCTTAGATGAGTATTTCTTAACTCCTCTAACTGCCAACACTTCCTCTTTCATCCTTGCTCTCAGCTTGCTTCTTCATTTAGAAAATTAAAGCTATCAAAAGAGATCTATCACTTCTCCCCAGTACCAATATCTGTACCCATACACTTTGCCTTCCTTTCCTGTTGCTATATAGTGAATTGACCCCCAGTTTATGGAGAGGCAACCTTTCTAATTCTTTCTTAGATCACCTCACCTGCTCAAGGACGTTGCCCTAGCAATTCTCTTGTCCATCTACATCTTTGATATCTCCCAAGTTGTTTCTCTAAGTATATAAACATGCCATTATTTCTCCACTTCAAACAAGCCTTCAATTGGCCTCCATTCTCTTCTTGTACCCATATTTCTGCTCCTCATTACTCAACAAAATTTAAGATCACTTTTCTCTCATTCTCAGTTAAACCTGCTTTTATCAGGTTTTGGCTCCTTGTGCCCTACTGTAACTGCTTTTTTCAAGATTACCAAACATATCATGTTACTATATCTAAGACCAAATTAATTCTCTTTGTTTGTGTGTGTGTTGCACTTGTGCATTGAACAAACCTACCAGGGCTTCTTGCATGCTAAGCAAGCACTTTACCATTGAGTTACATCCCCAGTCTCATTTTAAAATGTTTTGTTTTGAGATAGGGTCTCCGTAAGTTGCCCAGGTTGGCTTTGAACTTTTATTTTTTATTTGTATATGACAGCAGAATGCATTACAATTCTTATTACATATATACAGCACAATTTTTCATATCCCTGGTTATATACATAGTACATTCACACCAATTCGTGTCTTCATACATGTGCTTTGTATAATAATGATCATCGCATTCCACCATCATTAATAATACCATGCCCCCTCCCTTCCACTCCAATCCTTCTGCCCTTTCTAGAGTTCATCTATTCCTCCCATGCTCCCACTCTCTATCCCACTATGAATCAGCCTCCTTATATCAATGAAAACATTCGGCATTTGTTTTTTGGGATTGGCTAACTTCACTTAGCATTATCTTCACTAACTCCATCCATTTACCTGCAAATGCCATGATTTTATTCTCTTTTATTGCTGAGTAATATTCCATTGTGTATATATGCCACATTTTTTTTTGTCCATTCATCTATTGAGGGGCATCTAGGTTGGTTCCACAGTTTAGCTATTGTGAATTGTGCTGTTATAAACATTGATGTGGCTGTGTCCCTGTAGTATACTGTTTTTAAGTCCTTTGGGTATAGACTGAGGAGAGGGATAGGTGGGTCAAATGGTGGTTCCAGTCCCAGTTTTCCAAGAAATCTCCATACTGCTTTCCATATTGCAATCCAGTTTGCAATCCCACCAGCAGTGTATGAGTGTACCTTTTCCCCTCCATCCTTGCCAACACTTATTGTTGTTTGTATGCATAACAGTGGCTTTGAACTTTTTGATCTTCCTGCTTTAACCTTCCGAGTAGCTGGGATTACAGACGTTATAGACATGCAACAGGAGCTCTGACTCTGGGAATACTTTCTTCATGTGGCTTCAGTACTCTCTTAACTTTTTTCTATTTCACTGACTTTCTTTTTTAGACTCCTTTCCCAGTTGCTTCTTTTTTCCCTTCCTTGATGTTGGGGTGTCCCAGAGTTCCGTTTTTGGTCTTCTTTTCTGTCTACGTAGCCCCTTGGGAACTCATCTAGTCTTCTGGTTTTAAATGACAGATTGCCATATGCTGATAATTCCCAAATATATGTTTCCAGTCCAAACCTTTCCTCCAAATTCTACATTTATATATCCAACTGCCTATTTTGTATCTGAGATTTAACTAAGACTGAAGTTCTGGTATTTACAAAGCTGAAGTCCTAATGTCTTCCCCAACACTTATTCCTAACTTATTCCTCCTATCTCAGTTACCAACATCTTTCCAATTGCTCAAGCCAAAATCCTTAGAGTCATCTTTGAATCTTATTTTTCTCTTATCTAATATCCAGTCAGTCAAAAAATTATATTGACTCTGCCTGTGAAATATAGCTAAAATCTAGTTAGGCTTGGTGGCGCATGCCTGCAGTCCCTGCTACGTGGGAGGCTGAGGCTAGCCTGGTAACTCAGAGAGACTCTATCTCAAAAAACGAAAAGATTTGGGATATAGTGGTAGAGGGCCCCTGAATTCAATTCCTAGTACCAAAAAACTAAACAAAGAAAAACCAAAAAACTAAAATCCAGCCATTTTTTAACCTTCTCACCTGCCGTCATCTTGGTCCAAACTGCCACACTCTCATCTGGATTATTTTAACAGCATCCCAAATTGCCTCCCTGCTTTCTATTCCTCATCTCTTACTTCTCTACTAGACTCTACACTCCAAGAATCATACCTGACTCATAGGAGGCTTTCAGCAAATATGTTGTTTATGAATGAATGAATAAATGAATGAGGAGTAGTCCAGGCAAGAATTGATGAGACCCTGAGTGGAATGCAGAAGAAGGAATTCGGTTTTTTCTTTTTTTTTAAATATTTATTTTTTAGTTGTAGTTGGACACAATATACTTACTTTATTTATTTGTATGTGGTGCTGAGGATCGAACCCAGGGCCTTGCACACACGAGGCAAGCGCTCTACTGCTGAGCCACAACCTCAGCCCCAGATTTTTTCTTTTTTATTATTGAAAATTTTGTTATTTATTTGACAGATTACTTCTGAACTAATACAAAAAAATGATAATAACTTGTGTATTCATTTATTTAAAACATTTTCATTAAGCACCCAGTAGAACAGTTTCCAATCTTTTCACCAAAAACACTTTTATCATTGAAAGAGTTCCTCAAACTTAGTTTATTTGGGAGGGGGAGGTACCAGGGATTGAACTCAGGGGCACTCCACCACTGAGCCACATCCCCAGCCCTATTTTGTATTTTATTTAGAGACAGGGTCTCACTGAGTTGCTTGGTGCCTTGCTTTTGCTGAAGCTGGCTTTGAACTTGCAATCCTCCTGCCTCAGGGCCTCAGCTTCCTGAGCCATTGAGATTTTAAAAAAATATATTATGCTTACATCTTTTTAAATACCTTTATTTTATTTATTTTTATGTGGTGCTGAGGATGGAACCCAGGGTCTTGCACGAGCTAGGTGAGTGCTCTACTGCTGAGCCATAGGCCCCAACCCCATGAGCCATTGAGATTACAGGCATGCACCTCTAAGCTGGGCATTTATTTAGGTTTTTAATCAAGAAACCTAAAGCTGCCCATCAGAGCTTCTAACTAACGTGAGATGACTAGGTTAAACCCTTATGAGTAAAAAATAACTTTTAAGTTTTGACCTATACATTCCAACCAAGGGGATATGCTGGCCTCAGGCTGGTCATCACAGGTCACAGGTCCACAGGGCAAGTATCATCCTCACATCTCACAAACAAAACGAGTAATACATATATGCAAAGTGAGTACAAAATATCACATAAAATCAATTTCATTTATATTCCAGGGGAGTAATGCCTAGTTCCCATGAGCATACAATACAGCAAGGGGCACTAACCCACAAGACAGTGGAAGGAATTAAAGTCCTGTGCTCTGGAATGGAGTGGAGGCTTCATGGACAGGTGGCATCCAGGCCAGGCCTGGAACATGAGTGGATATTGAGGCATGTGGGGAGGGATCTTCAAGTATGGAGAGGACAAATGAACCAAGTCTCAGCCACACACCTACTGAGTATTCAGAAGACAGAGGAGTGTTTGTACCGGCTGAAAGAATGTAAACTAAGAGATGCATAAAATAGAAATAAGAAAACCTCTTCAGACAAGAGGATCCACATGCTTTCTCTGGAGGTGAAGTAGCTGAGGATCACTCTGCAGGTTACCCTCCACACCAAGACCCTAATCTCTAGGAATCAAATCCATGAGCAAGAACCTTCTTCCTTCATGTAAACTGCCTTTTCTCCAAAAAGTAAAATAAAAATGCAAGCAAAACAAAAAGAAGAATCAGACCATGCTTTGACCCATCGTACTTCACTTGTGTCCCAGTCATCACGCTAGGGAGACTGGGTCCGCTCTGTTACTCACACTGGTTCATTATTGTGAGGCCTCCAGTATGTCATGCTCTTAATACAGCTCCCTCAAAACAGCCAACACCACGCAACACATAAACTTACCCCAACTAAAGGCAGCATCAACTTAAGGATCTACTGTAATATTACCACACTAACCTAGCATATTTTAACCCTTTTTCTGACACATTTGCAAAATATCTGTCCTCTGTACTGCTGTGGAAGCATTACAAATGTTGCTTTAGATTCCTCTTCTTGAGGTAGTTCAAAGTCTTGAGACAGCAAGTTTACATATTTTTCTCTACTACCATGGATGGGTAGTAATCATAAAAGGCCTAAAACCAAACTCCTTCACCCCTGATTCTCGGAGTATTTTAATTTTCCCTCTCAGGTCATAACAACTGGAAAAAAAAAACTATAAAAGTCACACAAAATTTAAAAAACAAGAAAAAAATCTGTGGCGTCAAACTAATAGTCTAAACTTTGCAGACAAAACAAACAAAACAAAACCTCACTTCGTTTACCAAACTATAGGTACTCGAGTAATTAACAGCTCATAAAAAATGGAGAAATTTTTAGGTAGAAACAAAATTAACCCCAACTCATTCTCTGGCAACTAGTTCTTCTAAAATGCTATGTCCACAGAGAGACAGGTTTGGAGAATCTGTCTGCCAGAGGCTACCTAGTAGGCCAGACCCCTCTCAGGCCTGCTTCAGAGGCACCTGGATATTGGCAGATGCCTGCTTCAGGTAGGCCAAGGAGCCCTGAAGGATTCTGGCCAGCTTTTTGTGCTGCACATTGATGTCCTGCTGCCACTGATGGCATCACCAAGGTGCTGCTAGAAGTTCTTGGTGTGCTAGGCACTGCCTGAAGGAGCGAAGCCTGGCCCAGGAGTCCTGGTGACAGTTGGGGTTTGGGGGAGCAGTGGCTGCCTGGAGAACATAACACCCAGTGGAGCCACCATGTCTGGGATGGTGGGCCTTGGCAAAGGAGTAGGTTTGAAGGAATATTTTGTAGGTAAAATCGGAAGGATCTGATGAGGGTGAGAGTGATAGGACCAAGACTAAGATGACTCCTGTCTCTTTCTTGACAACTGATGCCATTAACAGGGTGGGAACAGTAGAAGAGTAGTGGGTCCTTGTAGGAACAATCAATATTTAGGGTAAGATACTAATGTTGATTGCTGTGTTGCATGCCTGTAATCCCAGCAGATTGGGAAGCTGAGGGAGAAGGATCGTAAGTTTAAAGCCAGCCTCAGCAACTTAGGGAGGTCCTAAGCAGCTTAGCAAGACTATCTCAAAAAATAAAAAGGACTGGGGATGTGGCTCAGTGATAAAGCACCCCTGGGTTAAATACCTAGTATTAAAAAAAAAAACTCATATTGCTGAAATGAAAATACTGTATTATTGATGGAAACTACCATATAAAACATTTTTTCATCAATCAGAATTTTAACCTCCTAACTCTACCATTGCTCTTTCACCAAAAAAATTCTATATACTCCCAACATCCAGATCTCATGTGTCTATGTAGCAGATTAAAAGTAGCCACAAATATTTTAACATTGTTCCCATTGAGAGCATCCTCTTGGATCTAGAAGGCTCTGTGACTGCTATAAGTAATAGCCTTATAGCAAAAGCAATGCTGTATTCTATTACTTATAATAGACTCACTTTCAATGTCAACTGCTTCTCTTTTGGAACATGACTATGGGGGAAACCGGCTGCCATGTAAGAAATTCAGTTGCTCCTGGGAGATTTTAGGGAGAGACCACACAGACTCTTACCACATGAAGGCAAGCATGCCTGGGGAGGCTCCAACTGTTCCAGCACCAAGCACTGATCAGAGATGTGTAACCACCTCTGATCCCCAGTTCAAGATTCGTGAGCAAAATACATGATTGCTATTTTAAACCACCAAGTTGTTTGGTAGTTAGACAGCAATGGATACCAGGAACATTCTTTTCCTTTCCATTCATACTTTCCTGTAGAGCCTTCCACATTTCATTCTTAGATGACTGAAACAACTCCCTCATCAACTCTACTTTCGCTCTCCCTACCTCTCTACTTTACAAGTACAATATGAGGTAAATGTTCCTAAACATCACTGATACCATTGTGTTTATTCTTAAAATCTTTTAGGGCTCCTTGTTGTCCTGACTTTCAAGACCTTTATTCCAAGTCAACTAATCATATAGTACTTAAAAGCAGAGGATATTCTCCTGCTGAGGTCATGAAAAAATATATGAGGACATAAGAATAGTCAAAGATATGACATTGCTGGCATTTAAGATGGAGAAAGGTGATCATGAGCCAAGGAGTATGGTCAACCTCTAGAAGCTACAAAGGATGTAGAAACAAATTTTCCCCTATGGCCCTGCTAAGAACTTGACTTCTGCTCTTGGCTTACCTATGATTATGCCCTCTGCTTTCAATGGTGTGTCAGTGTGGAAGTATTAGGGTCTAGCCCCCATGCTCCCCCCTGAAAAAAAAAAACACAAAACCACACAGATGTGCTCTATCACTGAGCTACATCCCCAGTCATTTCTATTTGGAGAGTCTTACAAAATTGCTGAGGTTGACCTTGAACTTGTGATCCTCCTTCTATCTCAGCTTTCCAAGTAGCTGGGATTATAGGCACATACCACCACTCTGGTTCATCCCTTTGCTTTTATCTAGGACAGGTCTGAAGGACCATCTAACCTCCACAGTGCTGTGTAGGATTGGCTTAGGTCCCCTTGCAACTGCATTTTAGTTCAATTTCTCTCTGCCCAGTCCTGTCTCTCTCAGTTTCATAGAAGTGCTGCTCCTGAGAGCACTCCCCAGCAAGCCTCCCACATGCAAACCACTGCCTCAGAGTCTGTTTCCTGGGGAATCAAATACACATACAAAAACTCCCCTTGCCTAAGGATAGGTAGCTGGGAAGCAGCACAGAAGCTCCCCAGGACTAAGAATGTCTTCCCTGAGTCAAAACTGACTTCTGGGTACACACAACCTGTGTCCTTTGAGCCAGTATATCATGATACTTTCTTAGATACATGTCTAGCACAATGCTTTCCATACAGAGTATTTTCTCAGTTCTGAAATGTACCTTACGGTTTTTCTTTTTAAATGACTGGAGGTGTAGCTCAGTGGGTGGTAGAGATTTTGCCTAGTGTGTATGGAGGCACTGGATTCAAATCCAGGGACCCCCCAAAAAATAAAGTTTAAAATTTCTTTAAAAAGAAGAACGTGCAAGCCACCCGGCGCCAGCCAAGCCAGACCAGAGGAGGAAGCCCGGCCCCGCCCCCGGCCCTGCCCCGTGTGCTAGTCTGGAGGAAGCCCATCAACCCTTAAAACCCATCAAAGGGGGTGTGGCTACCAGCACGGTTCTGCAGCTGATCTAGGTACCCGGTTTCCAACTCCCCCACCCTTAGCTGTGATAACTCAAAATAGTTCCCACAAGCTTTTGGGGGGTGTAGCTATCAATGCAAAACAACAACTGTACAGGCACCTGGTTTCTACCTCAGAGACTAGAGTAGGGAAGATACAGGTAGAAGCTCATTTCCTTTCACACTGGCTATACCCACCACCCTGAATACAGAGGCTCAAGCTAGGAATAGACAACGCCACCTACTGGAAGCAAGGAAAACAGTGTTCTGAGAGACTTTTTTTTCTCTTTCTTTCTCTCTTTTCTTCTCTCTCTTCCACAACTTCAACATATGTGAAACCAAGAATTGTGCATGAACAACTGAATTACCAAAGTAATATAATATAGAGGAATTGCATATACCCCACCTTCCCCCATTTTTTTCCTTATTTCTATCTTACTTTACTTTTCCTTCTCTTATTTCTCTTTTCTTCCTTGTTATTTTTTTTCTTTTTTTTTCATTCGTATTCTCTCTATCCCACTTTCAATCTCCTAACTTTTGCTATCTATACATAGGGTAACTATCTAAATACAGATAAGAGGTTGAGTCTATACATTCTTCCATAAATTACCAGTCTATTGGTTAGAGTTCTCCAAAGGTGCTAAGTTAGTTTAACCTCATACCCTCACTCCTTTCCCTCTAAGTATAACATCCTTCGTCTGAAATTAAGTTTTCTATATGCCACCAGATATGGTATGCCTTTTATGAAACTAATGAATATATTCTTAAGTAATAATTAAAACCAATATCTATAGACTTAGAATCTAACTATAAATGTATTAATAATGAAAACTTGTGCTTAGATTATGTACTGTTGATATTGGGAACTGTTAACATTGTCTTTCTCCGCAAAAGAGGGATTTTGGAGCTATACAAGAACAATACAAATATATAAGGGGAGAAACATTAACACAACAGTTTCACAAAGCTAGAAAGAATCATGAGCAGTATGAAAAGACAAGGAAAGAAAGGACCACAAACAATACAGGTCAATTCAACATTAGATGAGGTAATATCTGCAGCTGATGGAATGTCAGACAAAGAGTTCAGGATATACATGCTTCAGATGATCTGGAGTCAAGGAAGACATTATACAGCAAATTCAGACAATGAAAGATCACTTTGACAATGAATTACATAAACAAATCCAAGAAGCAAAAGACCAACTCTATAGGGAGATAGAGGATATAAAAAACAAACAAACAGAAATCCTGGAAATGCAGGAAACAATAAACCAAATTAAAAACTCAAATGAGAGTATTACCAGCAGAGTAGAACACTTAGAAGATAGAACTTCAGGCAATGAAGACAAAGTTTTTCAACTTGAAAAGAACATAGACAGCTCAGCGAGACTGTTAAGAAATCATGAGCAGAACATCCAAGAATTATGGGATAACATAAAGAAACCAAACCTAAGAGTTATTGGGATACAAGAGGGTATAGAGGTCCAAACCAAGGGAATGAGCAATCTACTCAATGAAATAATACTAGAAAACTTCCCAGACTTAAAGAATGAAAAAGAAATCCAAATACTAGAAGCCTACAGGACACTGAATGTACAAAATCATAAGAGACCCACACCTAGACACATAATAATGAAGATGCCCAACATACAGAATAAGGAGAGAATCTTAAAAGCCACAAGAGAGAGGAAGCAGATTACATTTAGGGGTAAGCCAATCAGGATAACAGCTGATCTTTCAACACAGACTCTGAAAGCTAGAAGATCCTGGAACAACATATTTCAAACACTGAAAGAAAAAGGGTTCCAACCAAGAATCATGTATCCAGCGAAATTAAGTTTCAGGATTGAAGATGAAATAAAAATCTTCCATGATAAACAAAAGTTAAAAGAATTTGCAGCTAGAAAACCAGCTCTTCAAAACATCCTTGGCAAAACATTACAGAAAGAGGAAATGAAAAATAACAATGAAAACCAACAGCGGGAGGTAGTACAGTAAAGGAAAAACTAATCATAGAGGAAAACCAAATCATGTTAAGTAACATACATAATCAAATATGGCTGGAAATACAAACCATATCTCAATAGTAACCCTAAATGTTAATGGCTTAAATGCACCAATCAAAAGACAAAAGGCTAGTAGAATGGATTTAAAAAAAAGATCCAACAATATGCTGCCTACAGGAGACTCATCTGATAGGAAAAGACATACACAGACTGAAGGCGAAAGGTTGGGAAAAATCATATCACTCATACGGACCCCAGAAGCAAGCAGGGGTGTCCATACTTGTATCAAATAAAATAGACTTCAAGCCAAAGTTAATCAAAAGGGATAAACAAGGACACTACATACTGCTCAAGGGAACCATACACCAACAAGACTTGACAATCATTAATATATATGCCCCAAACAATGGTGCAGCTACGTTCATCAAACAAACTCTTCTCAAGTTCAAGAGTCAAATAGACCACAACACAATAATCATGGGAGATTTTAACACACCTCTCTCACCACTGGACAGATCTTCCAAACAAAAGTTGAATAAAGAAACCATAGAGCTCAATAATACAATTAATAATTTAGACTTAATTGATATATACAGAATATACCACCCAACATCAAGCGGATACACTTTCTTCTCAGCAGCACATGGATCCTTCTCAAAAATAGACCATATATTATGTCACAGGGCAAATCGTAGCAATTACAAAGGAGTAGAGATACTACCATGCATTTTATCTGATCATAATGGAATGAAATTGGAAATCAATAATAAAATGAGAAAGGAAAAATCCTACATCACATGGAGATTAAACAATATGCTACTGAATGAACAAAGGGTTACAGAAGACATCAAAGAGGAAATTAAAAAATTCTTAGAGGTAAATGAAAACTCAGACACAACATATCGCTATTTCTGGGACACTATGAAAGCAGTACTAAGAGGAAAATTCATTTCATGGAGTTCATTCCTTAAAAGAAGGAAAAGCCAACAAATAAATGACCTCACACTATACCTCGAAGCCTTAGAAAAAGAAGAACAAATCAGCAGCAAATACAGTAGAAGGCAAGAAATAATTAAAATTAGAGCTGAAATCAATGAAATCGAAACAAAAGAAACAATCGAAAAAATTGACAAAACTAAAAGTTGGTTCTTTGAAAAAATAAATAAGATTGATAGACCACTAGCCACGCTAACAAAGAGAAGAAGAGAGAGAACCCAAATTACTAGCTTACGGGATGAAAAAGGCAACATCACAACAGACAATTCAGAAATACAGAAGATAATTAGAAATTATTTTGAAACCCTATACTCTAATAAAATAGAAGATAGTGAAGGCATCAATAAATTCCTTAAGACATATGAACGGGCTGGGGATGTGGCTCAAGCAGTAGCGCGCTCGCCTGGCATGCGTGCGGCCCGGGTTCGATCCTCGGCACCACATACAAAACAAAGATGTTGTGTCCACCAAGAACTAAAAAAAATAAAAATAAATATTAAAAAAAAAAAACAAGACATATGAACTACCCAGATTGAGTCAGGATGATATAAACAACCTAAACAGACCAATATCAAGTGAGGAAATAGAAGAAGCCATCAAAAGACTACCAACCAAGAAAAGCCCAGGACCGGATGGATATGCAGCAGAGTTTTACAAGAACTTTAAAGAGGAACTAATACCAATACTCTACAATCTATTTCAGGAGATAGAAAAAGAGGGAGAACTTCCAAATTCATTCTATGAGGCCAATATCACCCTGATTCCCAAACCAGATAAAGACACCTTAAAGAAAGAGAACTACAGACCAATATCCCTAATGAATTTAGATGCAAAAATTCTCAATAAAATTCTGGCAAATCGGATACAAAAACATATCAAAAAGATCGTGCGCCATGATCAAGTAGGATTCATCCCTGGGATGCAAGGCTGGTTCAATATATAGAAATCAATAAACGTTATTCACCACATCAATAGACTTAAAGATAAGAACCATATGATCATCTCGATAGACGCAGAAAAAGCATTCGACAAAGTACAGCATCCCTTTATGTTCAAAACACTAGAAAAACTAGGGATAACAGGAACTTACCTCAACATTGTAAAAGCTATATATGCTAAGCCTCAGGCTAGCATCATTCTAAATGGAGAAAAACTGAAGGCATTCCCTCTAAAATTTGGAACAAGACAGGGATGCCCTCTCTCACCACTTCTATTCAATATAATTCTCAAAATAGTGGCCAGAGCAATTAGACAGACAAAAGAAATTAAAGGCATTAAGATAGGAAAAGAAGAACTTAAATTATCACTATTTGCGGATGATATGATCCTATACCTAGAAGACACAAAAGGGTCTACAAAGAAACTACTAGAGCTAATAAATGAATTCAGCAAAGTAGCAGGATATAAAATCAACACGCATAAATCAAAGGCATTCCTGTATATCAGCGACAAATCTTCTGAACTGGAAATGAGGAAAACCACCCCATTCACAATATCCTCAAAAAAAATAAAATACTTGGGAATCAACCTAACAAAAGAGGTGAAAGATTCATACAATGAAAACTACAGAACCCTAAAGAGAGAAATAAAAGAAGATCTTAGAAGATGGAAAAATATACCCTGTTCATGGATAGGCAGAACTAACATCATCAAAATGGGATATTACCAAAAGTTCTCTGTAGGTTCAATGCAATGCCAATCAAAATCCCAATGGCATTTCTTGTAGAAATAGATAAAGCAATCATGAAATTCATATGGAAAAATAAAAGACCCAGAATAGCAAAAGCAATTCTAAGCAGGAAGTGTGAATCAGGAGGTATAGCGATACCAAATTTCAAACTGTACTACAGAGCAATAGTAGCAAAAACAGCATGGTACTGGTATCAAAACAGGCGGGTGGACCAATGGTACAGAATAGAGGACACAGAAACCAATCCACAAAATTACAACTATCTGATATTCTATAAAGGGGCTAAAAGCATGCAATGGAGGAAGGATAGCATCTTCAACAAATGGTGCTGGGAAAACTGGAAATCCATATGCAACAAAAAGAATCTGAATCCCTTTCTCTCACCATGTACAAAAGTTAACTCAAAATGGATCAAGGAGCTTGATATCAAATCAGAGACTCTGCGTCTGATAGAAGAAAAAGTTGGCTCCGATCTACATATTGTGGGGTCGGGCTCCAAATTCCTTAATAGGATACCCATAGCACAAGAGTTAATAACAAGAATCAACAAATGGGACTCACTCAAACTAAAAAGTTTTTTCTCAGCAAGAGAAACAATAAGAGAGGTAAATAGGGAGCCTACATCCTGGGAACAAATCTTTACTCCTCACACTTCAGATAGAGCCCTAATATCCAGAGTATACAAAGAACTCAAAAAATTAAGCAATAAGAAAACAAATAACCCAATCAACAAATGGGCCAAGGACCTGAACAGACACTTCTCAGAGGAGGATATACAATCAATCAACAAGTACATGAAAAAATGCTCACCATCACTAGCAGTCAGAGAAATGCAAATCAAAACCACCCTAAGATACCATCTCACTCCAGTAAGATTGGCAGCCATTATGAAGTCAAACAACAAGTGCTGGCGAGGATGTGGGGAAAAGGGTACACTTGTACATTGCTGGTGGGATTGCAAATTGGTGCGGCCAATTTGGAAAGCAGTATGGAGATTCCTGGGAAAGCTGGGAATGGAACCACCATTTGACCCAGCTATTGCCCTTCTCGGACTATTCCCTGAAGACCTTAAAAGAGCATACTATAGGGATACTGCTACATCGATGTTCATAGCAGCACAATTCACAATAGCAAGACTGTGGAACCAACTTAGATGCCCTTCAATAGATGAATGGATTTAAAGTGTGGCATTTATACACAATGGAGCATTACTCAGCACTAAAAAATGACAAAATCATAGAATTTGCATGGAAATGGATGGCATTAGAGCAGATTATGCTAAGTGAAGCTAGCCAATCCCTAAAAAACAAATGCCAAATGTCCTCTTTGATATAAGGAGAGCAACTAAAAACAGAGCAGGGAGGAAGAGCATAAGAAAAAGATTAACATTAAACAGGGATGAGAGGTGGGAGGGAAAGGGAGAGAGAAGGGAAATTGCATGGAAATGGAAGGAGACCCTCATTGTTATACAAAATTACATACAAGAGGAAGTGAGGGGTAAGGGAAAAAAAATCAAGGGAGAGAAATGAATTACAGTAGATGGGGTAGAGAGAGAAGATGGGAGGGGAAGGGAGGGGGGATAGTAGAGGATAGGAAAGATAGCAGAATACAACAGTCACTAGTATGGCAATATGTAAAAACGTGGATGTGTAACCGATGTGATTCTGCAATCCGTATACGGGGTAAAAATGGGAGTTCATAACCCACTTGAATCAAATGTATGAAATATGATATGTCAAGAGCTTTGTAATGTTTTTAACACCAATAAAAAATAAATTAAAAAAAAGAAGAATGTGCCATAAAATCAACATATATTTTTAATGTAGTCGCCTTTCTTTTGTTTCTCAGAGAAATGGTTGTGAAATAGATGGAACATCTTTCAATTCTTAGGAATCTAGGAAATTTTATTTTGGTGAGCTCTTTTAGGTTTGTTTCACAGTCTCATTTTCCTTCTCTCCAAAATCCATCAGAGTTCTTGAAACTTAGAGGTACCCAATAAGTGTTTGAGAAATGTCTAAATAATCAAATGTAAGCATGTATGCATTTTTAGAAGACTCAAATACCTCTTGAACTATTAATAAGCTGTGGTGTGGCTATAACATGAACTGGTTCACATTGCCATCTAGTGGTTAGGTGGTGAATTCATTTACAAACTGCAGAATGTTTCCAAGATGATTGAGCAAGTTTTATTTACAGATACTTTCTTAAGAAAAAAACATTTTAAAAAATTATCTGACACTGGGGGCTGGGATTGTGGCTCAGTGTCAGAGTGCTTGCCTCGAATGTCTGAGGCACTGGGTTTGATCCTCAGCACCACATAAAATGAATAAATAAAAATAAAGATATTTTGTCCATCTACAACTAAAAAAAAAAATTATCTGACCATGTATTCTAAGAATTCCTTGGACTTCTGGATCACCACTAATGGGTAAGTATAAGTGAAAGGTACTATAACTGAACTTTAAAGCAGATTTTTTCTGAATTAACTTAATAACTACTCCTTAAAAGAAGAAATTGGTAATTTAAATAACTATGGAAATGATGATGAATAAAGTTAAACATATTTCCTGAAGAACTTTGAAAACATGTTAATAGAATACTATGCTTTTTTTTTTTTCTGATTGAACCTAGAGCCATTTAACCACTGAGCCACATCCCCACCCCTTTTTAGATATTTTAAATTTTGAGACAGGGTCTTGCTGAGTTGTCTAGGCCTCATTAAATTGCTAAGGCTGGCTTTAGCAATTGTGATCCTCCTGCCTTAGCCTCCCGGGCCACTGGGATTACAGGTGTGCACCACTGTGTCCAGCTGATAGGATGATATGCTGAATACTCTTCTCATTGGACCATGATTCTATGGGCATACATTTTGGGAAAATGGCTTTAATGTCACTTTCCCCATTTCTTAAAAATATCAATTAAAGCACAATGTTTTTCTGACTACTGAGCCTTCTTTGACTTTATATCCCTTTTCTAGAAACATTGAATTCAAGGAGCATTGTAATAACTCAGTAGTACAATCTTATATTTATATGAAGCTTAGTTAATTTTTAGGTGATAATTTGTTTCATTGAAATTAAGGTTATTTCACAGTGAACATCTTCTACTTCTATATAATCTAATTTCTTTTGTGTTTGGAAATGTGATCTCTTGCCATTTTGACATTGAGTCTTTTTTTTTTTTTTGGTTCCAGGGATTGAACTCGGGGGCACTCCACCACTGAGCCACATCCCCAGTCCTATTTTATATTTTATCTAGAGACAGGGTCTCACTGAATTTTTTAGAGCCTCAATTTTGCTGAAGCTGACTTCGAATTCACAATCCTCCTGCCTCAGCCTCCCAAGCTGCTGGAATTATAGGCATGGGCCACTGAGCCCAGTGACAATGACTTTTTTTCAAGATGTTGATGGATTTTTTTATTCATTTATTTATATGTGGGCTGAGAATCGAACCCAGTGCCTTGCACATGCTACGCAAGTGCTCTACCACTGAACCACAACCCCAGCCCCTGATAGTGACTTTTAATAATTAGTGATAGCAGCAATGACTTGAGATACAGGCATAATGCAAGAGTTAAGATTTTCTGTTTCTTTTTTCAATTTTTTATTTTTAGGTGATGCTGTGGACCAAAACCAGGACCTCATATATGCTAGACAAGCATTCTACCACTGAGCCATGTCCCAGT
The DNA here is from genome assembly GCF_047511675.1 of Marmota flaviventris. NCBI lineage: Eukaryota > Metazoa > Chordata > Mammalia > Rodentia > Sciuridae > Marmota > Marmota flaviventris. The sequence continues at coordinate 19,330,331 of NC_092506.1, read as the reverse complement.
CTAAGATTATCTTTTTTTTTTTTAATATTGATCTTTACCTATGTGTTGCTCTATTAGACATAGCAACTTGACCAGTTGTGATGACACATGCTTGTAATCCCAGCTACGCAGGAGGCTGAGGCAGGAGGATTGCAAGTTTGAGGCCAGTCTGGGCAACTTCATGAGACTGAGACCCTGCTTCAGAATAAAAAGGGCTGAGGATATGGCTCAGGCGTAAAGTGCTCTTAGGTTCAATCTGTAGTACTAAGAAACAAAAATCTTAGCAACTAAATTTCAAATTCCTGGCAGGATCTTAATTTATCCCATATTTACTCTTTCAGTCTTGATTACACACCTCCTACATGCAAGGCACTGGGTTTTAAAGATCCCTCAGAGGCTCTATGCAGCCAGGGACCTTCTCTTCCTTGTTCTCTGTTCTATCTCTGGTGCCTGAGAGGGAGGTTAGTATTTACCAGTATTTTTAGTTTATATATATATATATATATATATATATATATATATATATATATATTTTTTTTTTTTTTTTTTTTTTTTTTTGGTGTGGGTATTAAACCCATTGGTACTCTATTGAGCTACACCCCCAGCCCTTTTTATTTTTTATTTTGAGATAGCATCTCTCTAAGTTTCAGAGGTTGGCCTCTAACTTGTGATCCTTCTGCTTCAGCCTTGGAGTAGCTGCACCTGTCTAAATATCTGTTGACAGAATAAAAATTTCATATTTCCTGCCTGTGAGGTCCTCCCAGTTTAATGGGGAGACAAAGAAGAAATAGAGATAATAGTAATGTATGGTAATTGTTATGAAAGGTGTATGCAAAGGGTGAATGAGCATCCAAGCACAAAGACTTTAAGCAGAAAAGGGATAACAGGGCCAGGAGTAGTGGAGAAAGTTGAGGTCATGTTACAGAGCTTTTCCTTTCTTGCTGACAAGTTCAATTTACTTAACTGTTTTTTTCTTACAACTCCGTGCTTAGAGTACTAAATAAATTCTTTTTGTATATTTCATATAAGAATTTTATTTTAGGGTTGGGCTTGGTGGTTCATGCCTGTAATCCCAAAGGGTCAGGAGGTTGGGGTAGGAGGATTTCGAGTTCAGTCAGCCTCAGCAATTTAGCACAGCTGTACGCAACCTCATGAGACCCTGTCTCAAAATAAAAAATAAAAAGGGCTGGGGATGTAGTTCAGTAGTAGAGCACTTCTGGGTTCAACCCCTAGTACTGCCAAAAAAAAAAATTTGGGGGGACGGGGGGTAAAGCTCTCCTACCTCAATATAGAAGCCCTCAACGTTTGTGAACTTGGGAGAATGTTGTTTTAATAGACTTCACAACAAGGTTGATAAGTGATGGGGAAGCCAGCATGACACTGAAGGAACTTCATAGTTGCCCTTACATGGTGTCTGGCATTTTCATGGTGTCTAGCATTTTCAAAATATCTCCAAGAAACCCCTAGAGCAGCGCCTTGCAAAAGGAGCTTCTTTAAAAAGCAAGGTTGTAAATTAAGTGAAGCGTGTCAGTGACTTCTCACTTCCCTTTTCAGTATTTTTTCACCAAGAGTTTGTGTGTGTGTGTGTGTATGAGTGTGTGTGTGTGTCTGTGTGTAGGTGGTGTGGTACTAGGGATTCACTACAAGGGCACTTGACCACTGAGCTACATTTCCAGCCCCTTATATTATTAATTTTAATACAGGATCTCACTGAAGTGGGCTGGCCTTTTCCTGAGATCCTCTCGCCTCAGCCTTCTGAGCAGCTGGGATTCTAGATGTAGTAGTAGTATTACTATTTTTTCACCTTTCATATAATATTTTCCATAAATTTCTACATGTTGTGATTTATTACGTGATTAACTAAATGTTATTTTTGTATCTTTGAAAAAGCTTGCACATAATTTAATTCACAAAATCAGAAAAAAAGTCCTTGCTTGAATCATATGTCCTGAGTTTTCTTCTAAAAATATAAATGCTGTACCCATCAAACTGAGATCTTGTATCATTGGAAATGACCTGACATTAATTCACACCGAGGTGCTGATGACATATAAAAATGTGGCACACACATAGTCTTAAGCAATAAAGCACTGCTTCTCTTACTCATCTTGCTAATCAGTTGCCTGATCCTTTCCTACTGAGTGTTGGTATCATTTCAACACAGTGATTCAGACAGCTGCTATCAGTTGACTGGAACCAGCATGTGATACATATAAGGCATTTACCATTTAATTCAAAGGAGTGGAAAGAACTCCGAGGATGGAATTGGAGGCAATAAGGAAATAGATGTGTGGGTCGCCTCACTAGGGGCAATTAGGCTGTTTCAGTAAAATAGGATTAATATTAACCTTAAAGACCAAGATCAAAGCAATCCAGTAAGAAAGTTTTATTTGTATGTATAGAGATTAGAATTTCTCTTTCATGTCAAAGCACACAATCAAGGAGCTAGAGATTCTCATTTAGATCCAGACTTTCAGAGGTTGCATCTACTTTAAACACTCCCTTCTCATCCTGATCAATCTTAAAACTTCAGGGCTGTCATTTTCTTTTTTTGGTGGGGTGGGGGGCTACTGGGGATTGAGCTCAAGGACACTCAACCACTGAGCCCCGTCCCCAGCCCTATTTTGTATTTTTTTTAAGCAAGTTCTTTTTTTAAAATATCTTTATTATATTTACTTATTTTTATGTGGAGCTGAGGATCGAACCCAGTGCCCCATGTGTGTGAGGCAAGCACTCTGCCACTGAGCCGCAACTCCAGCCCCACTATTTTGTATTTTATATACAGACAGGGTCTCACTGAGTTACTTAGAGCCTCGATTTTGCTGAGGCTGGCTTTGAACTAGCAATCCTCCTGCCTCAGCCTCCAGAGCTGCTGGGATTATAGACGTTTGCCACCGTGCCCAGAAGGGCTATCACTTTCTTTGTTATTGCACCGTCATGGGCAGTGCCAATTAACCTGCCGCATCTGTGTTGTCCTCTGCAAAATAATGATGGCAATAAATATCAGAAAGATTTTTGCGATCTGTTTAAGTTTTCTCATTTTTCTTCTGTTCCTGAAAGTTCTTTAACATCTTTCTCCACTTCTAACCCTTCAAAGAGTAAAAAGGTTCAGATCATAAAAATAGGATGCATAGGAGAGGAGGGAAAGAGAAGATACTGGGGAATGAGATTGATCAAAATTCTGTTATATGCATGCATTAATGTAACATAATGAATCCCACTATCATGTATAATGAAAATGCACCAATAAAAATGAACAGATTTTTAAAAATAAAGATTCTAGAAGTATTACTCTGTCCTCATTTTGCCTGCTAAGTTTCAATTTGGTACAGGTGCTGAAAGATGTTTACAGAAAAATAAAATAAGACACTTCCATACCTCAGAGCAAACATGCTCATTGGCCTGAGCAGGGTTTAGGACTTTGGTCAGAGGTCAGAGGCCAATGCTCTCCTAAATCCCAGACTTTAGTTTGGTCTCAGTTTGCCTTTGTTATGCCCAAATCCTGCAAAAATGTCTGGGAGTTAAAAAAGTCAAAATGTATGACAGCAATTTTAAGCCTGGCAAAGCTTCTGTAGGCAATCGCAGGTCCACACCCAGCGATTGTTTACATTTCTCTGCACCCTCCAGGATCCTGCTTACGCACCAGTTTCTCTAGGGTAACAGCGCGTGGAGCCAAGGCAGTAACGGTAATGTTCCTTGTCTGACTTCTTGGGCTGGTTCTGACGCTGGCCCAACAATGCCAGGCTCGGGAACTATTTGTTTCTGAATTCCAGCCAAGAAGTCTAACAATCCTCTCCCTTCCTTTCCATTGCCCTCTTCTTCCTTACCCATGCCAAGTCTGGGATTTTCCTTGTCTAGGGACCATACAAGCAAGGAAACGAACTTTCTGGGGATAAGACAGACCACTTAACAGAAAATGTGCCCTTTGTTCTCACTCAAATGCCTTTTCCTTAAATGACATTGCTGTCTAAAGCTTCCGCAGATATATCTGCACTAGCTACTAATTTCTCCAAGGTCTCCGACAGAAGTAGGTACTGGAATTCTAAATTTTCTGATTGGAAAGAAAGGAAAAATGACTGGCCCCAGCACTTAGTAAAGCAGTTCTTAGTTGTATCTCAATCCATTCTTTAAATGTACTTAAATATCCTTTCAATTCCTATCAACCGTGTCCAAAACACAGGAAGTAAACCCTAGCGTCTACCTCCAGAAAAAAGACACTAGATTGGTTGTTGATCACTGATTCCACTGTGAGCCAGGAAATTGGCCACACCCAGAGATGTTTCAGCAGAGATGAGTTCTACTTCTTTCTGGTAATTAGCTGTGTGGCCTTGGGCAACTCACTTCACTTCTTGGGCTTCAGTTTCCTGAACTGTAGAACAAGGCATCTAGGCTCCATGATCTTCTAGGTTTCCTTCCACTTTCAGGAATCTACAACAAAGAAAATGCAGAGATACAGACGTAGGTGGAACTATCTTTTAAGAGTCGGCAAAACCCCTGGAACAGTAAAGAAGAATCTCTGGTGGATAAAGATGTGTATACGGTTTGACTCAGCCATTTCACCCTCAGGATTTTAATCTAAGGAAAGAATCAAAGACAAACGTCAGACAAAAAAAAATGACTATCATGGTGTTTGTTTTAAAATAAGCTCTGAATTTTAGAATAATTTTAGGTTTATGTGGTTGCAAAGATAGCAGAGTTCCCATATGCTGCTTCATCTACCCCCCCCCTTCTCATTTCCCCTATGGTTAACAGCTTATATTATCAGGATAAATTTGTTACAATTTGTAAGCCAATGTTAATACACTATTATTAACTAAAGTTCGAGTTTTGTACTTGTTTTCTTGCTTTTTAACCTACTGTCCTTTTTTGATTCCAGGATTCTATCCAGGATACTAGTTTACATTTAGCTGTTATGTCTCCTTTGCTTCTGCAAGACCGTGAGAGGTTCTCAAAGTTGCTGGTTGGGTATTTTGTAGATTGCCTCTCAAATTGGGTTTGTCTGGCTTTTTTTTTTTTTTTTTTTTTGTGGTACTAGGCCAGTACCAGGACTTTGAATCCAGGACTTTGCAATGTTAGGCAAGTACTCTGCAACTGAGCTATATCCCCAGTCCTTATTTTTAAAGGGTTGAGTCAAGCTCTTGTTAAGTTGCCCAAACTAACCTTGAATTTGCCATCTCCTGCCTCAGCCTCCTGAGAAGCTAGGATTATAGGCGTGCTCCACTGTGTCCGGCTAATGTTTTGATTTTCTGGTACTGGTGATGGAATCCAGGGCCTCATACAAGCGGGGCAAGAACTCTACCACTGAACTATACCCCAATCCTTGTCTAAGGTTTTAAAATCATGATTAGACTGGTGTTATGGAAGGATGACCACAGAGGTATTGTGCCACCTTGTCCCATCATATCAGGGGTATATACTGTCTACATGACTTCTCATGGATGATGTTAAGCTTATCACATAGCTGAAGCAGTGTTTGCCAGATTGTACTAAGCTATTTCTTTCTTTCTCTCCCTCCCTCCGTCCCTCCCCCCCTTCCGTCCTCCCTTCCTTCCTTTCTTCCTTCCTTCATTTTCTTTCTTTCTTTGGGTTCTGGAGATTTAACTCAGAGGTGCTTTACCACTGAGCTACATCCCCAACCCCTTTTGTTCTTTATTTTTAGAAGGGGTCTCACTAAGTTGCTAAGGCTAGCCTTGAACTTGTGATCCTCCTGCCTCAGCCTCCAGAGTAGTTGGGATTATAGGACAACCCCACCACACTGGGCTGTACATCCCATTTCCTAAGATGATGATGATGATGATGATGATGATGATGATGATGATGTGTGTGTGTGTGTGTGTCTGTGTGTGTGTAGAAAAAGAACTAGAAGACTTGTCATGATGTTAACCCCAGACATTGGTTATTGTTGGGTAGACGGATTAGAAGGGATTTTTTATTTTCTTCTGTGTTCAGTGTCTTACTTATTTATTTAGTGGTGCTGGGAACTGAACCCAAGGTCTAGCATATGCAAAGTATGTGCTCTACCACCACCCTGTTTGGGATTTTAAATTTTTTTAATATTTATTTTTTAGTTGCAGTTGGACACAATACCTTTATCTCACTTATTTATTTTTATGTGGTGCTGAGGATCGAACCATGGTCTCGCATGTGTGAGGCAAGTGCTGTACCACTGAGCCACAACCCCAGACCCGGATTTTAAAATTTTTTAACAACAAAAAGGAATTGCTTTTGAAAACAGAAAAAAAAAATGCAATAAAAATGGAGAAAAGTTTTAACCTTCAAAAAGATTCTCGAGCAAGAAAAGCAGATGTTCCAATACCATGCTCAGCAACTGCATTATTTAGCCGTGTATTAGTATCTGTGAAGGAACTGAAATCAGTGGTGTGGTGCAGAGAGAGTGTTGTCCTCAAAATTCTGCAGTTTCTAGGAAACTAAGCACCATCTGTTTCTGATTTAGAGCATTAGCGTTGCAAGATCATGAGCTGTATCTTTGTTAACTCTCATAACAAATTGTTTAAAGTTTAAAAAAAAAAGAAGTAAAAGAGCAAAACCAAATGCACAGGATGCCAGAGTGAATGGCAGTATTGTATCCTTCGAGCTCTCCTCCCTGGGGCTTTGCATTTTAAAAACACATGTTGTGGTTTTCTATGATTATCTTTCCACTTCCTGTGTTGTCTCTCCCTTACTGTAAATATCCTTTTGTAGAGTCATATTTTTCTTTCCTTGTGTCTTGCTTGTGTGTCTTTCTTGATAGTCATTAACTTTCTCTATCTTCCATGGCACATTTTTCCCAATACTAATTTATGGGTCCAACAGTATTTTCATTCTCCAGTGAGATTTTTAGAATCCTTGGTTTCAAATCCTACTTTTGTCTTTTATGAGCTGTGTGATCTGGGTAAAATTCCACAGCTTCTCTGAGTGCCTCCTCTGAAAATGAGGACACTATTATGTACCCAGTGGGAGTGCTGCGAGGATTAAGTGAGATTTGATGTAAATGTGTAAAGGATCTATCCTGGTGCTTGGCACAGACGATGCACTTAACCTTCGGTATCTTTGCTTCCTTCTCTCCTTTTATGCATCCTCTAATATCGTGTCTCATGTTGTCTTTTCTAAAACACTGACACATAGAAAAGGATCAAACCTAAACTTAGCAGGCTTTCAGGAACCCTCTCCAATGGGCCCCAACCAATCTTTGTGGTCTCACTACCTTCCGGCACATTCCATATATACATTACTCTCCAGTCACACCAAATTACTAGTTCTGGTCTAAAAACACATTACTCTTTCTTCTCTCCAAGCCTTTACAAAGGCTATTTTCTGTGTTTGTAAGTCTTTCCTGCTCCTACCTGACAAACGTCTTTGCAAGGCCTACCCAGACCTAGCTTGAGGCCCAAGCGTCCCTCTGACTATAGTAATTTGTTCAGGCCTTTATGAATGTAGTTCCTTATTCTAGAGTCTGTATCATTCACTCATGGATTTGATAAACTGGTATCCAATCATTGCAATCTGCCAGGCACTGTGAGATCTGCAAGGGCAAGCATCCTGTCTTATTTTTATCTCCAGGGATTAGCACAGGGGAAAATTGACCAATGGATATTTGCTTGTTGAATATTGGATAAGATGAAAGCATCTTTTTCAGTGGTCAAATTGAAGATCATAATACTACCAAACACTTCCTCATTTGCTCTTTAAAGGCAAAGAAAACGGACATTTTCTTTTACGTGTAACATATTGTTGTGCTTAGTAACAATTCCAAGGGACTCAGAAATCTTCCTTTGCTTTGAATGTTTTCCATCTGGAAGAGTTTAGCTAATTAAACCAAAGGCTGCAGATGAGTTGGCCTAGTCTTTCTCCAAAGGAGGAAACCCCTCCCCCCAACCCCAGAGGACTCATTAGATAAATATCAAGGGTCAGTGCTATTTTTAGTAACATATAGTTTTGAAAGTCTTTAACTTTTTTTTAAAAAATTCTAAATTTGGTAACACTTTTGAAAAAATCTTTTTATTTATTTTAAATTTAAATTTTCTAGTGAGCTTTAGCCTATACAGAAGCATTTATCTCAAGTCTAGATGATGTTGAATTATCACATTGGGGACTGAATTAGAAATTTATCTATAAAAAGAAAATTATAAAAAGTGATTACTCTTTCTTTTCTTTTTTTTTTTTTTTGGTTATGTGACCCCTATTGATGATATTCTATGCAGATTAAAAAACTAAAAGATGATTCAGAGAAATCTATTATTATCAGTTCTTTTGAGGGATTTTTCAATTTTCATTATTAGCACTTGTCAACATTTCTGAGCTTTCATTCTCATCCTTACCCTCTTCTCTTCTGTTCTTGGCAGTTGGGAAACGATTTTGTGTGTGTGTGTGTGTGTGTGTGTGTGAGAGAGAGAGAGAGAGAGAGAGAGAGAGAGAGAAGGAAGGAAGGGGCCAGGGGCAAGATAGAGTCCCTGTGGGACTACCCCAGTGATCTACTTCCTCCAATGTTGTCCTGCTTGCCTATAGTTTTCATCTCCTTCCAGGACTTCATTCAAATTATTAATCCATTAGTAGGTTAATTCACCGATGAGGTTAGAGACCTCATGGTAGGTTGGGGTTGTGGCTCAGTGGTACAGCACTTACCTAGCACATGTGAGGCACTGGGTTTGATCCTCAGCATATTTTAAATAAATAAATAAAATAAAAAAATGTAGCCCTCATCGTCCCATGTTTTCCCCAAAGCCCCACCTCTAGACGTTGTGCATTTGGGGATCAAGTGTTTGACACATGAGCTTTTGGGGGATATTCCAAATTTAAACACATGCATTCTGCTAAATTGAATTTTTTTTCTCTAGTTGGAAACCATTTGTCTACCTCCTGGGTTATATCATGAGATTTAAATTGATGGTCTCAGATTGGACAGAGCTTCAAACAAGTTTTAGTGAAAAAGATATTTGATAGTGCAAAAGTTGATAGTGAACAGAGGAAATATAATGTCCAATACTGCCATCCTTGCTAAGCCATGTCAGCATGTACAACCCACTCGAATGAATTTCACTAAAAGCTAAAAAACACAGGAGTTGGAAGGAGGGATGACTAGGTCAGGAGCCCAAAGGAGTTTTAGAACAAGGAAACTCTTCTATGTGATACTCTAGTGGTGGATGCATGTCATTCATTACACAGTTGCCAAAATCCAAAGAACAACCCCAAGAGAATCCTAATGTAAACTGTGGGTAATAATGATGATGTATCATTGTAAATTCATCAATTGTAACAAAGGAATCACTCTGATGCCAGAATATTGATGGTAGGGTAGGTTATGAGGGGTGGGGACAAAGGGACATATGGAATATCTGGTATCTGTTGCTCAATTTTGTTGTGAAGCTGAAACTTCTCTAAAAAATAATGCCTATTAAAAAAAAAAGAATCTAAAAAATGACTAAGAATGTCTGTGTAGGGCCAAAGAATCCATGGAAGTTTGCTTGGCTCTAATTTAGTGAGGCCCTCTCAGAGTGCTTCACCATGTTCCCACCCAGGTCTTTTTCTTATCCTTTCCTGGGGTGGTCTCTAGTCTCTCTCAAGACACTGTCCTCTGTGGCCTTTCCCATTCTCCATTCAGGGGGACTAAAGGACCAAACAAGAACAAGGGTTGGAAGTGACCATGGAATTCAGATCATTAAGTTCAATAAAAACAAATAGGAGGTGGGTACAGTGGTACACACCTGTAATCCCAGTGACTTGGGAGGCTGAGCCAGAAGGATTGCAGGTTCGAGGTCAGCCTCAGCAATTTAAGGAGATCCTAAGCAACTCTGGGAGACTCTGTTTCAAAAAAAAAGTAAAAATAAAAAGAGCTGGCGATGTAGCTCAATGATAAAGCGCCCCTGGGTTCAATCCCCAGTACCAAGAAACAAACCAAACAAAAACCAAATTTGACCGCTGCATGGTGATGCATGTCTGTAATCCTAGCTGATCAGGAGGGCTGAAAGCTTGAGGCCAGCCTCAGTAATTTAGCGAGCAACTCTAAAGAAAATGTAAAAAGGGCTCGTGATGTAGCTTAGTAGTAGGGCACCCCTGGGTTCAATCCCCAGTGCTGACAATAACAACAGAACAACAGACAAAAACCCAATAGGTTCTTGGGTCATCAGAGCCTAGGATTTGATCACATCCTTAGCTCTGGAGTGTGTTTGACACTTTACGGTGTCTCCAAGCACAGATGCCGTCGGTCGGCAGACACTTTCCTCATTTCTCCTGGAAGGCTTCACGGCATTTCCAAGGCAGCCCTTCCACCTGCCTTTGCCACTGCTACACTCCCAAGTTTCCAGCTTCTGCTGATTTGTGCTTTGGTAGAAAAGGAAAACCTTCACTGTGCTGTGAGAAAGAATGAAGGACGTTGTTCACTGAACTTGTCCAGGAGGACCCAAAGCAGATGCAGCAGTTTGGCAAGAGGCGTGCGACACTCCGTGGTTTATCCTCTGTGGACTTTGCATTTTGTATATCATCCGATTTATCTCTGTGTTGATTATTAGGAGGCTTTGAGCCAACTTTTTTTTTTTTTTTTTTTGTACCAGGAATTGAACCCAGGGGTGCTTAACCACTGAGCCACATCCCCAGCCCTTTTTATATTTTATTTAAAGGCCGGGTTTCGCTGAGTTGCTTAGGGTTTTGCTAAGTTTCTGAGGCTCGTTTTGAACTCACAATCTTCCTGCCTCAGCCTCTGAGGCAACGGGATTACAGGCTGGGATAACAGGCGTGTGCCACGGCACCTGGCCTGGAGCCTGTTGTACTGTCTTTAGCAAAGCCTTCCTGACTTGCATCTTATTTCTACACCTTAACCTCTCCTTTGCTGTATGTCTCATCTTTCCAATTTTCTCTGGCTTTAGTGTTTGCATTTTTATAAGTGGCCATACATTCTTCTTGTGAGAGGACAGAGGATACATAAATACATAAAATAAACATTTTGTGGATAGGAAAATCCAGAGAAAAGCAAGTTTTCTAAGGTAGCAAACAATTCCATTGATAAGACCTGTTGCAAATTACCCATAGTATGGTGCCAATGATGTTAGAAGGTATCACACCCTTTTGAACACTGTGGCTATAGTATGGATAAATACCATACCATGATGTGGCATTGCACCCACATCATGAAGCCCAGGAATCATTAAATGAACTGTAAAGCAAGAGTTTAGGAAGGTCTTTTTCACGTTGGTTATTCAAGAAGCTTAGATTTTTTTCCTACAGGAGAAAAACTTAAATGACCCAAAGGAAGTGATTCATAGGGGACAAAAACAGAGAGTGGTGACAGAAGGCCGAGATGGCATCCCCGGGGAAAACTGGCAGTGCCCAGCAGAAACTACGAAAGAATAAATAAGCACTTATTGAAAGGCGAGTCCCTACCCTGTCTGAACCAGGGTCACAAGCTCCCAGCAAAGTGGCTAGAATCTCTGCTGATGAATTGAAGGAAATTTGCAATAAGGAAAAATACACCCATCTGAAAAGAAATCCAGTTCATAAGGTCAGCCCAACCCAAAACAACATCAGTGGACAGGAATTTGGTTTGCTGAACAATACCAATCTCAGCTCCACAGTGGCCAGCTCGTTCCTTTCCAAAGTGCACACAGTTCACACCTATTTTTATACTGAAAATTCTACAGAGAATCTTTTTTAAAAAAATCCTGGACAGTCAGGAAACCTCAAATAACTTGACTTTGTTTCTTTGTACAGCTGCATGATCTGTCCCTCTTATTGTTAGTGATCGCCAACTTCACTAAACTGCCTCAGATGGGGGTAGTGAAATTCCAATTACCTTGCATACTGAAACTCCCTTAGGAGAGGAAGGCAAAGTCACATTAGGATAATCTACATTTAAGTACCATCGAATAGCAAATGCCCTTACAAGGACAAATACCACCAATTTCTTAAAGATGTGATGATCATAATAATTATGACAGCTCATACTTGCAGAGTGATTACTATGCACCAGGGACTATGTATGCTAAGATTTGACACATATTAATTCATTTCATTTGATCCTTATAACAATCTCCTTTAAGGTCACATAAACTGGGTGTGATGGCACATGCCTATAATCCTGGTGACTTGGGAGGCTGAGGCAGGAGGATCACAAATTCTAGGTCACTCTGGGCAATTTAGTGAGACCCTATCTCAAAATAAAAATAAAAGGGCTGGTAATAAGGTTCAGTGGTACAGCACCCCTGGGTTGAATCCCCAATACCAAAAAGAAAAAAAAATACAATAGTCACAATAAGGTAGTCACATATATGCAATAGTCACAATAAGGTAGTCACATATATGTCATATATATATGTGTGTGTATGTATGTGTGTGTGTGTGTGAATATAAAATATATATTATCATATACTAGGTCAAAATTTCCCCAAGCTTAAATTTTTTTGGAGGGTAGATACTGGGGATTGAACTCAGGGGCACTCAACTACTGAGCTACATCGCTAGGCCTATTTTGTATTTGATTTAGAGACAGGGTCTCACTGAGTTGCTTAGCACCTTGTTTTTGCTGAGGTTGGCTTTGAACCCATGATCCTCCTGCCTTAGCCTCCCAAGTTGCTAGTATTATAGGTGTGCGCCACTGTGAGCCTAAATATTTATTAGCCTCTTCAAATCTTTGGGCAAGTGAGATAAAGAGGTACTGGGTCTACCATTCATTGAATCCTTCCTCTGTGCTCAGCTCTGTGTCCATGCTTGGAACACATGTCCACTACAATGAATGAATCCTTACAATAATCCTTTGAGGAAGTTTCTATGATTGACTCCATTTCACATTTGTGGAAACTAACTCAGAAAGGTTTAGTAGAGTTTTTTTTTTTTTTTTTTTTGCTGGAGGATGCACAGCCATCAAGTGGCAGAATTGGAATTTGAACCCAAATTTGTTGAGCTCTAAAATCTGCATTTTTAACCATAATTCCATACTATCACTTGGGTGTCCCAAGTGCCTTCAGGTTTAAGCATTTAGAGTGTGTTGAAATGTCCAAATTTTGAGCTCCTCTAACTGATTTCACATTGTAGAACTGGGGGACAGTTGCAGCTATTTTCATGGGACTAAAATAACTTTGAGTATTTCCCAAATAAGGGAGATATGTTGGTTCCATCAGAAGAGCCATGCAGCTGGCAGCTGTGCCCTAGATGTCGGGAGCCATGACATAGAAAGCCTGGGCCTGTGACTTCACTATTGAAAGAATAAACTTTTGCATGGTTTAAACCACTCTATTGGGTCTAATAACTGCAGATGGATCTAACTAATATTTCTTCTAAAAATCAAACTACTCCCTACTCACCCAGTCAGGAAGGGAGAGATTCTTGGAGTAGGGTTATGGGGATGGTGACATTCACATCACTTCACTGTTGGACAGATGAAATCAACAGCAGTTTATTGGTCACACATGCTCAGCCAATAGGATGATATGCCACTTAGTGTCACATGGGGACTTCCCTCAGGAAAAGAGTGAAGTACCAGGGGCTACAGAAGGTAAGTTTTGTGAGTGAGGTTACCCTTTGTTCCTTAGGGAAGACACGATTGGCTTGTTTGAATAATTCCATGGGGGCTAGGGATGTAACTCAATAGCATAGCAGAGTACTTACCTAGGGTGCATGAGGCCTGGGGATCAAGCCCCAGCACCACAAAACAACAAAAAGAGCAACACTAAACAACCCCACAGTGGGGGATTGATAATTTGTAACTCTGAAACCTGTTACTCAAGAATAAGCAGGAGTGACACCTGGTCCATTTGATGAGGATCAGGTAGGGGACTTTATCGGGGTAGACAGAGGGAGAAGGAAACTTTACAGTCAGGCCATTCAAGGTCTCCAATTTTATTAGATTTCAAGGCAGCACATAATATTAATTTTAGGCCCTATGTTGTGCCAATGAAACATGTCTGGGATCAGAACCAGGCTATGTAGCACCTCTTATTTCTTATTCTTGGCACCAGAGATTGAACCCAGGGGCAGTTAACCAGTGAGCTGCATCCCCAGCCTTTTTTTTTTTTAATGTATTTTTTTAGTTGTAGGTGGACACAATACCTTTATTTTATTATTATTTTTTTTGTATGTGGTGTTGAGGATCGAACCCAGGGCCTCACCCGTGCCAGGAGAGCACCCTACCACTGAGCCCCAGCCCCAGCCCAGCCCCAGCCCTTTTTATATTTTGAGACAGTCTCACCAAGTTGCTCAGGACCTTGAAAAATTGCTGAGGCTGGCTTTGAACTCAGGATCCTCCTGTCTCAGCCTCCCATATAGCTGGATTACAGGCATATACCATGCCCAGCTTGTTTGTTTCTTCTTCATTATTGTTTTAAAAATTTTGGGGTAATTATTTAGTTGTTGATGGACCTTTATTTTTATTTATTTATGTGTGGTGCTGAGAATTGAACCCTGTCTCAAAATAAAACATAGGGGCTGGGGTTGTGGCTCAGTGGTAGCATGCGTGAGGCATTGGATTCGATCCCTGGCACCATATAAAAATAAAATAAAGTTTTTGTGTCCATCTACAACTAACTAACTAACTAACTAACTATATATATATATATATATATATATATATATATATATATATATATATATATATAAACATAAAGCTGGGCATGGTGGCGCACACCTATAGTCTCAGCAGCTTGGGAGGCTGAGGCAGGAGGATTGCAGGTTCAAAGCCAACCTCAGCAACTTAGTGAATCTTTTTTTTTTTTTTTTGATGTTTTTTATTTTAGTTGTAGTTGGGCAAATATCTTTATTTTATTTTTATGTGGTGCTGAGGATTGAACCCAGGGCCTTGCACGTGCTAGACGAGTGCTCTACTGCTGAGCCACAACTCCAGCCCAACTTAGTGAATCTTTGAGAAACTCAGTGAGACCCTGTCTCTAAATGAAATATAAAAAAGGGCTGGAGATGGGGCTCAGTGATTACGGACCTCTGGGTTCAATCCCTAATACATCCCCCCCACACAGAGAATGTATTCCAGTGGATGGGAGATGATTTATAAACAAATCAAATAAATATATAGTATGTTAGATGGTCATAAGAGCTACAGAAAAAAAATAAAGTTTAACAGGGATTGGAAGAGCCCAGGATGGGTGCTTTGCTATTTTTTTTGTAAGATGGTCTAGTAAGGTTCCATTTGAGCAGAGAACGAAAGAGCAAGATAGTAAGAAATGCTGTTATCTGTATTTTTAGCAGATTATAGTAAGTGCAAGGGCTCTGAGGCAGAGTAAAGAGTCACCAGATTGGAACACACAGAAGAATGAATGGGTGGCAGAGAAGAAAGATGACTTGAGGAGAAACTTGTCTGCACTTAGGAGTAGGGTTACTTTTTTTTTTTTTTTTGATGGAACTAGGAATCTAAGGTTTAAACCCAGGGGTGCTCTACACTGAGCTACATCCCAGCCCTTTCATTTTTTTATTTTGAGACAAGGTCTTGCAAATCTGCCCAGGCTGGTCTTGAACTTGTGATCCTCCTGCCTCAGCCTCCTGAGTCCCTGGGATCACAGTGTGCGCCACCGCATCCAACTATCAGTTTTCGTTGTTGTTGTTTTACTCATGGGCAGTTAACCACTGAGCCATGTCCCCAGCCCTTCCCTTGTTTGCATTTTATTAGAGCAGGGTCTCACTGAGTTGCTTAGGGTCTCGCTAAGTTGTTGAGGTTGGCTTTGAACTTGCAATCCTCCTGCCTCAGCCTCCAGAGCCATTGGGACTACAGGCATATGCCACCGCGCCTGGCTCAGCTATCAAAGTTTGCTCTGCTCTGGCACCATGTGAGGTGCCAGGGTTAGAGCAGAGAACCAACAGAAGTGGTTCCTGCTGTCACACAGTTGACAGTTCAGCAGAGGGAGAGATGCTCAACAAAAGATTTTTCAACTCCAATTGTGGTGAGTGCTAAAACAGACCAATGGAGGGTGATGTGAGTATATTACTGCAAGATGATGCCTGAAGAGGGGAAGGGAAGGGTGATCAGAAGACGTGGCTTGGAGGAAGCGACTCAAAACGGATTGCAATTTGGTCCACCCTGTGGCTCTACCTTCAAGGAGCAAATGTCCTACTGACATAGCAATTTCTTCTCTCTCTTTAGATACTGAGAATTGAACCAGGGGGTGCTTTACCACTGAGGTACATCCTCAGCCCTTTTTATTTCTTATTTTGAGACAGGATCTCACTAAATTGCCAAACTGGGCTTGAGCTTGCAATCCTCCTGCCTCAGCCTCCAGAGTAGCTGGGATTACAGGGAGACACCACCACACCCAGCGACTCACTCTCATTCAGTGTCAGCTCCATCACCTGGTTTCCTCTACCGGAATATGCAAGGGATAGTGCTCAAGTAGGAACTTGGCCTCTACCACCAAAGTGTTCCTAAATAATTTTAGAAACCCACTCCCACCTGAAAGAAGCACCTCACACACATTCTCAAACCAGCCTCTCAGTCTTCTTAATTTCTGGCTTCCATCCAGCTAGGGGCCCTGCCCTTGAAGCCAGTTGATGGAGATTCATGGTGGCCAAAGGTGAAGACACTTAATGTGACAATACTGAACTATATCCAAGGCTATGTCTCCAAACCTCCAAAACCACTCTCTCAGGGTAAGGTTCAGGGATGGCTCTAGGCAGAGCTGGGGAAGAATGAAGTACATTCTATCTGTACTTGGGCAAAGTACTTAACCTTCTTGTGTATCAATCTTCCCATCTGTATGAGGATAATGAAATAATCTACTTCAGATTAAGTAAAAAATTCCTGTAGAAAAGCACTTAGCACAGTGAGTAGCACATAATAGGTGCTCAGTAAATGCTAACTCGTCATTATTTTTGTTACTATGATTGTGTGTATTGGAAGGTTTGGTTATATTAAGTGAGACACAGCTCAACCAGCCAAAGTCAACTGTTCAATGAGTTGGAGTTCCAGCCAACCTAAAAACCTGGTTTTATCCACCAGGTTTATGAGTTTATGGCCGAGTGCGGTGGCGCACGCCTGCAATCCCAGCAATTCATGTCTGTCTCCAAAGTCTAAAACTGCCTTGGGGTGCTGACAGGATCAGGATTCTGAATTGCTAGGGTGAGGACAAAGGTGACTTGGGTCAGATGCACCAGGGTAGTATGGCTCTTGGGGAATCAGTCTTGCCACCCTCCCTGGATATGTCCAAGCTCCCCATCATCTTTCCACTTGAGATTCCCCGTGCTGTGGTGTGAATCTTGCTTTTCATACTCCCTCCAGAGAAGAACGTTCTGAAGCACAATATCCCCTATTTATTGTCCTACCACTTCTAATGTTTCCAGCGTTAGAGATCCTTTGCATTATTCCTTGCTTGTGTCTGTGGGCCTCCTGTTCTTTCTCAGCCAGGCAATGTAGTACCAGATGCCAGAAAGTTCCTGGTGAAATCTCTGTCAAAATGTGAGGAACAAGGGCCAAAGCAATGATCTTGCAAGAGGCTGGCATGAACCGGGATCCCAGATTGCCATACATATTTTTTTTAATTCTACAATAACAGAGATAGCATACACAATGGACACTCTAACTTGCCGCTTCCCCCTTATCTTTTTCCCTTGGTGAACCTAAGACATCATGTTCTTTCATACAATCCTTCAAAAAAAAAAAAAATCCCTTTGGCCATTTCAGTTCCCCGCTGTCCCCGGAGAAGAACAGACTCTATCTGATATTTCAGCTGGAAGGCAGGGTGGCAGAGTCTTTCCAGTGGGGTGGCGACTTCCTCCCTGCTTTCAGAACACACCCCTTCCCAAAAGTACGCCCTCCTGGGCAAGCAGCACAAAGGGAGCAGCCAGTGCTGGGCGTCAGCACATGCCCACAGCCCTTCCCTTTCCTTCTACACCCGGTGGCCTGGGAATGGCTCCGGCCCTGGGGAATCCATACCACCCATCTGTGTGGGGCCTGCTCGGGCCTGGGAGTGGCCTTGCTCTCATCTCTTGCCCTCTTGGTTCATCTTCCCGAACCAACTGCCAACAGTGATTTTTCCTGAAACTGAAATTGAATCGTTCTTGCATCCCATCAGCGAAATAACTTGCAATGACCTTTTGGTCCCCAGCAAGGATTTTCAAACTCCAGCTGGGGTGTCTGTGCACGGTTAGGTACAAAAGAATCAGCTGAATGTGAGACAGAGTGGAGGGTTTGGGGTAGAACATGGAAGTCTTTAAGTTAGTACAGATTCTTTAGATGGCAAGTGACAGGCGAGTGACAGGAATTCTTCAATTAGCTTAGGGTTAAAAAAAAAAAAAAAAAGAATCCATTATTTCCTCTGATGAGGAAGTTCACAGTACAGAATTGTGTCAATTATTTCTGTGGCATTTTAATTTATGGAGATGTTTGAGCAATGACATGGGAGGTCAGTGCCATTCAAAGGAGAATTTATTACTTACATTTCCAGAAAGAAGTGGGTGTGCCACGCCAGGCAGGGCCACGTGGAGGGGCACCAGCTCTGGCCAGGAAGCAGAGAGGAGGGAGGGGAAGGCGTAGGCCACAGTCTTTTTTCTTTTTCTAAATTTTCAAATTTTAAGACAGGGTCTCACTAAGTTACTTAGGGCCTTGCTAAGGTGTTGAGACTAGCCTCAAACTTGCAATCCTCATGCCTCAACCTCCCGTGTAAAGTCTCTGGGATTACAGGTGAACTCCATCAGGCTAGTCCACACCAGGCTAGGTCACACTCTCTGTTGGGATTTTCATTGCAAAGGCAAGGCATTGTGGGTAAGCAGTTTAGGATTGGCTGACGTGAATAATTTCAGTGGGCTTCGGGGCACAGGTGCCTGGTATCAGGGTTGATTTAGGGCAGGGACGTATTGGTTTGATGTGTGAATGTTGGCTGGAGGAGATGATTTCAGAGTATGGGCGCTGGATTGCACAGGAGATGTAAACAACCGTGACAAATGAATGACAAATGGACAAAAACAGAATCTAAGAAAATGCAGTTAGAATGGGAACCGGCCTCCTCTGCAGGAATGGATCTGGGCTATTGTGTCAATAAGGGGGCCACTGGCACAGGAGGCTGTGGAGCACTTGAAACGCAGCTCATGCAAATTGAAATGTGATGTAAGCGAAAAATACTTGTCAGATTTCAAAGACTTAGTATTAACAAAACAACCTCGTCAGTGATCTTTCATATTGACTACATGTTGACACAATATTTTGGATGTATTAGATTAACTGAAATATAGCATGGAAATTAATTTCATCTGTTTCTTTTTACTTAACTTGGACAGTAAAAAAACTTAAAATTGCATCTGTGGCTTCCATTGGTAGCTCATGTTGTGATTTTGTTGGCTAGCACTGTTCAAGATCAGATGATATTATCATTGTCTCTCTCTGTCTCTCCTCTCTAATTTGGCTCTGCCCCTTCTTGCATGTTTGCAGCTCATTCTCGCCTGCTACAAACTCCCTCCTTTGTGCATCCAGGGAGGGTGGCTGCTGGTAGCACCAGACTTCCTATTCCTTCTTCCAGCTTCCCAGTGCCAACCGAATGGGATATTCTTTCTTCCATCGTTCATATATCAGCCCCAGGAAAACACCCTCATTTGCCCTCTGATGTCACATTCCAACACTTTTGGACAAATCCATGTTGTCAAGAAAATGAGGTCCAGTGGCTATTCATGAATGTCCTGTCCACTTGACTAGTGTGGAATGTCCACAGGGAATGGGAAAAGTACAGTGCCCATGCAATAAAAATAATTCCCGGTTGTACAACTAGGCTGTATTTCTTTTATGTAAATATATATATTTCACATATATATAATTTAAAAAATTTTTGCAGTGCTGAGGATTGATTGAACCCAGGATCTGATTCATGTTAGGCAAGCACTGTACCACTGAGCTACAGCCCTAACCTATATATTGGTTATATGACTGTATAACTAATGACCACAAATCCAGAAGCTCAAAACACATGGATGATCTCATGTTTCTCCGAGTCAGGAGTCTGGGCCTGGCTTTGCCACTCTGTTCAGGGTGTCACCAAGCTTCAATCAAGTTGCTTGTTGGACTGCATTTCATTTTGGAAGTTCCACCAGGATAGAGTTAATTTCCAAGCTCATTTAGGTTATTGGTAATTCATTTCTGAATGGTTGGGTGACCAAGGATTCTTTCCTTGCAGGCTGTCAGCTGGTGGCTGCCCACAATTCCTTGCCATTTGACCTTCTCTACATGGAGATCCCCATACGACATGGAGGCTTCTTCTCCTTCTCTTCCTCCCCTCTCCTTTCCTCTCTTTCTCCTCCGTCTTGGTCTCAGGGATTGAATGCAGGGGCACTTATCCACTGAGCCACATCCCCAGACCTTTTATTTTAAAACAAGTCTTATCAAGTTGTTGTTTAGGGCCTCGCTAAATGGCTGAAGCTGGCTTTGAATTTGTGATCCTCCTGTCTCAGCCTCCAGGATTGCTGGGTTTAGAGGTGTGCACCACTGCATCTAGCTGGCTTAATTCTTTTGAGCTAGCATTGGAGAGAAAGCCTCTCTGGTTTGTGCTAGCAGAATGGAACCTTATGCACCTAAGCACAGCTCTAATCATTTGCCACATTCTACTGGTCACAAGCAAGTCAAAAATCCTGCCAGCACCCAAAGGGGTGTGACTGCAGGAGACGCTCTGGAATCTGCTGTCATAAATTAGCTAAGATTTGTTGAGGGTCTTCTGAAAACCCTACTCTGAGCTAGGCCCTTTTCATTACTTCATTTACTCCTCAAATAACCTTAGGAGATATGTACTATAGAGCAGCACTGAAGCGCTGAGAAGTTGGTGTTTGACTTGCTCAAGGTCAAGGATTGAACCCAGGGGCACTTGACCACTGAGCCACATCCCCAGCCCTATATTGTATTTCATTTAGAGACAAGATCTCACTGATTTGCTTAGTGCCTTGCCTTTGCTGAAGCTGTCTTTGAACTCATGATCCTCCTGCCTCAGCCTCCAGAGATCCTGGGATTACAGGAGTGCGCCACCATGCTCGGCTATTAATTTTATATTATGTATAAATGCATAATTTAAAAAAAACTTTTTATTTTCTACTAGGGATTGAACCAAGGGTGTTTTATCACAAAACTTCATCCCCAGTCCTTTTTATTTTTTATTTTGATACAAGGTTTTGCCTGATTAGCAAGGCTGGCCTTCCACTTGTGATCCTCCTGCCTCAGCCTCCAGGTAGCTGAGATTACAGGTGTGTGCCACTGTACCTGGCTTTATGTACATGTATAATTTGTTGTTAAAAACTTAATGTTAAAAATTAAAAATTGAATGTTAACCACATAAACATTTTTCCATGTAGGTACATTTTCTATCCCTACACCTGACCTTTTTTTTTTTTTTTTTTTTAGCCCCTGAGCCAAATCCCCAGCCTTTTATTTTTTTTTATTTTGAGACAGGGTCTTCTTAGGTTGCTTATAGCCTCTCTAATTTGCTGAAGCTGCCTTTGAACCTGTGACCCTCCTGCCTCAGCCTTCTGGGCCAATGGGATTACAGGCATGTGTCACAATGCCTGGCTCCCACACATGATTTTAAGTGGATGCTTACTATTAAACTAAGTGGAAATATCTGGACTCACTATAATGTTTTCCTAGTTTTGGCTATTTAGATTGTTTCTTGCTTTTCAGTATTACTAAAAGTATTGTGATGGTCATCTCTGGTCAAAATTGTTCCCATAGATACACAAATACACAAATACTTGGTAGAGAGTCACCCCCAGGAAAGCACTGGCTGATAACAGTCTCAAGGGTCTTGTTGTGTACAGAGATGGGACCACAACTCCATTTTATAGATAAGGAAACAGCCTCAGAGTGAGACTTGCTTAGGTTTGCATAGCTCATCAATGCACAGCTGAGACTTGGCTTCAAGTCTGATGTTCCCTCATTACAATCTGCTACTCAGAGTGTGGTCCATGGACCAGGAGCATTGATGAATCCTAAGGTCTCCTGAGAAATGCATATCCCCAGGCCCCTCTCAAGACTGAGATGCCTCTGTGCACATTAAAGTTTGAGAAGTTTTGCTTATAAGATATCCTGCTTTCCAAGCCTGTGAAAGGCTTTGAAATGAGGCAGAATGCCACCATCTTTGGCATTACCAGTTTCTCCCCAGTTTTAAACCACCTTTGACATTTCCTTGGCTAAGATCTCTGTGCAATGTGCCTACCTCATGAAGGGATTTGGTAATCTCACTGAAAAACATGTAACTTACTTCCATATTATCCATGAATATGGCCAAACCCCTCTGCTCAAAATTGTACAAGTAGCATTTTGGAATAATTTCCAGTAAGAAAGTATCCCCATGAGGGAGAAATTTGTGTTATGCTAGCAGTTCTGGCCCAGGTTCCACCATTAACAAGCTGGGTGACCTTGGAGAGCCACTGAACCATTCTGTATTGAATCGGGTACTGGGTAACAAAACGTTTTGTAAAGCATAAAGCACTGGATACAGTTATGGGGAGGCTATATTTAGACATCATCTTCCTTGTGAGAGAAATGAAGGCCTTTAGATGAGACGATCCTTGGGGCAAAGGTTCATAGGACCAATCTCTTCTGAGGAGCACACTTTGGGCTGGATTCCACCTGCGCTATCCAGGGATATAAGGACAGAGGTAGAAATCAAATCAGGATAGGTTAGAATGAGAATTCGGATTCTCAAAGGGTCTTCAAAGTCCCTTTCATGTCTAAAATCTTCTGATCTTTTACCATCCTAACATGAAAAAGAATCACAGAATTCTAACATCAGCAGGTCATTCTTTGCAGCTTTCAGGAAAGAGAGTGGCTATTCTATTCTTAAAGATCTAGATTGGTAAAGGAATAGATTTTAAATGTTTTCACCACCAAAAAATAAGCATGGGAGGTGATGGATTTGTTAATTAGCATGGTTTAATCATTTCGCCCTGTAGACATGTACAAAGCCTCACATTATGACCCATAAGTATATAAAATCAATGTCATTTTAAAATAAAATATTAAATAATTTGGATTTACTTCAGATCCCATTTCTAGGATCGAAGTGTTTCTTTTATACATGATTTGATTAATTTAATTTGCCTTAAGCCCAGATAGTGAATAAGAGAACAGGCTCAGGTCGCCCTAGTCCCGTGTAACTGCCGAGGTCACTGATCTCCGGTCCACTTTCCTTTTCTTGTTTCAAGCATTGCTTTTCTTAGAGGAAGAAAGTAAAAAGCTTTACATATATAGTCTCTCTGTTTTTAACCACAGTTTTCAAATTTAAAGTTGACGATCATGATGACTCACTAAGCAGCCCTGACTCAACATCTAGAAAAAACTACAATTAAAGAGATTCGTGTGCCCTGTGCAACAAAAATTTGTTAAAATGGCTAACAGTGGTCATTTACCCTGAAGATCAAAGTAATGTCTTCAGAACAAGAAAACAGAGTTGTTTTTGAAACTAAAATCTGAAGATTTTTTCTTTTGTTTTATTTTATTTTGGTACTAGGGATTGAATCCAGGGGAGCTTTACTACTGAGCCACATCCCCAGACCTTTTTAAAAATTTTTCATTTTGAGGCAGGGTCTCCTTAAGTTGCTAAATTGATGAGTCTGTTTTTTTTTTTTTTAAGCAATGGCCCTCCCCCCCTTTTTTAAACCTTTATTTTATTCATTTATTTTTATGTGGTGCTGAGGATCGAACCCAGGATCTCACACGTGTGAGGCGAGTGCTCTACCGCTGAGCCATGAGGCTGGTTTTGAACTTGTAATTCTCCTGCTTCAGCCTCCTGAGTCGCTGAGATTACAGGTGTGGGCCAGAGCACCAGGCTTCTTTTGTTTTAATATATTACACAGTCTATTCTCTTATATTAAGTCAGATCAAATATTCTTTCCTTTTGCCTTAAAATATTGATTCCTTTAATAGGAATGTGTTATATATATATATATATATATATATATATATATATATATATAGAGAGAGAGAGAGAGAGAGAGAGAGAGAGAGATATCTGAGAATTGAACCCAGTGCCTCACCCATGTTAGGCAAGCACTCTACAACTGAGCCACAACCCCAGCCCTACATAGATCTTTTTGATACTGAGATACAGTATTTCTGAAATCCCCAGGTTCCAAGAAAAAAAAAGGGGGGGGGATATTCTACCATTTTCAAGCACAATATTTGAACAGGGGTGTCTTACTTAATGACCTTTACGTAGGCACTGATGGAGAAATTAACCACACATTCATTTCAAGCATATTCAGTAAAAGCCTATGATGTGTCAGGAACATGTAGAGATCCCAGATGAAACATGTGGTTCTTCCCAGCAAGGAGCTGACGGTGGGATGTTCCCACTAGGTGCTAGAATGAAAGTAAGCAAAGGATACTTGGGAGTTCTCAAGGGCGGATCCATAATTCTTCCTAAGGGGTTAGACAAAGCTCCCTAGAAGAGATCTTCCTTAGGTTGAGGAGGAGATAACCAGAGAAGAGTGTTTCAGGAAGAGGGAACAGCAGATGCACAGGGAACAGCAAATACAAAGGTACAGAAGCAACTGAGAACATGGCAAAGAATTAAGCATGATGGATCAAGGCAGGTATGTGGAAGACACAGGAAAATGCAGGCACGCGCAGCAGGACACAATGCAACTCTTGTACAAATAAATTATAAGCTGAGCCAAAGCCTCCATTGTATGATTTCCGAAAGAAGCATTAACTTGCGGGTACTTTAAAAATAATAATACCCCTTTGGAGTGATCTTTAGTCTGGAGGAGATGCCATAGAAAGAATACATTGGCATCACCCCAAACTAGAGCTTAGGTTTCTCATCTTGCTGGGCTTACTCCTCCCGACCCCTTACAGCAACACCGCTTCATCTTTTTTCTGAAAGAAAATAATGTCTCAGCACTGGTAGCTTTTGATTCAGTGCCCATTTGATCTGGCTGATTTAGGAAACAGATGCATCCTCTTGGTCTCGACACAAATTGCTGGGGTTTCTTTCTTTTGGTTTCACCAAAGCCAGAGCTATGTCTCAATCAGCATAGAGGAAAACAGTAATTACAAAAGTATTAGTGTTATTATTATTTCCTGATATGGACTGCTGCATTCCTTGCTTGAATCTGATTTTCTCTACAGGCTGGGGTTAGAAAATTTAAAAACAAACCCTTCTTGGATAAAGACTATATTAATTATTTTTAACCTTGTTTATATTGGAGATCTTCTTGAGATTTTAATGAAAGGATAAATACTGTCCTTAGAAAAATTTATATTTTCTCCACCCACAAAATATAACACAATTTTAAAAGGTTCACAGACCTCTCGAACCTCCTGAGGACCTGTAAGAAATTCATATCCTCTGAATAAGAAACTCTGAACTGAATGTGGTGGCACCCACCTGCAGTCCCCACTATGAGGTGGGAGGATCTCAAGTTCAAGTACTGCCTGAGCAACTTAATAAGACCTTGTCTCAAAATAAAAAACAAAAAGGAATTGGAGGTAGCTCAGTAGTAGAGAACTCCTGGGTTCAAATCCCAGTACCAGAAAAAAAAAAAATAAGAAAGAAAAAAGGAAAAGAAAAAGAAATTAAACTGTGCCCATTGTCTGCTACTTTAGGGGTACATTTTGGGGTTCAGGATGTTAGAATTGTATTTGCTGTTGAGCTGTTCAAGCCTCTACAGGTTTGTTTTGATACTGGAGATTGAATCCAGAGCCTTGTGCATGCCAGGCAGGTGCTCTACCACTGAGCTACATTTCAGGTCCCATTTTAGTTTTTTGAGTATTCTCTTTCTCATGTGTAAAATGAGGATAATAACACCTACCTCTTAGGGCATTTGTGAGGACTTAATAAAGTAATGAGTACGAATTTACCAGATATCAAGCTCATCAGTAGTGCTTGAGCTAAAATATTAACTGTAATTCAATTGTCCCTGGGCAAAGCAAGACCTTTAAGAAACCATATATTTCCAGGTGTGGTGGCGCACCCCCATAATCCCACACACTCGGGAGTCTGAAGAAGGAGGGCTGCAAGTTTGAGGTCAGCCTCGGAAACTTAGTGAAACCTAGTTTCAAAATAAAAAATAAAAAGAGCTGGGGATGTGGCTCAGTGGTAAAGTGCCCCTGGGTTCAATCCCTGGTAGAGAGAGAGAGAGAGAGGAAAAATTATAGTGAGAGAGACTTCTGGTTTCCCGTATGGCATGGAAGGAGTTTAGAAGTCACCACTCTGTCCCTTCAATGAGGAAAAAGCTGAACAGATTGGAAAATCGACAACTCTTCTGAGAAGTGAATTCAAGGGCAAACCCCTGTCCCCCAACTTGGAGGGAAAATCAGGTGAATACAGAGACTCAAGTCCAGAGCATAAGCCTCCGTGGGACCCAGTACAGAGCAGGGAACTGCAATTAATGAAGTGCTCAGGCCCAGTGCGGCCAAGTTTGAGAATTAGAAACCCCAGGGAGACCAGCCACAGGGGTGCTGCCACACTTTTGTGACTTTTGCCTCCAGGAGCTCCATGGGATCCTTACCTTGAATGTCATGTGAAGACTATTTTGAAACACACCAGACCATTCTGTTCTTCCTAATGGGGTTTGTCCTCAGGAGAAACTATTCAACCAGAGCTTAACCTGCTGGGTTTTATGAAAACCAGGGGGCTGGGGTTGTGGCTCAGTGACACTACGCTTGCCTAGCACGAGTGAGGTGCTGGGTTGGATCCTCAGTACCATGTGAAAATAAACAAATAAAATGAAGGTATTGTGTCCATCTATAACTAAAAAATAATAATTAAACAACAGCAACAACAAAAAAGAACAACCAGCCTAGGGGGAGGGAAATACCAACTTCAGACCCCTTTAGCCATTCTGTCTCACCTAAAGGGGAACAGGATGGGGAAGCACTGAAGTGCACAGCCCATGGGGTAGGTTCACCAAAAGACTGAGATCTAATCCTAAATCAACAGAACACTTTTCCTTACGTAGACTGTAAACACCATATTGCTAAAGATCTTTACTGTAACTCCTTTTACCCAATACATCATGTCTACCTTTTAACAAATAACACAAGGCATATTAAAAAGGAAAAAAAAAAAAAACAACACTGTTTGAAGACACTGAACAAACATCAAAATCACAATCTGCTGTGGCAGCAGAAACATTAGAATGATCAGACTAACTATGGTTAAGATGCTAGGGCTGGGGATATAGCTCAGTTGGTAGAGTGCTTGCCTCACATGCACAAGGCCCTGGGTTCAATCCCCAGCACCACACACACATACACACACACACACACACACACACACACAAAGATGCTAAGAACAGTGGGACAACAGGGAACAATGTAACTGGGCAGGGTGGTACATATCTGTAATCCCAGATCCTTAGGAGGCTGAGTTAGGAGGATGGTAGATTTGAGGCTAGTCTGGGCAATTCAGAGAGACCCTGTTTCAAAAGAAAATTAAAAGGAGTAGGGGAGGATGGGGGTGTATCTCAGTGGGAGAGCACTTGCCTAACATGCATGAGGCCAATCTATCACCAAAAAAAAAAAAAGTATAATATGTGCATCATGGGAATACCAGAGGAGAAGAAAGTGAGAAAGAAACGGAAGAAACATTTGAAACAATAACAACAGAAATTTCCCCAAATTAATGTCAAACACCAAACCACAGATCCTGGAAGCCAGAGGAAATCCAGTAGAATAAATGCCAATAAACAAAACGAAACAAAATATCCCCCCCCCCCCCCCGCCTCACATAGGCATATGCTATGGTTTAGATCTGGCAGGTCCCATCCTCCAAAAGCTCTGTTGAAGGCGTGGTCCCCAATGCATCTATGTCCAGAGCTGAGCTTTTGGCAAGTGATTGATTGTGAGGCCTCTGACCTCATCACTGGATTAATCCACTGACAGCCAAAAGGAGGCTGAGGTGTGGCTCAGTGGTAGAGCCCTTGCCTTGAGTGTACCTTGAGTGTACCAGGCCTGGTTTCAATCTCCAGACCCAGACACACACACACACACACACCCACACGCGCGTGCGCGTGCACACACAAGCAAAACTGACTACTGGGTGGTGGTGGAAACTACAGGCAGGTGGGGCATGCTCGAAGGAAGTAGGTTATTGGGGGTATGCCCTTAGGGACAATATCTTGAACTTGGTATCTTCCTCTCTCTTTTTCTCTTCTTTCTGACTTATATACAGGATACAAGGTTAATATGTCACTCATATTCTTACACACTACCAATGAACGAGAGGAATTTGAAATAAAAAATACATTACCGTTTAAGCACAATGGCTTGCACCTGTAATCCCAGTGACTAGGGAGTCTTAGGCAGGAGAATCACAAGTTTGAGGCCAGCCTAGGCAATTTAGCAAGACCCTATCTTAAAAATTTTTTTTAAAAGGATGTTGCTCCTCAAGTCCCTGGGTTCAATTCCTGGTACCACAAAAACAAGCAAAAAGCAAATCAAAACAAAAATGATATTACCATTTACATTTGTACCCCAAAATGAAATCTTTAGGCATAAATCTAACAAAATATGTACAAGATCTGTATGAGGAGAACTCATACAAACTCCAATGAAAGAAATCAAATAATTAAGTGCATGGAGAGACATACATGTTCTTGGGTAGAAGACTCTTTTTTTTTTAATGGTGCATGCACAGATGCACTCGTGCCTTGCTGAACATACTTCATCTGCCCACTGAGAAACCCAGCACTGAATTCCCCAAATACACAGCCCACAGTCGTTAACCAAGGAAGTCAGGAAATGTCCTTTGGTGGGTGTGGGTAGCAGACTGGTTTGCTCTGAGGGTTCATCATCAGGATTCCTGCTCTCAGGCCACTTTCCCAGCCAGGCTGCCCCTTCCCCTCCCTGAATCTTGGCAGTGGCTGCACCAGCAAATGGAAAGTGCTCATATAATCCTTTTGTGAACTGCCTCTTGGATGTCAGTCATCTCAGACCATCAGGTGCCTTTTGTCTTTCTAAAGCAGAACTGAAAATTCACCTGGGAAGGCAGCTCTAGTGACCACAGAACTCCCACTTCCTTTTTATTGGAAGGAGAAAGCTCTGAACGCGGTTATGTCACCCAGAGAAAGTGGGCATTGTGGGAGCAGAGGTTGAGTAGAAGCTCTGTTCACACCTGTGCTACTTAACCCAACAGATCATCAACATCTGCAGGGGGCTTTTTAAGATACAGATCCCTAGTTTCCACCTCAGATGTCCTCTGGGGAAGGCATGGAGGGCAGGGGTCTATGTTTTCTTCAGTGCTCTCCAAATTATTCTGATAAACCCAGTAGGCTTAGGAACCAATATAACAGATAAAAGTGCACTTGCCCCTTTCTGGTGGAGGACATGGGCCAAGCCAATCACATGCCTTCCTATTGTTATTTCATTTCCCTCTTTCTGCTCTCTGCTATAACATTTGAACATACCTTTATTATGGCACTTATAAGATGTCATATGCAATTCCATATTTCTTTCCTTGACTAGATGAGCTCCTCAATGGCAGAGTTCTTGTCTTATTCATCTTTGTGTTTCCTGTACCCATGGCTCTTTCATAGAGTTGAACAAATTGCTCCCCCAAAGGAGCCCAATTTGAAGGGTGAAGGTATAAAAGGGGTTGATGTTCCATCTGACTCCCAAGCCATGGCCCCTGATTTTGGCCTGAGTGTCTAGAGGGAGGGCACCTTTTGTAACTGAACAAAGGTGCTATGCTTCATAGTGCTGTCTCTGTCTGCACCTGGCATCATACTAGCGATACAGAGCTGAGCATTTATTCAAGAAAAGCACAGAGCTCAGTGTTCTTGGCAGAGGGGAGGTGATCAAATAGCATTTGTTAAGTTGAATGGAAAACCTTTTTCCTCATCTCTTTCAGGATTTTTTTTTTTCATCCTTCAAGACCCAATTCAAAGATGACCTGATCTAGTGAAGTCTTCTCGAGCCCTAATTTATTGCTTCCTCCTTGGAGAAACAGAAGCACTGGGTTTATATCTTGGGAATAGCAGTTTTGTGGTCTTATATATAAATCAGTCTCCCCCACTGCATGATTTTAGGAGGGCCACCTGACTCAGCTCTTTCAATCCTGAATATCCAGTCAACCTAATGAAAATTTATTAAATGAATGAACACCCCAATTCTAAGTGATCTCTTAGGTTCTGGGTTTCATCAGATCATGTCAAGATGCATTAGCTTTGATCTCTATCACCGGAAAAGGTAGTTTAATTTCAAAAATCAGTGTTAATTCAATCCATTATCTCTGTGTGTGTGTGCGCGAATGTACGTGCATGAATGTGTATAGATATACATCTGTAAGTTAACATCATGTGTATATTAACATCAGTATTATACATGGCACTATGCCAATTTAATAGATGATTGGCAGGAACTCCTACTGCTGATGTTTGAATGTATGCCATACTGGGTTACACCTGGGTGTGATGGAGTCTGCATATTGGTTCTATTGATTGGCTGACAGTTCTCGGGTTGCCCCATGTCTGAAACTTTAAACCCTCTTTGGGCTAATCTTTCTTCCTTGTTTCTAGGAGGGAGATACAGGAAAAGTGACAGTCCCCATAATGGCAGGAGATTGCCTCCATTAACCTATATGGATCTGAGGTGGGGGTCATAGGAAGTAAGACACCCAGCTGTGGCCTACCTTGGGGAAGCCTTTGGGAAACGCCAGCACCCACTTTACGAATGACTCTGACTGAGGCATCAGGATTTTGGCAAGTCTGAAGAAATTTGGGCCTCTTCCGTTTTTTGAAGCTCATGACAAATGAAAATATGAAGTTCTAAATCTCTTATACAAGTTGTAGTATATTAAACATGTTTATATTTTAAAAAATTAAAATTTTTAAAAGGCTAGGATGTAACTCAGTGGTTATAGAACTTGCCTAGCATGTGTGAGTCATGGGTTAAATCCCCAGTACACCAAAAAACCAAAATTAACTTAAAAAATAAAGAATAAAAATTAATATTTTTATCACAGACTTCAAAATATAAATTTATAATGTTGCTAAATTCTGAATATTGATATCCTTCCAAATTTCTATGTTGGAACCTAATACATAATGTGATAATACATAGCGCAGTGGTAGGGTGCTTGCCTAGCATGCATGAGGTCTTGGTTTCTTTTCCCAGCCCTGGGGAAAGAAAAAAAAAAAGTGAGACCTGGCTGGATGAGATGGCAAACACCTGTAATTCCAGCTACTTGGGAGCCCAAGGTAGAAGGGTTGCAAGTTCAAGGCCTTCTGGGCAACTTAGTGACAACTCATCTGAAAATAAAAAGGACTAGGAATGTAGCTCAGTGGTAGAGCATCCCTGGATTCAATCCCCCAGTACCCCAAAAATAAAGAAAGGAAGAAAGAAAGAAGTAGGGCCCTTTGGGAAGTGACTAATGGAATTAGTGTCCTTATAAAAGAGTTGAAAGGAACTGTTCTCCCCTTTGCCCTGTAAGGATACCACCGGAAGATGCCATCTTTGAAGCAGAGAGCCTTCACCAGACACCTAAACAGCTGGCACCTCGATCTTGGACTTCCAGCCTCTAGAACTATTAAGCAATAAATTCTGTTGTTTATAAACTACCCAGTCTAAGGTATTTTGTTATAACAGCCCAAATGGACTAAGACAAATGCTATTCACAATTATTGCAGAAGTTCTAAAGTAATATTATTTGACTCTAAAGTGGATTCTAAGTGACATCATCCAGTATTGAGATTAATCCCACCAGAGTTGGCATGGTGACCCAAGGTATAAGTCCATTTGTAGATAATGCCAAGTCTGAATCTGAGGTCTTTTTCAATGTGACACCTGGATTGCTTGGCTCTTATCTCCTCCCAACCATACTAGGCTTCGATGGCATCAAAGAGAGACCTTAGGACCTCCAGTAGGACCTGTGTGTGGAATGAATGAGAACAGAGGATGCCAGGGATAAGGCATCTCACTGATGGAACATGATTTCGGGGGGGGGGCATCCAGAGACAGAAAAGCACAAGGCAGTATGGCTGGAAGTCCTGACCATGTGCATGTGCAAACTGTGGGGACTTCCTGGGCTTTCGCTGGGATGACATAGTAGGAGAACTTGTTTTAAATTCAGGCACGGTTAGAAAAGGCCCAAGATTGTTCTTAGAGAGTCATTTTGGCTTTTGGACCAAGTGGGTTCTTGGGCAGCCTCCTCTTGAGTTAGATGTTACATGCCGTGAATGGAATGTGCCATGGCCATAGGATGGGGTCAACAAGGGCAGTTTTCTGGCAAATCAAGCTCTTGTTTATGCACATTCTTTCCTCTTTTGGCTATGAAGTCATATGCTCTTCTTGGGGCCCCCTCTAAGTCATACAGGAAGAGGTGGAGACACATGACAATCTTTGAGGTCAAGCAGATGGAGAAAAGTTCTAGGCAAGGTAGAATTAGTGCAACTATAATCTTTGATAACCCCAGATTGAACCCTGATCCTCGTCTCAGATTGACCTATAACACTGGCCAAAGATAGCGATCAAAGTTAAGTTTATATGTGGACCGAAGGTCAGCACACTTTTTCTATAAAAGGCCAGAAATATTATTTTAGACTTTGTAGGCCATACAGTCTCTACCACAACTACTTAGCTTGACTATTGTATGAAAACAACCAGAGGCAATATGTAAGTAAACCATGTAGCTGTGGTCCTATAAAATTTTATTTGTCAAAATAGATGACAACTGGGTGCAGTGGTACACACCTATAATCCTAGCTACTTGGGAAGCTGAGGCAAGGAGGATCACAAGTTTGAGGCCAGTTTGGACAACTTAGTGAGATCCTGTCTCAAAAAAAAAAAAAAAAAAAAAGAGCTAGGGATGTAGCAGCACAGTGCAGTGGTAGAGTGCCCCGGGTTCAATCCCCAGTACCGAAAAGCAGCAAAACAAAAGAAAAAAAAATGACAGCAGATTTGGTCCAGGAGTGGTAGGTTGCTAACCATTTCTCCAGAGTACCAGGAGCAGAAAGCCATGCATCTTCAGGAAATACCAAGTCTCAAATATAATCGCAGAGCCCTCAACTCCATGAAAGGGAGCCCCAGATTAAGTGGGCTGGAATCTTAGATCTATTATTTACAAACTATGGGACTTGGGGGAAACCCCATAACTTCTCTCATCCTTGGATTTCTCATCTGTAATATGGAGATTATAACACCTGTTCTGCCTATCCCAGAATTATGGCGAAGCTCAAATGAACTATAATACATCAACTGCAAGAAATTCTTCTCATTGCTATTAGGAAATTATAGAAAGCCCTTAAAGACTAAGGCCTCTTAATGAAAGAGATGGTGCTTATTCACCAGTGAATCAATACCTCTTGCAATACAGTGGAATTAGAATACATTTGTTGACTTTATAAATGAAATAAAAAAATTCCTCCCTTCAGATCAGTCTGGTATTATTTAAATAGCCTGGAGCATTATAATCCCAAAGTGAAACAATTTGATAAAAGGCCAAGGACCACTTAATAGTTGGATTTTAACCATATCCAGGGAAATTTTCTAGACCAACTTGCTTAAACAACTTTGGACTTGTAGAGATGAGTTCTCATCAGAACACTATAGGAACATTTCTGACTCCATTCAGTTTGGAAGTGTTCCATAGTTGAAAGAGGGTTTCCCTCAGGCCCTGAAAAATTTCTCAATAGGAATATCCTCATTGCAAGAGCATCCTAAGCCAGTTGACTGACAATCCCTGAGACAGTCACTTGTTTCAAAACCAAATCCTACATTTGGACATGACCAAGTCAACAAGCACCCCATACCCATGATGCCAATTTGTTAAACAAATCAAGGGCTCAGTTGGCATTTAACAGATGGATCATTGCCCAGATAGAAGTTCAAGGTAATGATGTTATGAATATAACTGATGACAATGAAAGGAAAATGAAACTAAAACCGAGAGTCTAGTTGTATCCTAAGTCAAAAGAAAGAGCCCCATTTGTCAGTCTATTTTGTGGGCAGCAGTCAACAATGGGAAGAACTTGAACTTTGCCACCAGCCAGACCTGAGTTGAAATCAGGACTAGCATCTCAGGGTTAGGTGGCCTCGCACACTTACTTTCAGTTTTATCATCTCAAGGTTGTCCTGAGATAAAATAAATCATGCAAGCGAAAATAGCACGCTTCTGGAAACCATCCTTGGGTGGAAGCAGAGGGGCATCCTGAGAAGAGGGGCTGTTGTGGGCTGAGCAGCTTCCCAAAGGGGCCCGTGACAATGGCCTTCACCTTCTACTCATTGTGTTTGGGACCAATGAGATCCCTGCTGGGGGTGAGAGTAGATGAAACCACTCCTGATCGGGGTACCCCATGGTGGGATGCTTCCTGGATAGTCTTAAAAGAAGTGACCCAAAGACTGGGGGCTTACTGCAGCAACTCCAAGACCTGACTCGGAGCAACTCCAGGGAGGCCGGAGAGAAGGAAAGGACTCAGGTCTGGCTGTAGGCTCTAGTGTTTAAAGCAAGGCTTGGCCGTTTACTAAAACTTGGCCATTTATGTCATTCCTGCACAAATGAAGAACTGTGCTTATGCATACGCCAAGGCACAAAGCACCCCACACTTCAAGTTCTCAGTTGGCTCTGCCAGGCCAGCAGTTTACCATCATGAAAGATGGATGTAAAAGATGAGAGAACTTGCTGGGCGCCATGGTGCATGCCTGTAATCCCAACGGCTTCGGAGGCTGAGGCAGGAGGATTTTGAGTTCAAAGCCAGCCTCAGCAATGGCGAGGTGCTTAGCAACTCAGTGAGACTTTATTCTCTAAATAAAATACAAAATAGGGCTGGGGATATGGTTCAGTGTTCGAGTGCTCCTGAGTTCAATCCCTGGTACCCTCCCCCCCAAAAAAAGATGAGAGGATTTTCTGGGCGCAGTGGCACAAGCCTATAATTCCAGTGGCTCGGGAGGCTGAGGCAAGAGGATTGAGAGTTCAAAGCCAGCCTTAGCAATTTAGCAAGGTCCTAAACAACTCAGTGAGACCCTGTCTCTAAATAAAATACAAAAAAAGGGCTGGGGATGTAGCTCAATGGTTAAGTGTCCCTGGGTTCAATCCCTAGTACCAAAAAAAAAAAAAAAAAAAGAGGTGGAGTTTACTCATTTTAAAAATATATATATTTTTGAATACATTATAACACTGCAAATGGGTCACAGTGAAGTTTTCTCAGGTTGTGAAATAGTCTGTGGTATTGATTCAGAACCACACATTAGAAAACTTTAGGGCCTATTTATAGGGAGTACTTTATAGGGAGTACTTTGTGTTTGCAGGGTATCTTTCCATAGGTTGTCACACAGGTTTGTGTTGTCACACAGGTTCTATGGTTGTCAGTCTTCCAGAATCTATTTAGTATGTAGGTTCATTTTGCTGGGAGCCATTAGCCAAGTAGGTATGACAATTTTCTTGCCAGCGTACCCCATGTTGCTTAGTGGAAGGACTTGTGGAAATAGGACATTTTGCAGTGACATTGCATCTAAGGTGACCTTGCTCAAGGACCAGGGTGGATTCAGGTTTAGGGCGTTCCAGGTTTAGGACTATCCGGGTTTAGGGGGGTTCCAGGTTTAAGGTTATTCCTGCTGGGAATAGGGCATATCCTGCTGCCTGAGTTCCCCTTGAGTTCTCACGGGATTCAGACAGTATTTTTTGGGAGACAGAAGCCCAGTGGGCGTGGATTTGGGCAGAGAACGTGGATTTCCCCAGAACGTGATTGTAGACGGCTGGTGTGAGTTCGGGAATAAAGAGTTGCTGTTTGAATCTACAAGCTGTGTGGTGGCTCGTGATTTTGTGCCCAGCCAGACTGCGGCACATTTAGTTCTAGGTTCATCTTCAACCAAGATGGTCTTTCTTTGCTTCGTATTCTATTGTATTCTGCAACTATTCCAGTTTTCTTCATTATGATGGTTCTCTTAGGGAGCTAAAAACTACCCTTGATTTATAGTAGTTGTGTATATTAGTCCATTTGCTGTCACTGTAACAAGATTCCTGAAGGCAGATACTTTAAAGAATAAAGAGGTTTGCAGTTTGGGAGGCTAAAAGTTCAAACACATAATACTGGCTCTTGTGAGGGCTCCCTTTACGGCATCACAACATGTCAAAGGGCATAATGGTGGGAGAATATATAGAAGAAGTCGTATAGAGAAGACAGGAAGCCAGAGAAATTCAGGGAACAAGTTTACTCTTTTTAAACATCCATTCTTGTGGAAACTCACTCTGTGATCAGCATTAACCTCTTCTGAGAGCAATGCCCCAATGACCTAATCACCTCATTATAGGCTCCGCCTCTTAAAGGTTCTATTATTTCCCAACATCACTGCACTGGGGACTAAGATTCTAGCACATGAACCTTTGAGGGACAAACCATAGTACTGGGGAAAGGGGAGCTCCCTCAGTGAGGGCACTGTGGGAGTGTTGCACTGCAACGGACAGGTCCAGGGCACGGGGATACTATGGGTGGTAAAAATGCAAGGAAAAGTGATGAGAGGGGCTGGGGTTGTGGCTCAGCGGTAGAGCACTTGCCTAGCATGTGTGAGGCCCTGGGTTCGATCCTCAGCACCACATAATAAATAAATAAAAGGTATTGTATCCATCTACAACTAAAAAAAAAGTGGTGAGGGCTATAGATGCAGCAAACATGAAATACCTTGGCCAGGTGTGGGGAGTGACTATGGTGAATCTAGCCTGTCAGTTTCCACTTCTCCTTCACCACCATTTATTTTTATTTTCTTTCTTTCTTTCTTTTTTTTTTTTTTGCAGGGCGGGGTGCAGGTATTGGGGATTGAATCCAAGGTGTTTTACCACTGAGCTATTTTCCCAGCTCTTTTTATTTTGAGAAAAGTTCTTGCTAAGTTACCGACAGTCATGCCAAGTTGCTGAGGCTGACCTCAAGCTTGTGATCCTCCTGCCTCAGCCTCTCAAGTTTCTGGGATGGCAGGTGTGGGCCACCACAATTAGCTCGCCACCATTTCTTGAATGCCCTCGATGTGCTAAAGATCTGTACCATTTCACTCAGTTCTTGAATTTCTCCAGTGTGGAGGCATTATTGTAAAGCATTATTTTTATGCTCATTGACAGATGAGGAGCCTGAAGTTTAGGTCACTTGGCCATGGTCACAAAGACAACTAGTAAGTAACAGAGAAAAGATCTGAACCCAAGTTTTATGACTTCAGATCTCATGGTTTTAACTGTCGTCCTAAAATGGTTCATGCCGAAATTTCCTGGGAAGCCCTCTCTTATCTTTTATTTTCTAGGCACATGATTTATATCACCCATCCGGAATGGGATGGAGTGTAAAAGGAAATTCAGGAACTAGTCTCCAGGAGGACTCAGCACTTGATTTCTCCCCTGGGAGGAACACTGCCTGTCAGCTGGGAGGTACAGGAAGAAAGCAGATTGCTCTAGGGTGTTCACTTGTGCACAATTTATTATTTCTAAAGATAAGACCTAAAGAGATCTCTCCATTGCATTACATTTATTCCAGTGAGTGAAAGCAGAAAGGCATCTGTTTAACATTTGAGACATGCACCTGGACTACTTTGGTTAAAAGAGAAAAAATAAGTACTAAAATATAATAATCCAAAGAATTACTCCTTCTGTGGCTGACTCACCCACTGCTTTGAATACAGGACTCAAAGGAATTAATTCAAATTTGGGGTTGCCAGAAAAGGGTGCCCTTGCTTGTGATTAATTGAGGAAACTAAAGATCTCCCTAGGAGAGGGCTTGGATTCCCTGCAAGGGTGTAACCCAAAGTCCTGATCTGAAGCTTGGAAAAAAATTGCTGAGAATCTGTCAGGGTGGGATCAAAAGATACATCATGTCATTCAATACTGTGCTTTACTTGTGGAAAACGTTCAAGGTCGGCGTGCTGGATACCTGCCAATTACCCACCCCAGACCTGCTCTCCACCCTTTCCCACCCTGCACTGTGTCCTGGAGGCTGGCCGGTCTGAACTGCATCAGTGGCTTTCCTTACTTACCCTCTGGCTTCCTGTATGGATAGGCCAAAGGAAAGCACCCATGGGGCAGGAGGAGAGTGAGGTAAGGGTATTATTTCCTCAAGCCACTCCCTGCTAGAACACCCTGGATGGGTTGAATCCTTCCCCCCCACCCAAGCCCATAGCTCCTGCATGGTGGCTGTCTCCGCACCATTGCCATCTCTGATCTGAGTAGCTGCATCTCCCTTATTCTTTCAAGGCCTAAGGATATCAAGTGTTCCTTGCTCTGAGTTACTGCACTCTCCGTTCTGTGCACACATCTTTGTAAACAGCCCCATTATTACACTCTAATCAAATCACCCAGTTTGACTGTGCCATCTGTTTCTTGCTGGAACCCTGACTGATATACCTAGAGAGATTTAATGACTTGCCCAAAGTTGTAGAACGATTTGATTACATACCAGTGTGTACTAATAAGAAGAGATAAAACTTTACAGTTTATAAGGCACTTTCACATCCATAATCTCAGGGTGCAGGGAAGGCATTAAGCTTTCCATTTAGAGACTGGGAAATTCAATTTTTGAGAACAGAAGGGATTAGCCACAGCTGGTGAGCTTCAGTGCCATCCTCAGAACTCATGCGTGGGCTCTGCCTGTCACACCGTGGCTCATCTCCAGGTCAGGAATGAACCTCTAACTCTTCACTCACACAATACCACACAGTGAGCATAAGGAGAACTACATACTCAGAATTCCCTGTTCAGGCCCAGAGCTATCGAAGCTACAGACGTCATCCAGCACCCTGAGAGCCAAGCAGTGTCTTTCCTACTTTATAGATGAGGAAAGTGGGGGTTCAAGAAGGCGAA
Organism: Marmota flaviventris; assembly: GCF_047511675.1. Lineage (NCBI taxonomy): Eukaryota > Metazoa > Chordata > Mammalia > Rodentia > Sciuridae > Marmota > Marmota flaviventris. The sequence goes on along the minus strand of NC_092506.1, from coordinate 19,291,686 downwards.
ATAACTTACTCAAAGTCATGCAGCTGAGAGATAGGCATGGGGGTGCACACCTGTGATCCCAGCTGCTTGGGAGTCTGGGGTAGGAGGATCCCAGGTTTAAGGTCAGCCTGGGCAACTTAGTGAGATCCTGTCTCAAAATAAATACAAAGGGACCTGGGCATGTAGCTCAGTGTGACTAAAAGACCCGACCAGCACAATTGTAGAGGTGGAAAAGTCTATTTGAGGCTCATGGTTTCAGAGGTCTTAGTCCATAGAAGACCAGCTCCATTCCTTGGTGCTCAAGGTGAGGCAGAACATCATGGCAGAAGAGTGCAGAGGGAATCAACTGACATGATGATCAGAAAGCAGAGAGAGAGACTCCACTCTCCAGATACAAAATATGCATCCCATAGCCATGACCCCAATAAACCACTCCCTCCAAGCACACCCCACCTGCCACCAGTTACCAATTAGTCTCATCAGGGATTAATTCACTGATTAGGTTAAGGCTATAACTCAACCATTTCTCTCCAAACCTTCTTGCATTTTCTTACATGTGAGCTTTTGGGAGACACCTCACATCCAAACCATAACACTCAGTGATTAAATCCCCAGCTAGTACCCTGTATACACACATACACACGCGCGCGCACACACACACACAGGAGAGGGGGTGGGAGGGAACAATGTTTGGCTGGGCAGATCCTTCGTTAAAGACATTCTAAGAAAAATGCATTTGGGGTCCAAACTACCTCTGTTGTGGCTAGTGAAGGCGTGGAGTGGCAGAGGGCATTCTCTACTTTGGGTAAACATCCTCTCTGTGGGGCTATGGGGCCAACTGATCTATCATCTGACCAAAAATTCCCCTTGGCCCATTAACTTTCATGATATAAAAAAGCAAGCCATGGGGCATTGACCCGGGATCACCTTCTTTCTGTGTGTCCTTAAAGATTCACTTTCTCAGTTTGGACCTTGATGCCCTTATCTGAGATATAGGGGAGATGGGTCACTCTGGGGCTCTGCCACTTCTTTTCTAATCTGTGCTTTGTGAGTTTAGAGGTCTGGAGAAGTATTTGGGCTTCCCCAGCTCTCCATTTCTCCTCCCTGAGCAGAACATTGGGTTGTATGGTTGATGGATTTGCATCAATGAGTTCATATTTTCTGCCCTATTTATTCACATTTATAAACAGTTAGTCACCACTTATAAATGGTGGCCTGGTTTGTAGAGGGGGCAGAATTAGACTCAGGACTTTATTTGTGAAACACTTTAGCCGAAGCTACAGACGTCATCCAGCACCCTGAGAGCCAAGCAGTGTCTTTCCTACTCTATAGATGAGGATGAATTGAATTGAATTGAGCATGAATTGTATGGGAAGACCTCGTCCACCCCTGCCCCCCGCCACTACACTCTCATCCTCCCTTTCCAACAGTGAAAAGGAGCATCCGTGGTCCTAAGGTACCTAGAGACTCAGGATTAGCATGCGCCCTTCAGCCTCCCTGTGCTCTACACTCTCGTTGCCAAGGGAGGAAAAAACATTGCTGTGCTTGGTAAAGATCTCCACTTAAAGCTACAGCATTTAGGTTTAAATAGGATAAACACGCAGTGTGGGGAAGGGAATATAGAAAATGTAGATAAGCAAAAAAAGCAGCAAATGATAAGGGGTATTTTGAATTTTTGCCACTTGGGCTTAAAGAGAGTAGGACTCTTATGAGATGCACAGGAGCCCAGCTTAAAATCCAACAGCAGATGAACTTTTTGTTCTCCTTGTTTTCTTGTTGACTGGTCCAAGAATTAGTGGTCAGTCTGCTTTCTCTTTTGTGAAGGCCCTTGTCCAGAGTGCCTGGGTACTTAACTCAGAGCAGCAACGAAGCAGCCACTAGTAGAGCAGAGTCAGATGCTGTACCCGAGTGACAGGTAGGTGTGCTCCTTGTGGTACAGCTCAGAGGGTGGGGAGATCCCCGGGACAAGTGGGTAATCTATAGGGCTATCTGAACACCATGCTTCTCTCTCTTCCTTGCAAGCGGAGAGACAGAAAGGGACCAGCTGAGCTTACGTCACATACCCATTCCTGAATCAATCACCGCGGCCAGAGGACTGTGATACTCTGATTGGCTAAACCTGAGTCACAGGCCCACTCCTAGGGCAAGTAGGGACACAAACTCCCGGAAATGTCTTCCACTGAGATGATGAGCCTCAAGACGTCCCCCAGGGGAAGCCTGGGGATGAAGGCACCAAAAAGAAGGGTTAATGGATGCTCCGAGGCCAAACCACGCAGGCCCACATTTCCAGCCACTAAGGAACCTTTCACCTTTTAGATTTACTGCTCCTCGCCCAGGGGCCGACCTTCCTCCAGATGGAAGCAGGCCAAGCCTAGGAGGCCTTGAGTGAAGTGCAAAGAGATCTGAGCTGGAGATTTTGGGTTTAGATCTGATGCTGTCGCAGACTTCCTTCCCTTCCCTGACTCTCAGTTTACTCTTCAGCTGTGAAAAAGGAGGCTGGGTAGAATCTCTGTCGGGCTCTTGCAATTCTAATAGGTGGTGGTTCCAGGTAGTGTCCCAGGCAGTGGGGTCCTCCAAGTGTCTCCCTGTCACATCACAGGAGTGAAGGCAGCTTTCTCTGAATAAGGGTGATCCCTGGCATGGAATTATGTGTTCTGCTAGAAAATGCCTCTCTCTTACCATCTGAAGGTTTTTTTGAATCTTGACTTAATTCCTGATTCTTCCTGGATCCTGTGCAACCTAGATTTGGATGAATTATTTAACATCTATGATTTTTTTCTTTCTTTCTTTCTTTCTTTCTTTTTTTTTTTTTTTTTTTTGGTGCCAGGGGTTGAGCTCAGGGGCACTTAACTACTGAGCTACATCCCCAGCCCTTTCTTTATTTTTGATTTTGAAATAGGGTCTCACTAAATTTCTGAGGCTAGCCTTGAACTTTCAATCCTGCCTCAGCCTCCAGAGTCTCTGGGATTATAGGCCTGCACCACTGCACCTGCCTTCTCTGAACCTTCTTATGTGAAATGGAGTTAATGATAACTTCTGCCTGGTCTCGAGGCCTTTTCAGATAATCAAATAAGGTCAATATCCCTATGTGCTTGCCTAGGCTGTTCCCCTACCTGTCCAGTCCTTCTCTTTCTTCACATAGCTGCTTCTCTTTATCCTTCAGGTCTCAGCAGAAAAGGGTCATGTTCTGAGAGGCCTTCCCCTATCCAAGTAGTCTCCCTGTCCCACTTCTCTCCAGTTATTCTCTCTTGATAGTCTTTTTTATTTGCTCAACAACATTTGCCACAATTGACATTGTTGTATTTATTATTATTATTACTTTTTTTTTTTTTTTTGCAGAGGGTATTGGGTATTTAACTCAGGGGAACTTAGCCACTGAGCCACATCCCAGCCCTATTTTGTATTTTATTTAGAGACAGGGTCTCACTGAGTTGCTTGCTGTTGCTGAGACTGGTTTTGAACTTGCAATTCTCCTGCTTCAGCCTCCTGAGCAGCTGGGATTACAGGTGTGCGCCACTGTGCCCAGCCACAATTGATATTTGTTATTGTATTCATTTAGTTTCTTACTGCCTAGTCAGTCCACTACCCTGTAAGCTTCATGAAGTCTAAAAAATGCTTTCCCATTGTATCTCCAGCAACTATGTGCTCCACAAATATTTGTTTCTTCTTTCTCCTCCTCCTGGTCCTCCTCCTCCTCCTTCTCTTCCTCCTCTTCCTTTTGTTTTTTGAGATGGGTGTCTGGCTATATTGTTCAGGATGACCTTGAATTCCTAGTCTCAAGTGATCCTCCTGCTTCAGACTCCCGTGTAGCTGGGATTACAGGTATGTCCCACCACGCCTGGCTTACCACAAATAGTCCTTGAATGAAAGAACAAACACTTATAAAAATTAAAGACCATGTCCCAGTGTCTTCCTCAGAAGATTTTTCTTAAAGGGGTTGTACCTGCCAGAAAGAAAGAGAGACGTGGGCACAAGAAATGGTGAATGGCTTGGCTCCCTTCTCCAGACCTAAAAACACCCATCCAGGGCTGAAGCAGCCTATGAGGATTTCTCTGCCCACCCTTGGTGCAGTGGATACAGTTGTGCCTGTATCCTAAGATTCTAGGGTCCCTTGGCCTTGACCATGACCTGACATTTTCCTTGCACTTATCCACAGGTGCAAGTGCCTGAACCCTCAAGCTCTTCTAAAACAGCTTCCAGGAAAGTACCTGATAAGTTCAGGCACACTGAATTTGTGAATAGTGAATAATACATTATAATTTTCATAACAAACAGTTAAACAGGCCACTTGAGATGACAAAGGAATTTTAAGACACTTCCTCCTGGACTGGAGTCCCTATACAAACACGAAAATATGGGCCCCTTGTTAAAATAAATTGAGAATTTCAAGGCAGCAGAGCATTCCACCAAATGCAGAAGCCCTTTTAAACATGGATCACACACCCATGAAGCTAGCCTGCTTGCTGCCTTGGAGGCAGGCCAGGAGATTAGTTCAGATTCTCTGGATGGCCTTGCTCTGTTTGTGGACACTGCAGCTTCCCAGAGATCCTTTTTCCATCAGCTCCAGAAGGATACTTATTCCAGACAAAACTCTCAGCAGCCAGGATGTACCATGCACAAAAAGAGGATCCTGCCACTTCTTTACCAAAAACTTCCCTCAGACCGCTCAGTTTCTAGCTAAGTCAGTTGACTCACAGCAGAGCTGAGTTTATTTTATCTAGTAGCTGAAGGAAGCAGGAAGTTGTTTTTTTTTTTAGTTGTAGACGGACACAATACTTCTATTTATCTATTTATTTTTACGTGGTGCTGAGGATTGAGCCCCGTGCCTTACACATGCAAGGCAAGCGCTCTACCACCGTGCCACAACCCCAGCCCATGGAAAGTTGTTTTTATAGAACTCTCTAGAAGGTAAACATGACGACACTCTTTCATTCTATTTACTGGACACATGGGCATGGAGGGAATTTCTGTTGCCACCACAGGCTACTGTGTACCTGTCCTTCCCACACCTCCAGTGAGCAAGGGAGACAGCTGCCACAGGGGCCCTTTCTTCAGGAACTGTGTCTTTTGGGGGAGGAGAAAGGCAGGAGAGGAAGAGAAAGGGCTGGCCCAGGGTGGTGACCCTGAATGAAAATGGGAGGGGTTACTGTCTTCCATTTCCTGAAAGCCACCAACGGAAACTGTGAACTACATTTGCCAACACATTTAATCAATATATATATTTAGAAATAGATTGTAAATATAATTGTGAATTAAATTAAAATTATTTTGGTAAAGAATGTATTCTTATGGTTCAAAAAGTTACATAAAGGTTTATGCTAAAAAAAAGACAAAAACAACTTCCCTTTTCCCATGTAATCTAGTTCCCTTCCCTGTAGCCAGTCCTCCTCATAACCAGGTTTTTGTATCTTGACTGTATGAACAAGTGAATGAATATATGTATAGCCCCCTCCTGTTTTTTTTTAAACCAGTGATAGCATACCTTAGATTTTTTTTTTCCATTTAATATATCAGGGGAATCTTTCTATGTTAGTTTACAAAGGGCTTTCTCGCTTTTTTTTGGTACAGGGTTTGAACCCAGAGTGCTTAACCACTGAGCCACATCTCCAGCCCTTTTTTTAAAATTTTATTTTATTTTGAGACAGGGTTTCACTAAGTTGCTTAAGGCCTTGCTAAATTGCTCAGGCTGTCTTTGAACTTGCGATCCTACATTAGCCTCCTGAGTCGCTGGGGTTAAAGGCACTTGCCACCACACCTGGCCTTCCTCACTTTTATAGGTGTGCATGGTATTGTAAGGGGGATTCACTTGATGCTTTGACTATATGCCTTGTAGCTTTGAAATTTACATGTTTTTTTCTTTTTCCAAATCTTTTCTCTGATCTCTCCTTCCGGGTCTCATTTTCTCTGCATCACCGCTATAAACACCCCCTGTTTCTGCTGATGGGCGGAATCACAGCCTTTGGGACAGGAGTCCCCTGTGTTTCTCCTTTTCTAGCAAAGCAATAAGCCTACCTTTTCTTTTTTCTCAAAACCATGTCCTTGTTATTGGATTGGCATCCAGTCAAGGACCGAGCTTTCAGCAACAGTATCATCATTGCATACAGGTATCATCATTTATTAACCAGGTAAATATTAAGGTTGTTTTAGTCTTTTGTTACTATAAAGAATGGTGTAATAAATAACAATGATGATTGAGGTTGGGAGCTTCTCTGGGTTCCTTTAAGGGAACTAAGTCAGACTCACCCTCATAATCAAAGTCACTCTGAGTTTAAGAGTGTGTGTATTGAGCTGGGCACCGTGGCACTCATCTGTAATTCCAGCAGCTCAGGAAGCTAAGGCAGGAGAATTGCAAGTTCAAAGCCAGCCTTAGCAATTTAGCAAGGCCCTAAGCAACTTAGGCCCTGTCTCAAAATAAAAAATAAAAAAGGGCTAGGGGTTTGTTTCAGTGGTTGAGTGCCAAAAAAAAAAAAAAAAGAGTTTGTGTTTTTATACATTTGATAGATACAACCATTCAAACCGTTTAGCCTGTAGAAAGTTTTGACAAGTATCCATCTTCAGGTTACCACTGTTTCATAATGCAGGAGATTCAGTGGTCTCTACTGGCCTTGTTCTTGCAGGGATGCAATTTGGCTGGAGCCTGGGGGAAGACACCAACAATCAAAAACCCAAATGAGTGAACAAGAGAATTTGATAGCCATATATGTTGTGGTGGAAAAAAAAAAATTACATCCTCCCACAGGTGATGTGACAGTCCTTGTCTGGGGCGCCATTTTGGATGGGAACCAGGCTGACTCTTGGATAATTAAGCTGCACTTGGGAGGATGATTTTAGAAAAGGAGAAAATGAACCAGGTCTTTGAAATTTGTGTGATTTTGAAGGTTTTCCAGACTTTCTCCACCAATGGATTGCCTAAATAGCAGTAATTACTTTGTTGGGGGTTGGGGTGGGACTGGATGGATGCATTTTCTTTCTTTCTTTTTTTCCTCTCTCTAATTCTGTTCTTGCAAAAGAGTAAGCATCTTCAATGGCTGCCCCTCCCTCTGAAGATAGGTCACAGAGGAGTAGCATTGGCCAGTTGGGAGACCTGGTATTCAAGTTGCCTGAATTCAGGGTTTTCCTGTCTTCTAAGGGAACCGCAGTTTTCCAAAACTGAGTCTCATGGAGGTACTGATGGTAGCAGGAGCTAAATTGAAACACATTGATGACAATTTGTTCTTCACTTTACTCAACTGTCTGATTCGGATGCATGAAGAGTCAAAAAAAGTCCTGAGGGCAGGAAATGTGGACCAGAGACCTGAGCACAGAAGCTGGTACTCTTTCCCTCCCTTCAGGGATAATGTTAAAAACTGACCAATCAGTTTAGCAGCAGCACCAACCAATCAGGCAGAAGCGAACCTGATGGCTGTGTCTCTCCCACTCCTGCCTCTGCCACAGACTTTGCTGGTGTCCCTTCTACCTGTAAGAAAGGCAGCTCCTTGTTTCTGCCTTTTAAGATCGTTCCTACCTCCACGTCCCAACTCAAATGTTCCTCATCCATGAAAACTCCCCTTATCCTGGTTTAAAGCCTTGGGGTCTTTAAAGAGCATACAGCATCTTTTTTTTTTTCTTTCTACAAGGTCATGTGGGGCAGAAGCCTTGGCACTCCCACTTCTGTCTGTCCCTGAGCCTGCACAATAGAGCCCTGTCCATAGTAGGAGACAACACACACGTTGAGTGTGGAGTGTGGAGTAAAAGTGTTGCTTCTGATTTGTAAAGTGACACTCTGTCCATAAATGTACATGCTGGCGAAGCTCAGCAGGGCAATTAGCAAGTTGTTGTTGCTCGGAATTGTCCTAGAGGGTCTATTTCCCACCCAACTCAGCAATTCTCTTATTTTCTATTTTGGGTCCTATTTCACCAGAATGATTAAACAAAGGGGGAAATCATCAAAAACCACAACAGAGCCTGATGGGGTAGAGAAATGAGTATGTGGGGTTGTGGGGAGAGTGATAAAAATAAAGTCAGTGAGTGAGAGTCTTAGAAATAGGGCAGCGTGGACTAAAACCAGACCAAATAGCAGATGCAAAACAGGACCAGATGGCAGAGTCTTTGGGGAAGAGAGCTTTAGGGAAAGGGGGACTGAAGTCCAAATAACTTTATCCTGGGAACTGGTCAACCATCCCAACTTGTTAGAGAGAAAAGCCAAAATTACTCCAGGAAAAAAAAAAAATTTTTCCTGGAAAGAAGAGTGAGCAAAAATTCCAGCCCAAGGGCTCATTTCCTCCCCGTCCCCTGGTTCCTTGGGGCTGGGTGTGTCATTCCTCTTTCTGGAGAAGAGGAACCCACTGAATGCATTCCATTCCTGGGGCTGCACCGGGAGAGGATGCTGGCCTCCCCAGTTCCTCCCCTTGGGGGGCGGGTGCTGAATCTCAGACACTCCCTTAAACAGAGAGTCCGGTTCTCTAGTGGGTTACAGGACTGTGCCCGAGGGAAACTCTGAAATGGAAGATAACTGCAAGGAGCAAGAACCCCCACCGCCCAAGGGAGTCCCCAGGACCTGAAGTGGTCTAAGGAAGGGGTCCAGGAAAGGAGAGGGAAGTTCCTTTCCCAGCTACTGCGGTGTGAGATTTTATACTGCCCCTTCCTTCAGGGCCTAAGTGGGAGCTGACTCTTTCCTCCAGAGATCACAGAGCAGCTCTGTCCAGTGCAGCAGCCCTTTGCCACGTGTGGCTATGGAACACTCGAAACGTGGCTGGTCCAAACTGAGATGTGATGTAGGTATAAAATACACCCTGAATTTTGAAGGCTTTCTATGAAAAAAGGAAGTAAAATATTTCATTAATAACTTTTATATTGGGCTGGGGGTGTAGCTATTGGTAGGGTAATTGCTTAGCATGCTCAAGGCCCTAGATTTAATCGCCAGCACCACAAACAAAACAAAAATAATTTTATACATATATAACCATAGAGTCAACATATACACATTGAACTGATGATAAGATTTTGGGTGCATTGAGCTAAGTAAAGTATATTATTAAATTTTATTTTGTCAGGGTTTTTTTTTTTTTTTTTTTTTTTTGGTACTAGGATTTGCACCCAGGTATATTTTACCACTAAGCTACATCCCTAGTCCCTTTTATTCTTTATTCTTTATTTTATTTTTAAATTTTAATATTTATTTTTTAGTATTTGGCAGACACAACATCTTTGTTTGTATGTGGTGCTGAGGATCGAACCCGGGCAACACGCATGCCAGGCGAACGCGCTACCGCTTGAGCCACACCCCCAGCCCTTTATTTATTCTTTAACTTGCTGAGGCTGACCTCATCCTTGCAACCCTCTTCCCTCAACCTCCCTAGTTGCCAGGATTACGGGTGTGCCCCACTATGTCCAAATGCCACTGCCAGATAAGTTTTTTTTTTGTTGTTGTTGTTGTTGTTTGTTGTTGCTGCTGGGGATTGAACCCAGGGCCTAGCACATGCTAGACATGCACTCTCCCACTAACCTATATCACCAGCTCCCCAGAAAAGTTAAAACTATGTAAGTGGTTAAAACTATTTCTGGTGATGAGATAGCTCTGGGCTAGAGTGTCTATACCTGAGGCTGAGGGTGGGACTATATGGGCCTGGGAAATTTTAAGTTGACAAGTGCCACCAGCTTAAATACTTTTTTTTTTTTTTTTTTTGGAACTGGGAATTGAACCTGAATGGGCTTAACCACTGAGCCACATCCTCAGTTCTTTTTAATATTTTATTTAGAGACAGGGTCTTACTAAGTTGCTTAGGGCCGCACTAATTTGCTGAGGCTGGCTTTGAGCTCATGATCCTCCTGCATCAGCCTCCTGAACTGCTGGGTTACAGGCATGCACCACCGTGCCTGGCCTAAATACTTTTTAAAAATGCATCATTTTATTGGACCAATAACAAAATTCCATGAGTCACAGAAAGAAAGGGTTTCCGTCACATTTACTATGCCAGGATATGGGCACAAAATCTGGAAGAGGGCCCCAAAGAGACAGGAATTCAATGTTCTTTCTACATTTATTCAAAAATATGTATTTTGAGTACCTATATGTGTATGTTCTAGGACCTGGGGATCCATCAGGGAAGAAATAAGAAATTCTTGCTCCTGTGGAAAGGCTAAATGCTTGGTGCAGAGATGGATAATATGATCTGGGTGCAGTGGCACATTTCTATAATCCCCCTACTCCATTTGGGATGCTGATATAGGAGGATCACAGGTTCAAAGGCAGCCTCAGCAACTTGGCAGGACCATGAACAATTTAGCAAAAACCTTTCTCTAAATAAAAATTTTAAAAGTCTGGAGGGGCTGGGGATATAGCTCAGTTGGTAGAATGCTTGCTTTGCATGCACAAGGCCCTCGGTTCAATTCCCAGTACTACACACACACACAAAAAAAAAAAAAAAAAAAAAAGAGAGAGAGAGAGAAAGTCAGGTTGGGGGTTTTGTTTTGAATATGGTGGCTTCACTGTGCTGACTCTGAGAGCAAGCCTTAGGGAGCTGAGAGTGTTATGAGGATCTTGCAGAGGAGCATGTGCTGGCCAAAGGCTGGGGTGGGTCTGACATGTTTGGGGACAGCAGGAGGCCAATGTCTGGAGGGAGTACACAGGGGAGACGAGGAGGAGATGAGGGCAGGGAGTGGCAGGGAATGGACTGCTTAGGGCGCTGCAGGCCATCATCCTACCTTTGTGCTTATTCTGAGTGAGATGGGGCACTTGGAGAGGATGAGCTGACCCACATTCCCACAGGATCACTGTGGCTGCCAAGGAGGTAATAGACTCCAGGGGGCAGAGGGAGAAGCCAGGAAATCGTCAGAAGACCATGCAGCAATTAGGGCAAGATAAAAGGGTGGCTGTGACCAGGGTGGTCAGAGTAGAGATGAATGGCTGGACAGGAACTGCCGGCATGGCCTTCAGTTTTCACTTCTCGCCTGACAGCGTAGGTGGCACTATTCCTGAGGCAGGAACCACTGGCCGTCCTTTTCTACACCCCCAGTGCTTTCCTCTCCACCTCCTAGCCGCCATGCCTGCCCCCCCCCTTGTCTATTGGTCCATCAAGCTCTGTCCCGCCTCAGGGTATCTTCTCTGCCCATGCCACTGCCCTCTCTGAGGCCAGTTCCTTCTCAGCCCTTTGGAGAGGACTTCCCTGTCCAGTGCCTCAAGGAGTGCCCCGCCGCCACATAATCCATGACCATCATAATACTGTTCAAGAATTCCTTTGCCTTAGTCACTGGCCTGAGATGGTCTTCTTTCTTTATCTGTTTACTCCTTCATTGTGGGAACTTGGTTGTGGTCATCGCTGTGTCCCCAGTAAGGGCAGTGCTGAGAGGGATGACAAGACATACAAGTATAGATCTGTCTGTCCTGTCCCTTAAACTAGACATAGGAGGCAATAAAGCATGGACTCTTGGGCCCTGTGGACTGGATTCACCTGCTTCCTCTGTGACCTTGGGCAAGTTTCTTTCACCTCTGCAAGCCTCAGTTTTGACATTTTTAAAACATGTGTTTCCACTTTGTGAGGATGTCACAAGGCATGAGTGACAGAATGCATAATAAAGTGCTTGACCCAGGGCCTTTTATAAAAGTTAGACATTCTCTATTGTCTAACATTTCCTTGAATGTTCTGAGCTCCATTTTCCCTTCACCAAACACTTTAGAACAATGCCGTCCAATACAATAATGGCTGGGCCAGGGATGTAGCTCGGTGGTAGAGTCTTGCCTAGCACACACAAGGCCTGGGGTTCCATCTCCAGCACACCCCGCCCCCAAGAAAACAAAACAATAGAATAATTGCCTTTGATAATTGAAATGTTCTATGTCTACGCTGTCCAATATGGTAGTTACTAGCCTCCATGTGACTATTTGGCTCTTGACATGTGGCACATTTGATGGAGGAGTCAGTTTAAATTTTTTAAATTTAATTTTAACTAATTTAAATTTACATCTAAAGAATAAGTAAGATGTGCTTACCCAGAATAGAAGCCACACACTGGTAGAACTCATAAATGGCTAATAGCCGCCATTTTGGGCAACACAGCTCTAGAAACTACAAGTGATAGGAAGGACAAGCTTTCAATGAAAAAAACTTGGGGGGATTTTAAATACATACTGTACTTTAAAAGGGTTCTTTAGAGGTGAAAACTCACTTTTTCTGATTTGTGATAATACAGCAATATATTATATAGGCTTTGATTAACTTACAAAAACTTTGTGATATTTAAATATATAAAAATTCTTGTGCTGGGGCTGTAGCTCAGTGGTAGAGCACTTGCCTCGCAGGTGTGAGGCCCTGAGTTCGATCCTCACCACCACATAAAAAATAAATGAATAAAAAAATAAAGATATGGAAAAAAAATTCTTAACAAAAAGATGTCTTCTTCCACTCAATTGCCTTTGTAATATGAAAATGTATTAGTTCAAACTAATAAAATATATGCTGTATAAAAAGAAAACAAAAGCGATGTCTTTTTCCTTCATTTCCTTTCTGCTCCTCTACTTTCTCCTTCCTCCCATTTCTTCCACCCCAGTTACTTTGCTTTTTTGGAGGATCGTGACAAAAAAAGTTATTTATAAAGCCCACCCCCCTTTTCCATTCACTTCTTCCTCTGCTCCTCCTCTTTTTTTTTTTCTTCCTCCTACTTCCCCAACTCTATTTGCTGTTTTCTTTGTTTCTCTTTGCTTTCTTTCTGGGCCCTTCCCTCTCTGGCTAGAGCTGAAAACAGCCTCAGTGGATAGAGAGGGTTGACAGGGAGAAAGTGCCCCAGTTCTTTCTGTTGTCTAACCGTGTCCGGTTGCAAGTGGCAGTGACCCAGGACTGCACCATGCTGTGAGAGGGCTGCCTCTGGGGTGATTTTTTTGGTACTGGTAATTTGAACCCAGGGACGCTTTACCACCAAGCCACATCCCTAGCCCTTTCTTTATTTTTTATTTTGAGACAGTTCTCGCTAAGTTTCAGAGGCTGGTTTTGAGCTTTCGATCCTCCAATCTCAACCTCCCTAGCCAGTGGGATTACAGGTGTGTGCCACTATACGTGGCACCACTGGGGTCTTCATTAGATGCAGTTAATGAAGAACGATGCAGGATGCTCTGGTGGTAAAATCATAAATTTTTTTGACCTGAGAAATTCTTTAGAGATTGTCTGCTTCAATCCCCTCATTTTATAAATAAGGGGAAAAAAAAATCCAGAGAGGGGAACTGACTTAACCAAAACCCAAGACTCCTGACCCCAGCTCTGTCACAGCTGATAGTCCACATGTTTTTCCAATTCTTTTTACCAAGAACAAAAGCAATTAAAACTCAACTACACTAAACTGAACCAGACTTTTTAGATTTTGTTTTCCTACTCCTGAGCCTTTTGGACAGATCTCAGTTTTAGAAAAAAAAAAAACAAAAAAAACTTTTCATCTTGATGTATGGGAGAAATGTTAAGATATTCTTTGAGTTTCTTTGGAAGAATGAATGACTCCATTGTATAAACATCTCTAAGTACTGCATCATCATCATGCTTTAAAATCCTTATTGTAAGTGACATAACTGAATATTGCCTAATATTGTCATTTATTTGGTGCATTTTGTTTTTAGAAAGACATATGTGCCTGAGTGTTTGTGGTAAACTACTAATCAAAGCAGAGTGTTTCTTTTTTGGGGGTACTGGGGATTGAACTGAGGGGCACACGACCACTGAGCCACATCCCCAACCCTATTTTGTATTTTATTTAGAGACAGGGTCTCACTGAATTGCTTAGCACCTCGCTTTTGCTGAGGCTGGCTTTGAATTTGTAATCCTCCTGCCTCAGCTTCCCAAACCACTGAATTACAGGCCTGTGCCACCGCGCCCAGCTGTAAGGTATTTTTCATATTAAACATTCGTCTGATACTAAAACTAACCTTTAACAAAAAGGTGAGACCATGCCTCTTAACAATTTAGCTGTGTTTGGATAAGGTACCTATTTTTTCCTAGCAATCAGACAGCATTATATGTAGGGAAAAATGTTAAGCCTTTGGAGTCAAATCTTTGCTCTGATACTTAGAAACTGCTTTTGCTTGGACAGGTGACTTACCCCTCCTAATCCTGGTTTATTCATTTTGTAAAATGGGGTTAACAATAGTACTTTCATCAAAGAACAGGGCTACAGTTTAAAGGGAATCCTTGGGCTGGGGATGTGGGTAGCGCGCTCGGCTGGCATGCATGCGGCCCGGGTTCGATCCTCAACACCACAAAGATGTGTGTCCGCCGAAAACTAAAAAATAAACATTAAAATTTAAAAAAAATATATTATAAAAAAATAAAGGGAATCCTTGTAGCTGAATGACAGGGTGTGTAATTATAGTCCCAGCTTCTCTCGAGGCTGAGGCAGGAGAATTACTTGAGCCCAGGAGTTCAAGACCAGCCTCGGGGGGCTGGGATTGTGGCTCAGCGGTAGAGCACTCGCCTAGCAAGGGCGGGACCTGGGTTCGATTCTCAGCACCACATAAAAATAAAGGCATTGTGTTGTGTCCATCTGTACCTAAAAAATAAATATTAAAAAAAAACAAAAAAACAGCCTGGGCAACATAGTGAGACCATGCCTCTTAACAAAAAAGATGGGGTTACTTATGTAAAGATTATAACATGGGGGGCTGCGGATAGCTCTGTTGGAAGAGTGCTTCCCTTACATGCACAAGGCCCTGGGTTCAATCCCCAGCACCAAAAAGAAACAAGACAAACAAAAGATTATAACATGGTACCAGGCACATAGTCTAAATATTCAATAAATTGTCATTATTATAATTTACTTATTATTAGGTATAAGATATATTTGTTTTACAAATTAAATGCTATGCAAGTTTAAATTATTTAAATTATATTGTTTTTTAAAAAATTAAGTGCAAAAAATACCTCAGACTTTTTAAAGAAAAATTTAAAAATAAAGAAAATGTGGAAAAAATTAAGATCACCCATAATGTCACCATTCAAATATAGTCATGGACTTTTTTTTTTTTCAGTTTCTTTTTTTTTTCTAGACATGGTGTAATTTTACCTTCCATATATTGTTCAAAAATTGGATCTCAGGGGCTGGGGCTGGAGCTCAGTGGCAGAGCGCTCGCCTCTCATGTGTGAGGCCCTGGGTTCAATCCTCAGCACCACATAAAAATAAGTAAATACAATAAAGGTATTGTGTCCAACTATAACTAAAAATTAAATTAAAAATAAATAAATAAAAATTGAGTCTCTGCCTTAACGTCATTTCATCATCCATATCATTGGAACTCGGAGGAAATGTGTAGCCACCAAAGCAACATGAGACTTCATGCATTGCCTTTTATTGAAACCCTTCCTTCTGGTTTATTTTTATCTTTACATTTTTTATGGATCTCTGTAACTTGTCTACAAAAAATAAAAACATTCTACAAAAAGATAAAACTTTTTTTTTTTAATAAGGCCAAGTAGAAACCGATGACTCTGAACCCTAGTTGCACATTAGAATCAAACAACCTCCCAGCTAGGCACTGTGGTGCAGGCCTGTAATCCCAGCAGTTTGGGAGGCTGAGGCAGGAGGATTATGAGTTCAAAGCCAGCCTCAGCAACTTAGCAAGGCCCTAAGCAACTTAGTGAGACTTTGTCTCTAAAATATATATATATATATTTTTAAAAAATTATAAAATTTTATTTTATATATATATATATGGATGTGGCTCAGTGGTCAAGCCCCTCTGGGTTCAATTCTTAGTTACCCCCCCCCCCCAAAAAAAAAAAAAAACATTAAGGGACATCCCAATTTAATAAAAAGTTCTAGAAGTCTGGCTGAGCATCAGTCTTTTTAAAAAAACTCGCCAAATGTTTGTTTACATAAATAAACAAATACACAAGTCTCTAATAATTTTCTATATTGTTGTATATCTTTCCTAAAAAATACTAGATTTTTTTAAACTCAAAAATAACTTTTGGTGGTATTGCTGCCAAAAATGCACAGTCTGAATCTAGTCATTAGGAAATATCCCAGAAGCTTGAATTGAGGAACATTCTTTATTCTTCAAAAATTCCAATGTCTTGAAAGACAAAGAAATTTGGAAACTATTCCACAGTAAAGGAAACTAAAGAGATATGACAATTGAATGGAAAATGGGATGTGGGATTTTTTTTTCTGGTCTAAAGATTATTGAAATAATTTAATGAATTCAAATAAAGTCTTGCAATTTGATAGCAATATCACATCATCATTAATAGAGGTAAAAAGGGCTTCAGTCTAATTTACTCTGAAATGATTCATAACAAATATATGTGGATGTATTATGTGTGTGTATAGGCAGAAAAAAGAGTTATAAAGTGAAGGGGGTAAAATGTTATCATCTGGGGAATCTGAGTGATTCTTGGCATTTTTTTTTTGAAAGTCAGAAATTATGTCAAAATAACTTTTAAAAACCTAACAGTTTTACAAGCTCCTAAAAAGTAGAAATTAAAATTTAGTAGGAATGACATTTTAAAATAGAAAACAAAAATTAAAGCCCTTTTTCGTTTTTGTAAAAATAATCCACAGCTACACGGGAAGGGACATTACTTAAAAAACTGTTTTCAGGTACATCTGTTGACTTAAGGCTTCCACAAATGCTGGCAGAAGCCCTCCAATAGAGGGCAGTGTAACCTTACAAAGACTAAAACCACATCACACCGTTTTGGGTTAATGCTGTTTAATGCTGAATTCTCAAGTGTTAACAAATGGGACATAGGTACTGAGAATCTTAAGGCTGAGTTCTAGCCACATCCTATGTTACAGATGAGCAAAACTGAGACTCAGTGGGAAAACAACTTGCTCAAGGTCATGGCCACAGCAACTCAACTGCCTTGCACACAGTAACTACAGCTGTCACTCCTTGAAGGTTGTGCTGTGCCAGGTGCTGACCAAGCGTTTGCCGTGCATTGTCTATTTAATCACACAGTTGCCTGTCCTTTTTTTAATTTCTGAGGTTGAGGATCTCCTAAGTCAATAACTTGTTGAGTGTCACTAAAAAAAAGAGATTCTGGCTCTGCCCATGGCTAAAATGGCATTCTGTCCCCAAATTTTGCTAGGGTACTTAGTCTTACAGAATTGATCAACATGTAGGGGAGGCAGAACCCAGCTGTCACAGGAGAAACTGACTTCAGCATCTCCTGCTGGGGACTCACCCTCAAATTGTCAGAGTCAATGGAGGAAAGTTCTTGGAACTAAAGAGGGCAGAAAAGGAAGGTGCTTCTGGAACCAGAAGAGGTGGGGAATCTATAAAAATGGGTAGGTTCAGAAATGGTGATGAGAAGGCAGAGTAGACAGTAGAGGTAGAGAAAATGAAGAAACTCTTGGTTCTTGTACCCCAGGTCCCCTTCAGCGAGTCTCATTAGCTCTATTTCCAGAAACATCCAGGCTCCCTCTACTTTTCTTCACCTCTCATCTGCACTGTCACCTCCTGGCTCTGGCTCTCACCTCAACTCTTCAAAAGCCTCCACGTGGCTTCTCGATACGGTTTAGATATTAGGTGTCCCCAAAAAACTCATGTGTTAGACATTGCAAGAACATTTACAAGTGAAGTGATTGGGCTATGAAAGCTTTAACCCAATCTTTGTGTTAATCCCCTGATAGGGATTAACTGAGTGGTGACTGTAGGCAAGTAGGGTGTGGCTGGAGGAGGTGGGTCATGGGGGGCTTGCCTTTGGAGTCTATATTTAGTGAGCTGAGCTTAGTCTCTCTCTCTCTCTGCTTCTTGGTGACCATGTCCTGACCTGCTTTCCTCTGCCATGATGTTCTGCCTCAGCTTGAGCCCCAAGGAATGGGGCCTCTGAAACTGTGAGCCCCCAAATAAACTTTTTCTCCTAGAATTGTTCTTGTCAGTTCTTTCTTGTATTTTTCATCATACAACAACCAGAGTCGTTTTTTTTTTTTTTTTGGTGGTACTGGGGTTTGAACCCAGGGGCATTCTACCACTTGGCTAGGTTCCAAGCCCTTCTTGCCTTTTATTTTGAGACAGGGTCTTGCTTAGTTGTCCAGGCTGGCTTCAAACTCGCCGTCTTCCTGCCTCAGCCTTCTGAGTTTCTGGAATTACAGACAGGCATCACTAGGCCCAGCCAGAATAATCTTTTAGAACATATATCAGATTACATCACTTTCCTACAAATATCTTCTAACAGCTTCCTGCTGCACTTAGAATAAAATCAAAACTCCTTACCAAAGCCGGGCATGGTGGCCCATGCCTATAATCCCAGGGGAGGCTGACGCAGAAGGATCGCAAGTTCAAAGCCAGCCTCAGCACCTTAGCAAGTCTCTAAGTGACTCAGTGAAACCCTGTCTCTAAATAAAATACAAAAAAAAGGGGGGGGTGGGGATGTGGCTCAGTGGTTGAGCACTTTATTTTGGTACCCTGAGTTCAATCCCTGGTACCAAAATAAAAAAACAACTCCTTGCCAATCTCTGCTTGAGCTGGCCTCTGCCTACCTCCCTGACCTCATCCCCTGCCACCATGGCCTTCTTTTTACCTGGAAGACACATGAAGCCTATGTACCTGGTCTTCTCTAAGGTGGCCCCATGGAGAGGACTTCCCAACCACGGATCTCAGGTAGCTCCATTGCCTTTCATCACCCCAGCCTGCTTTGTTTCATGCTACTGTGTCATTATTGTCACAGCCCTCATCACCATCTGAAATAATCTGGTTCACTTGTTGTTGTTTATCATCCATCTCTCCCCCTCTAGATGCATACTTTATGAAGATAGGATCTCGTTCACCACACCAGCACCTAGAGCTGGGAGCATCCGGCAATAGGAGAGATGTAACAATTGCTGAATAAACAGATGATTGAAGCAGGGAATTCTGGTGACACAAACATGGGATGGGGTAGGTAGATATATTTGAAGGGGTTAAGGCAAAACTGACAAGAGCTTCCAATGGCACTCCAAAGCCTCCAGCTATATTACAATACTGGGGATTGAATCCAAGGGCACTCTACCATATCCCTAGGCTCTTTATTTTTTATTTTGAGACAGGGTCTCTTTAACTTGCCTAGGCTGGCCTCAACCTTGCAGTATTCCTGCCTCAAATTCCTGAGTTGCTGGGACTATATGCATGTGCCACCATACCCCACTAGCTTTTTGATTTCTTAAAAGTAAATTTTGTCCAACAAATAGCAAGCAGTATGTAGGATGGATTGGAGAGGAGAGGCTAGAGGTAGGCTGTCAAGTTAGGAGACTACTGGAAATCCGGCTAGTGCAGAGTGACTTATTTATTTATTTATATATTTTTAGATGTTGATGGATCTTTATTTTGTTCATTTATTTATTTGCAGTGCTGAGAATCAAATCCAGTGCCTCACACATGCTAGGCAAGCACTCTACCATTGAGCCACAACCCCAGCTCCAGAGTGATTTATTTTTAAACTAAATATATTGCCTTCTTTGACCATATAACAACAAAAACTGCAACCCATGTTTATGTAGATCTCACTGTGTGCTTTTGTTTGAGTGTCTCAATGGACCAGCTGGAATGTCTCCCAGTGGTGGTGGGATCTGAAAGAGAACTGGAAATGGAATCAGACTGAGGTTTCAGCTTGTCCTGATTCTGCAAGTATGATTTGTGGGGGACATCACTTAAGTCAGTCTTTAGAGGATTAACAATCAGGTTTCAGGATTTAAGATTTTAAAAGGCTTAGCCCCAGAAGGGAGCCAGTTCCTTTTTACTTAACAAATAAAGAAAAATGAGATCAGAGGAGGGAAGTATCTTGCCCAAGGTCTGGAGGCCAGAAAAGCTTTCTCTGTCTCTCAGAGACACTTCACCTCTCTGAATTAGGTGACATTGCCTGAAAATGCAGAGACAAAGTCTTCTGCACAAAATCAAATATTGAGAGACCTTTGCAAACCAGGAGATGAAGGGCACACATGGTATTTTATTATTGTTTGGTTCTAACTGCCAGCTTGGCTGTGGCTGAGGCCCAGATTCATTCTTTTGACAAACTTGTATTTAGTGCCTACTATTGTGGGTCTTGCTCTTAAC
Organism: Marmota flaviventris; assembly: GCF_047511675.1. Taxonomy (NCBI): domain Eukaryota; kingdom Metazoa; phylum Chordata; class Mammalia; order Rodentia; family Sciuridae; genus Marmota; species Marmota flaviventris. Next base: position 19,271,720 of record NC_092506.1, on the reverse strand, counting down.
ACTGGCTACATTGAAATGAACACAGCACTTTTGATTTTTACCTTCACTGTGCTTCCATAGTGTGTGTGTGTGTGTGTGTGTGTGTGTGTGTGTGTGTTCTGTGATGACAAGTGCTGTGGAGAAAAGTAAAGCAGGGAAGAAGAATAGGGAGTTGCCAGAGGTGGGGAAAGGGCTGGAATTGTACATAGCGGTTCATGGAGGCCTCTCAGAGAAAGTGACCCAGATTCTGGGCTGTGCTTAGCACCATGAGGGGACTTTTTCTTTTTAATTTATATATATATTTTTTAAAGAAGCGTCTTTGTTCTTGGGAAGCAGAGGATTGGGGAAAAGGCTGATGATGCTGGGTGTGTGGTGAAGACCAGTGACACTGTGGCTTGCAGCGTAGGCTGCTGAAACAAAACCTTAGCTATCGATGCTCTTTTGGAACATCAGAATTAACTTTCTGTTTCCTTTTGGAAGACCCCACCCAAGCAAAAAAGACTCATCCTCAAGTCTTCTTAGAGTACCTTAAGAAGGGTAGGGAACAACATTGGTTGACCCCTACTATGTGACAGGTGCAGTGCTAGGCTTCTACAGACCCCATCCTTTTTTTTTTTTTTTTTTGTACCAGGGATTGAACTCAGGGGCACTTGACCACTGAGCCACATCCCCAGCCCTATTTTGTATTTTATTTAGAGACAGGGTCTCACTCACTGAGTTGCTTAGCAATACAAGGGAGGTGTTGTTGTTTCATTTTGTAGATGAGGAAACAAGCTCAGAATGCCCAGGTGACTTGCCCAACATCAGCTGCCATTGGGAAATGACAGATCAGAGATTCAAACCCAGGTCTGTGTTCTCTCTGTGATGTCACAGCCTCTTCCACCCTCTGAGCCTTAGAAATCAAAGGCTGTAGTGTTGATGAAAGGGAAGAACTCTTAGGCCCACACTTCTGAGAGCTAGAGAGGTTTTTTTTTTTTTTTTTTTTTTTTTTTAAGAGAGAGAGAGAGAGAGAGTGTGTGTGTGTGTGTGTGTGTGAGAGAGAGAGAGAGAGAGAATTTTTTTTGATATTTATTTTTTAGTTTTCAGTAGACACAACACCTTTGTTTGTATGTGGTGCTGAGGATTGAACCCCGGCTGCACGCATGCCAGGCGAGCGCGCTACCGCTTGAGCCACATCCCCAGCCCCGAGAGTTGTTTTTTGTTTGTTTGTTTAATTTTATTTAGTTGTAGATGGACACAATACCTTTTTTAAATTTGTTTTTATGTGGTGCTGAGGATGGAACCCAGTGCCTCACCTGTACTAGGCAAACGCTGTACCACTGAGCTATTAACCCCAGTCACATTGTAATCTTCTGGGGAAGAAAATTCAGAAGTTACCTGTTACCTGATTCCTTCATTTTATGGATCAAATGGGATAAAATTATGAACAGGAGCCTAAACACCTGTTAGCAAATGTTTGTTTTCTGCCTTTGCAGATTAGAAATAAAGCTGTTTGCCTGAGGTCACACAGCAGGTTAGCAGCAAAGCTTGCCCTCTAGGACAGTCTCTGGACTTCTAGATCCCTCTGTCCTGAACTTGCTACCCTCTGAGCCTTAGAAGTCAAAGGTTGTAGTGTTGATGAAAGGGAAGAACTCTCAGGCCCACAGAGGACTTGATGCCCAGTGCACAAGAACCCTGGGCAGGAGGGGAAGGAGAAGAAAGTCTGGAAGCTTTATCCCACTATCCCACTCCTCTAAGATGGGGGGGGGTGGATTTCATTTAGATTTATAGTCAAGCAGTATTTTTTGGTGTTTTTTTTTTTTTTGTTGTTGTTGTTGTTGTTTGGTACTGGGGATTGAACTCAGGGGCACTTAACCATTGAGCTGCATCCCCAGCCCTTTTTATTTAGAGACAGAGTCTCACTGAGTTGTTTCGTGTCTCACTGAGTTACTTCATGTCTCACTAAGTTGCTGAGGTTGGCTTTGAACTTGCAATCCTTTTCCTTGCTGGAATTATAGGCATGTGCAACCACACCTGGCTGAAGCAGTATTTTTTAATTGGTGCATATAATTATATAGAATAGTGGGTTTTCATTGCGTCAAATTCATATGTTCATGTAACATGTTTTGATCATTCCAGTTCCCCTATTATCCCACCTTCCCCTTCCCTTCCGCTTCCCTCAGATTCCCCTTCCTCTTCACTAATAGTATCCCTTCTATATTCATGTCATACATATCCGCCCCTACCATACCACCACCAGATTTAGTATATGAGAAAAAACATATGATACTTGTCTTTCTGAGTCTGGCTTATTTTGCTTAACAGGACAATCCCTAGTTCCATCCCTTTTCCTACATATGACACGTGTTCTTTCTTCTTTATAGTTGAATAATACTCCATTGTGTGTGTATGTATATGTGTGTGTGTATCTCATATTTTCTTTGTCTATTCATCTGTTGGCAGACACCTAGGCTGATTCCATAACTTGGCTATTTAGAATTATGGTGTGACAAATATGGGTATGCAGGTATTTCTATAGTATGTTGACTTGATTTTTTTTTTTTTTTTTGGTACAGGGAATTGAACCCAGAGGCACTTAACCACAGAGCCACAACCCAGCCCTTTTAAATTTTATTTAGAGACAGGATCTCGCTAAGTTGCTTAGGGCCTTGCTAAGGTGCTGAGGCTGGGTTTGAACTTGCAATCCTCCTGCCTCAGCCTCCCGAGCTGCTGAGATTGCCGGCGTGTGCCTCCGCGTCAAGCGACTTTATGATTCTTTCAGATATATACTGAGGAGCGGAATAGCTGGATCATATGTTATTTCTATTTTTAGTTTTTTGAGGAGCCTCTGAACCAATTTCCATAGTAGTTGTACTAATTTACATTCCCAGCAACAGTGGACAAGAGTTCTCCATGCAGTACCAGACACTGGAGATAAATTAATGATTGAAGAAGCAAGACCCAATCTCAGCCCTCCACAGCGCTGGCAGGTTAGTGGGAGGAGCCTATAGGCAAATGGACAGTGACACTGGCAATCATAGTACTTGGGTTTGCAGATGGTTGAGATGTCTTCAAGGCTGCTGGGCTGATAGGAGCTTTCTGCCTTCACATGGTTATGTTTCTGGCAGAAAATATCCATACCTATGTTTGTCTATGAGACACGATCATTCAAAACTCCCATAAAAAATATTATTACAGGACAATAGCAGGAGCATGGGAGGAGGGTAATGGGCCAGTAAATAGTAGTCGAGAACCACGGGGGTGGTGCTTCATAGACACACATCTGTTACATCTCATTTGCTCTAGAAAGTCTCTGCTTTGAGAGGCAGGGTGGTGGCGGGTACTGAGAGCTGATGTGTGGGTTGGTTGTCTAGGCTCCACATCCACTGGATGAACCTAAGTAGCAGCTAATGACAATAGCTAAGATTCAATGAGCCTAAACGCAGTGATAAGGCCACACCTGGGGGCCTCACAACTCCTGTTGTGTGCCTGGGCTGGGGCAGGGCTAAGTCCCAGGGCGGGGCTAAACCAGAAGGAGGCGTGGCTTGCATTTCATTTTCCCAGCACCCAGGAAGGTCATTTGAATGTACTTCCTTTTTCGCAGATGCAAAGGCGGAGGCTCAGGGATGTAAGGTTACACAGCCAGTGAAAATTAGAATTCAAGTCCATCGAGGCTCCATTTCCCCCATCTGTGTGTTGGGGTGTGTGTGAAAGGGTGACTTAATTCCTTCTTTCTATTTTAATGAGAAAATGACACTTGGCGGAGGTGGGGAGCGTGGGAGGGGTGCTGGCAATTTCCGTTCAAGGAGTGAAGGCTATCTACTTCGGAGCTGTCTCCCTTTGTTTAGGAAATCGAACAGGAGGGACATTTTTGCAGACGTGAGGCAGATCCCCACCCATTGTCCTTGGGGACAAGGGTGGAGTCACCAGAGTCTCCACACAGATGCGGTGGACTGCTCTAAGAGTTTTCTTTAGTGACCTGAATTGGGTCTTTTCAGCAGAACTTCACTGAGGAGTTGGGGAGAAATGGTGTTTCTCAGGGGATATGACAGTTGGTCCCTCCCTGGGAAGTTATTGAAGACTGAGTAATGGAGACTCGTGACTGCCTTCTTAGAGCCAAGTCATTCATTTATTCATTCACTCATTCCTTTGAGAGTTCTGCTAGGCTTTGGGAATACACTGACTAGTTACCCTTAGCTGAACTTTGGAGACTTGCAAGGGAAACAAACCAGCCCCAAATAAGATAGCTAAGACAGAACTGACATTTGGACCATTGAAGCCACCTGGGGTCTTGGTGTCATGGAAGTGCCCTCATAGAAGAAAAACAGTTTTGGAAGAATAGAAGGTTCTGAATGATATTAATATTGGGGTATTTTAAAGTCAGAAAAATGAAGTGGGAGATAAGATATATTTACAGTTAGAGACTGGCATCTGGGAGTGCAGCCTAAAGATGTGTTTGGCTTGTAGAGATTATCTTTTAAATTTGAATTTAAACCTTTAGATGGAAATTGCAAACTTTCTAGGTTCTCACTGCTCTCTAACAGCCCCACATGACTCATAATGTATTCATCAGCCATCTGTCTAACCCCTGGTAACTAATTGCATTTTCTACCCTAACAGTAGATGTCTCCAAGTCTTGGGGTTTATTCATTTAAGCATTGGTGAACCAAAGGTGAATTTGTTGTATGTGGTTTGTTTTTTGTACTGGGTATTGAACCCAGGGTCACACTACCATTGAGCTATGTCCCCAGCCACCACTATCCCCTGCCTTTTTTATTTTTATTTTTTTTCAGTTGTAGATGGACACAATACCTTTATTTAATTTATTTATTTCTATGTGGTGCTGAGGATTGAACCCAGTTCTTCACATGCACTAGGCAAGTGCTCTACCACTGAGCTACAATCCCATCCCCCTTCCTTTTTAATTTTGAGACAAGGTTTTGATAAATTGCTGAGGCTAGCCTTTAACTTGTGATCCTCTTGCCTCAGCCTCCCAAATCTCTGGGATTATAGGTGAGTGCCACCATTCCTGGCTGTGAAATTTTCTCTGACTCTCAGTGTAATGAAATAGTAATGGTGAACTTTATTAGTGATCTCTGTTTTGTTTTGTTTTGGTGCTGGGAATGGAACCCAGGGACACTTTACTACTGAGCTACATCCCTAGTCCTTTTTATTTGGAAATAGATTCTTACTAAGTTTCTGAGGGTCTTGCTAAATTGCTGAGGCTGGCCTTGAACTTGTGATTTTCCTGCCTCAGCCTCAGTTGCTGGGATTACAGGTGTGTACCACCATGCCCAGCTTGGTGATCTTTATAGCAATAATGAGAATTGATAAAAGATGGTGAATAAGCTGAAATTCATTTGTGTTCATTCCACATGTGTTTATTGAGAGCTGTTATGTTCTGGTACTTTTCTATGTCTTGGGAATACAATAATGAAGAAAAACCAACAAAAATGGAACTCAAAAGCTGGGCATAGTGGTACATACCTGTAATTACAGCTACTTAGGAGGCTTGAGGCATGCATTTGAGACCAGTGTGGGCTACATAGCAAGACCCTGTCTCAGAAAAAATAAAAATAAAAATAAAAAACTTGCATTCCAGTGTGGGTGGGAAGGCTATAAAGAAGATACATATTAGGTGGTGGTAAATGGTAAAGGGGTGTTAAACAAGCATTATGTGGGCCCATTCTTTGACTGAGGTCCTTCTTGTCTTATGTCCCAAGAAATCAGCCCAAATCAAAATGGAGTCACTCATGCTAAATGCCACAAAATCAAACTGAAACTTTAAGGAAGCCAATATATTCTCAAAACAGATTAATTTTTCCTTAAAAAAAAAAAAAAAAAGGAAATTCTGGTCTAGGTTACCTGAGTCAGTGTAATTAGGAAAACTCCTACTTTAACCCTTACACAAATGTGACCTGATGTTAAACCAGTCAGCTTTTATTTTTTCTATTGTTCTGCTTTCTTTTCCTACCTTAAAAACCTTACTGTTCTGCCATTACCCCATGGGAACTTTCATTTTCTATTGTGTAGACTAGGGGCTTCCCTGATTCATGAATTGCAAATAAAAGCAATTAGGTCTCTAAAATTAGGTCAAATAAAAAAGAAATTAGATCTATACTAAATTTGTTGCAATTTTGTCTTTTGGCAGGGGGGTAAGAAATGTTGGAGGAGGTGGGGTTAAAAGAGTTAGCCATCAGAGGCTTCACCAAGAAAAGGCATATTTAATAAGAACCTGAATTAAGTGAGGGCGCTAGCTCACTGGGCTCACTGGGGCAAGAGTGTTCTAGGCATAGAAAACGCCTTGAAGTGGGACCAGGCTTGGTGTATTCAAGAGGTGACCTGTCACCACAACAGGTTCTATTCTTCACTTTCTCACCACTATGAGAGAGGTAGTGTTATTATTCCCTTTTACAGATGGGCAAACTGTGTCCAGGGAGGCTAAGAAATTTGCATCAGGTTATACAGAAGTAGAGGCCAGCTTTAACCCAGGAAGTTTGTGCTCCTAAATACTAAGTTGTTAAATCATTATAGAAAGATTGTGTTGGCCTTTGTAGACCCAGGTACCAAAGACATACCTCCAGTTCTGGGTGAACTTTTTTTTTTTTTTTTTTTAGTGGGGCAGGTACCTGGGATTGAACTCAGGGGCACTCAACCACTGAGCCCCATCCCCAGCCCTATTTTGTAGTTTATTTAGAGATGGGGTCTCACTGAGTTGCTTAGTGCCTTGCTTTTGCTGAGGCTGGCTTTGAACTCATGATCCTCCTGCTTCAGCCTCCCAAGATGCTAGGATTACAGGCATGCGACACACTGCACAGGGACTTCAGGCGAATTTTCAAAGCCTTGGAGGAAAACCCTGGGTGTGGTGGCAGGAGAGGGAGTGACTCAGGCCCTGGCTGGCTTCCTGCTGAGTCACTGTTCTTGCGCTGAGAGGGAGGCCAGTGGTGCTCAGCCCTCTCATGGTGGTAGGCTCCTGCCTTCTGGGGAAGATGCCTATAACAGGACTTCACTGTCCCCTGACAGTGGATGAATTCACCTGACTGTCCTGACAGCTCTGTTGTGAAATTGTGGGTGGGCTCCTCTTCTTAACTAGGCCCCACAGCCAGCAAGAGCGAACAGCCGGCCGTGGAGGTTGACTTTCTGCCCAGCCCAGCACTTCATTCTCTACCGTGTCCTGGATGGCACATTCTGTCCCTTGTCAGGCCGACTCCCTTCCATCTCAGGTTGAACTGTTCAACAGCAGCTGTGTGCTTGGCCTGCCAGGACAAAGATGGGCAAGAAGCAAAAGGGGGCCATCCTTGTCACTCTGGGTTCATGAAGCTCCTTCTTGACACATTCACAAATACCTCAAGAAAGAAACGGGTAATCACTAGAAGTGCACACCAGGCTCATGAAGTCTGTATAACGTGGATCCACCGGTCATAACTACAGTTAACATCTATTGAGCACTTCAGGTGGTGCGAGAAGGTATCCTAAACACCTAACTTGTTTAATTTTTCATAACCTTCACAACACCTTATAAGGAAGGAATATCCTACTTTATAGATTAAAAAAAAGGGGGGGATACAATGAAAGCCAAAGGGAGAATAGAAAAGGAAAAGAAAGAGGGAAAGGGGAAGGGAGGGAAAATACCAGGGATGATATTGGCCAAATTAGGTTGTGTGCATGTAAAAATACCTTACAGTGAATCCAACATTGTGCATAATTATAGTGCACCAAGAAAAATATGGAAACAAACAAACAGAGGAAAAACAAAATGGAGATACACTGATGTCACAGGAAAGGGCAGTGTGGGGACAAAAGCCTGAGGTCAGGAAAGTTCAGGTTGGATTTAGGAAGCTGGGTGTGGGGACTGGGCCAAGAAGATGGAGGGGGAGTTACAGTGAAGGACAAGGCGGGAGGGGGCAGCAGGCCCAGACCCTAGATTTGGTCTTGAGTTCATGGGTGGTAGGGAGTGAGCCATTGACATTATATTTCTTGGTGCTGGGGATTGAACCCAGGGCCTGGTTCATGCTAAGATGCCATCTACCTCGGAGGTATACCCCAGCCTAAGGAAGGTTTGTTCTTTTACATTTTATTTCAGGAGATAGAGTCTACTATGTTGCCCAGCCAGGCCTGTGACTCCTGGGCTCAAGCGATCCTCCTGACTTAGTCTCCCAATTAGCTGGGAGTGCAGGCTCCTGCTACTGCTATGGCGCCTGGCCTCGCTGGAGATTTTTGAGTCTGTTTCTCCTTGGTGCCTCAGAGCTGCATCTTTGCTAATTAATCTGCCTTAGAGAGTGAATAGTGGAACGAAGCAAAGACAGCAGAAAGAACTCAGATTGTGTGGCAAGGAGACCTCTCACTTCCTCCTCGCTTGCCAAGAACCCTCTGTGTTTTTGAACTTCTGCTCTAGCATGCTTAGATAAGAACAAAATGTCTCAGGTAATATCCTGACAGGTGTTGTCCTTAGCAGGACTGTCCTCTCTTTTTATCTCTCCCTGATTTAACACTTTCACTTTTTTTGACTTTGATCTCCTCACTCCTCAATTCTGGTGTGTACACCGGTTGTTTCTGTGTGGCTAGCACTTTCGATTCTTTGGCAAATTTCTCCTTCCCATTCTTTTTTTTGGGGGGTGGGGGTGGGGGGAGGGTACTGGATATTGAACCCAGGGGTGCTTTACCACTGAACTATATCCCCAGTCCTTTTTGATTTTGAGACCTGGTCTTGCTAAATTGCTGAGGCTGGCCTTAAATAGCAATCCCCAGCCTCTGGAGTCACTGGGATTTCGGGCACGTATCCCAGTGCCTGGCTTCCCCATTCTTGTTATATGATCTGGCGAGGCTGCTTTACAATACCTCATTGTGATACATGCCATAGTTATCTACCCAATTTCATCTCTCCCCTTTCTGCAGCTTGCTCAGGGTGAGTGCATGGCGAGTCCCAGGTGATGATAGATGGTCATATATTTAAGCTAACGATGGCGACTCTGTTTCCCACTTTTTCAGTCTCCTTTGCAGCTTTGCCAAGGACCTAACTAGAAGTCTGCTCTGTGGCTTCTAAGAAAGCTTTTGATTTTTTTTTTTTTTTTTTTTTTTTTTTACGAAAGGGGAGAGTCCCAGCTTCCTCTCACAGACAAACTCTTCCTCCCACCCCAAACTTAAAACAGTCATAATGGCTAGAACTCTGCAATGGAAGAATGTGAACTGAGGGTTATCAACAACCATGGTTTGCAGAAAGCCTGCCTGCTGGGGAGCAAGGATGATCCAACACAGAGAGGAAAGCAACAAAGTTAGGGGGCAGGTGTGGATAAAAGTGGAGGCCTTGTTTGAGCATCTGGATCCATTCCTATCTGAAGCCAGCCCTGGAATTCCTAGTGATGTGAACAATACCTACCTTTTTTTCCCCCTAATACTTGTTCGTGATGGATTTCCATTATTTGCAATGAATGGAGTTGACACCCACATATTTCCTGTCCTAACAATGAATGTCCAGTAGGGCCCTCAACCTTCCTCCACCTGTGTCACTTGTGACCTTGACTGATTATTCTGAGGACATGTGGGGGCTGCAGGAATAAGCCCATCCACCTGCGTACCCTCATCCTCAGAAATCCTCCCCTCAAAATATCTCTACTCTGCTCTTGGGCAAAATGGGCCCAAGGGAATGAGGAAACCCAAGGTGTCTCCACATACCAAAGCCACTTCAGCTCCATGATGTCCTCACAATGCCCTGGTGACAACCATGTTGAGAAACACTAGGTTAAGCAACGGGAGTTCAAGAAAGTAAGCAAGTGGGTGGGGTCTGACGGGGACCTGAGAGGTCATGAGTCCATTTTCTCATTAGTTCATTCATTGACACCGCATTTTTTGTTAAGTGCCTATTTGGTGCCAGACTCTAAAATGGTCCCTGCCTTCTTTGTGTAGGGATGGAAACATGGTAACATTTAGGATAGGTTTTTTTTGTTGTTGTTGTTGCTGTTATTGTTTGTTTGTTTGTTTTTGTTGTTATTGGGTTTTTGTTTTGTACCAGGGATCGAACCCAGGAGTGCTTAACCACTGAGCCACATCCCCAAATATATTTTATTAGAGACACGGTCTTGTTGAGTTGCTTAGGGCCTTGCTAGGTGGCTAACACTGGCTTTGAATTTATGATCCTCCTGCCTCAGCCTCCCGAGCTGCTGGGATTAGAGGCATGTGCCACTGTGCCTGGCTTGGGATGTTAAAATGTGTGACACATTGGGATTTGGAATTTCCTTTCCTGGAAGTCTTCAGGAATGAAGACTTAAGCCACTGACTCATCTTTAGTAGGTAGCTCCTGGGACGAGGTATGAAGCAAGGGCTTCTGAGTGAAAGGACTTGTTGGAATCCTGCTTTTTTCTGGAAATGTGATTTTGGACAAGTTGCTAAGCCTCTCTGAGTCTCGGTTTCCTTAGGTTTGTTTTGAACATTGTTTGAAGATGATAACACTACATAGTATTTATTGAGGGCTTACTATCTTCTGGCTCTGATCCAAGTTTTATATGTGCATTAACGCATCTAATCTTTGCAACAAATGAAGGAACCAGACACAGAAAGATAAATTACTGGGCTGGTTGGTTGTAGGGTCTGGGGTCTCTGTAGGTAACATCACTTACTGCCACCCCCGTTGGTAAAATAGGAATGATGCGCTCATTTTAGATTTGACCATCATTGATCAAATAATCTCCGTGGCCATTTCAGTGTGTGTGTGTGTGGGGTAGAGATTTACTTCTTACAGCTCTCTAGTGAGAGGAGGTAGCAAAGTGGTAAAATGCATGGGCTCTGTCGCAGACTGTTCTGGTTCAGATCCCAGGCTTATCCCTCATTAGCTGGGTGACCTGAGTGATTTTGAGCAAGCTATTTAACTTCTCTATCCCTGACTTGATTTTGTTCATCTGTAAAGAAGAGCTGATAATATTCTTAGAGTGTGGGGGAGAATTAAGTGACTTAATACAGGCAATTTAGAATTGCACCTGGTACATTCTAAATGCTCTACAAATGTTGCCTCCTACTACCTTGTGGTCTTCCCTCCCTTCTCGATCTTAATTATGCTGTTCTGCACTGTTCTTTTCCTATAGAGCACTCAGGCCCATTTGCAATCACATAGAAGAGGAACCGGCTCCCAGGGTGAGGATGATGGTTCCGTAGACAATGAAGGTAAACCACAGTGCGGTACGTGTTTGGTTCTCAGCCAGTGTGAGTTGTTATAATTATTATCATTATTATTACACTGGATTCCTTCCTGGGTTAAAATCAATTAAATATCTACATTATTGACAATTTCATCAAACCTAAGGCACCATCGATTATAACCCATACCATCCATTACTGCTGATACATTAATAAGAAAAAGAAAAACTATGACACAAAGCGTTTCTGTCCCTCAGAAATTTCATGTTATGCATATTGAAAGAGCTCCTTTAAGTCTTATTGAGAAGTAGATTTTTCATCATATGTCAAAAAGCGGCTCTGTTTCCTTGCCTTTTTTAGTACATAAGAACTTCATTTTGGTGACAAGTCAGCATGGAAGCTTTTTGAAGTCAATGTAAATGGCGATTAAACTCAACACCTCTTGTGCTAAGAATGCACATGCCTTAAGGGGAAGAATGACAAGAGAGAAAGAGCTGTGACCAGGTTTTACATGTGCAGGCAGTGACAACCACCTCAGGACCATCGCCTGGATGTCAGGAATTTCAGATGCCATCAATGGCAAGTTGATTTACACATCTATGTGAAAAATGTGAAAAAACTGTTGTAAGTTTGGTAAAACACAACATTTTTAAAATTTAAATGTTCCTCCCAGTAGACATGTTTCCCAATTTGACTTTCCCAAAGCTACCGTGGATTAACTCAAACTTGTTTCAGTTTTCCTTCTAAATAATGACTTCATCTCACATTTAGGTCTGTGTTAGTTACTACAATGCTAGCTGCTATAACAGATAAACCCTAAAACCTCATCAGTTCCCACTGTACAGGTTTCTTTCTTGGTCACATGAAGTCCAAGTCAGGCGTTCCTTATTGGTAATGAGGGCTGTACTTTCCATGGCAATTCAGGCATCCTGCCACATGGAGATTCTTCCAGGTTCCAGCTGATCTTTTCAAGGGCTGCCATAGAGAGTAGAAGGTTTTAGGCTGAGCCCATTCCACTGCTAGAGCTGAGCCCATGCCTTACCTAACTGCAAGGGAGATTGGGAAATGTAGTCTAGGAAGAAAGGAAATGGGTTTGGTAGCAAGTAGCGATTTCAAGCCTTGTGGTGGGCATGCTGGATAATTAATTCATGTCATCCTCACAACACTACCACAAGTGGATATTTCATTTTACACAGATAGAAACTGAGACTCAAAGAGGTAAAATGACTTGCCCAAGGTCATATAGCTCCACAGTTAGAGAGCCAGATTGAGCCATTGTCTACCTATGCTTTTCCTATTGCATCTATTTGCCTCTTTGGATTACTTGAGAAAGGTGAAGAGGAAGAGACTACAGTCCCTTATGTTTAGGCTGTCGTTTGTCTTTTTCCAAAGCCATAGAGTTTATCCATTGTCAGTGCCTCTTACTCTTACATTGGCCATCCACAAATGGTCCAGATTTCTTTTGTCTGGGTTTTGTCTGTGTCCTTTTCTGATTACATGATGCTTGGTAAGAGTCACTTTGGCACTGGAGTTGTTTCTATAGATGTAGATGAAATAGATGTAGATATTAAAAGGACATTTTAAAGTATAATTACCAAACATAATGTGTAGATGCTGACTGGACCTTAGTTTGAAAAGCCAGCAATAAAAAATATTTTGGGGACCATTATTTCTATGTTTATATATAGACAGTGTATTTGATTATACTAAAGAGTTATTGTAAGTTTTATTGAATGTGATAATGTGGTTAAGTAGAAAAATATCTATTTTTTAGAGATGCATACCTAAGTGTTTAGGGGTAAAATGTTTGCAATTTATCTATTTATTATTTATATTTATTTTGGTACTGGGAATTGAACCCAGGGGAGCTTAATCTCTGAGCCACATCCCCAGCCCTTTTTTGTATTTTATTTATTTTTCTTTTTAAAAAATATTTATTTTTTAGTTGTAGTTGGACACAATACCTTTATTTCACTTATTTATTTTTATGTGGTGCTGAGGATCGAACCCAGGGTCTTGCACGTGTGAGGCGAGCGCGCTACTGCTGAGCCACAACCCCAGCCCTGTATTTTATTTTGAGGCAGGATTTCACTGAGTTGCTTAGGGCCTTGCTAAGTTGTTGAGGCTGGTTTTGAACTTGCCAGCCTCCTGCCTCAGCCTCCCAAGCCGCTGGGATTACATCTGTGCACCATCATGCCTGGCAATGTTTGCACTTTAATTTAAAAAAAAATATGAACAACAATAATAGCAGAAGAAGCCAGGCACAGTAATGCATGCCTGCAATCGTGGAGGTTAAGGAGGCTGAGGCAGGAGGATCACGTGTTCAAAGTCAGCCTCGGCAAAAGCAAGGTGCTAAGCAACTCAGTGAGACCCTGTCTCTAAATAAAATATAAAATCGGGCCAGGGATGTGGCTCGTGGGCGAGGGCCCTGAGTTCAATTCCCGCCGGTACTCCAAAATAATAATAATAATAATAATAATAATAATAATAATAATAATAGAAAAATAGATTAAGTAAATATGGCAAAATGTTAAGAATTGTTAAATACTGGTAATAGGTACATGAATGTTTATTTTTATTATATTTCTCTATGACCTTTACTTTTTGAAGTAAGATGATGGGATATTTGGATGAGGCTTAAATATCACTGTCTGATATTTTTCTTGTTATGTTTGTTGATTGATTGTTTATCTTTACTTGTCACCCCCCACACACACTTGACTGTAACGCCATGAAAACAGAGACTGCTAGTTTTCATTAATTCCATATCTTTAGCACCTAGCCCTATAGCTAGGTGCTAGAATAAAAATCAAGTTTTTTATTTTATTTTATTTTTTTCTGCTAAATTAAATTCCTGGTGAATTTAATACATCCATTGCCTCTGGCTTTTAGTTCTCGCTGATTCTGGTCAGATCTCTGTGTCTCTAGCTTTTGTTGTCACTTGCCTTGTCATAATCTGTCCCTGGTCACAGGTCCAGTTAGGTGGGAAGCAAAGGCTGCTGGTGGCCTAAGTGCTGGCCACAGTCTCAGCAGCAGCCTGTGGCCATCTCCCACCTTCCCTGAGGTTGCTGCCATTAATTACCATGATGACTCCTTGGCAGCTGATGAAGCGCTTGGTGCTGCACATAATTGATGCTCAGAAGTCATTTGTCAATTGATTGCTTTTATTCATCTCCTTCCTGGTCCTACTTCTCTCTTTTAAAATGAGAAATATTTTCAGGTTTGTTTGGGGTTTTTTTTGCTACTGGGGATTGAACCCAGGGGCACTCTACCACTGAGCTATACATTGCAGTCCTTTTTATTTTTGTTTATTTATTTTTTAATATTTATTTTTTGGTTGTAGTTGGACACAATACCTTTATTTATTTTTAAGTGGTGCTGAGGATTGAACTCAGGGCATTGCATGTGCTTGGCGAGTGCTCTATTGCTGAGCCACAACCCCAGCCCAGTCCTTTTTATTTTTATTTTGAGACAAGGTCTTGCTGAATTGCTCAGGCTGGGCTTCAGCTTGTGACCCTCCTGCCTCAGCTTTGTTAGGGTTACAGGTGTGTGTCATTGTGCATGGTGAGAATTTTCTTCCAAAGCAAGAGCTATTCATCTATACCATCATTTCCCATCCCCACCCCATAACACACACAGACAATTATTTTTCTTTCATTTGACAGAAAAGGAAGAAGACAGTCTGGGAGACTGGATAGTTTGTCTTCCAAGGGTCACCCAGGGACCTGGGCTATAAGACTTCTGCCACATGTCCCGAGGATTTTTCCTCTTTATCATGGTGGAAACTGGTCATCTCTAATAAACCAAGGCTCTAGTTTGGAAGAAGGGGAATAGAAGAAATGAACACCACGCTTTTTTTTTTTTTTTTGGTACTATTGGGATTCATCTCAGGGACTCTCTACCACTGAGCCACATCTCCAGCTGTATTTTGTATTTTATTTAGAGACAGGGTCTCACTGAGTTGCTTAGCAAGCCTGTCTTTTGCTGAGGCTTGGCTTTGAACTTGCGGGCTGCTGGGATTCCAGGTGTGTGCACTGTACCGGTTAAGCAGCTTCCTTTTAAGGACACAAATTGGAAGTTGCGGCACCCCTCTGGCCCCTTTACCTGGAAGGGAGTTTGAGAAGCATGGCCTTCAGGTGAAGAGCCTCACACCCAACACAAGTTCCTGAGGTTCTAGTACCAAAAGGGAAAATGGGAGAGTGATTGTGGGGCAGGCAGCTCATTGTCTCTGTCTCTGATATCAAAGGCTCTCCTCAGATGTCTGAGGGTTCTGGGCTATCCACTCATATTTAAGACCTAGGCATTAAGAAGCTGATTAGAAACTGATTACTGGTACTAAGCAGTGTTTGAAGAGAATCAGGCTTTCCCGATGGTTCGTTTGGCAGCTGGCCAGTAGCTCCATCATAGGTGTGAAATTCCTGAATGTCAATATTTGTAGACTTTTTTTTTTCTGGGACTGTTCCAATTTTTCAAGAAAATAGTCCTCCAATTCTGCCTAAGAACAAAAGTATCCATTTCCTAGGGCTGTTGGAACAAAGTACCACAAACTGGGTGGCTCAGAACACCAGAAATGTTTCCTCATATAAGGCTGGAGACCCGAAGTCCAAAATCAAGGTGTTAGGGTGGCCGAGCTCTGAAGCCTCCAGGCTCCCTTGTTGATGCCATTGTTTTCCCTACATTATTTTATTGGTGTATTATAGTTGTACATGATGGTAGGATTTGTTTCTTACATATTTGTACAAGCACACAATACACAACACAGCAATATAATTTGGAAGACATCACTCCCCAGCCCTCCTACCCTGTTCCTTTCCTCTACTCTACTGATCTCCCTCTGATTTTCCTGAGACCTCCCCCAACACACCTTTCTTTATCTTTTTCCTCTTTAGTTTCCAAATGTAGCAGAAAACATATGACCTTTGGCCTCCTGAATTTGACATTTCACTTAATATGATGGTCTCTAGTTCCATCCAGTTTCCCGCAAATGACATAATTTCATTTTTATTTATGGTTGAATAAAAATCCATTGTGTAAATATATCACATTTTTCTTTATCCATTAATTTTTGATGAAAACCTGTTTACAGTTTGGCTATGCATGTATCACTGTAGTATAATGACTTCAGTCCTTTGGGATAAATACTGAGGAGTGGTATATTTGGGTCATGTGTGGTTCTATGTCTAGTTTTTTTTAAAAATACCTTTATTTTTAAAAATTTTTATGTGGTGCTGAGGATTGAACCCAGGGCCTTGCACATGCTAGGTGAGCGCTCTACCACTGAGCCACGCCAGCCCTCTTCCAGCATTTATTATTGTTGGTATTCTTGAGCCATTCTGACTCATGTAACATGAAATCTCAGTGTACTTTTGATTTGTGTTTCCCTAATTGCTGATGACATTGAACATTTTTCATATATTTGTTGACCATTCATATTTCTTCTTCTTTTTTTTTTTGGTACTGGGAATTGAACCCAGGTTTAACCAGTGAGCTACATACCCAGGCCTTTTTTATATTTTATTTAGAGATAGCATCTCACTGAATTGCTTAGAGCCTCACTAAGTTGCTGAAGCTGGCTTTGAACTCGAGATCTTCCTGTCTCAGCTTTCCAAGATGCTGGGATTACAGGTGTGCGCCACTGTGCCTGGCCGTATTTCTTCTTTTGAGAAGTGTCTTTTAATTTATTTGCCTATTTATTGTTTGGGTTATTTGGTTTTTGATGTTAAGTTTTTGAGTTCTTTATATATAATTTAGATCATAATACTCTGTCAGAAGAGTAGCTAGCAAAAGTTTTCTTCCATTCTGTAGGCTCTCTCTTCATATTCTTTTTTTTTTTTTGGTACTAGGGATTGAACTTAGGGGCGTTCAACCACTGAGTCACATCCCCAGCCCTATTTTGTATTTTATTCAGAGACAGGGTCTCACTGAGTTGCTTAGTGCCTCACCATTGCTGAGGCTGGCTTTGAACTCGAGGTCCTCCTGCCTCAGTCTCACGAGCTGCTACGATCACAGGCATGTGCCGCTGAGCCTGGCTCTCTTCACATTCTTAATTGTTTCCTTTGCTGTACAGAAGATTTTTATGTTGATGCCATCCCATTTATTCACTCTCTGCATTATTCCCTGAGCTTTAGGAGTCCCATTGAGAAAGTCATTGCCTATGCCTCTATGCTGGAGTGTTGATCCTACACTTTCTTCTAGGAGTTTATGCCATCATTTTTAATATCTGTCTTTTATAACTTCAGTCCCTTATTGTTGGCCATTTGGGTTGTTTCTAATCCACTACTGTGTGGAGCACCCTCACATTCCTCTGTGTTGATGCTCACGTCATTCATTTAGCAATTTTTTTTTTTTAACATATATACATAGAATCTCTTCTATGTATCAGGTTCTTTTCTAGGGGCTGGAGAAACAGTAGTGCTCCTTCTGGGGTAAAGATCACATCATCATCATCATTATTCCTTCCGCCTCCTTTTTTTTTTTTTTTTTGGTGAGACAGAGTCTTATTATGTAGCTCAGGCTGGTCTCAAACTCATGGGCTCAAGTGATCTTCCTGTCTCAGCTCCCCTGGGACTACAGGTACATACCACCAAGTGTTGCCTCCAGAGACCCTGGATTGGTTTCCATTCCCAACTGCAATGTGTGAGTCTCCTGTGACCCATCCCCCCATTGTCCTTAAGAGCCAGCTTCAGACAGCCTCTGCAGGGAGGTGCCCTGCAGTATGTTGGGCCTCTGTTCCCTGCTCAGCTTCTCCCCTCCTTCTAGGTCTTTCCTTGGCCTCACACCCTTTCAGTCTAGCTACATTTTGCACTGACTCTGGCTCACTGACCCTGGCTTCCTGTTTGACTGTGAATAGGTCTTCAATTTTGAGGTTCCCTGCAGATATCCCCATGCAGTGCTCCCCACAGAGTCAGCTGCCACACAGTTGCCCCCAAATAGAGGGCTCAGATAACCACCAAGAAAGAAGCAAGCTGGAGTCTGGGGCTCCCATGACTGAAGGTTTTATCCTTCTTTTGTCTTTCTGTCCAATGTCATCAATACCCTCAGGAACCAATCAGAGGTCTCCCTTGAAACGCATGCAAGAGGCCCAGCCATAGCTGGAATTGACTCTCACCTTTGGCTTAAGTCTTTTTAGAAGGGATGTCCCTTGGCTTTCCAAAGATGTGTGTGACGTAAGGCAACCTTGTTTAAGGAAAACGGGAATGGAGGGATCAGTAGTCCTATGCAAAGAGTAGTGTGTTCTAAGAGCCCAGAGGCCAGGGTTGGAGCCCTGCTTCTGTGTGTTGTGTGATCTTTGGGGTGTCTGCCCAGCTCAACGTCACCCCTGTCTGTGCATCTGCTCCCCAGTGCGGGTGATCTTTGATAGTCATTTTCATATAACGTGACCCTGTCCTTTCAACCACATTGATTGGACTAGAGGTGGGCCTGGAATACCAGCTGGGCCAATCAACTGGGATTTGAGATGGGCTAGGAATAGCTGTAAGAACCTGAAACAGAGGCGAAGATAAGGGGAGACAAGTGTACAGAGAAACAGAAAGGGGGGCTATGAGAGAGAAGCAGGAAACAGAAGTATATATAGAGAGACAGCTGGCTGGGCTTTTGGTGGCTTTCTAATTCTTAATATGAGTTCTCCTGGTGACCCTGATTTGCTCTAAGGTCTCTGAGGCCCACCATTACCCTCATAATAAAGCCTCTTTTTTTTTTTTTTTTTTGCTTAAACTACCTTTGTAACCTACAAACAGGCAAACACAGATCTTATGTAAGATGGTGAACAGAGTTCAATGTCAATCCTAAGCCTCTGTGCCTCTGTTTCCTCGTCTTTAAGGATGGGAACAGTAACAGTGCCTGCTTCTCAGGGTTGTCCAGAGGGCCAAATGTATTGTTTGTAGGGCCACAAGCTGGTATCCATCTTGATTCATCAGAACCTGTGTCCAACTGGTTAAAATATTTAGGCTGTCATCCCTGATTATATGTGAAAGAACTTTTTAAACTTTAAAATGATATAAAATTGGGTACGCATGTGTATACTTACATTTGTATGTTTCACTGCCCATCTCCTTCTCCATCCTCATCCTGACGTTTACTCTAAACTTCTCCATGACCTTAGGCAAGTTTTTGTTCTTGTTTGAGTCTTCACTTGTTCATCAGTAAATCGGGATCCAATGTATGACCTTTCAATTACCTTCCAACCCTACAAGGCCAATGTGGAGTTGGCTGGCCAACACCTGGGTAGGCCCAGGCATGCAAAAAGCACACCTGCTTCTGGTTGGTGCTGAAGGGCGGGCGGCAGGGAGCCAGGGATCCTCCCAGATAGCAAGTGCCAGGATGAGTGAGAGAGTCAGGTAGGACCCTTCACTGTTCTGCCCTGTTCAGATTGATGGTTCTGCAATGTGATGTCTTGCTCCAGGCAAAACAAGCCTCCAGATTTGTCATTGTGTCAGCAGGGACAACAGAAAGGCAAGTCTGGCTTTGCCAGAAAAACCAAGACCCCTGGGACACCTGCTGTAGCCTCGCCTGTACCAGGATCAACAGCTGGTCTGCAAGCTCCTCTCTGCCAGATTTCTCAGCTTAGGATGACGGCCAAGTCAGCCAAGTGAGAACCAGGACCAGGATCAGCCCAGCCCAGCTTGCTTTTCCAGGGCCCAGAGGCTCCAAAATTGCTTCATATTCTGTGTGTCTTTGGTGACTGCAAATTTCAAGGCTTGGCTCAGTCAAGCGTACTGACATTTATGAACAGCCCATATATTAATGGAGGTCAATTGAGAAGGGCTAGAATGAGGGAGATCTCATTTTTCTTCCCTGCTAGTCACACAGAGCAGAGAGATGGCAGGACTGTTAAAGCATTGCTAATTTCTAGGGACAGCTGAGTTACCATTTGCAAGTGACTTTACCTCCCTGATCCTCCGTCGTCTTATGTGCAGGGTGAATTGGATGGGATCCAAGGGTTCCTTATCATATTCCTTTGCACAGTCTCCTGAAGTTCAGAATGATAAAGCCTGAGAGCAGCAACAACAGTAGTAGCCTTAGAAGAGTGGACATAAGGACCAGGGGAAAAATATCCAGTGAAAATTTCAGCAGTAGATGACTAAAAATTGAAGGAGGTTAGGAATTTGTCTCTATCTCCCTAAAAATGTTCATTTACCACATGCATCCAAGGAAATCAGAAATATCTGTATCATGCTGCCCTTGGCAAGAGGCTGAAAGTTAGAGGGCCATGCAGGAGACTGCTCTGAGTGGGGAAGAAGTTCTGCAGAGGGACTTCCTTAGACTAGGAATGCTGGTCCTGGGGAGTGGCTCATGTAGTGAACATAAACTTGAGCTATGGATCTGTGTGTCTTTGAACAAGTTACTTAAAGTGTGCGTACTTTGGTCTCTCATGAAATAAGGATCAAGATGTGCCTATGGTGTAGGGTTGGGGTTAGTGGTAAATGAGATAAAGTGCATAAGTAGCTTGCATAGAGCCTGGTACACAGTAAATTGCTGATGATAGTTTTTGACCCTCTCCCTATCTTAAATTATAGTTTAGAAGAAAGTAAATGGGAAATCCCTATTTTTTTTTAAAGAGAGAGAGAGAGAGAGAGAGAGAGAGAGAGAGAGAGAGAGAGAGAGAATTTTTAATATTTATTTTTCAGTTTTCGGCGGACACAACATCTTTGTTGGTATGTGGTGCTGAGGATGGAACCCGGGCCGCACGCATGCCAGGCGAGTGCGCTACCGCTTGAGCCACATCCCCAGCCCTAAAGTATTTTTCTTATCCTTGATAGTCCAGGCCTTTCAATTATATTTTAAATTTTTTTTTTTGCTTCATAGAAAAAAAAATGCATCCAGAACAAACTTGAGAGTATCTTCTCTAAGTGGGTGGAGGAAGGTAATGCATCCGAGTTACCTGTGTCTGCTTAGTGCAGATTCCTGAGCTCTAACCCACTAAGTCTAAGGCCCTAAGAAGAAGCATGCTGACTAAACCCACTGATAGAGGCTGAGAGCCACACTCAGGCAGCACGCTGCCCTGCACCCTATAGACTAGGCTAGTTCTCCTTTGATATTCATGGAAATTTACTGGAGAGGTTATAACTAACTAACTAACTAAATAAATAAATAAATGTCCATCAACAGCTAAAAAATATTTTTTAAAAAATGTGGATTCTCATTCTAGTTATGGGGTGGGGCCAGAAATATTGCCTTTCCAATAAGTTCGCAGGGGAGGTCCAAGCCTCATCTGGACCCCGCTTCAATAGCAAGGTTTCAGAGGTTCTTTGTGGTGGTTCTGTGATGTTCCCAGACATTTCCACCTCTATTTATGGGGTGGATGGTACAACTGTACTTCTCAGCCTTTTTGTGTTGGGTGGGTCCATCTGACTGGTTCTGGCTAATGAGCTGTGAGTAAAAGAGATGAGTGTTGCTGGACCTGGTGGTGCATGCCTGTAATCACCCCCACTCCATTCCCCCCCCTTTCTCTTTCTCTCTCTCTTTTTTTCCCCCCATGCTGGGGATGGGAACCCTGGGCCTCTTGCCTGTTAAGTAAGTGTCATACCAATGAGCTCCACCTCGGATTCTCCTGCCATTATCTCATTTAATTGCCAGCCAAGTCTCTCTAGATAGGCACTGTTAGTATTTTTATTTCACATAAGTTTTAGTCCAACTATTTCAGCTTAGAGGGGAGGGGGAAGAATGATATGAGTGTCACCACAAAGCACAGTATTAAATTATTAAATTGCTGTTTTTTTTTTTTTTTACTCTGGTAGCTTTCAATCAATGTGATAAAATACTTGAGATAATCAACTTATAAGAAGGAAAGGTTTATTTTGGTTCATGGTTTTAGAGCTTTCAGTCAATGCTTCCTTGGTCCTGTTGCTTTGGGGCTGTGGTAGAATGGTGCAAGTCTATAGTGGAAGAAATATGTTCATATCATGTTGGCCGACAAGCAAAGAGAGACAGAGAGGGAAAGGGATTGGAATTCCAATATCCCCCTTAAGAGTACCCCAATAATCTAACTTCCTTCTATTTGGCTCCACCTCCTAAAGGTTCCACCACCTCCTCAGAACACCACAAGCTGGTGACCAATCCTTTAGCATGTGGGCCTTTGGGAGATGTTTAAGATTAAAACTGTAACAAAGACCCTCCCCCCCAAAGCTTTCTGTCCCTTTGCTGCAACAGTTATCAATATGCCTGCAGATAGATCCTGGAGTGAGGGAGGACAACATGAAACACACCCCTTAGCTGACCTGGTGTGGACATGTAGTGAGAACAACATGTGTGTTGCCTCCAGTCACTGAGATTTGGGAGTAGTTTGTTACTGCATCATAACCTGACCCATCCTGACTGATATCTAGAGTGATTTCTCTGTGTTCTGATACCTAAGTTAATGAAGTCTTAGGGCTCTGACTTCTAATCTTTACTCTGCAACGATGATTGTGTCTTTACTACCTGAGTCTCCTGAGATAATGCGCCAGATACTTCACATGTGTCATTCACTTTCATCTTCACAACTATTTGAGGAAATGGAGGCCAAAGTTGTACAGTGAGTATATAGGATTTGAGTGTGTGACCATCTGATCTAAAGCACGTATTCTCCCTAGCACACCATCTGCGTCAGATCCTCCAAGAAGATACTTAATAACTTTAATAACTGTAAACATGTCCATAGTATTTACTTTACTCCAGGAAGTATTATAACTGCGTCAACTATTTTAATATGTATAACAATCCTATGAGTTAGATAAGATATTATCAACTTCTACATCTTCATCTATAGATAAGGATACTAATGCATGGAGAATTTATATAATTTGTCTAGGGCCACAGAGCTAAGGGGCAGGACTAAGATTTGAACCTAAGCAATTGATTACATGATAAGAGTCGATTATTGTACCTACTATGCTTGATTCCTAAGGGCAAAGTTCATGCATGTATCTATCTAACATGATGTATACACACACACAAATGTGAATATATCATTTATATGTAATTTAACTATATATCGTATATAATTTATGTTTGCATTTTCAGATTGCCAGTTACTTCTTCCCTATCAGCTATTGTCCCAAGTTAATTTCTTAGCCTGACTATAGGGACTCAGGTGTTCTATACAACCAGCACAATGTGATGAGGAATTTTTTTCAATCTGAAAACAAAAAGAGAACATGGCTTTTCAAATTGAAAACAATTAGTTTATTTTTAACAGGCCTGGAAGAACCCAGCTGCCCAAGAGCCTGGGCCTCACGCTCCCTGGCCTCTTCTTGTCTTTACACCTCTCAGCCCTTTCTTTCTTTGTTTGAGGTGATATTTCTGCTGTAAGCTTGACTGCCTCCTGCCCCCTGCCTGCCACTTCTGGGCTTTGTGCAGGAGGTGGTGTTCTCAAGCCCTGGACAAAAGCTCCTTGTCCCCTAGGCCCCTGTCTCCTTGTTATACATTGCCTGTTTCCAGGTACCTAAGACCATGGGTTCTGCGTCCATCTTGCCAGAACTGGGAGCTTGATGTGGGTCCTAGCTGCTCTGGAGGTGGGCCGGGAGCACAGAAGCCAGTGGGCTCATCACTGTGGGTGTCTGCCATGGAAAAAGTGGGGATCCTTGAAGGCCACAGCTCTGTCACTGTGCACCCCAGACCCTGAGATGGCTGCTACAAGGCTTTTTAAAAATGCGTTTCTTTTTTTTTCTTGCATTGAAAATCTATCACATGCAACTATGTCTTTGGAATGAGAGAGAGAGAGAGAGAGAGAGAGAGAGAGAGAGAGAGAGAGAGAAATGAGGGAAATGTTTAATGTTGCAAGTGCTTGACATCAGAAACAAAAAAAGATTTTAAGGCACTACCAGGCCCTGTGCATGAGCAGGTGATTAAGGGCCTTTTTAGGGAGGAACTGAGGTCTAGTGGACAAACATGGAGTTCTAACCACAGCCCAGTTATTAGTCCACGGGAAACATCCTGTTACTATTATAAAGATGAAGTGCTTTTTTTTTTTTTTTTTTTTGAAATAACTTTCTAAAAGTCTCCCTTTCCATTCTGATTCAATTCAAGTCTGTGAGGCAGGAAGGTCTCAGGGCAGCCATGCCTGCAACATTAGCTAATCAGACTCTCAAGAAACATTCCATTCCGCTTAGGAGGGCTTTGGAGAATGGTTTGCTCATGGTGGCTTTTAAAATAAACGGAGGGTTGCCAGTCTGAATGGACTCCCTGAGGGGCTGGTGACCTGGCTCTAGGCCGGTGCCCAGCAGGCCTGCCTCCTGGTGGATGGTGGACCTGTCATTAAACATGGTTGCCTTGCCTATGCCCAGTTCTTGTGGGATGAAATGGAAAGTCTTGTATTCTGTCCCTACCCATTTTACAGTTGGAGAAACATGCCTAAACTGTCTTATTATTATATATTTTATTATTACTCTATAAGAGAGTAATAATAAAATATATAATAATAAGACAGTGTATAGAGTGCTTTATATTACCTGCAAACATCAAGGGAAAAGGCACCATGGCATAGTGACAAGATTCAGTTTCAGATCCTGGTTTTGCCACTCCAAAGCTGTGCAACTTTGTGTAACTAAACCTCTCTGAGACTAAGTTTCCTTCTTTGTAAAATATTGACAATGATACTGGTTCTATAAGGATAATGGATATAAGGTTCCTGGATAGTGCTTGTGCCTGGTGGGTATCTGATACATGATGTTTATTATTATTAGAGACACAATGTGGGCCAGTTGTAGGGTAAACAATGTTTTCTAATCATGCCTGACAGCAAGAATTACCTTGGGAGCAGGCTAAAATACAGATTCCCAGGCTTCACCCTTTGCAGTGTAAGGAAAGACATTGGAATGTCACCAGTGCTGGTGACTCTGATCAGGCAATTTTGGAATGCATCCAGGAATCATCCACCCACTCTCTTAGTCTGACCCTTTTGTTTCTTATGCTTCTGAACCTACATCCAGTAAAGCTTTACCCTTTGTGTGAAGGGGATATGGCTAAAAGGTCAAATATCATTATATTGTATAATTAATCTCAAGGTGAATGTATCCTACACTTTGAATAGATTTATTCCTAAAAATTTGTTTGCAGATGGAATTTGCTGTATGTATGTGAAATTGACATATTTATTGTCTTAATTTGTTATTCAAAGAAATCCACTTAATTTAATGAAATAAATATTATTTGAGTGACTGCTATGTGCTGGAGACACACCGATCAACAAGATGCAGGCCCTGTCTTCAGGGGGCTTACTTGGAGTTTAGTGAGGAAGGCAGACAAATAAGCAGAATATTACAAAAGCATGGTTAGATAAGGTTGAGCACAGGGAGCTATGGGTATGTGGAGGGGGATGTGTACCCAAAACAAATCAGGAAGTTCTAAGGATAGTGACATCTGAGGAATAGATTTATAATCTGGAATCTAGTCTCGAAACCTTTTGCAAAGGGAAGAATCCTTTCCTAATTTGTCTCTGAAACAATCAGCTGTCACATCATGGTACCCCGGGATTTATTTTTGCAGCCTCGCATCTGCACTAAAGAGTGAGTTCCTGCTACCAGCAAAGCACTGAGTGACATATTGCAGGGCAACCAGGAACAATCAACCCCTGCCTTTATGGAGTTTATACTAATACTTACTTGGCCATGGGTCCAGTGTGATGTGTTTATGACTGGAGAGGTAGTTTATGATTCATGTCTTAACTCCCTTTACTGAAAAAGCTGTTTTTTTTTTCTGTTTTATCACTATGCAGTGGGGGAAATCCAGTTGGAGCTGACACTTAAGCACAGGCACGTATTTTATACAGGAGAAAACCCAAGTTCACAGATCTGTTTGCAGACCCAAGCCATGCATCTGCGGAGGCCAAGCTGGGTCTTTAGGGTCTCAGTAGGTCTGTGTCTGTGGTAGCATCAGGCTTTCCTTTCCTCTGGGATTTTTGGACAAGAACACCTTTTAAACCACCTGTCTTTGCCTCAGAAGGGGGATGGAAACAGGGAGAAACAATTCCTGGTGAATTATGATATTCAACATTATGTTTAAATAAAAGCATGGGGTGTCAGTGGACATGTGAGGTCCCTTTACCTTTTGTGTTTGTCTGTAAGTGTGACACTGGTGGGAACTGCTTCAACTTTAAGTGAAGACATGTAAGACAGGGAACCTACAATCCAAGGGGTACCTGGGGGCGGGTCTGGCATCTCATGGTCTGCACTTAGAATCCAGCTCCAACTCTTTATTCTGGTCTTCGAAGTCTCCCTAAGTATGAACCCTCAACTTCCCATTTTGGCTTCTTAAAAGGCCCAGGCTGAAGCATCTGCCTCCCAGTTTTTGCCAAGTTGCTCCTACTTCTGGAGACACCACTCCCCTCTATCTGCCTGGTGAAACCCAACCCAGTCTTCGAAGTCCAGCTCAGGTGTCACCTCTTCCACTGGATGGAATTAATCACTCCTCCCTAGCAGTCCTTCCTTTGGCCCTTTCTCTCATTACTTCTCCTTGGGCCAGTGGCTTAGCCTCCTGAGTTCCCTCCTTGGTGCATGGGCATAAACTGCTCTTTTCAGATTAGACACCTCTTTTACAATGTGGTGAGAACTGCCAGAAGAGCTAATGTATATTGAGGCCCTGTGTCAGGCCTGCTCTTTAGGATTTTTTCCCAGTATCCCCACCACCCCCACACTTTTTTTCCCCCATGCTGGGGATGGGAACCCTGGGCCTCTTGCCTGTTAGGCAAGTGCCATACCACCGAACTACACGCCAGGATTCTCTTGCCATTATCTCACTTACTCTTCAGCCAAGTCTCTCTAGGCAGGTACTATTAGTATTTTTATTTCACACAAGAGCAAAGGGAGGCCCAGAGAGGTGAAATGTCTCTTCCTAGGTCACAGAGCTAGTATTACTGCTGGGTTTGCCATATGCAACAGTTGGGGTTCTAATCACTGGATGGAGTCCTGGCCCTCTCTGCTTCCATTGACCATGGACTGGGAGAGAACACAACATTCGGCGTGCCCCCTATAATTTTTGGGTTCACGTATCCCCAAGCTCACCCACAATCCTGGCCTTGGCCAGACTGCTGTCTGGAAGCAGACCTGGTTGTGACCTCGGCAGGAGTCTCGGTTAACATCTGGTGATCCAAACCCGGGACCTTAGAGAAGATCCGAGGCTGGGGAGCCCATATCTCTCGGTACTGGCTCGTGGAGCTCTAGAGTGGAGCCGTGTCCCGGGTCCCGGGTCCTAGGAATGCGGGAGAGCGGGGCGAAGGGCGGGCAAGGAGGGGGGGCTTCCTCTGCCCGCGGGAGGCGAGCCGCTAGGGCGCGCGCGGGGCACGCCGCCGCCCCCTCCTCGCCGCTCGCCGGCTCGGTAGGGGCGGGGGCAGCGA
Organism: Marmota flaviventris; assembly: GCF_047511675.1. Classification (NCBI taxonomy): domain Eukaryota; kingdom Metazoa; phylum Chordata; class Mammalia; order Rodentia; family Sciuridae; genus Marmota; species Marmota flaviventris. The sequence continues at coordinate 19,244,326 of NC_092506.1, read as the reverse complement.
GGGGCCACGGTGTTGTGCAGCCGCCCGGCCGGGGCGGGAGGAAGCGATGAATATTCAGAGGGGGAGGGGGAAGAGAGGGGGCTGAGCGCTCGCCGCGGCTCCCTGCAGCCGGAGCCGCATGACGCGCGGAGGAGGCAGCCGGAGCAGCGGGAGCAGCGGGAGCAGGGATCCGGGCGTCGCGCGCTGGGGGTGGGCGCCGCTCGCTCCGCCCCGAGAAGCCCCTGCACGCCCAGGGACGCGGCCCCCCCGCGGCAGCCGCGCCAGGCTCCGCCGTGTGGCCGCCGCCGCCGCGGCCGCTGCCATGTCCCCGGGGAAGCCCGGGGCGGGCGGAGCGGGGACGAGGCGGACCGGCTGGCGAAGAAGGAGGCGGAGGCGGCGGCTGGAGGCGGCGACAAGGGCGCCCGAGCTCGGGCACACGGCGGGGCCCGATTCGCGCGTCCCGGGCACGTTCCAGGGCGCGCAGGGCATGAAGCCGGAGGCGCGGGAGGCGCGGCCGCCCCCGCGCTCGCCGGGGCTGCGCTGGGCGCTGCCGCCGCTGCTGCTGCTGCTTCTCCTGGCCCAGGTAAGCCGCCGGGTGGGCCCGCGTGTGGGGGCAGGAGGACGGGGACGGCACTGGCATCCCCTGCACCTGCCTGGGTGTTCCCCTCCTGGGGGATTTGGGGGAAGGTGGCAAGGGGTCCGGATCCTTGGAGCCCTCTTCTTTGGGCGGGCTTGTGGGGACCCTGCTGGCCTCGCACGCCGGCGACCAAGCCCCTTCCTCAGCTGGCCGGTACCAGGGGGAGGGTGGGATCGGAGGCTGCAGGGTGCCCGTAACCGCTCTGTGGAAGCCCTCGCGCGGGTTCCGGGCGGTCTCCGGCCCGGCCTTTCCTGGAGGTGGTCACATCTGGCCGGCGCGGGCCCGGCTCGCGCGCCGGAGGCGGCCGGAGGGGGCGTGTTTGCCGAGGGCTCTGCATGCAGAGCAGGGCCGGCCTGGCCAAGCCGCGGCCGACCTCCGACCTGGCCTGCAGGGGCCCAAGGGGCTGGGCTGAAGGGCAGCGGCGGCGGCCGGGGGCGCCCGGGCAGGGCCGGGCGCTGGGCAGCTGGGCAGCTGGGCGGTGGGCGAGGCGCCGGACCTCGGGGCCGAGGGCGCTGTTTCAGGGGGAAGTTCCCAGTCCTGGGAAAAGGTGGCCGGCCCTCTTCCCGTCATCTTTCCGAAGAAGGTGCTTTCAGGGCTCTCTAATTCGGGCTTTGTGGGCGCCAGCTTTCCTTTCCCTACCGCTTTTTTTCCCCCTTCACTTTTTAGATAATGCTGTGCCTGGCGTTTTGGTGACCGACCTTTCTGAAAGCGCTGTTTCCCCTTCGTGACATTTCCATAGGGAGTGAGGCAGGGCAGCTGGGGGACATTCCCATTTTACAGATACGGAACCGAGGGAGAGAAGTGAAAGAGCGGAATCGCCGGCCGGGGCCGCAGGAGCTGAGCAAGCAGGTTCATGCTCACAGGCTTCTGGGAGCCTGCTAGAGCCTTGAACCCGCAGCGGCCAGGGGCCTGGTGGTGCCCCTGTTGTGCACTGTGCTAATGAAAACCTTGCTTGTTTTGGGCACCGACTATAGGGAGATGGAGTTTGAAAGCCCGGTAGAGAGCTATTGGTTGTGGGTGGAACCTGGTTTCGGGGAAAACTCTTCATGCACAGATACAGGATTGTCTGAGGACGGAAACATACACCCTGGGGCAGCAATGTTGCCCAGCAGGCAGGACAGGAAGGGGGCTGGGGCCTGGGGGCCGTCCCAATCCTTAGTACCCAGAAGGTCAATCGGTTTCTTTTCCTCAGCAGGTTTCACACTGGTTCTCTTGATGGCCTGGGAGGTACTGTGATCTCATGCAGAGAATACCACACTGGATTAGGTGTCAGAAGACTAGGCATGAGAGTTGAACTTGTGGGCCTGGAGTTGTGGCTCAGTGGTAGAGTGCTCACCTAGCAGGTGTGAGGCCCTGGGTTCTATCCTCAGCACCACATAAAAATAAACAAATAAAATAAAGGTATTCTGTCCAACTACAACTAAAAAATAAATATTTGAAAAAAAAGAGTTGAACTTGCCTTCCCTACTCCATCTATCCTCAGTTAATAGCAAGTGTAGAATGGATATAGCACCAACTGTGTAGCCCAGTGTTTATGGGCAGTCTTCTCCCTGTCTCTGTAAGGAAATTTGAAGAAAAGAAATTGCCTCATATTTGAAGATCTCTTGTACCAAAGTTTATACTAAAGAAATATTCAAGCTTCATTTACATTTAGTTTAATTTGGTACATACAGATTATTTACTTTTTTGTTTCAACCATGGTGGTTGCTAGCTGTGCTTTGAATCAGCAAAAAGTTTCTTGGGTAAATTTATTTCTTTCCCAATCCTTCCTTGTATTTCATTACTGTATTGCCACTCTCCACTCACCTTGTATTCAGATATTTCCTTCCTCTATGGTTTGTTCTGTAGAAATTCAAGAGAGTTCTCTTTATATTTCTCGTTTTTTTGGTTATGTTATAATATAGGACCTCTGAAAAAGCATCTTCAAAATTCACATTCAACGGTTCATTTTGGTATTGGACATTTCAGGGAATTATTGCATTTTTTGAGGTGACTCAGAAATATCTTTGGAATTTGAAGATAGTTCGGAGCCCTCAAACTGCTTAGATGAGGTTTTTGAGGTCCAGAGGAGACAATGAACAGACCAACGTCACCTGGCCAGATAGTACATAAGCTAGGATTGGAACTTGGGTTGCCTGCCTATGCTTATTATTTTTATAATGCTGTTTTTGTTGATGTTTTCAGTTTGATCTTACTTTTAACCATAGGCATGGTGCTGCGTCACTGTGTACTTTCCAAACTGTGAGTGTAAATTGAATTTAAAAAAATCAAATCAGATTTGAGATATTTCTGCAGTTTGTTTGTTTAGGAAACAAGAGGGAAGGTATCTGACTCCCTCCCTAGTAGCTGATTGGTTCTGTCAGGCTTGGATTGTGTGTGTGTTAAAATGGGATCACCTGTAATGGGTTAAAAAAAATGGAGAAGTCATGGAAAAGAAGTAGCTCTGTTAGGACACTAATGAGAATGGGGTATGGAAACTGGAAAACTGAGATACCGGAAGACTCAGTACTTAGTAGGCCCGGAAAAGCAATTTTTGAGCCTGGCATCTCATTCCCCTTCTCTAAGACAGGAAGGACGATCAGAGATGATTCCAACATGAGGACTGTACTGGTTGCAGTGTCTGACTCCACCCATTCTAGTAGCACTTTTGCACCCTACTTTTGTGTGTATGTTTCAGGCAATGTGACAAATACATTCTCCCCACTTTTCCTCCTTCTCTTGAGATGTATTCCTGATAGATTTTTTTTATGACATCAGCTTGATAGTGTGCTGCTTTACAATGACAAAATAAAATGAAAAAGCTGGCCACTGATGACCAGTTTTGTTGGTCTTGCAATGTTTTGGTTTGTTTTTTCTTTGCTTTCTTGTTTCCTGGTGAATAATAACTGTTTGTGTATATTATGTATTATAACTATTCCATAAGCCTGATTACTTACCTGCTTCTTCCAGAGTACAAAAAAAAATATTTTGACTTCTCTTTATCACAGGCGTGACTTTAAGTATTTTTGTTTTGCTTCAGAACAAGAACAGAAAAACAAATGGTTATGTTTTGTTTGCAGACAGTTTAAGAAAACAGAGCAAATTGGTTTATGGTTAGACTGTGACTTTGAGCTTTCTTCAAGTTCAGCCCCATGATAAAGATAACCATGGAATACCCAAGCTTTCCTAAGCAGAGAGAATCCTGGCTCCTGAATGAGTAATTTCGGTCAGCAAGAAGCTATTTAGCTCCTCAAAATAATTTTTGCTTGGGTTGAGGCTGAGGTAGAGTTGCTGAATGACTGTAGGCCTGAGTTTAGCCAGTGCATCATAAGTAATTACTTCTTAGTTCATTCACTTCTTGGCCAAGGGAATTATTTTAAGTGCAGGATAAGATGCAATTTTCTGTGTATTTTCTCTAACATAATGCCACTGATAAATATTATAATTAATAGGTAACATTAGGTGTGGCAAGCACTGTTAGGGATTTTAAGGCATTATCTCATTTGACCATTTCAAAATGCTAAGAAGTCGATGCAGTTCATGTTCTCATTTTATCAGAGAGAAAACTAAGTTTCAGAACTTCCAAAGAGTCCTAAATAGTATGTGCAGGGCCAGGTCTGATGTGTCCACTATCTCAGTTTACTGTCCTGCACTGTGAGAAGTCCTGTGTGTCAGAGGTTTTCAGCCGACTTTTGTGGCAGGAGTTAGCCTTGTGGTCCCTGAACCCTGATATGGGGGGAATAATTTTTGGTTCTTTGTGTCTCAGATCCTGTAGGGTGGATTCCATTTGTAACACAACATCTCAAGTTGCCTTTTCTGCTCAAGTTTCCTTGGAGCCTGAGTTTAAAAGGCAAGCCTGCCTTAGTGGAGACATATTGGGGTCTGGAATGGGTTTGGGTCCTTGTTTGGACACTTAGTGGCTGCATAAGCATAGACAAGTCACTTAACCTCTGTGACTCTTCATTTCCTTATCTGGGAAATGGGACTAATACTTCCTGCTTCCCTCGGTGGTTGAGAGGATCAAATAAGATAGGAGAAGAACTGCCAAGTACAGCCTAAAGTGCAATCCCATTGCTAGCTGAAGCTGCTGTGGGGGGTAAAGAGGGGGGGATGGGGCTTCAAGTCATTAGTTGACTGAACAAATATTTATCAAGTGTTTCCCTCAGAATGGTATGGAACAACTGTGGAGCATGCAAGATGAACCCAGCTCAATCACAGTACTTTAAAATTTTTTTTTTCATTTCTGGGCCTTGTGCAGGTGAAGCACACACACTACCACTGAGATCCACTCCCAGCCCTACAATACACTTTTTTAAATGCTAAGAATGATTTATTTTAGGGGGTATTAATAATTTAAAAATGTAAGCCTCCTATCAAGCCCTTGATTTTATAGGTAGCATGAGGCTACGTGTGTCATGATAAATCAATTTGTTTAAATTTAATAAAGAGTTGTTTAAAGAAAAACAGTGAATAAATAGTTACATATGTGTGATGTGGTTGTCACAAAATTATAAAGATGGTAAATCGCTTAATCTTGGGGGACAGGCGCTGAGCGGAAGTCAGGGTGAGGAACAAGAGCCTGCTCTCGCAGCTATCAGCGGCTAGGACATGAGATATAACTCACATCACACCCGGCTAACCAGTTACAGTTGTGACATTGGCTGTGAACGTGACATCCCTGTTGCACTGTCAGAGAAGGGGCTGGCACTGGATTTGCCAGAGGAGAAACCATGGTGATAAGAGGGGCAGAGAGTCCCTGAGTGGCGATCCCTTAAAGTGGCAGATAGCTCACACCGGAGAAGTCCACACAGTTTTGTTGCCACCTCTCAGAGCTGGCTTTCCAGCAGCTTTTCTGTTGACCCCGGAGAGGACAGGAGCTGTAGGAAATTTGTTATTACTTCCTTATTAGTGACAGCTGTAGTCATCCTATTGTTTGAGAATTTCCATGGCATGTAAATGCCTGGGTGAGGGGTGGTGGTAATGACACAGTGGACTGGGGTGGGGGGCAGGCTGGGGAGGGGATGGCGATCTGAAAGGGAAGTGGCCAGCTCCCACAGATCTAATTTTAAACATGCAAATAATTTTCAGTTCCACTTTTCCTTCTTCCTGTTAGAGGGAAGCTGTACCCTGCTGCCATTTCTGAGGCTTGGGCGGACAATGTCGTTATTATGTCACAAAAACTATCTGCTTCTTCAGGGCAGGAGTGGGGTGGTGTTTTTCTGGGTGCCCTGCGCCAGGACCCAGCCTGGTGAATACTAAACGGAGCAGCAGTGTGCAGTTTAGAACATGGTGGTTCTTAATCTTCCTGGGGTGAGGGTGGGGGGTACAAGACCCTTACAGAGAATGTGAAAGGGAATAATCCTTTTCCCAGAGGAATGCATGTGTTTACAATTTTGTATTGCACTCCAGGAGTTTCATAGACTGGAGTTTTTTTTTTTTCTTTCCCCCTCAGGGTGCTGGATGGAACCCAGGGCCTCATGCATGCTAGGCAAGTACTCTACCACTGAGCTCCACCCTTAGCCCCTCGACTCTTTAAAATAGGTTTAAACGCCCCAATCTAAAATATACAATAGCCCCCCCCCTTCACTTATGTGTGGTTTTGCTTTCAGAGGTTTCAATTACCCATGGGAAACCGAGGTCTGAAATACTAAATAAAAAAATTCTGTATTTTGAGAGGAGAGACCACATAACTTCTGTTGTTGCATATTGTTATAGTTGTAGTATTTTATTAGTTGTTAATACTTACCTTGCCTAATTGTCGAGTTAGACTTTATCATAGGTATTCTATCTAGAGGAAAAAGCAGTCAGTCTTCTGAGGTTTCAGGCATTCACTGGGGGTCTTAGATTTCATCCCTGTGGATAAGTGGTGACCGGAGGCTGGGCTACCGTAAGGTTAGAAAAGTCAGTCCTCTTTAAAGGTGAATGTCCTTCCAGGAAAAAAAGAGTGTTTCTGTGTGATGTACAGAAGTACTGCATTCATCTAGGAAGTTACCTTGTAGAGCAGTTAAGTGCACATGCTCTGTACTTAGTGCACCCTGCCCTTCTCGCCCTCCCACATACTGGGGGTTGAACCCAGGGCCAGGCTGGAACTCTACCATTGAACCACATCCCCAGTTCTGTACTTAGCCTCTGAGTTTGTTCAGTTATTTTGGAGATTATATCGTGTTTGTGCCTATCCATCTGACTCATTCTTGTCAATGACTGGCTAGAATTCTGATGGGTAGATTACCATTGTTTATTTGATGGTTCTTCTGTTGATGGGTACTTAGTCGTTTTGGTGCTCCTCCTTTCCCCATGGCAAGTCCCTTCTGGGAAGAAGGTCTTTGGTGCATGGTTCTTGTACCATCAGGAGTATCACCATCCAGTATATTGCTAGTGTTAGTGTTGCTGGGTTTGAAGATGCATGCATTTCAGAATTTGAGAGTTGTTGTTCAGTTGCGCTCCAGAATGTTGCTGTAGTTTGCACCTGAACTCCTAGGTTTGGAGAGGCTATTTCTCCACACTCTCACCTGGATTGAGGTTTGTTACATTTTTTTTTTTTTTTGCAAGAGTGGGTACCAGGGATTGAACTCAGGGGAACTCAACCACTGAGCCACATCCCCAGCCCTATTTTGTATTTTTTATTTAGAGACAGGGTCTCACTGAGCTGCTAAGTGCCTCACTTTTTTTTTTTTAATATTTATTTTTTAGTTTTAGGTGGACACAACATCTTTATTTTATTTATTTTTTTACGCGGTGCTGAAGATGGAACCCAGTGCCTCACATATGACGAGCACGCTACCACTTGAGCCACATCCCCAGCCCCCCGAAGGCTGGCTTTGAACTCTTTGAATCCTCCTGCCTCAGCCTTCAAAGTGGCTGGGCTGAGATTACAGGCATGTGCCACTGCTCCTGGCGAGGTTTGTTACATTTTTAATGTGTTCAAGTCTCTTGGGAGGTCAAAAATTCTATCATGTCAATTTAATTATATTTTAAAATTTCATTTAGTTGGATATCATTTCTTGGGTTAGGAGTCACTTACATAGCTTATTTTTTGGTTAGTTCCTTGTTCATTAAAAACATTCTTTTTGTTATTAGTTTATACAAGCTCTTTGGAAATTAAGGAAGTCAGTTCTTTGACTCTCATTTGTGTTGCAAACATGTTTTTTCCCCCCTAATTTAGATGAAGTCCTTGTTCCCTAAACTCAGAGATAATAAGAGAGCATTAATTTGGAACCAGACTGCCTAGTTGGAGTCCTGGTTATCACCCAACTAGCTGTGTATTCTTGGGCAGGTACCTTGACCTTTCTGATCTTTGGTGTTCCTATTCCTAAAATGCTAATAATAGTGGTACTTCTCACACAGGGTAGGTGATAAGTTACTTGAGATCACATTTTCCTAAAATTCCTTGTTACTGGACAAAGAATTATAAGAACAACATTTTAGAAAACGTCGAAATATCCTACTTACTCAAGAGATAGATTCTAAAGCTAGGGCAAGAGCCATAGTTATGAATTTGTTAAAATTATGCTATAAAATCTAAATGCACAGTGGGTTATGTGCATTCTGTACACATACATACCACACACAGACAAATGTATTACAATGTTATGTGAAAGACTGGAGTTTTCTCCGGTATCACAAGATACCACAATTCAAGTTATATTGCTCTTTTGACAAACGTGTGTAATTTGATTAGTATAGGGTAAGTGACCACAGGAAGTGACTGAGGAATGGCCATGTGGTCCTAGCCCGAAAAGGAGCACAGGGATATTGACCGTGTGCCTTTAAAGTACAGGGTTCTCTTTGTGTTGGCTTGAGCATTTCTCTTTATCTTGTGACCTGGCCAGCTCTGGCCGTGGCCATCTCCTGTCACTGGGTACATTTTTCTGTAGGGTCAAGAGGAGTTATTTTAAGCCACCAATGGAAAGCCCTAAAGGCATAATCCTTGGCTTTAGTTGCGGGAGTTGGGAGGCTGCGAGAGTCCGCTCTGACTGTGCCACCTGTTTCCTCGGGGCAGCGGAGTGATCCTGCATTTCCTGCTGCTGGCTCAGGGGCCATCGCCTTCTCAAGTGGCATGGGGTGGGGGTCTTCCTCCCCCAGGAGAGCAGACCTTGCTGCGGTCCTGCATGCCGGTGGTTTGGAGCGTGGAGGGAGTTGCCACCAGTGCTTAGTGGGTGGACTTTGGAGTCAGACTGTCCTGACTCCACCACCTCTAGCCCTGTGACCTTCAGCCGACTCTTAGAATGGGGACATCTGTGTAATGGGGACAATAAGAATACCTATCCCATGGGACTACTGTGGTGGATTGAAGGAATCTGCATGAAAAGTGCTCAGCAAGATATAAACCCCCATCAGATAATGGGGGTGGCTGCTATTTTACCATTTTGCTGGGACACAGACATAAATTACTTGCCTAGCACACATGAGGCACTGGATTCAATCCTTGGCACCACATAAAAATAAATAAATAAAATAAAGGCATTGTGTCCATCTACAACTAAAAAAATTATTTAAAAATAATTAAAAACATGGGGCTGGGGTTGTGGCTCAGTGGTCATTTGTCTATCATGCGTGAGGCACTGGGTTGGATTCTCAGCACCACATATAAATAAGTAAATAAAATAAAGGTCCATCAACAACTAATAAAAATATTAAAAAAATGAAAAACAGTTTTTACTTTATAGTGTAGGGCCTTTGACCATCCATGAGCCCACTCAGTCCTCACAGCATCCCTGGGAATTGTCATCGTTATTCCTATTAGAGATGTGACTCAGAGGCTGTCAGCGATGCCCCTTTTCTGATGTCCACGTGCAGACAGATACCTGTCTTTTGCCCTGCACTAATGTGCATTTGTAGTGTAGCCCACTTTTAAGGATTATTCAGATTTATGGTTAGCTTACAAGGGGTGAATCAGCTGTGTCCTCTAGTTTGGTCCCTACAGAATGACTAAGTTGAGCCATATAAAAATTCTGTACCCTTTTTCATCCTCTGACTATTGACAATTTGTATGGGTCCACTGTAATATATTCCAGGCAGTGTACTTGTAAAATGAAATTTGGAAATCAAAGGCAGTGTACTTGAAGTTGTGGGTAAAGAAGTCAATTTGTTAAGTTTCGATCAGTATTAAAAAGAAGGCTAGAATAGAAGATGTCAGCGTTTCTGGTGAGCACTGTGCAGTGAGCACACAGCCGGTGGGGGTGTGTGCATGTGCGAGCGGGTGCTGAGCAGCATATAAAATGAATTTCAAAATCCCCAAGAAACCCAAAACAAAAAAGCAACTGGACATCACTGTCAAGGGAGTGAGGTGGTAGAAGGTGCTGGGGGTGAGGGAGGGGTGGAGGTGGATTCTGTTTCCAGAGATAGTGAAAAGCCCAGTGAACTCTCCAGTTGTGCTGGGCACCACCATGCAGGAGCTGGCCCTGGAGGACCGTGTTCTGGAGCCCTGCTTTAGGCAGGAGTGGGCTAGCTGAGAGCTGAGGAGCCCTTTAGCATCTGCCCTTCTGGAGACTTCTTGGGACCACTGCTGGCAGAACAGGCTGTTGGTCAGTGCTTGATGTTCTGGCAGGTGGGTTTGGTAGACAGCTACACTCCCTGCCTGCTGGGTCGGACCAGCACAGGGAGCTGAGGCCTGAGAGGTCGCCACCACCTACTGGGTGAGCACAGGAGGCACAAACTGCTTGTTTGACCTTACAGTGCAGGCCTGACCCTCTTGGCTGTGCTGCCCTCATTCCTGTGCTGATCTGCATCTGACAGAGTGGCCCCCTTGTGGGTGTCTGGGCACTGGTAGCCCAGGGGGCTGGAGGAGCCTAAGCTCTGGTTGATTCCCTTCCCATAGGGGTCCTTTTTTTTTCTTGGGTACTGGGGATTGCACCCAGGAGTGCTGTACCACTCTTCTACATTCCCAGCTCTTTTTATTTTTTTATTTTGAGACAGGGTCTTGCTAAGTTGCTGAGGATCTCATTAAGTTGCCCAGGCTGACCTCAAACTTGGGATCCTCCTGCCTCAGCCTCCTGAGTTGCTGGGATTACAGGCATGAGCTACTGCATCTGGCTGTACTTTTTTTTTTTTTAAATATAAACATTTTTTTTGAAGATACAGTAAATAAAAAAGAAAGTGGGGCAGGGGTTGTAGCTCAGTGGTAGAGAGCTTGCCTGGCACACGTGAGGCACTGGATTCAATCCTTGGCACCACATAAAAATAAATAAATAAAATAAAGGCATTGTGTCCATCTACAACTAAAAAAAAATACTAAAAAAGAAAAAAAAAAACATCGAAGAGTTTAATCTTCCCACTCTCTCCAAGTTAACACCAAATACCTTTTGATGGGTGATCTTTGTCATTTTTAATGCTTGTTCTGTATATACTAACATAGGATACCCTCCCACACCTGTTTCATAACTTAAGATTTTTCATTTTATTATTATTATTTTTTTAACAATTGGTGTAGATGTCTCCCTAGGGGTACCCCAGGAAGCCACAAGATAAACACAAGGCTTCTTCCTGAAAGGTCACTGTTACTCGGTGGAAAGTATTTTTAAATGGTTTTTGAAGTCAAACATGGGCATATTATAGACTAGATATCAATTTTGCATCAGAATTTTTTTCTGCTGATACAGGAGACAAAGAAATCTCTACCTCACAGACCCTTGAGAGGCATGAGAGCCCCCTCTTCTGTTGTTCTCAGGAGCGAGGGGGGCCAGTTTGGCAAGGCATTTCCCCTTGCCAGTAGCTCTTCTTCTCTGGTTTCTTCCATTCCATTATATGCAGGTGCCTTAATTTACCTAATTAGTCCCAGGATTAGTCTTCAGTTTATTTGCAAAATTTCTTGCCATGAACATTATTTAGACGACTTTGTGAATAAATCTCTGAGCATATCTCTGGTGCTTCTCTGGTCTTAGGATAAATTGAGATAATAGAAACAACTACCATACACTGAATATTTATTCTGAATGGTTGTCAGCACTTTGCACACATTAACTCATTTAATCCTGTGGTCTGGTGTGGGAAACCAGGGCTCAGAACCTCCATCAGTTAACTGGGGTCTTCTTTGGGCCAAGGGGGATCTGGACAGGAGAGTCTGCAGGGGCCAGAACATGTCTGAGTCAGGAAGGATACGGGGGATCATGGTAGATCCCCGCGTTCTCTCCGCGGGGATGGTTGCCTTCTTGTGGGGCGGTCGACCTGTTGACTTGCTGCTCAGAGTCATGATGTGGCAGCAGAGACATGCTTCCCAGAGCCACAGGACACAAGAGTGTCTTTGCCGTGGGATGTAGATCCTGGAGCTGTGTGGTGTGATGAAGCCTTTCCAGTCCCAATAAACAGGATGACAATGGCATTGTGTAGGGGTCTTGGCCTTCTTATTGTGAATGAATTTGAATTTTATAGAGCTTGAAATTAGGCACAGATGAAATGACATCAGGACATCCCATAAAAAGAGGAACATGGGAAGGGACTGGGTGTTGGTGTCAGCAGAAGCGTGGACCCAAGTGCTTGCTCTTCACCTGTACCCTGTGATCTCCCACCTGCCCAGGCACTGCAGCCTCAGAACCTGTCACCTCATCTGGAATTGGAAATATGTGGAATTGGTAATATTGGATTATGTGGGGGGAGGTGTGAGACGCACTCTATCCAGACTGTGGCAGTTAGTAGGTCCTTTTCTGTTCCCTTTATTAACACAACCCCTCCTGGCGTTGGGGCTGCAGAGTGGTGTGGAGGCCTGGCTCGGGTTGTCATGTACCCAGGGTGTGTTCAGACAACTTCTGGATGCCAGGGAGTGTCATCTAGAGTGGTCGCTGAATTGTACTGTGTGGAGGGAAATTGTTGGGGACGGAGAGTAGCAGCTCTTATTTCAGATGGTGTGTTTGCGGTTGGGGGCAGGTTACAACGCTGACCCTCAGGCTGGGTCTGACTACAGAGTTTGTTCCCGGCTTTTGACTTCTTTGGGAAGATGTGCATGTAGTGCTTATTTAACCTTGGCTCTTCTATGGGACCTGGCATTTAGGCTTTGCTGTCTTCCAACAGCATGGTTGGGCGAGTGGGAACAGCTTCTTTTCCTTTAGCCCAGAGTTTCTAGACCTTGGCAGTGTTGCCGCTCGGGGCTGGGTTATTTGTTGATTTGGGTGACTATCCTGTGCTCTGTAGATGTTTAGCAGCATCCCTGGCTTCTACTTTTCTGATACCAGTAGCATCCCCCCAACCCCCTTGTGACAACCGACATCTCTAGGTGTTGCCCCATGTTCCATGGTTGGGGGGAAGGGTGCAGCCTTGGTGAGAACCATGCTCCAGAAACCCCCGTTTTGCAGTCCCGGTGAGGATGGCCCATGCCCTGACTGTGCGAAGTAGGACCAGCTGTCCTTTCACACCATGTGATCATCCTGGTGTCTGTACCTTACTTCCTCCCAGTGGGTCAGTACGCCTCAACTAACAGGAGCATTGAATATGGGACAGGTTGCTTGGGCTCAGAGAGGATTCCCCTCCGACCCCTCTGCCCGCCCAATGAGTACTTTTTAGGGTTGGGAGGGGAGAGTAGGCACCCTCCCAGGAATCTCAGTGCCCTGTCCCTTCCTCTGCCACACTTTTCCCTGTGTTTCTAGCCTCAGTTTCTTTCTTCGTGAACTGGGAACAATGGTAGCTTTCCCCGCCTTGCCTGGGGTGGGAGAGGAAGCCTGTGTTAATGTGATACGGGTGGTGCTAAGCTCTGCTGCAGGGCATGTGGAGTTGAGGGGAAGGCTCGGCAGCACTGGGAGCGTGAGGCCAGACGTGCCAAGTTCCACACAGGAGATAGGCCGGCAGTCAAAGGGAGATCCCATTACAAAGAGATTCACTGCCAAGTTCGCCTGCCCACCAGCTCCCTGGAGCAATTTTCAACTTTTAGAGTGTTCAGAAGCCTCAGGGCTTAAAATTAGAGAGCATGCCTCGAGAGCCAGCGAGGGTGAGCGCAGTCAGAAGGAGAAACCCTCTTCAAGTCTTACGCCCGCCAGGGGCCAGTGAGGCTCTGTTGGCTTTCTGGAAACTCGGTGCTCACACAACTTATCAGGAACCAAAAGAGAGCTCCCAGATCAGCATTGGACAGACCTGGCCAGGGCATCCCCCACACTTTGGCAGGTTGTTCCCGAATGTCCACTGAACTGTCTGTCACACATGATGTGCTTGGCTCTCTTTTATTCCTTACAGTTAATTGTGTCCATTCTAGAGATGAGGTCCAGAGAGGTGAGGGCAGTTGCCCAGGCCCGGGGTATGTGGCTATCTTGTAATCTCACTTCTGCTTTTTGATCAATAGTCACTTAATAGCTTTCAATGGCTAAATTTTCTCACGTGCCAAATAGGGATCATAAATACCTCAGAAGATTGTGATCAGGATTCCATGAGAAAATGTATGTGAACCGCTGCATGGTGCCTGGCATTCAGAAATGCTCCGTAAATGCCAGCTGCTACCGTTATTATCATTTCAATTGCTAGTGACAGCAGAGAGCACCTGCGTTGATGAACTTTTCCAGGAATACGGACTTCTTTTCTTTGCTCTAATCTTACAGTTTGTATCAGGCCCTGGCTAGTAATGTTGGTGGTGCAGCTGCCAGGGGTGGGGCGAGGGGGACGTTTACCTGGAAAAGACAAAGAGGCTGAGATTCAGGAAATCAAGCAAAACCCGCCCTCGGGGATGGAACATGTGATCTTATGGTCTGACCAGCCTCAAATGGGCTGAGCTCATTGCCAGGCAACTTGGTAGTTAATGATTGTTACTAAGATGATAGAAAGGAGCGTTGCCTCAAAGAATGTCGGGATTGAAAAAGACTTTAGGGATATTAGGCTAGGAAAGACAAATGAGTTCTAGTTTGTCCATCTTCAAATGATTGATAGTGGCTGCTTGGGCCCTGCAAAGAAGGGATTCTCAGACCTCTTGAGATGTCCTGGCTCAGCAGGAGAGCATGCTGGGATCAATTAGTGATGTCTGCTGTGGCCTTGGGAAAGGCACACATGCTGTTTATTTGTTGACATTGGTTCCAGTTGAGGACACTGAAGCCTAAGACTTACCCTCTGGAGGGTCACCCAACAAGTCATAAAACCACAAAAATCTCTTGGAAAGGGTCCTTTGAAGAATGTCTGAAGCTTGAGTTTCATCTTTAGAAAAGACAAAGAGAGTACTTTTTGCTTGACTGTCTTCAGCAAGGAGGGACCCTTCTTCTTCTTCTTCTTCTTAGAGAGAGAGAAAGAGAGAGAGAATTTTAATATTTATTTTTTAGTTTTCGGCGGACACAACATCTTTTTTAAAATTTTTTTTCCTTTAATTTTTATTGTTGGTTGTTCAAAACATTACATAGTTCTTGACATATCATATTTCACACTTTGATTCAAGTGGGTTATGAACTCCCATTTTTACCCCGTATACAGATTGCAGCATCACATCCGTTACACATCCACTGTTTTACATATTGCTATACTAGTGTCTGTTGTATTCTGCTGCCTTTCCTATCCTCTACTATCCCCCATCCCCTCCCCTCCCATCTTCTCTCTCTACCCCATCTACTGTAATTCATTTCTCCCCCTTATTTTTTTTTCCCCTTTCCCCTCACTTCCTCTTGTATGTAATTTTGTATAACCATGAGGGTCTCCTTCCATTTCCATGCAGTTTCCCTTCCCTTTCCTTTTCCCTCCCACCTCTCACCCCTGTTTAATGTTAATCTTCTTCTCATGCTCTTCCTCCCAACTCTGTTCTTAGTTACTCTCCTTATATCAAAGAAGTCATTTGGCATTTGTTTTTTAGGGATTGGCTAGCTTCACTTAGCATAATCTGCTCTAATGCCATCCATTTCCCTGCAAATTCTATGATTTTGTCATTTTTTAATGCAGAGTAATACTCCATTGTGTATAAATGCCACATTTTTTTTTATCCATTCGTCTATTGAAGGGCATCTAGGTTGGTTCCACAGTCTTGCTATTGGGACACAACATCTTTGTTTGTATGTGGTGCTGAGGATCGAACCCAGGCCGCACGCATGCCAGGCGAGCGCGCTACCGCTTGAGCCACATCCCCAGCCCCCCCCCCCCCCCGCTTCTTCTTTTTTCTTTTTTTATTCGTGCATTAGAGTTATATGTAATATTGGGGTTCATTTTGACACCGTCATACAAACATGACATATAATTTGCTCCACTTCGTCCCTGCTACCTCTTAAGGCAGCACGTTCTGTGTTTAGGCAGCTTTCCAAGTTCAGACTTACACCATTGAGGGGAAAGGCCTTCGAAGCCCCCTTTGGTAGGTTCTTTCCAGCTGTGGCTGCACCTGGGGAGCTCTTGCTATAAAGTGCCAACTGGAGGCCCCCACCCCAGACCAAGCCAATCTGGTATGAGGATGGGTGGGGACACACCATCCCCAGTTGTGCTGTTTTATAAACTCCTCATGAGATGTTAATATGCAGCCAGGGTTGAGAGCCACATAAGCCAAATCTCTGTTGGAAATAGAGGCCCAGAAAGGGGGCATGATCGATTAGGGTTTTGTGGGGTTAGTGACAAAGAGAAGGAAAATTTAGGGATAATAGGACCCTGGACCTTCCTCAGGTCTCAGCCACACGCTAGCTGCTCTTTCTCTCTGTGTCTTTGCAGAACTGGTGGTTGAACCTGGTGCCTTGCACATGTTAGCAAGTGTTTTGCAACCGAGCCACGTCCCCAGCCCCATGGGCTAGGCTCTTGGACTTTCTGAGATGTTTCTGGTCTCACAGATGGCGTCATGTTATTCCACTGCTTCAGTCCCTCCATGACGACGTATTGCTCTCCATTGAGATCCAGCCGGTCGCCCACAAGACCCTGAACCTTCTATCTGAATGACCAGAGTCTTCCTCTCTTCTGACGTTATCCCATCCACCTGTGCCTTCTTCCTGACTCGGTCACCTGGTCTGTTAAAGCAGAGGTGTGGCCTCTCTCCCTTGGGCCTGGTTCTTGCTGCAGTGTTCTTCCATGGGTCCCCTGACCCCTTCTCATCAGGGTTCCTCTCTTTATCCTGTTTTACCTCCCGTGTAAGATCTTACCACCTTCTCTTTTCTTTCTGGGTCCCCATGTTCTGAAGTATGACCTTCAGGAGGGTAGGGACCCTGTCTGGTTCCCTTATGTCTAGATATTTGTTGAATGGATAAATTGAAGAACAATGACGTGAGCTGGTATTATCCCCAAGTTACTGTGGACTGAACCACCTTTCAGTCCCATGTCACTTTGAATTAGCTTATAATTTTCTTACCTTTTGCAGTGACAACCCTATATTGTGTGTGTGTGTGTGTGTGTGTGTGTGTGTGGAGTGTGTCATAATAATTCTTGTGAGTGGATTTTAGTATGCTCTGGTAAAAAGAGCACAGAATATTACTGAATCTCTCTGAGCCTCAGTTTTCTTTTTTTTTTATCTGCAAAAAAATAGAACCACAATAATTAACTGATGTTGACTGAATGCTTTCTATGTGCCAGGCACTGTACCAAGCGCTTTCTGCGTGTTTAATGAGTGAATCCTCATGGCAACCTAAGGAGGTTGGTCTCTACTTGGTTTCATAGAAGAAAATGAGATACAGAGAACTGAAGCAGCCCGCCTGAGGTCACACAGCTGGTCAATCCAGGAGACAGGATTGAAGCCTAGCCCACTTAGCTCTGTAGTTAGTGTTAGGAATTTGTGAACTCACGTCCAGACAGCCTGATGCAGGCAGAGAATACACCAGTAAGCCCAGTTGGTTTCTGACTGTAGTTACTGGCTGTTGTGGTTCCTGATTCCCTCCTCTCCCCGGCTCCTGGCAACCCTTAATTTACTTTCTATTTCTATGAGTTTGCAGGTAGTGTTGCAGAGGCTCAGTAAACATTAGTTACCGTCACCCTCCCCCCTTTGACATTTACTCTCATGGTGACATTTAAGTTTTCTCACTGATTTGTTCTCGAGTTGGTGACAAAAGTCTCAATTTCCTGTCAGTTGAAGGTGCTCACTTTGAGACTGAGCTTCAGTTGATTAGACTTCAGGGGACCACTGTCAGGCTGCAGGGGTCATTCCAGGTGGCTGGGGCCTTGGTGTTCGGGGAGTGTGGGCAAATGAGTACATTTTCCCTTTCAAAAACATTTCTGCCTCAAATATTTATTGAGTGACTACTTTGTGCCAGTTATTGTGACTATAACCAATAAAACATTTTCAAACAATAAGTTGCTGTCCGTCGCCCCCACTTCTGCAAGTTCTGTATTTTTCTGTGACCTGTTACCTGGATGCTTTTCTTGGTTGTGACTAGACTTATTGATGATGCAGATTTGTGACTGTGGTGGGCCTGAGGTGGGAGTCACCTTGCTGAAGTATAGTTTGTTTTGCTTTGATAAATGGAAGAGTGGGCAAGCCAGCCTGTTCCCGGTGGAGTAGGCAGCCCTGGGGGGTTGAGACAGAGCCTCTATAAAATGAATCTGGGGGGCTTGGGGATGTGGCTCAAGCGGTAACGCGGTCGCCTGGCATGCGCGGGGTGCTGGGTTCAATCCTCAGCACCACATAAAATAAAAAAATAAAAGATGTTGTGTCCACCGAAAACTGAAAAATAAACATTAAAAAAAAATTCTCTCTCTCTCAAAAAAAAAAAAAAAATCTGGTCATTGTTTTTTAGACTCATTCTTTCCTAATTATGTAAAAATGGCATATAACAACATTAAAAGAAATTTAGAACTAGAGAAAGAAAAAAAGTTATTTAACCACCTCATCCCAGAAGAGTGATCATTTAAAGTAGTTATGGCTATGATTTATTCCAGGTGGCTTCTTATTTCAAATAGTCGTAGTCACACAGTGGGGACAGTTTCAGATTCTTTAATGCCAAAAGACTGAATGAACAGAACATTTTTTCCCTGGTGCTTTGTGGATGATATAACCACGGTTGTTAATAGCTGCAGCCCGTTGCTGAGTGGATCGCTGTAATCCACTTAACCTTTTTCATATTTAGAGATTTAGGCAGCAGCCAATTTCTCACCATTGCTAGTAGTGCAGGGATGTATATTTTCATACACAGCTTTTTATATGAAGTAGAGATTACTCAGGATTAATTTCCAGGCATCTTTCTAATAATATTTGACACCATTTGCCAAACAACTTCCAAAAGAGATGCTTTGTTTTCATGGCCGATAGAATGTAGGAGACTGCCTTTTTCATTACGCCCACTCTGGCACTGGGTGTTATCATTTTTTAAAAACAGATTTTGATGTTTAATATTTGCATTTGCAGACATGCCAACTGGCCTGTGTGGTGGCTGCTTCGCATCATTTTATGACCTTGTGTGACTCATGCAGGACCTGTTTTGTGTAATCCTTTTTAAAAATTAAGTATTTTTGAATGTGTGGAGAAAATGCTAAGTCACATTCTGTGTTTTATACTACAGCCTGCGTTTGTCTGGTGGTGAAAAATTGTAACTGGAGCCAGAAATCAGATAAGCCTCGTTGTATATTACCTGCCTGCAAAGACTGTCAGGTGTGACTGTTTGATTTTTAGAGCTAATTTTAGGGGTGCCTTCTCTCCAGGATCTAGCTTTAAACCCAAGCGATGTGATTGTCGGATGAACACTTGCAGAATGAAATCCAGCTGTGCGTCTACTGCATGCCGAGGCCAGCCTGTGCTCCCAGTTGGGGGAAACACCTGGCCCCTTGTATCATGGCCTTGATCACTCTCTCCTGGTCTTCCTCCACCACTAGCCTTAGTTTCCCCATCTATAATGTCAGCAGTAAGGACATCATGCTGTCAAGGATTTAGCGCAGGGGAAGCCAGGAAGAGGCTGGTGTTGGTATTGACCTACCAGTGGCCCGAGGGGCAGGGATAAAAGAAGAGGGAAAAGGGCTGGTCTCCTCCTCTTTCCTGTAGGCAGTTCCACTTAGTTGGGGAGATAAGCCCGGCTGGCAGGAGAGAGTTTCAAATCACAGACAGTGCAGGTTTCAAGGTGACAGCGTGCGCTGAGACAGGGATAAGGCCACGTGAGTTACCATCGCTGCTGCTTGGGGTGATTATCAGGCGCCCAGGCTGCTGTTGGGGAGACCCACTGGGTTGGGAGTTGGAGGTCCCACATGCCTCTTGACTTAGACTGGATCTTCTAGAGAATGAGGCATCATGGCAGAATTTTCTTTTCATGTTGTAAACATTACCATTTTATTGTCTTGTATTTTTATGGCAATTAAAAATAAGCTTTATTCAGAAGTTATTCACACACCATAAAAACCACCCTTCAGAAATGTACAGTTTAGTTGTTTTTAGCATGTTCAGGTACACAGCCATCATCACCATCAAGTTCCAGGGTAGTTTGGTAACTGAAAGCTTGGTCCTCGTCCTCGACGCCAATTCAATAATGAAGACAGAGTCTTGAGAAAAAGGAAAAAGAAGGTTTATTGCTTTGCTGGCAAAGGAGAAATAGGGACTCCTGTCCCAAAGGCTGAGATTCTGCCCATCTGCAGGAAAAGGGGGCTTTCATAGAGGTGATTCAGAGAAAATGAGAAAAGGGAGAGATCAGAAAGGAGAAGATCAGGGAGCAGAAGTTTAGGGAAAAGAAGATTGGGAAAAAGAAAAAAGAATATGCAAGTTTCAAAGCCACAAGGGATATAGTCAGAGCATCAGGTAACCCCTGTTACAGTTTCATGACCTCCAAAGGAAACCCCATGTCATTGGGGGGTGTTCCCAGTCCCTCCTCCCCCAGCTCCTGGCAACCCCTAATTTGCTTTCTATTTCTACAAATTTGCCTACGTGGTGTATTTCCAAAAAGGTGGAATCAACAACATGTCTCCTTTGTACCTGGCTAATTTCATCTAGCCTCGTGTTTTCAAGGTCAGTGCACCGTGGGGCCTGCATGGGACCTTGTCCCTTTTTATGGCCCTCATCATAGGCCCCAGGAGTAGGCCATGGTTTGATCACTCTTTCATGGTTGGTGGACATTTGGGTTCTTTCCACTTCTGCTCTTTTGAGTGAAACTGCTGGGAACCTTTGCGTACACAGATATTATGGATGTGGGTCTTCAACCCGGGAGCATTTTGACCTTGGGAGTGGCAGGGGTTGCTTCCAGGATCCCTGTGTATGTCCTGACGAGGCCAGATCCAGGGCGGGCATCGTGTGCTTCATTTCTTGTAAGTGACCCTCCCGGCAGGGTCTGTCTTCGTCCCCTTTTACAGCAGGCGACACTCAGGCTGCACAGCTGGAAAGTGGCAGCCTCCAGCCCTGTGGGCTCTCAGCCAGCCTGTGGCCACCTCTCCCTGGTAGGCCAGGTGAGGTCTCAGTGGCGAGTGGTGTCATAGAGGCAGCAAGCTGGGCAGGGTGGTGTGTCCGTGACCGACATGGGGGGTTGTGGGGCGAGGGAGATGTTTTGGAAGACGCATCAGCAGGGCCTGGCTTTGGATGTGGCCGGAGAAAGCATGCTGACTTAGCAGAGAGGGCTTGATTCTTGGGGTGACCTTTGTGATCTTGGGCCTATCCTGCCTGTCTCCTTTGAGCATCAGCTTCTTCATCTGGAACCTGGAGCTCTGGTCCTTGCTTCTTGCCAACCCCCAAGGCTGATGTGAGAGAGGGAAGGAGGGGGGAAGAAAGAGATGGGGGAGGGAAGAGGGATGGGGAAAGAAGCTGCAAGGGTAGGGGGAAGGGGAGGTGGAGTGCAGATGGAAGAACCTGCTGGAACCTGTGGAGTCCAGCTGGGGCTGGGGGCGCAGGAAGGGAGGAGCAGCAGGTGTGGGAGGTGTGGGAGGGGGAGCCTGCTGGTGTGGGAGGTGTGGGAGGGGGAGCCTGCTGGTCTGGGAGGACATCCCTGCCCGCTCAGGGAGTTTCTGGATCCTGCCAAAGCTCCCACCCGGAGGCTAATGAGCTGGTTGTAATCCAGAGGCTATTGATTTTTCTTAGTATTTGAATTTGAGCCTTCATTTCTGAGAAAAGTCTGGTGTGGAACCAACCACAGTGTCAGTAGCCTCCCTCGCCCACAGGAGTAGCGCCCCCCCCCCCCCCCCCCCCCCCCCCGCTGGGTGTTACCTTGACACCAGGGAGGCTTCCCTCGCTGTGGAGGTCGCTGGTGGCCTCGCCCATCTGGGCTTGCCTCTGTTGGAGTGGCAGGGCTCACTGTGCCCTTTATCACTGACTTGCAGCTGGCCTGGGGTTTTTGAAAAGCTTGTCACTGCCGGTTAGAAAATAGAGACAGAAGCCTGTCCTTTGGAGCTGGTGTCCTGATGACTTGCTCTTGTTCTGACTCCACTCTTTTGCTGGGTTGTCATGAATCAGTCACTTATTTTTGAGTATGATGAACACACTTGTCGTCGTATGAAAAGCGAGGCCCAGGTGATGCAAATTAGATGATTTTTAAAAATACGAAGCCAGACTTCTCTCCCTACATTCAAATCAGAAAGCAGTTGTTCCTTTGTGTTTCTCTTTATCCTGACCAGTGCCCCCGTAATGGACATGGGGTGGAGGAGACCCCTTCTTTCTGCCTGTCTCTTCCGTCCAGGCCATAGCTGTTGGAGCTGTGGAGTTTGCATTATGAATATAGTCAGGGCATGTTTATGAAACTGGTCAGGCCCAAGGACCTTATTCTGAGCAAGAGGGGATCCTTGATGGCTTTCTAATTTAAACTGTTGGTTTTGTAGATGTTGAAACCAGGGCTCAGAGAGGGGAAGTGACTTGTCCAAGACCACACAGCTTGTCACAGTGTGAACTCAGTGTCCTGACTTGAGCCCTTTTTCTTTCCAACATTAAAGTTCTGTAGCATTTTCAAGGAATATACCTATCTTTGACCTGTTGAATTCTGACAACTTGCCATTCCGTTCAGTGAAGAGTTGAAAGAATCAGCTGGATTCTGGAATCTCTGCTGTTTCCTGTCATCTGAGACCAAGCCTGCACTCTGGTGACATTGGCTGCCAGATCCTACCGCATTCACTGCATTTGCATTCAGTAGAGAAACCAGCTCAATAAGCAGATGAATTTACTGCTGCCAAAAATGTGAGGTTGAGTTTGGGAGGTGGGTTGGGGAAAAAAAAAAAGTTGCTTCTATAATAATTGCTGATATAACTTTGAAAGTCATTGTCTTACTCATCCTCATCTGAGATAAGTCATGCAATGGGTGGTATCAGGGGTGCAGAGTTTCCCCCTGTGAGGACACAGCGGGATGAACTGTGTGTGGATTTGTCTGTTAAAGACAAGCCAGGCTGGGGCTGTAGCTCAGTGGTAGAGCCTGTCATGCCTGAGACCCTGGGCCTGATACTCAGTATCACAAAAAACAAAATGAACAAATATAAAAACAAAACAAAAAGTCATTTGTTGGAAACAACCTAAATGTTAAGTAATAGGGGATCGCCAACTACTCTGCAATTGTGACACTCTTTGAAAGACTGTTGAATGATATTCATATAATGGGAAGATATTCATATAAGAAATTTAAAGTTGTAGGCTACAAAATAAAGTCCAAACCTAACTGGGCAAAACAGTCAAATAGATCTGAAACTTAACAATGTGCTTTGCATGGGTGCATGGGTGCATGGGTGCTATCTCTCTAATGTGGCTCTTTCTTTTTTTTTTTTTTTAAATATTTTCTTTTTAGTTTTTTAGGTGGACACAATGTCTTTATTTTATTTTTATGTGGTGCTGAGGATTGAACCCACTGCCTCACGCATGCTAGGGAAGCACGCTACCACTTGAGCCACATCCCCAACCCCTCTAATGTGGCTCTTAAAAGCATGTTAAGTAGACCTGACTGGAACCAAGTTCTGCCACGTAAATGTTGTGTGGCCTTGGATACATCTTAGGATGTGCCCGATCAGGCTTCTCATGTGCAAAATGAGAATGGTACCTTCTCTCTTTAGGTCATAGTTGAGAAGCAATGAGGTGTCTGACATTTCTGAGAAAGCGGTACCCCTGCTCTTGGACCTCCCCAGTTGGATCCTTGCACTGTTGTTTTGATCAGATAAGACCAAGTTATCTACTGCTCCTAGCCCAGCAAGGCTCCTGGTGTCTTCTGGGTACTCTTAAGTCCTCTGGGGCTCACCACACCAGTTTTCTTGCAGCTGCCCATTTTAGTCCTCAACCCTTGCACATGCTGCTGCACATGCTCCTGCACATGCTCTTTTCTTCTGTCTCCCTGAATAAACTGGGTTCCCCAGGGTACCATGTTGTGAGGCCTGGCCACCCAGCAGGTGCTCAGTGAATGCTGAATGAATCAAAGAGGTGGGTCTTGAGTTGGACCTTTAAATAAAAAAAGGGTTTGGTGAGCAGAGCAGGGGCACTGTTTAAGGAGATAGGCAGGACAGAGGGCAGAGGTGGCTACTACTGCCTATTCAGAGACAGGCCAGGGGGGAACAGGCTTTGGAGCCACCTGCGTTTCAGTGTTTATTGTCACATAGGAGTTACCTTAGGATGTGGAATGGGTTTTGCTACCTTCTGTACTTGGGGCCATGTGTGCTTGTTTCTAGGAGTGCTCCATCAAGATGAAGCCTGTGCAGATGTGATGTCATGTGTACATGTGTGCGTGTGTGTGTGTGTATGTGTGTGTGTCTTCCCAGGTTGTACGCATGGTTGAGATGAGAGCTGGACCTGCAGGCAGAGGGAGTCTGGGCTCTGCCTCTGGCCTTACCATTTTCTCGATTGGTCAACTTGAGCCAAGTGACTTAGGGTGCTTATCAGGGGCCCAGCAGGTTCCATGTGGCTTTACTAGCAGTATTCTCACTTGGCAGGGGTCCAGCGCAGAGTGGGGTGGACCACAGGTGCGTGGTTGGTGTGGATGAGACAGTAGAGTATGGTGGAGACTTTGGCAGATCTCGAAAAGAAGGCACTAGGAATGTGCCCTGTTTGAAGGACAGTGCCTCTTCTCATCACCCTTTTAAATGAATATGTATATCCATTCACCAGGTTTCAGGTACATTTTTAAAAAATTGTAGTAAAATTTATCATTTTCACCAGCTTTAAATTCATCATCACTAAATACATTTTTAGGGCTGTGCCTGCCTGAGTCACCACTGTCTCCCCAAATCCCGCTTTTTGTGCTTTGCAAATGTTAACTGATTTCATCCTCACTGTGGCCCAATGAGGAATCTACATTTCAAACTTTCATTTGTATGTTGAGGAGCCTGAGGTCCCAATGTAGCTTCCCCAGAGGCCATGTAATAGTTAATGCTGGAGCTGGGATCCTAACCTTAGGGAGTCCAGTGTTGTCACTGATTCTGATTCTTTTTTTCTTTCCCCCTGAAGAGCTGGAAATAGAGATATTTTTAAAATGTTAAATCTCCTTTAAAAATATATATGTATATGTATATGCATATATAATATCTTTTTTTTTTTTTGGGTGGAGCTGAGGCATAAACCTAGGGCCTTGTGTGTGCTTCACCCCAGGCCTTCCTTTAAAAAAAAATGCCTTTGTCTTTATTTATTTATTTTTCTTTAAATTTGAAATAATTTTTGAATTAAAGGAAAGTTGCAAAAAAAAAAAAAAAATAGTGCAAAGTTTCCAAATACTTTTGCCCACCTTTCCCAAAGGACACAACATGCAAAATTAATTTTTACAAGTTGTAAGGAAATTAACAGTGCTGATGGGACTCCGTTAACTCATCTGTAGCAGACCTCGTTCACATTTCTCTAATTGTCTTGTGAGCGGCCTTTTCCTGGTCCAGGATCCAGTCTGGTATCCACCTCATGTTGAGCTGTGACGTTGCTCAACACGTTTAGAAGAGGGGGAGGGAACTGCAGTCACTGGTCCATGGCAGTTCTGAAATCCAGGGTGGCATGTGAGCGTAGAGTCCTGTCCTGTTACCTGGGTGAAGGAAATCTGCTTTTCAGCAATCCCACTCACATTAACCCAAGAAAACCCTCTTGGGGCCAGACTGAACCATTTCCATTATAGTTGGGGCAGGGTCTTCATGATAACTCACTGGAGTCCCCTACATACCCTGCCTGTCTCCAGTGGGGAGGAGAGAATGGAGGGCTTAATGCATGTGGGAATGTTTTATAACCTGTGAAGAGCAGTCACATGTCAGATAGAGGGCTGGGTTTGTGGCTCAGAGGCAGAGCACTTGCCTTGTACATGTGAGGCACTGGGTTTGATCCTCAGCACCACATAAAAATAAATAAACAAAGATACTGTGTCAATGTATAACCAAGAAAAATTAAAAAAAAGATATAGGGGTAGGCGTTAATGGCTGAGACGTATTGAATGCTGCTGCATATACATCAGGCTTGCTCTTCTGAGCACTTTAATTCTCATAAGAGCCTCTGAGGACAGCATATAATGACGCTCCTTGTGCAGAGAAGGGAGCTGAGGCACAGAGAGGAGAAGTAGCACCGATGAGGTTGCCCAGCAGAGAGCAGTGGTGTTAGGACTGGAGCCCTGGTAGAGGGGCTCTGGCGGGCCGGGGGGACTCTGTCCACTGTGCTGGTTTCCTTAGCTTGTGCCCAACTCTGCAGAGTTATCAGGGAAGGGGAAGCGATGAACTTCCATTCAGACACCACTCTCTGTATTTCGTGGAACCCTCTGGACAGTCCTGAGGCCGTGGAGGGGTTCTAATTATACAGATGTGGAAACTGAGACCCAGAGAAGTCTAGTGACTTGATAGGAAGGAGGTGCAGAGTTATTAGGGTTTGAGGCTGAGACACTGCCAGACCCATGAGCTTCTGTCTGCCACATGGGAAGGTCGTAACCAACTGATTTTTGGTGTTTAGAAATACCTGAGTCCAGAGACGCACCTGAAAAATGCAGTCGGGGATTGGAGGGCAGCTCTGTTGAAGGGACAGAGTTCACTTGTTTCCCTTCATGCATATGTTGGGTCACTTCTTGCGGGGGGAGTCACATGACTTCGGGTGGAGGCATAGTTTGGGGGAACCTTGAAGCGGGGGTTCCTGGGGTGGCTGTCCTGCTAGCCTGCTAGCCGTTGTCCCTCCTTTACTCTCGTTTTTTCCTCCTGCTGTGCTTTGCTAGTCGCAGCCTTGCAGATCAGCCGTTGGCATCCACACCCTCTCTAAGTGGTGCTAATTGAATTGAGCCACAGTCCAAGGCTGTGCTTTCAAGGTTGGCATCTGGGAGGCTGTCAGGTCTTGTACTGCATTCTCTCCAGCCAAACTGCTGACTGCCTGTTGATTCAGCAGGATTTCCCTGAGCGCCTGCTCTGTGCCAAGCCCGAGTAGCACAGGGGAGAGAAGGTGGATGGCGAAGGCAGTGCCCCATAGTAGTCATGGCATTCAGGCTGGTGGGGAGCGGGTGGGAAGAGCAGCCACTCTGCCCGAGACATGGCAGGGGTAGCCTTTGAGGAAGGATGTTGCAGACAGGTGGAGGTGGGACAGTAAAGACACCTCTGGAGGGGGCCTTGGGAGAAGAGCCCTTCAGGTGAGCCCTTGGAGGGAGTGCTCTTGGTCCTCCACCATCTTTGTGTCCTGGGACCTCACTCAGGGCCTGCACACAGGGGCTGCTGAGAATGGGTTTCACGGTTGCACTGAAGATACCAAGCCTTGTGGGGCAGAAGGTACGAGGTGACACTGAACTCCATTTGGGTCCACGTTCACCTATAGGCCACCTTATTTATTTTTATATATATATGAACTGGGCACCCAGAACTAGAGGACTGTCAATCTGGTGGCCACATAGGGTCCCCACTAGGTGTGGTCTGCGGGCCTGGAAATCCAGCAGCATGCAGAGATCAGAAGTCAATGCCAGTGTTCTAATCAGAACCTGGGTTCCTGCAGGAGCCAGGGCAGGGTTCTAGGTAGAGTGATGAGGGAGTGGGCCTCAAGACCTGCAGAACAGCTGGGGACAGGAGGCCAGCTGCCCGGAAGTGTTTGGTAAACATTTGTTAATCATTTCCTTCCTGGTGAACTGGTGAAAGTCTGTAGCATGCCCAGGAGAGCCCTGCTGCATGTGTGTGTGTGTGTGTGTGTGTGTGTGTGTGTGTGTATGCGCACTTGTCATTTGGGTATCACCTGACCTTCTGCCCACCTGCTGGCTCTCTGGAAGCTCATGACGTGGAACCAACTGCAGATTTCCATGGACAGTGAGAGTGTCTGTGTGGGTAAATAAGCAGAGGACACAGTGAGGAGAGCCTGTTGCCCAGCACCCCTGGGCATGGTGAGCTAAACACAACCATGTGATAACACCCTGTGGGTGGCCTTTCAGGGACTCCAGGACAGGACCCAGATCCTTCCTGCCTTGCCTGCTTCTCAGAAAGTACTGCCCTCCCTGGGGTGGTGAAGACCCTCCCCTGTCCCCGGTATCCGTGATGTTGGCTTTGGCTTGGATGCATTCAGGTGGCCCTGAGCCAGGGGGTTTGGAGCAGGCTTTGCTGAAGATGGGCTGAGCAGGTGGATTCTGGAACGTGCAGGGCAGCTGGTGTGTCCATCTGTCCATATAAAGGGAACTGTTTAGGTCTGAAGGACCCATTTGGTTTTCCAAAGTTTATAGGTGGTGGTGGTGGATGGAGTTGGCATGAGGAGTGGGGGTGCCCTTTGTTCTTTTGCTGTTATGGGACAGTTATTGTCTGTGGGCTGGTGGCCCCCTTTCCCTCTTAGGATAATTTAGAGTCCCCTGGGGGTCATGAGAACACTTGTGGGTCCATCTCCCATTCTTTGGGGGGAAAAGAAAGAACATTGTGTTCAAATGAGTTTGAAGAATCTGGGCCAAACACAGTCAAAGAGATGTCTTTCTTGCAGAACTCATAAGAACCTTCAGTGTGCTTGTGGTTCTTTAAGAGGAGGGGACTTGTTAGACCTTTATTTTCCCTAGATTTTTGTTTTACTCTGTATCTGTCTTGTTTCTTTAGACATAGCTCATGAGACCAGTGTTTTCAGGAACTTGCTTTAGGAAATTTATTTATTTAACAGATGTTTATTGAGCACCTACTGTGTGCTAATGACTACTTCAGATGCTTGGGCTACAACAGTGATCAATCCACACCAAGATCCCCAGCTCTTAGAAACTTACATTCCAGCAGAAGTGATGGTGTACCTACTCTGTGTTAGGCTCGAGAGTTTCATGTTATCCTGTTTAGCTTTTATAACAGCCTGGTGAAGTAGATTAGGTAACTGAGGCTCTAGGGGTAGAGTGACTTGCCTGCTTTGGCTGAATTGTCCTTTTACCTTGGAAATGCAAAAGGAGATGCTTACAGAGGGGCTGGAAGGAGGAGGAATACCTGGTGGAGACACTAGGGTCTGCGGTGGAATTGCTATAGCCTTGCTGTTCACCCACTTGCCCTTTGTGAAGGTCCAATGGAGAAATTTCCCCGAGCCTTTAAATCAAGCAGGGAAAGATAGGTTTCTCCAGAACTGCTGGTTTGTTTTCATGTTATGGGCACAGAGAATCTCGTGGCGGATCATGTTTCTCTTTGGCTTTGGTTACTAAGCACCTGAGAGCTAGATTTGTGGCCCATCTTGACACCTCTGCAGGAAGAGGCCATATGCTGTGCGTTTCCAGGTGCTAATCTTACCCCTGGCTTTCTTATTATGTTCCCTACACTCATTTTCTCTTGGCTTGGTTCCCATGCCTGTTTATTCTTTTGTGTTGTTTGTGTTATTCTAAGTCACTGTAAATACTTGGTGGAATGGAGCTGGGTATAGCTAGAATTTAAAAAGTAATGGTAAGATGATTTTTATAACATTCCTCAGGGAGTCTGTGGGGAGCCAGGTTCCAAGCCCAGCTCTGCAGACTGTGGATTCCACCCTTTTCCCATCACACGACCTGCCTTTCTGGATTAGGACTTACCAGCTTCTTTTGCAATGGGAGGCAGATCAGTTTGGCCGATTAGCCATCATCTTGTGGGTTCCAGAGGAAGCTGGTCTGGCTGGACCGGAGGCTCGAGTGGTAAATTGACCTGAGTGTCACACATGTCGCTTGAGGAGGAGTCTGAGCAGTGGATTCCTTCTTGGTGAGTGCTGCTCAGCCTTGTCCAGGAGAGAATCCAAGCCTCTAACTCTTGCTCTCAGATTCCAGGCAGCATCAAGATGAGCCCCGTCTGCTCTTCCCAGCCACTTTTCATTCACTGTGCTCGTAGTGGTGCTGGGTTGATGAGAGGAGAAGAGCAGGTGGTGTGGATGGAGAAGCTGAGGCCAGCGGAGGTGCAGTGACTTTGCCCACTAGGTGATGGCCGAGCCTGCTCCCCAACGTAAAACCTCGATTCCCTTGCAGTTCTTAGGTCAGACAGCTGCAGGGATCATTCACTGAATCATCTACGGGCTAGGAGGTGGCATGGGAAATGGGCCAAGCTTAGGGTTTGGGAGCTGGGACCCCAGCCTTTTGTATAGGGAGAAGTCTCTTTTTGAGCCTTAGTACCCTCCTCCTTAAAATGTGGTCCTTAATTCCTGCCCTCCAGCCTGTGAGAAATTGAACGAGAAGAGAAATTGAACAGGAAGCCTCTGGTCTGGTGTTAGGCACTGTGTCCGTCCTTGGCTGTGCCTGTGTTGCGCTGCTCCTGCCCCCGATGGTATTATTAATAATGATAATGTGCCGAACATTTGAAGAACATTGGCATCTGGGCTGGACACTGGTCAGTTTTCTGTACATGATTTTAATGCACAAAACAAGCAGATGAGTGGAGATGGTCTATTCCTTTCTTCTCTCTATTGGTGCAAACAGAGGCTTAATAAAGGTTAAGTAATTAGCCCAAGGTCACAGAGGTTTTAGGAGATAGAGGCAAGACTTGAACCCTGGCGGCTGACCCCACGGGGGTACCACTCTGATCATGTAGGGAAGAGCTTGGGACTCTTTTTGAGTGTTGACATCTCTGCACATCAGTCTGGTAGGGACAGCAGGACCATCAGGGGAAGGAAGTTGGGTGTGGGTGTCAGCTGGCCCTGGTGGTGGCGTAGAACCTGGGATGTGGCTGGGTAATAGCTCTGGGACACTGAACTTGTCTTCAAGCTTTGGGTTTGTTACCTGTGAGACGGAGAGGTAAAAATGTGTTTCATGGGGTAAAATGAGAGAGTGGCTACAGGTCCCCTTGTGCATGGCTGTAACAATGTCTGTGATGGCCTGTGACAGTCCCAAGAACATGTGGGGTGGATGTGAATGAGTTGGAACGGCCAGCTCACCTTCCGTGTGCAGCACGGGTCACCGCCCATTGGGAACAGGCCTGCGAGCTGGAGCCCTGCTGTTAAGCTGGATGCTTGCCAAGCCTCAGCTCTCTCGCCAGCCAGGGGAGTGCTACTGCCGCCCTTACCTGTGTGCGTCACGTCTGTGGACACGCTCTTTTGGATTCAAAAACCATTTTGCAGAGAGCTGCCGAGGGCCGGCCAGCTGTAGGGGCCGGCCTGGTGGACAAGGCACAGGGTGAGGACGGTTCAGTGTGTCACTGTTTTTGATGGAACTCTGCACAGTGACAGCAGGCTTAGCCCAAGGTGGGGGTGGGGGTGCTGTCAGGAAGCAGAAGGTTGTAGGACAGTGTCCACTCCTGGGAAGCCTTGCGGTTATAAAGTACCGTATAAACTGTAAAGCACTTTAGAAATGTAAATTTGTTCCTTCACTGACATGGAACAAAAACAAAATGCATAAAAATTGATGGATTTGCCAGGTGGGGAGGTGAATGAGAATTCATGTGTGGATGTGATTTATTTCTGGTTATCAAAAGTGTATGCTTACTTATGTAAACTTGGAAAATAGAGAAAAACATGAAATTGAACATAAGAATCATCCATAATCCTAACAAGTAGCCATGTCATTTATTGCATTAGTATATGTCTTTCTACTCTTTCTGCAAAGGGTTTAATTTTTTAAAATTAAAAAATATTTAATTGACAAAGTGTGTGTGTGTGTGTGTGTGTGTGTAGTCAAGGTATGTGATGAGATGATTTGATATGTAGAACTCCTTTTGAAGATAAAGTAGGTAGTTGATTGATTACAAAGTTCGACACGCTGGACTTCCTGCAGAAATGCTGGTTGATTTTAGCTTAAAAGTTTGAATTCCAAGATATTACTTAAATAAGAAAATTCAGGCATTGATGTAGGCAAAGGGTTTGTAACCCTTTACGTTCTAGAAGCTGTTCCATGCATTCTTTTTCCCCCTGACCAATTTGTTGAGAGTTCATTTTGCCAAGTCCTAGCACAGTGCCAAGTGCAAGTCAAGAGAATATTCTGAGTTTGAAATACAGACATAAAAGTTCATTCATTTGGAAGGTCTCACTTACAAGCAGGTTTAGAAACAGGACAACAATAACCTGTGGATATTCAAATTTTTCTAATTTGTGAGCCTTCCTGTTTCCTTCTCAGATTTCATACCGTCATTCAGAAAATAAGCAACATTGTCCTCATTTTGGAAAGAACAGAGATTGTCATCTCACCAAGGCTGTGTTTATTCTGAAAACAAGTTAACTAAGGAATGATAAAAAAAAATATCATCTTTCTAAACTGTACCCTTAGCTGGCAACTAGACCACCAACCCAAACAAATCATTAAAAACTGCTCACTCCTTTACCTCAAGGCACCGCGCTGGTACTGCAAAGTCCCCAGGTCCCACAGATCACTTTTAAAAGTTGGTGTGACTAGTAGAAAATTAAAAGGCCTTCCTTAGTGTCCCACCTTCTCATGCCTACCTTGATACCCCCACCCTACTCCGTATTCCTCACATCAAACTTGGAAGTTTAGATCTCAATGAAGCAGATTCTTCTCAGGAAAATAGATCAGGCAAAGGGAATGAGGAAGAACAGGGGGCAGATGGCAGGAAGCAGGAGATCCTCGACACTCATTCATTGGGCCACAGTGGGACCGTGGGGGCCCTTACTTCTGCTCCCCTAACAAGCCCAGCAGGTCACAGTCTTCTGTTATCTCATCTGGGGCCTTTAATTTTTTTCAATATTTTTTTATTATGGTAAAATTCATGTGACAAAAACTACTATCTTAAGTGTACAGTTGGTTGGCATTAAGTACATGTATATTGCTGGGCAGCACCACCTTTCCAACTCCGGATCTCAAGTCGAAACTTTATTCTCATTAAGCAACTCTCCATCGCCCCCCTCTTTCCAGCGTCTGGCAACCATGATTCTACTTTCTTCCTCTCTATTCAATGATTTTAAGGACCTCATGTCAGTGGGATCCTACAGTGTTGTGACTGGCATGGCATTGCCACTTAGAATATCTTCAAGGTTCAGCCATGTTGTAGCACGAGTCGGAATTTCCTTACTTTTTTAGGCTGAATGATATTCCGTTGTAAGTGTATACCGCATTTTGCTTGTATTCATTTCTTCATCAACAGACATAAGAATTGTTTCCATGCTTAGCTACTACAGATAATGTTGCTATGAATGTGGGTGTACAGAGACCCTACTTTCAATTTTTGGGGGGTTTATGCCCAGAAATGGTGTCGCTGGATCATAAGCTGCCATACTATTTTCTATAGCAGTTGTGTAACTGTGCATCCCACCGACCCCACTGACAGTGCACAGAGCTTCTGATTTCTGTGCAACCTCTCACACACCTATTGTTTTGAGAGCAGCCAACATCAGGGTGTCAGATGGCATTTCAGTACAGTTTTGATTTGGGTTTCTGTAGTGGTTAGTGATCCTGAGCATCTTTTCATGTGCTTATTGGCCATTTGTACGTCTTTGTAGAAATGTCTACCCAAGTCCTTTGCCTACCTCTGATTGGGTTGTTTATATTTATGTTGTTGAGTTTTAGGAATTCTGGTTTTTTTTTTTTTTTGCATATCACTCCCTCACTAAATATATGACTTACAAACGTTAAAAAACAAACAAACAAACAAAATATAGGCTTTGTTGTAGGCAAAGGGTTTGTAACCCTTTACATTCTGGAAACTGTTCCACGTATTTTCTTGCCCCAGCCAATTTGTTTGAGAGTTCATTTTGCCAAGTCCTAGCACAGTGCCAAGTGCGAGTCACACACCCAGGGATGTCGCCTGGTGAGAGTGAGGATGTTCCAGCTCAGCTGAGGTTGGGGCCTGGAGGTGACCATGGGTGGCACAGAACCCTACCTGGGCTTACCTGTGGGGGAGCTGGGAAAAGTCTTCAAAATGAAGTTCCTGTGACAAG
Source organism: Marmota flaviventris (assembly GCF_047511675.1). Taxonomy (NCBI): domain Eukaryota; kingdom Metazoa; phylum Chordata; class Mammalia; order Rodentia; family Sciuridae; genus Marmota; species Marmota flaviventris. The sequence continues at coordinate 19,210,808 of NC_092506.1, read as the reverse complement.
AGACTGGAATTCCTGGGTTCTGAGGCGGGAGGAAGATTTTGCAAAATTTCATTGTTTGCTTAGATTTTTTTTTTCCCCTCCAATGCTGGGGGTTGAACTTGGGGTCTTGAGTATATATTAGGCAAGTGCTCTATCCTGAGTTACATCTCCTGCCCTAAGTAACAGTGATACTTAAAAAAAAAATCAACCTAAAAAGCAGCTAATTAAAAATATAAGTGCAGTCAGTGCCCTTGGAGACTAGAAACAGGTTAAGTGAGAACAGCAGCCTTTGTAAGTGCCAGTGGGGGAGGGGCACTGAGCACACCCCTCCTGAGTGACAGCCTCTTTTATATGTGGCTTTGTTCTCTCCCAGGTACAAGTTGACCACAGTCTTCTTCCATGGGGATGGCAGCAGGCAGCCACCTTGGGCAGGGTTAGATACCTGGGAGTACAGAGAGGTCTTGCTTTTTTCCCTCTGCTTCTTCAAGCCACCCTGAGGGAACAGAGAAGTCAGGTCCATGCTTCCATGCTTTCTTGGCACACTATGTGTGTGTGTGTGTGTGCGCGCACGCGCAAGAGGGAGAGGAGGAGAGTTGGAGTGGTGAGGCTGGGGTCAGTGGAATAAGGCCATTGGTCCAGCTGTTGTAGGTTGCTGGGAATTTGAATGGTTCCCAATCTCCATCCTCTTTCCCTTCCTTTAGGACACCCTCTGGTTAGGAATACAGGGGTGGCAGGAGCTAGGAGGGCACTTGGCTTTTATGAGAGCAGCAGAGGAGGATTCTCAGTGGAAAGGAAATGACCTGTCCTGCCTGCCTGGTTCTCCTTCTAGCTGGCCAGTGGGCAGATGCACAGGGACAGGTCTGTCCTGGCCAGGAAGGGGCCCTAGTGGTGACTGATCACCACTCATTTTCCCAAGCCTAGAAAGTAAAATACTGACCCAAGTTAGGGGTGAAAAAATGTTGTGATGGACAATTTACTGGGGTGCCAACAGTGTTACCTGTTCCAAGGCATTGCACTGAGATTTAGGAACAGTTAGGTTTTTTTCCTCCTATTATACTTCTTGCTATCTGCTTTCTCCTTCCAATTGTTCCTTAATAATTTGGGGAAAGTTGATTGCTTTTAGAAATCAGCATCTAAGCATGCCTGGTCATGCTGCACATTGTTGAGAGATTAACACAACTCTTTAGAATTAGTGGCCTGTGTTTTGGGCATAGAGATAGGCCTGGGTGGTGGTTATGTGTGCAACTGGGGACAGAAGAGGAACCATAAATTTTGCAGGAAAGATTTGTTTTGGTACCCTGTTATATTTGCTTTGCATTACATATTGTTTAAAAAGAGGCTTTTTTTTTTGATTGAAGGAAAAGGAACTGTGTATTTGAGATAAGAAGTAAAATAAAATGAAATAAATAGTTGGGTTTTGTCATGTGGCTATCAAAGTGGCATATTTCTGAGAACACTGTTTCTGTACTGTTCCAATATTTATACAAAAATTAGAAAATACAAAGTATAGGCATGTCCTGAGATCCTGGGGAGATTGTAATTTATAATGGTGTTCTTTTTCCTTTGTTTTACAGAGCTGCATTTGGTGAAGTTTCAGGAGCATTTAGCCAGTGGTGATCCAAAGACAATAAATGTTACTTTGTGAGGAGGTCTCCACCCTGTGTCTTACTTGGTGACAGTTAACCGGTAGCCAAATGTCTGAGCCCATATGCAAATGTGAAAGTGGACAGATTTGAGTCAGTGGCCTCAGCTAATGGCATAAAATACCATGGTTTTTGGTGGTGGTGGAGGGTGTGGTGTGGGGAGTGGGAATGCTCTTTGTTCTTTGCTATGATGGGACATCCCTTATCTCTCTGGCACCTCATTTGATGGGGCCCCTTTCCTTCTGAGGACATTTGGAGTTCTCTGGGCTTGTGGGAACCTTTGTACCTGCTTCCCTCATCTCACGTCTGAAGGTCTTCTGACTCAACCGGGTGTAGTCGGGTGCAGAGCAAGTACCCAGGCTGCAGTTGCTCACAGCTCAACTCTTTGAGGTGGGCAGCCGCTGAGCAGGCACTGGTTGAAAACCCTCCGAAAACCACACTGTGTGTCTGTTGCATTGTCGCCAGCTTCTAGCCTGGAGCTTCTGGGAGGACCACCGACTGCTCTGCTGGGTCTCAGAGCTGAACGCCCCTGTTCTGCTCTCTGCCCTGCACTGGTGTGGACACGTGTATGAGCTAAGAACAGCCCGTGGGCAAGTGAAGATATATCTGGTTTATCTCAGATTGTTTGACTTTATTTTGGGGAGCACATGGCAATGTTAGGTGGGAAAAGATCCTCAGAGACAGATTGCCAAAGGCACATGCTGGCTACTGGTGATTTTTTCCCCCCATGGTACTGAAATTTGAGTCTAGGACCTTGTACATGCTGGGTGAGTGCTCTGCCACTGAGTTGCACCCCAGCCCTTTTAATTTTTTCATTTTGAGATAGGGTCTTGCTAAGTTGCTGAGGCCAACCTCAGTCTCCTGAGCAGCTGGGATCACAGGTATGTGCCATAGTGCCTGGCTTGATTTTTTTTTTTTTTCTTTTTAAAGAAAGGACAGGGGACTTTCATTCTTCTGTGGTAGGAGGGAAGGCTGACCACAGTCAAACTATTAACAAAAGGTTAGGTTTTTGTACCCAAGCCATTTCTATCCCGGGGTGGGACTGAAACAAAACGTGGGTATGTCTAAATGACAGATCATCAAGAACAGGCAGCAAAATTTAGGCCACCATGTGGCTGAACACACACAGCACCCACTACACCCTGAGCACATGCTACCTGAGGAAGAAAGCTAATGCTCTGCCGTGGGCTGAGTCTGCTCAGCCTTTCATTGCCATCTCCAGTGTCACTGTTTTCTCATTTTATGAGACTTTGACTTGCTTTTCCAAGAAAACTTGTTTCTTTTCTTTTGGACACAATACCTTTATTTTATTTATTTATTTTTATGTGGGGCTGAAGATCAAACCCGGTGCCTCACCAGCACTAGGCAAGTGCTCTACTGCTGAGCCCAACCCCAGCCCGAAACTCTATTTCATTTATCAGGTGGTTAATGACATGGCATTCCCCTTTCTGCCTGAAGGCAGCAAGTGATTCCTTCTGTCACACTGCTCAAGAACCCTGGGCACAGAGCCAGGCTACCCGAGTTCAGACACCTGCTCTGGTGCTACCCTTGGGTGGCACTGGCCAAGTTACCTAATTTCCTGTGCCTCATTTTCCTACTCTGTAAAATGGAGAGAATAACAGAACATACGTCATGACATTTTGGGAACTAAACATGTGACCCTGGGTGCTGGGAGGAGTGCCAGGCACACAGCAATGTGTTGGTTATGTGAGAAAATTAAGATGCAGTGTGGGGCCGTGAGAAGAGCCCTGATCAGGTGAGTCTAGAATCTGACTTTGTCCTGTTCTTAACAAGCTGTGTGTCCTTGGGCCAGGTACTTTGCTTATCTTGGGTTCTGATTTCACACCTGCAAAATGAAGAACTTTGATTTGAACAGCGCTTTTCTTAGACTCTGAATACTAAGGAGTAGAGGTCGGGGGCAGCCCCAGGAGCAAGTCCGAAAACCACACTGCGTGTCTGTTGCACTGTCGCCAGCTTCTAGCTTGGAGCTTCTGGGAGGACCGCCGACTGCTCTGCTGGGTCTCATAGCTGAACGCCCCTGTTCTGTTCCAGAAGCTTCTAGCCCTCTGTCCCTGCTTTAGCTAAATAGAGCAGCTTGGGTTCATTTCATTTGTGGATTTTGGTTTTGGGGAGAAAAGGTTCTCTTGTATGTGCAGGTGATAAAGAAGGGTGTAGAAGTGACCAACAAGATGATCTGAGTCCCCCGAGTTCTCAGTCGGGGGAAGATGCAGGAGGAAGTGGGGGAGTCAGGGGAGGTGGGCATGGTAGACATAATGGGCCTGGGGAGAGGAGTTTGAAGACCCGAGGTTGCGTGGTATGGGATGGGTCAGCGGGGAAGAGCTGTGCACAGTTGTATCTGGATGGTTAGAGCAGATTTATATTGGGGAGATAGTGTGAATTAATAAGGTGTCAAGTTCCTCCTTTGGATATGGTGACTGGAGTTTGGAGGAGAAATTTATAGTAAGACAGGGAAGAAAATGTGTATAGAAATTCAGTTTGCAGGAAGTCTCTTGTTTGAACAGAAGGGCTGCTGCCTGTGCCAGAACTTAGACCAGAGGGTGCCTGTCAGGAGTAAATTCTCTGGCTTCCTCCCCCATCTCTCCTTTCCTTTCCTTTCCATTTGGATAATCACTAGGAATTTCCCTGATACCAGTGCCCATTCATTCGTCTGCATTGCCCCTCAGCTGAGAAGTTGACTTGCCAAGTGGAAAAACTATTCATAGGCAAAATCTGCGGCGTTCCGAGTCAGAGTTTTCCGTGAATTTTTAGAACTTTACCCTTTTTTTTTTAAACTGCTTTTTCTTTTTTTTAAAAATTTTTTATTGTTGGTTGTTCAAAACATTACATATTTCTTGTTATATCATATTTCACACTTTGATTCAAGTGGGGAACTTACCCTTTTAAAAAGGGAATTTAATGTCTTTTGCCATTTTTTAAATTGTAGTTTTATTATATTCACTTTTTTTTTTGTTGTTGTTCAGGGATTGAACCCAGGGGTGCTTAACCACGGAGCCACATCCCCAGCTCTTTTTATATTTTATTTAGAGACAGGATCTCACTAAGTTGCTTAGGGCCTCGCTAAGTTGCTGAGGCTGGCTTTGAACTTCAATCCTCCTACCTTGTCTTCCTGAGCTGCTGGGATTACAGGCATGCACCACCTGGCCCAGCCACATATATTTTTAGACACAACTAGAATTCTTGATTGTGTGTGCCACCTCGCCTATCCAGAATTCTCAGCATTCAGCTCTAGCAGTTCATCCAGCAGGTCCCCCCCCTTGCCCCCGCTCCTGTTCACACCCCTCCCACACCTACACTCAGTAGCTTCTTTCAGCTCTAGGATTCTGTGTTTTGTTCCCCAGCTAGCTCACCCAAGATGGGAACCACATTCTATTTCTCTTCTACTTTACTTCCCTGACCAGTCTTTTCTCTGTAATCAAAGTGGTAGCGTCACCAACGGTTGATGTTAACGGGAGTGACTGTACTGTCCATCTACCCTGTTCTGAAATGCCGTGCCTCCTGCCTTATTTATGGGCTGGAGAGTGTTGAACATTTGGTTGTGCAGTGTATGTGGACTGCTAAGTTTCACGCGTGAGCTGTGCTGTCATTTCCTGTATAGTGTGTGGCATCTAAGCCAGGGCTGTCTGGAGTTTCTCCAAGTCCAGCAGACCTGGTAAAGGCAGGGTTCCTGTCTCATTCAGCTCGATTTCTCGAGCCCTGCTTAGAAGGCCTGACCCACAGTAGGTAACAGGAAGAGCTGAATTCACAGAGTCCTCCAGTGCTAGAAGGGAGAGTAAGGTCTATTCGATTTCTTCTAGGCTTGCTGCCCAGTTTCCTGGAGGGGCCTCCTGATTTGTTTCAGCAGTGCCATCTGGCAGGGCCTGAGGGTATGTGGGAATGAGAGAGGTGCTGCGTTGTCGGTGCCCGACCTTGTAGGTGGGCTGAGGGATCTGAGTAAGGGGTTCGTGCCTGGAACTGGAAGGAGCAGGAATCTAGTGGACCCATAAGTCTAAGTTAAATGTGGTGGGTTGTGCAGACCAGGGGCCTTTTTGGTGTGTTGTAGGTATTTGCTGAATGGTGACACGTGACTAGTGGACATTTATTCTCAGCCTTAGAGATTAAGGAGGTGATGTGTGGGACACCGGAGGTTGGGTGTTCTGCAATGGGGCAGCTTCAGTCAGCTTCTTATTTGTCGTGTAAAAATATAGATCCAGAAAATCCAAGTTTTTAAAATGTGATGGGTCCCCTAATTTATAAAATTTGGTAACCAGTTCAACAACAAAATCACACCTGCTGACCTCTAAGCAGGGGGTGGGGCAGGTGAGGCCATGTGGCAACCCTCCCCCATGTGCACTCTAGGGTCAGATTAGATGGGTGTTGGTTGCCATCCACATGGTCAGATACCAGGATCACCACAGAAAGGGAGGCGACATGCTGAGCAGGCAGAGTTGGTGTCAAGGAGGTGTTGATGACAAAGTCCTTTGTCCTCCAGCAAGCCTTCTGTTGCTTGTCTGCCTCCTTCCCCCTGTTTGCAGGGGCTTTCCCCTGCTCCCTCTGGCATAGATCCAAATTTTATGATCTGGCATTCTCAGCCTCCTGTGACCCTTATGTGGTGCCCCGGCTTCACTCTGTGACCTCAACTGGACACTCCAGGGTTTCCTCCCAGACACCCCAGGCTGCAGCTGCCCCAGACTGGTGGGTGTTCCGAGACACACCCTCGGTTTCTTCCCAGATTTTACTCATGCTGTCCCATCGTCCGGGAATGCTCGTCCCCCAATTTATGGAAATCCTACTGCCCACTCTGTCTTCAAAAGGCTCTGCACAAAAGACACATTCTCCCTGACGTCAGCTGCCCTCCTCAGTCTGTAAATTTGGAATCAATCGCGTCTTTCTCTCAACTTCCACAGCACCCGCCCGTCACCTCCACCACAGGCCTCGGGTCACAGCTCTTAAGAGGTGTGTCTTCGTAGATGAGGAGGTCCTTGTGGAAGGTGCCATCTTGTTCATCACTGTGTCCCCTCCGTGTTTGTCTTGGGATAACAGTCGATGAGGTTTAGACACTGGATGTTGGACTGTGAAGAACTGATTCTCTAGAGGCAGCTGCGTAATGTGTGCGGTGACCACAGGAAAGGGGGCAGTGGCTGGAACAGAGGCTGTGAGGGACAGGGAAAGCTGAATCCAACTCCTCCTCAACCGAAGGTGACACCATCAGGCCTCCCTGCTTGGGAGGACAGTCCCCTGTGTGTCTTCCATGCTGTGTCAGTGAGCCTTGTGTGGGCCTGACCTGAGTGCTAGGATTTGAGGTCTGTCCTTGACACCTGCAAGATGTGAGAGGCAAGGACAGATTTGAACAAACCAAGTCCACCTTTGCCCAGATAGGATGGCTTCCTCCCACATACATTCCTCCTGCTCGCTGTGACAGATCTTCTGTGGGTTCCCCGAGGACAGCCGAGGGTCGTGAGCCTGCAGAAGCCCACCTTCCGGGAGAGCATGAGGAGAACCCTGGTGTGTTGTCAAGAGAACCCTGGTTCTGGAGCACGGAGAACTGGATTCCAGGGCCAGGTCTGCCACTCCCAGCTGGGTGACTTTGGGTGAGACTCTTAGCTTCAGAGTTTATTTCCTTACCTGGTTTATGTGGTTGCTAGGGTCCTTTTGGGTCCTGGCATCTCATGACTCAGGGTCAGGTGGTCATGATTGTAGGCTTGTAAACGTATTTGTCATTCCCTCTTTCCCACCACCCACGAAGAATGAATGGATCCAATGCAAGCATTAGCAAGGGATGGTTTGGAGGAAAGAGTGTGTGTATGTGTGTTTTTAAGGGCCCTTTTCAAGGTTTGAAACTTGGTTCCATGACAGTGGCCAGGTTTGGGTGAGCCTCAGAACCTCCTTGAGATATCATGGCCAGAATGGACAAGATCCCAGGACACAAAGTCTTTCCATAAAAGGAAGGCCACCAGTCAAGATACACAGCTTGGTCCTGAAGCAGCTGAGATTAGTATTTCCATATTGTTGCCAATAATGTGGAACTGAATCCCCACCAAAACAAAACTAAACAAAATAAAACAAAACAGAGTAGGTGTGAGACATTTGTGACTTAAGACTCCGAGGTTCTGTTGGAAAGATAAGGCAGATTTTTTTTTTCCCTTTATTTCTTTTTTCTGATGGGTTTTGCCTGGGGCCTTGGGTAAGAGAGCAAATGTTGTAGGTAATATTTTTGTATTTTTTTCAGACGTGTTCGATAGTCTGTGTTTAGGTTGGGAAATCTGCAGGTCGTGGCCCACTTTGTGCCTGTAAACAAAGACCGTTGTAGGGGCTGCAGGTGAAGTGTCACCAGATCAGGCCCTTACTAAGTAGTGAAAAGACCAAGTCAAAGATGTTGTTTCTTGGTTGACTAACAGGATGCAGGGATGGTCAGCAGGTGGCTAGGGTTGGGACCCAGAGGTAAAGACGCAAGAGTCACCATACAGAAAGCCTGTGGCCTGGGAGGAACGTAGTACCCCATGTTTTTACTTTGGAAGGAAACAAAGGACCTAGAATGTCCCCTAGTTCCCAAATCCAGCCTTTTGTTGTTGTTCTGCAATTTACTGGCAGTGACCTTTAACAAATGAGCTTCCCACCTTGTTTTTTTCTTATGTAAACATGGGGTGGGTGAGACCTGAGTCCTGAGGTGGTGAGGATGAAATGTGATCACACATGTAAAGCACCTGACTTTTGCCTGATTAGGTAGGTACTTAAGAAACAGAGGTTCTGGGGCTGGAGATGTGGCTCAGTGGTAGAGTGCTTGCCTTGCCCACCACACTATTTGGAGAGTTCTGGGTCCCAAGGTCACGTGCATCCAGGGTCTAGGCTGTGAATGGGCCTGAAGGAGGCCCCCCAGGCAGAAGTAAAGGCCTCCAGCGTTAATAGTATTTCTGAACAGGGGCGTTGAGTTTGCATTTAAGACCAAGGGAAACCGCTTCACTTTTGCTGAGTCTTTTGTGGTCTCACTTTTTTTGGAGCACAGGTTCTTCTTGGTTTATCTTTTTATTTTGTGCTTTCAGCAGAGAATGGACACAGACGTTTCTATTTTGTTGAGAAACGGAGGCCAAAGAGGGTTGATGGCCCCCACAGCAGTGGTGCCAGGTGTGGCTTGGTGGCTTCCATGCCTCCTTTATTCATCGCCATCTCCTGTAGGTTCATCCTGAGAACGTGGACCAGTGTTGGCCCATCATCCAAATCGTCATGAAAACTGGAAGTCTGGACTTTAAATGCAAAATCTCTTACTTGTTAAAGGCTTACTTAGGTTTGTTTTAAAACATCGTGTGGATGAACCAAACTCATGTGCAAGTCTGGTTTGACCTGTAGGCCATCAACTCTTGTTGGAGAGGGAGCTTGAAGCTACAAGTGAGGAAGTGAATCTAAAGCAGACATTTTATGTTTTCATACCTTTTTCGGGTAGCATGTGCTGCATGACATAGGTTGTCCCTGTTATGGTGACTTTGAGCACAGTGTTGGTGTTGGAGCTGCTGTGTGTGGGCCAGGCCCTCTGTCCAGGGCTGCATGTATGTAGGCAGTGCGGTGGTCATGGTCCTGCCCATCCAGCGTCATGAAGCATCCCCACTCATGCTTGGAGGACGTGCGTCGGTGGGCTCATCTTCTTGGGCCAGGTGAGCTTCTCACACCTGTGTTCCTTGTGTATTGTGACCTCATTGCATATTGCTCCTGTTCCTTCTCAGAGCCATGAAAAGTAACTATTATCTTTTTTTCTTTGATGATGATTTGTTTCCTTAATATTTTTTATTCTTTTTAAAAAATATTTGTTCTTTTTAGATACACATGACAGTAGAGTGTATTTTAACATACATCCATGGAATATAACTTATTCTAATGAGGGGTAACTGTTACCTCTTTAAAGAGAAAAAATCAAACTCTTGCACAGTTCTATAAATTTCAGATTATACAGAAAGATAGAAGGAAAGGGGGAAGTACTCTTTCTTCTATTCCCTCATCCTCTCTCAATTCTTTTAACAAGAAGGATGTCTGACTAGCCGTGTGACCTCAGACAAGTCCTTTGACCTTTCCAAAACTAAGTTTCTGTGATCATGATAAAACCTAACCCATATTACTCTTATTATCATTTTTAACATCTATTAAGTGAGTTGACAAGAAATTCCTGACATCCTGTGCACGCATAAAGGGAGCTCATGGGCCTTTTTGTACGGTCAGGATTTCTTTAGTGATCCCCTGTGTAATTGCTACAGAAGCACTAAAGTTAGATCTGTGGGATTTGGGGGACTGGATGCTATAGTGGTTCAGCACAGTTTGTGTTCCATGAACATATCCGTACCTGTGTAAGAGAAAGAATGGAAGACAGTAAAGACGGACTGCACTGTTTCCAACATGAAGTCCTGCTCTTCTTTCCTTTTCATTTGGGAACTTAAAATTGCTTTCTGCACCCTCCCACCTCCCAGATTCATGAAGGCCCCTGACAGTGCAGTGACTCCTCGTAAAAGCTGGGGGATGTTTTTCTCTTAATTAGAAAAGGATATAGAATTTGGTTGCATGTTCTCTGGAGCCAGTGGTAGAGATGATGGTATATGAAGTTCAGGAAATTCAAATGTAAAACAGATTCATTTGTAGGAATGTTGGATTTTTATCTGGACAGATGTTTTGCTTTTGATGGAGTTGGTTGGCAGTGGGAGGTGGGGGCAGGGTTTTAGTGATGCTTTTGTTTTTGCTTTGGGCTGATGTTTTTAGGATTAACATTAGTTGCATTTAACAACAACAGCATAACAGTAATTGAATAGCGACTTAACTGATGCAGTTTCAGTTCTCTCTCTCATACCAGTCAGTTGCAGGTAGCAGGTAGCAGTTCAGGACACTCAGAGGCTCCAGGTTGACATCTTTCTCCTACACATGGCTTCTGTCTTATAGGTCAGTCTCAATTGGGACTGGCTCCTGGAACTCTGTCTCTCCTGTCTGAGCCATATGTTGGCAGAAGAAGGAAAGGCACAGGTCAAAAAGGAGGCTTCCCGCTGCACTAGCTCCCTCTGAGCAACTTTGCTCCAAGTCCCACGGAGCACTTCTGTGTGCATCTCACCGATCCTAATTTAGTCACACGCACACACCTAGCTGCAAAGCAGGCTGAGAAATGTAGTCTTTAGTGTCAGGTGCAGTTTATATATAAAACCAAGGGTCCTTTTTTCAAGGAAGAGAGTGGATATTGCGAATATGGGCAGCAATCTGTGATTTCATGGCGGTCTAATCTAGGCAGAGTGACCAAGGACTTAGCTCCTCCAGCATGCCTGTGGGATGGATTAAATACTGAGGTGTGAAATGCCTTGCTGTCAGACAAGGGCAGTGGTGAGAAGAGTGTCACTGACAGGTGAGTGCTCGAGATGTGGCCCTGATACTTGTGTGAGGGGTGGTACCATTGCTGGTGGCTCTTCAGAGGACCTGAAGGTTTAAAGAAGGAGGAAGAGGAGGAATGGTTTAGATAAGCGGTGGGGAACAGAAAAAGACACTTGTCCCACATCTCTGTGGCCTCTTTGGGGCTGATTAGTAGATAACAAAGTATGTGACCCTGGTAGCTGGCCGAGTGGTCAGCAGATGCTGTGCTTACTGGAAGGCTTCTCTTCAAAGCTCACTGGGGCATGTGAGGACTGCAGCAGGACTTGTGAGGACTGCAGACTCCAGGTGCTGGCCCTGTTGACAATAGTCTAGTGACGCCCTTCTCTCCTGGTTGAAGAGTAACCTGCAAACTTGGCCCATCTCTCCCTTTTTCCTGTCCTCAGGCCATTCCATCCTGCTGTGGACGTTGGCTCTGGCCTTCTGGCTGGCCATCCTTTCAAGATGACCCAGGAAAAGGGTGTGCTGTGTGCAGATGAACTTGGCCGACTAGGCAAAAACTCAAGCTAGAAAAAGAACAAATGGTTATCACTTCCCATCAACCATAAGGAAACCTGTAAGAAAGGACTGTTATCAGGCCTTTAGAATTTAGGCCTCCATTTCGCACCATAGGATTCTGTTTTTCCTGGGTTTCAGTTAAAAGATTAGCTCACATAGTGGCTATGAAAGCATGATGTAGGTATTAGTAATTGTTCTGTGCATTAAAGCTCATCTCTGTTTCCCTTACTGATTCATCTTTTTAAAAAAATATTTATTTTTTTTTAGTTGTAGTTGCACACAATACCTTTATTTTATTTATTTTTATGTGGTGCTGAGGATCAAACCCAGAGCCTCACACTTGCTAGGCGAGTGCTCTACCTCTGAGCCACAACCCCAGCCCTCATCTTATTTTTATTAATGAAACAGATCATTAGAATAGTGCCTGGCACGAGCCAGGTGTGATGGTGTATGCCTGTAATCTCAGTGACACAGGAGGCTGAGGCAGGAGGATCACAAGTTTAAAGCTAGTCGCAGTGACTGTCTCAAAAAAAAAAAAAAAAAAGAAAAGAAAAAAGACTGGGGATGTAGCTCAGTGGTAAAATTGATAAAATGCCCAGTGGTTAAAATCTTTAGTACCCCCACCCCCTGCCCCAAGCCTGTCATTCATGTGTGTGCATGCACACATACACATCTACTGTATAAATGCTTTGTATGTATTAACCCATTTAATCCTCACAGTAGCCCCAAGAGGTCAGGATTGTTTTGCCTTTTCACCTGTTTTACAGATGAGGAAACAAGCCCAGAAAGATTGAATGAGGTCACTCCAAGGCCTATCGGTTTCCTACAAATCTTTTTTTTTTTCAATTTTTTTTTTTTTTTTTTTAGAGAGAGAGAGAGAGAGAGAGAATTTTAATATTTATTTTTTAGTTTTCGGCAGACACAACATCTTTGTTTGTATGTAGTGCTGAGGATCGAACCCGGGCCGCACGCATGCCAGGTGAGTGCGCTACCGCTTGAGCCACATCCCCAGCCCTCCTACAAATCTTTTCTAAAGAATAATGACAATGTCCATGCAAATTTCTGTTTTTTATATGGCGTGCACTATGTTGTGTATTTCAGATGCATGAATAAGAATTTTCATCTTCGCAAGGCATTAGAAGCCCATTTTACAGAGGAGGAAACGAAGACGCAGAGTCGTTAGTCTGGGGCTAAGGAGTGGACGTGGGATTCACATTTGGGTCTCTCTGGCGTCTGAGTCCTGCTGTGTCCTCAGCACAGGGGCCATCCTCGGAGCTGTCCCGCTCTCCTTCCTTAGTGACCACATGCCTGGTTGCCTCCTAGTCAGACTCACTTTGTGGCCCATGGCTCCTGGTTGTGCCACTGGGGGATCGTGGCCTATATTTCTCAGGTCACCCCAGGGAAGCCAGCAAAGCCAGAGCTTGACTGTGAGAGCTGGTAATCCACCCAACACCCTCCATATCCATCCCTTGCTCCGTTTTCCTCCTAAGGTTTCCCTCAAGTATTGTGGATGTCCTTTTCCTGCAAGAAGTGATTGTGCAGATGTCCACACTGGGTAGTGCGTGAGCATCTAGTCTGGTCAACAGCAGGACGAGCAGTTTCCCGTGAAGTGCCTGACCCTGGGGAGCCCTCCGCAAGGGTGGGGACCATCTGTGCTCTCCTGTAAAGGAAATTGTGGTTTCTTTCTTTTCTTCTTCTTCTTTTTCTTTCTTTCTTTCTCTCTCTCTTTTTTTAGTTTATGGGAAAGGGAGACTTGTGTCTCAATTGAGTCTTTGTGGCGTTGTATTACAGAGAGTCACAGAAAATGTTCTATGTAAATGACTCTGTGCCCTGATTAGATCCTCAATAGGCACCATTGTGCCATATTGCTATTATTGGCGATTGCAGGATACTAAATGATATTCTCATCAGGCTGAAAAACTTCAGTGTTAGTGGCGAAACTTGGGGTTAATTATACTGCTCTGAATTGGAGCATGGAATTAAGTTGTAGGGAGAGCAAGGCTCTTGCTCCCTGTCTCTTCAGGGCTGTTGCTGGGGGTTTGATCAGAATCTTTTTTAACCCATCTTCTAAATTTGTACCACTGGCATTTTGCTCTCTTGTGAGTTACTACCCCTTTTGGTGCTGGGAAACACAGGGCCAATTTATAGGACAGTCGGAGAGGGGGAGATGTGGTCTACTTAATAGTGCATTCTTCTCAGTCAATAGCTGGGTAAAAAATAGCACGGAGATTGAAGTCTCTGGGGAGTGCTGGGCTCTCTGGAGGGGCCTTCTTTAATTTAGCTCTTGTCTCTTTTGCCTTTGAATTCTCGGCTCCTCTGATCCGGACTCACCTCTTTGAAGAAATGACACACTGACCTACATCTTGGCTGGAACAGATAGAAGAATGCCCTTCTTGGCATTCCCCACGCAACCTCCGAGGGAAGTCTGTCCGAGGCAGGTCCTCTTGGGTTTCATGCCGTTGACTTCTCTGCCTCCTTTTAATTGCGGTCTACCTCTTTTTGAGCCTTTCCCAGTCCTAAACTTCTGGCATTCCTTTCTCTCCTTTTCTTTAGTCTGCAAATTTCACATTGCTAGAATCAGATCTAAAGCCATGTAGTTTTAGCTCCCCTGTAGGATTACTTCGATTTTGAATATAATTATTACACCCCAAATTTTTTTTGGAAAGTGTTTTTTTAGTGGTGGCCTTAAAGTTTATCATATATGTGTGTCACTGCTTACCTTGCACCATTTTTGGATATTTGGTTTGAATCCTGTTCCTCTGACCCCCCCTCCCCCTTGCTATTGTAAGGCATATTATATTGGCAATTAGCCCAGGACGGATTCCTAGAAATGAGTTTACTGAGAATCCGAACTTAAAAGAAGAGAAAGTAGCTGGATGCGTTTGGTGCACTCCTGTCATCCCAGAGACTCAGGAGGCTGCAGCAGGAGGAATGCAAGTTTGAGGCCAGCCTCAGCATCTTATCCAGACCCTAAGCAATTTAGGGAGATATGTCTCAAAATAAAAAGGGCTGGGATATAGCTCAGTGGCAAAGGGCCCTTGGGCTCAATCCTCAGTATCATCCCCCCAACAAAACAAAAGCAAAAACAAAACAACAATAAAAAACAAAGTTGGGTTTAAACCCAGATTGGCCTGCCTTCAAATCCAGTGCTGTTTCTACTGGTATTAGTTCTCCTGACTTTTTACCTGTTAGAATTCTAGAACCTTCCTAGAGGAATCAGGTACATATTGCTCCTCATGAGTGAGCTGCTTCTCACCTGGGTGGTCTAGGGTGAGTTGCTCTGGATTTCTTTTCCTCCGCCTTTAAAACAAAATTTTTTTTTTTTTTTTGATAACAAACTTAGCCACATCCCTACCACCTTTTATTTCTTATTTTAAAATGGGGTCTTGCTGAGTTGCTTAGGCCTTTGCTAAGTTGCTGAGGCTGGCCTTGGACTGGTGTTCCTCTTGCCTCAGCCTCCCTAATATCTGGGATTACAGGCATGTGCCACTGCACCCAGTTTTCTTTGTAAAATTTGACAGTGGTTCACGTTCTTAGGAGCATCTTGGGATAAACTAACTCCTTCACCCTGAACACCTACACAGCTTTTGTGTGTAGCACATACAACTATCACATGTTCAAGATGATCACACTTTTCAAGAAAATTACATTTAAGAGTAAAGTATAGTGTGAAGATCACATTTAATCAAAGGAATGCTCTTTAATATGTACAACTCATGGCTCCCATTTGGAAACACCGGTATCAGCTTGGGTCAGTATAGTAACATGTTCTCTCTGTTGGTAACTTGTAAAGTTGACTTCCTGAAGCAGAGCCCTGGTTGACACCGTAGTCTTCCTCAAACTATTCGCTTATAACAGGAGATAATATGATCGAGGAGAAATGGTCCTTTGGTCAGATGAACTGGGGAAGGGCTCTGGAATTAGGAGCCTCCAGAAGCACTTGATGGCTCAGAGACGCTGCAGTCAGGGAGCCTGTTTGGTCTCCCGGAGGCCCGTGTGTCCCATGGAGCTCTGGCGGACACCCAGTGTCACACGCAGCATGTGGGATATTGCTGAGCCGAGAATGAGAGCCCTGTAGGGTGGCCCCCATCCCTGCTCTCTCTTTTTGCTTCCTGTTCCTCCTGGCCCCCGGTCTGTGCATGCCAGCCTCTGCTTGGCCCGCCCTCCTGCTTCCCTCCACGTGGCTCAGTTTGACCCACTTTCTAAGGCTCAGTGTAGATCATCTTTCTTTGTCTTGTCCTTATGCATCCTCTGTACGGTTTCCCTCTTGGCCTCCTGTACTCACCTTTGCTGTCTGTACCTGTCAGGTGAACCTGACCGCTGTGGAGCAGATGCTCATGGTGCTGGGTGCCTTCCAGTGGAGGGAGGGCCTGGTGGTGGTGTTGGTAGTGCAGATGTTCTCCTGGAAGATACATTAGCCACGTTTGATGCTGACGCAGTAGGTTCCTACCTGAGACACAGAATCTGCCTTTGCCTTCCTTCAGCTCTCTGGGCAGGATAGCCTTCCGGCTTTCTTCTGATCAGTTAAATGAAGATTTCATCCTAGAAAACTACTGGCAACAGCTTTTGTTTTCCTGGGCACTTACTATATGCTAACTGCTTTATGCATGCTCTCTCATTAATCCCTGACCTCTACCTGGTGAGTTAGGTTTTGCCATTCAGGTATTGACAGGCCTGTGGTTCAGAGAGGCTAAATAACTGGCTCAAGCAAGGTTATCTCATGAAAGGCAGAGCTGGAATTAGCCTCAGATGGCTCTGCGGTCATCACACCACATACACACTATGCTGGGTGTGTATGTGCATGTGGCCTTTTCCGATTTATCGATTGCTCTTGGAATCTACCCTTCTGCCTTCCTATCCCCTTTCTATTTTTGAATAGCACTATTTCTTTTTCTATTTCGGACATAGATGTTTGTGGATTTAAATGTGGCTAATGTACCTGCTTTACAAATTTTCTTAATTCTGTTTTCCCCTCACTCCTCTTGTTTTTGAAACTTTACTGAGAAACTGGTTGATGTGAGTCTACAGGGCTCCTACCATCGGGTAAGACAGTAAGGGTTAAGCGCCGCCTCCTATCTGCCAAGTTCCGAGTCTCTGATTTGTTTTCTTTGGAGACAAACTCCAAGTAGGTGTTACTTCTTCCCAAGAGTTCCCAGATGGCACAGACTTTGCTCAACGACAGAGCACCAGGGACTCCACCAGGAGACCCCCGTGAGGCCGTGTGTGTGCACACATGCATGTGTGCCCAGTGAGGTGCCCACCTTTGTGGGAGTACAAGAAATTCTTTCTCCAGAATCACAATTTGAACAGCTCCTTATGTTCACAGCTTTGACCACGATTCCATGTACTTTGCTAAGCTCTGCTTGTCTGCAGCTCCACAAGTTTATTTGCCATCAGCCACCACCAACCAGAGACATGTTGCCTGGAAGCCAGTCTGATGGTGCCGTCCCTCCACTAGACGTCCTCCTTGGCCCTGTTGCCTTCAGGGTTTGGGGCCAGGTGGCTGCTCACCTCTCCCAGTGTCTTTCTTAGGTTTTGGGTTTTTCTCCTGTGTTCACCAGGCCTCGCGTTGTTTCTCCCTGTGTGAGCCTCTCTCTCTTTTCCAGGCCTCTTGGACTGGCTGCACCCTCTGTCTGGGTCTCCCTCTCCTCCTCCATGGCTGGTTCCTCTTGGTCCTTTTGGAAATTCACGCCAGTCCGGTCTGTCCTTCTGGTGCCTCATTCAGCCTTCTGTGCTGCGTCTTTCCCAGCCAGCTCCTCCCCTTCCCAAGGGCAGACAAGGTGCCTTCATCTCTGTTCCTCCCAACCCAGCCCCGGCACATGGAGGAGCTCAGAACTGTGCATTGAACGAGGATTAGTGTGGAAACATGGAGGTGGAAAACAGCATTTTGTGTTCCTTGTGCGTAGGAACTACCATTAGTCGAGTGCCTGCTGCGTGGATTCATGTGTGTTATGCAATTTATTGTTAATCCTCTAGTATGTCCAGATATGTGGTGTGTCATTACCAGCTTTATCACAAAGATAAGAGCCTGGAGATCTTTCTCTTTATTTCTTTTCTTCTTTTTTTGGTATTTGGGATTGAACCCAAAGGCACTTAAGCCACATCCCTGGCCCTTTAAAGAAAATTAAAAAGTTTCTTAGGGCCTCACTAAATTGCTGAGGCTGACTTTGAACTTGTGATCCTCCTGCCTTAGCCTTCTGAGCTGCTGGTAGTATAGGTGTGAGCCACCACACCTGACTTCTCTTTCTTTCTTTTTTTTTTTTTGATTTTTTTAAAGATAAATATGATAGTAGAATGTATTTTGATATATTATGCATACATGGAATATAACTTATTCTAATTAGTATCCCATTTTCGTGGTTGTACATGATGTGGAGTTTCACTGGTGGTATATTTATTTATAAGGTTAGGAAAGTTATGTCCGATTCATTCCACTGTCTTTCTTATTCTCATCCCCATCCCTACCCTTCATTCTCCTTTGTCTAATTCAGTGAACTTTAGTTCTTCCCTCTCCCTTTCTTATTATGTGTTAGCCTCTGCATAGCAGAGAAAACATTTGGCCTTTGGGTTTTTGGGACTGGCTTATTTCACTTAGCATGATAGTCTCTAGTTCCATCCATTTACCTGCAGATGCTATAATTTCATTCTTCTTTAGGGCTGCTGATTTCTCTTTATTTCTTAAAGTCTTTGCTCCAGAGTAGACCATGGCTTGTGAGCATTTCAAAGCATCTTCTGGATTTAAAGCTGGAGAACTTCACCCCAGATACATAGAGAAATACTAGGATGGTATTTTAAATACAATTTCAGGTGCTTGGGTCCTGGGAAGTTGCCAGTTACCTAACTCTTGGGTGCAAAGCAGGAATGGGTGGGTGGATGGCTGTTTTCCTTTTTCAAATGGTTTGCGTTTATGTAAAGATCAAAATGGACTTGTTTATTGAATCAATAAAGAAACTATCTCTTTGAATACTTCAGATTTGATATCCTTCCTAGACTGAGTCCACCTTTTGTGAGGGCCGCAGGGCTGCTGGATGGGGCCTTGTGGTGACGAGGAATTATGTTATAAGGGTCTCTTTAGTGTCTTCTTGGTCATATGAGTTTTATTTGCCCAGTAGGACATGACTGAGACTCTGAATAGTCAAAGAAAACATCTCTCTTATGTTCTGCTCATGAATAGAACACTCTGTCCTGAATGGTTGCCCCATGGGGACAGCACGTGGTGTGTTTTCCTAACATTTGAACCAATGGGCTTTTTCTATTTGGGGCGATCCAGGTAAAGGTTTTTTGGTGCTCTTGAATGGCAAGGAACCTTTTTCTTACTTTTCTATGTCTGAGTTTGAGAAGGTGTATTTTAGCAAATTCACTAGAATTGTTCTGCCAGGGATCAGGGATTCCTTTCACTCCTCCATTCGCCCGACCAAAAAAAGTGCTATCTCCAAGAGCTGAAGGGCTATTCAGTAGGACTAGGGGACAGCAGTTTAGAACACTTGAGACATTTGCATGATGAATCTGTGTCCCTGGGCTCTGACTGTGTGTGTGTGTGTGTGTGTGAGAGAGAGAGAGAGAGAGAGAGAGAGAGAGAGAGAGAGATGGGGGGGGGAGGAGAGCTGTGCATGAGAGATATTGATTGATTAGGAAGCTGTGGCCCAGAGTGGAACAGGCTTTTTAAAATTTGAGCTCCAAAGAGACATCACAGATGACCGTGTTTTCCAGGCCTAGAGTCAGGCCTGTGGTCTGATAAAAGGTTTTCTTATGACTCGGGGTTCCGTTGGTGTGAGAAGTCTTGTAAAAGTGTGACAGTGCCCGCTGGTGGGCCACCTTGGAAGAAGAATGCCCTCCTACAGAGGGCATCGACCTGCGAGGTCCGGAACCTAGTCCCTGCACAGACAATGGTCTTCAGAGCCTTTGGCAGGCTTTCTTTTAGGCAGAACTTTCTCTTTTAGCCTCACATTCGTAAATGAGGTCACACTTAGTCAGAACTTTTTCTTTTCCAGAAGAACAGAACCACACCCCTCAGACCAGGAAGCCCCGGGGGAGGCGGGAGAGGCCAGCGCTGCGTGGCTAGTGGGCAGTGGGAGCAGAGAATCAATCGGTGTAGAAAAAAGCTGCAGTTTTTGTCTTTAGAAAAAATTCAGTGTTTAGTGAACCAGAACAAGTGCCACCTGTATGGGATGGTGGGCGGTCAGAGTAGAAGAGGGAAGGAAATGGTTGGCTAGTTCTTTTTTCTTCTTTCTTGAATGATTTTCCTTTACCCCTCCATCAAGAGGGACGTTTCAGATTTTCAGTGTCTAATGAGATGGATCGTGGGATCCCTGGGGGTGGTGGTGGGGGATTCCTGAAGGGCCTCAGCCACAGGTGGCTAATGGCTGCTGTGTGCCAGGTGTTGGCTGTGTGCCAACCTCAGCTTAACCCTCAGGACCATCTGACAGGCAGAAGAAGCTGGGCTTAGGGAGGGTAAACCACATCTCCAGGATCTATAGCTTCTAAGTGGCTCATAGCACAGTGGCTGGCTGGTGGGTGGCACCTTTGACATCTGGAGAAGAGCAGTCATTCAGTCCTCTCCCCTCCCTCTGAGGGGAGGTGGGACCCTTCACAGATGCTTTGACACTCTGGAAGATTCCACATCCACGTTTCAGTTTGCTCGGTGGGTTGCTGTCACACTGAGCGTGTTTCCTCTGGCAGAGGGACTGGGCATCAGGAATGTTGGGTGCATAGGCCTTCTCTGGGATGGTGAGGTCCACCCTTGGCTTTCCACCTGTGTTTATTTTGGGGTCAAACTAATTCTTTGCCCAGCTGGATATAGGGTTGACTGCCTCAGTGGGGGATGGAGGGTGGGGGGCTCATCCTCCAGTGAAGGACACTGTACGGTTGGGCAGATTCACAGCTGCTCTGAGGTCAAGCCCGATGGGTGTGATGAAGGTCTAAGAGGAATCTGAGCATCCAGGGTCTAGGCTGGAGCTTGGATGGTTGCATGTGATTCTCAGCAGGATTACAATCCATTTCCAACGTTGGTTGGCTTGCTAGTGACATTAGACAAGGAATAACTTGTTTGTATAATGCTTTCGCATGTGCCCACTGAGTTTTGGGTTTCAGAAGAAACCTGTAAGGTTAGTAGGTCAGCTCCAGTGCTCTTCCTCGTTGCGTACGTGAGATAGTGTAGACTTGCATAACATCAAGTGTTGGAACTCTTCCAAGTCTGATAATTCCTTGTACAACTCTGTCTAAACCAGGGTGAAGCCCGGCGTGGTGACACATGCCTGTAATCCCAGTGGCTTGGGAGGCTGAGGTAAGAGGATCACAAGTTCAGAGCCAGCCTTAGCAATTTATCGAGGTTTTAAGTAACTCAGTGAGACCCTGTCTCTAAATAAAGTACAAAAAAGTGCTGGGGATGTGGCTCAGTGGTCGAGTGCTTCTGAGTTCAGTCCCTGGTACAAAAACCAAACCATGGTGAAGAAAACCTGCCAAGTCGTGCCTTTAGCTGCAGGGGTGTGGGAGGGCTAGCTGGACTTTGCAGTGACCGAGACAGAGTCAAAGCCCTCATGGTTGTTATTGGTTTCATTCAGTGCTTTTGTGCCTGGTCTCCAACAGTGCTGGCCATAGTAAGTTCTCAGTGTTTGCTGAGGACTTGGAAGAATCTCTTAGGTGTTGGGGATGAACTCATCTATTTGCCCAGCACCTTCTGGAATTTCCTCTTCCCCATGTGACCTCCCTCTCTTTCCTCCCTGGGTCACACCTCTTATCCCAGAGTGGGATCAGCTCTGAGCAGTACCCTTGGCCTATACATCTTTTTTTTTTTTTTTTGGTCTTGTGAGTTTGATCTGGATTTCAAACTTGCTTCTGGTACAGTTGACTGCTTTGGATTTGGGAGGGAGCTCTTGGACCTTCTGTTTTTCCAGGAGAGAGTAGATTCCACCAAGCCTTTGGAAGATGCCCTGGTACTCTGCAGCAGAGCTGGACTTGAGCAACCTCCCCATCCTCCTCCTTTTTGGTGGTGCTGGGGATCGAACCCTGGGTCTCACACATGCTGGGCAAGTGCTCCTCTGCTGAGCTGCACTCCCACCTTGAACCTGCTGCTTCCCTTCATGGTGTTTCTTGGTCCCAATCCCACGGGTGGCCGTGGACTGTGAAGTGACCAGGAACCTCCTTGGAGATACACATCTCTCCAGTTCCTGCCACATGGAGCTGGGAGAGGGATTTCTCTTGGGTGTCTTCTTGTCCATGTGAAAACCTGGGATTGTTTGCTCAAGACTGTCATAGCGCTTGGATATTTCCTTTGCGGGCTCGTTTTTTCTTCCCTTACTTCTCTCTACCTATCGTGTGTTGTGGCCCCTCATGGCTGCCTGGGCAGTGATGGGTGGAGGGGAACTGGTGGAGTTCTGAGTGGGGAGCTGTGTGCTGGGGGTGTGGGGCCCCTTCCTCTGCCTCACTGGGTAGGGGCAGGTGGTGGTGGTCCTGTTGCTTCTCCTTGTGGCTGACTTCTACAGGCCGCGGCCTGCCCTGCTGCTTGCTGGTGGCCACCTGCCATGGATTTGGTTTTGGGTGTATTCCCTCAAGTGGAACAGAAAGTGAAAAGCCACCTGGAGATGTGCATGTGCTGTGCACCCATTCCAGACTGTTCACCATCTTCTCTGAGCTACTTAACACCCTCGTGGCCGGGTGTGGTGGCGCCCATCTATAAGTCCAGTGGTTCGGAGGCTGAGGCAGGAGGATCACAAGTTCAAAGCCAGCCTCAGCAACAGTGATGCTCTAAGCAACATAGTGAGACCCCATCTCTAAGTAAAATACAAAATAGGGCTGGGGATGTGGCTCAGTGGTTGAGTGCCCCTGAGTTCA
This sequence comes from Marmota flaviventris, assembly GCF_047511675.1. Classification (NCBI taxonomy): domain Eukaryota; kingdom Metazoa; phylum Chordata; class Mammalia; order Rodentia; family Sciuridae; genus Marmota; species Marmota flaviventris. Next base: position 19,188,474 of record NC_092506.1, on the reverse strand, counting down.
ATCCCTGGTACTCTCTGCCCTGCAAAAGGAAAAAACAAAACAAAACAAAACAAACCACCACTTGTGGAGGCCCTGATCTGACACGCCCCACCCAGTAGCTCATTCAGTCTTCAGAGAACACAGCAGGTTACTGTTTGTCTTATAGACAAGGAGAGGTGGGGGGCTCTTTGCTAAGGGTCACTTTCATTCATTTCTTCCTTCACATGATTGTTATTGATCATCTGCTGTGTGCTGAACCCTGTCCTCAACAGTGGACCAAGAATGGCAGGCTCTCAATTCTCAAAGAGACAAGAATATGGTGATGAGGATCCCTTGTCAAGGATTCTGTGACCGTGTTCCTGGGAGAGGAGGTGATTAGGGACTGGGGCAAGGGAACAAGTTAGGATTTAGCCCATTTTACCAGTTGCTTTGTAATGTACCATGTTACCAACCTTTTCCCCATGACCCCTTCCCCAGCTCCTCTCCCATGTGGATGGGTAGTAGCACTGTTACATATGGTAAACCTAGGCTGAGAGAGGCAGGGCCACTTATCCAAGGTTGCACAGAAAATGGCCTAGAATTCAAACAGAATCCAGTTGTGTTGTATCATCCTTTACTGCCTATTTGTGAATAATGTGTTTACTTAAAAATGATTTTAAAAAGCAGTTTGCAGAGGAACAATCAATAATCTGTCAATCTTTTTTTTTTTTTTGCTGGGGGGCAGGTTCTAGGAAATGAACTCAGGGGCACTCAACCACTGAGCCACATCCTCAGCCCTTTATTTAGAGACAGGGTCTCACTGAGTTGCTTAACACCTCGCTGTCGCTGAGGCTGGCTTTGAACTCAAGATCCTCCTGCCTCAGCCTCCTGAGTTGCTGGGATTACAGGTGTGTGTCACCCTGCCTGGCTACAGTCTGTCAATCTTTTGTTGAACTCTCAAAACATATTTTGAAGGAAGTTCAAATTTGCTACCAAATATGGGTGGAGGCCTGGATCGATTCTTGTAATTTGGACTCTGAGGAGTGTGGGTTGTCTGTGGTCTGAAGGGAGGGTCTCATCTAAGAGATGAACTTGGTCATGGTCTGACATATGCTCCAGTTGGGATTGGGGTTTACAAGCTTTTCAAAATAAACTTCTCAAATTTGTTGCCAACATTGACCTTTCTTAGTATTTGAAAACTCTGCTCAAAATTTTAGAAAACGGAAGTCTGGAAATTCCTTCCCTACCCGCACGTGAGCATGAATGTGACACGGGATGGGGGAGGGGGAAGATCACACTGTCTCTGCAGTCTCTGCAGTGGCTCTTGGGAAGCAGAATTTACAGTGTGGTGCCGTCTTCACCTTTTATGGGGCTTTTGTGGGGCCTGTGAGCCTCCTAGACTGGTTATCACCGGCTCTGTTGGGTTCTTGTCATGAATGGCTTTCTTGGAGGATGTGTTGTAGGTAGTTGGTGGCATCTTTTCGGAACCTGCTTGGGGCCCCGAATACTGCATTCCCAGTTTTTGTGCACGTTGATCAACAGACACATGGATGGGGGTGTGGTTTGGGCCACTCTTCTTTCCTGGGGGTCTTCAGTGGGGCCCTGATTGATGATGGTTGTCTTTGGTAGGTCTGCCTCTTCCCACCCAGTACAGGCCTAAGAGCCGCCCGGAATTTGGACTCTGCTTTCTCCTTGCTTTTCTTGAGAATTCATTGCTCTCCTCTCAGACATCCTGGGGGCGGGGCCAGGTAACCCCAACACATTCTGCTCAGTTGTTATTGTCTCTTCTCAGAGAACTCTGATCTGCCCCAGATCTCTGGGTCTCCTCGGGCCTTGCCTCGCTCAGGAAGCCTCCTGTCCCTGCCCTGTGTGTCCTGGGTGCTTGTGCCCCGCAGGCAGAGCTGCGTCCACCAGTGCAGCCTGGAGGACCTCTCTGTGCTCCGGTGGTCTGGGGTTGGGAAGTCAGGCACGGGGTGCTTTATGGACATAAGGCTGTCATGTCATTTTCACAAGTGTTTTGGTGGCTGGCGTGTGTTTCTGTTGTCCCTATTTTACAGCCGAAGAGGCAGATGCCTGGAGGGAGTGGGTAGTTATCCCAGCTCTCACAGGCAGTGGTGGAGGCTCTGCCTGCCCACAGGGCGCTGTTAGGCATGAACCCCCACTTACAGTCCTGAGAGTTGTGTGTTAGAGTTGTCTCAGCTTTCCCTTACCAGGGGGCTCCTGAGCCTTGGCACTGCTGCCATTTGACACCTGGTGATGTTTGGGGGCTCTTTTATGCATGGTGTGACTTCCAGCAGCATCCTTGGTCTCTACCCACTAGATGCCAGGAGCACCTCCCCTCTGCTCCCAGCTGTGACAACCAGACTGTCTCCAGACACTGCAGAATATCCCCTGGAGAGCCAGATTTCACCTCAGGGAGAACCACTGTGCTATGGTGATCATTTCAAACCCAGTGCTGGGATGTTCAGCGTACGGAGTTGGGGACAGGTAGAATATTTTACACCAGCCTGTCTTCTGAGAACACTGGGAACATTCCGTTTCTTTAACTACAGTCTTCTGCCTGGGAAAAGAGATTGACAATGGACTTTATTTGGAGATAACCTTTCATAATGAAAATTACAGTGCTCTGTGCCTCCTGGGGGGTCTTGTAGATGAAGCCCCTTAAAATATTCTCTTTCTGCACTGGAACTTGCAGGAGAAAAAGGAATCATAGCCTTAGATTTTTTAAAGCACTTAAAAAAAAAAAGCACTTTTTTTTTTGTTGTTGTTGTTGAAAGGACAAGGTGAAAGTGGGAAGGGCTTCCTGCGAGTCTCCTGATCCTTAGAGCACATGTGGTGTGCGGAACGTTCCCCTGCTTTCTCAGTGCCCCTGGTGAACCTGCTCTTCTGGTTTCATAGCCTCTGCAGCCAGATGGTGTGAGAAGATGAGTTCTGAGGTGTGTGTACACGATCCTGTGTGAGTTTGATTTTACTAGTACACGTGGCTGGTAAACCTGCCACGTATTGTCAAATATGATTTTTTAAAAAATGGTGTTTATGCTTTTCGAGTAGTTTTAGGCTGATAGTAAAATTAAGTAGAAGGCACAGAGAATTCTCCTGGGCTTCCTGTGCCCCCCTGTGTACAGCCTCCCCCGTTCATCAGCATCCCTTACCAGAACGACACATTTGTTTTAATCGGGGACTCTACGGTTGCACATTATTTTCCAAGTCCAAGTTCACATTAGGATTCACTCTGGTGTTGAGTGTTCTGTGTGCTTGGACAAATGCATCATGACTCGTATCATGATTCCTTTTCTTCGGTTCCATGTGTGGTGCTCATTTGTTCACACATTTCATTTGTTAGAATGCTTAAGTGCCTACTGTGTGCCGGGCTGCATTTGAAGCCTCCCAGCATTTATTTGGAGAGTTAATTAAATATTAGAGCGTTCAATCCGATGAGATGCCTTTACTGAGAAAATCTAATTTATATGACCTCAAATGGAACAGTGCGATCTATTTTTTTGGATGGTGCGTTCATTTCTTGTGTTCTATAGAACAGAGCTCCTGCTTGTTGTGTCGTGAGTGGACTTCATTTTGCTGCTCCTGTTTGCCTATGCTTTCCTGGTCCATGGCTGAGCTAGCGTGTAGTTTGCTTCCTTCTGTAGCCAGCAGCCCTTTGAGGGAGTGTCCTGCTGATCTTACCTTTAGTCCATTTCGTGAGCTGGGATGGTTTTCAGGAAATGGCTCACTTGTAACTCTAACAGGAGTTTTGCAAAAATGCCTGGTGGATATTTCTGCCTTCCTATCAGTGCTAACGCAGCTCCCTTGGGGCAACAGCCAATTAACTGATGACATCTTTTATCTCATAGTATATCATTATTTTTATTCCCAAGGCTTAACCCCTTCTGCATTATAAAGGTGATAATAATAGCTACTGTTCAGGGTCCTTGCTATTATTAGAAATGTTATTAACTCAGAGAAGGTAAATACTTGGCTCAGGGTCACCAGCAGGTAGGCGGTGGAACTAGAATTACAGCCCAGGGCTCTCTAGCTTTGGGTGGTTGTTGGAGGTAAAGAAGTGGAAAAATGAATGAAGGTACAATGAAGAAGAAAAAAAAATCCCTGAATGAACTGTCTAGAGATCAGCATTGTTAACCTTTTACCATTTAATCGTGTTTCCTTATGACTTATGACTCTACATGTTACAAAACTGATCAGATTGTATGTATCATTTTTTGGGTATCTTGTCTGTGTACGGTGACGTGTGCTTTCTCATGTTGGTAATTCTTATAAAGCTCTGTACTTGGTAGCTATGTGTATGCCAGCATAAGTTGTTGGAGACTGTATTTAACTGTTCTGATGTTGGGCATTTTGCTGTTCTGTTGTTTGATGGTCATGAAGAGTTGTGACTGCGGTGCTGCTCAGTTGTTCAGGGTGTGTATGTATGCGCGCGCTCACGCATGTGCACGCATGTGCACGCGTGTGCTTGTGCACACTGACCCCTCAGTACCAAGGCTGTGTGATAGGCTGTTGGAACCCAGGCGAGAGCTGGAAGAGTCAACTTCCACATCAAATGTAAACCTCTGCTTGTGGTTTTTTGTTTTTGATTTAGAGGAAGTCTTTTGATCATGCTCTCTCTCCTCCCAAGACATAGGAAAAAGAAATTATTTCCCCCCCTGATGCTTGCTTAACTTGTAAATTTGGAAAAACCTGCTCTGTTTTTCCGGAGAGGTTTTTCAAGGACACTGTGGGGAGGGTCTCAACCAGCTGGACAGATTCACTATGCTACCAATAGCTTACGAGAGGCGGCCACTGACCTAAGTGTTCTGTATAACCAGACCCAGTCCTTCTTCACGTCTGCCCTGTGAGGGAGACACCATGATCCTTCCTGCATTGAAGAGGAGGAGCCAAGTTATGTGCCCAAGGGTGTGGGGCTTGGACTCAGGCCTGGCTCATGTCCAAGGTGCTCCTCCGTCATTTTACCTGTTCTGCCATATGTTCTGAACTGCGCCCTTGGTGTACTGTGTGGTTCTCAACTGGGGACACTTTTGCACCCCATGGGACACTTGGCAATGCCAGGAGACCTTTTGAGTTGTCGTGATCTGGTGCAAGGAGTTCTAAGGGTGCTACTGGCCAGGGATGCTGGTAGAAGGCCCACCACGGTGGCATATGCAGCCTGAATGTTGGTGGTGCAGAGTAACTGCTGGCAGTGGTGACCCCAGGGCAGCCAGGAGGGAGCAGGGGAGAGTGCCTGGGAGTGAGACCTCTTTCTGGTTTAATCATTTTGGACAAAGTCCAGAAACTTTTTGAGGCTGAAAATTGGGAAATTATTTCTCTTTGGCATCTGGAGTATAGTCTCCAGAGTTTTCTCATCGCTTGCATAGGGCTAGTAGTCACGCTTGGGTGTGCTCCTGAGAGTGAAGTGTGTAGCGTGTGGAGCGGCTGTGAGCGATCAGTGAGTTTGTGCCTTGATGAAGATGGTGATGGAGACCATGGTGAAGAGGAAGCTTTGGCAACCTGAAGGCCAAGTGTGAAGCTGCCTGAGGGCGGGGCTCTTGCTTACCTTTACTCTCACCCTAGGAAGTAGAGGGCATTGCTGCTATTTCACTGAGAAGTTGCGTGGAGAGAAATGGTATCTTTGACATCTTGGCTGGCCTTCCGTGCCACAGGCTCTGTCTGCCTCATCTTATTTCAAGTTGACACCTTATCCAGGCCTGGAAAGGTTACCGGCTAGCGCAGCTAGAGACCATCATCTTGTGACTCCTGGATCCTTTCAGGCCGGTGCACCTTTGCCTCTCTGCAGACTCGCCCACTGCTCATGTTCGCCCGGTCTCTCGTGACGTCGCTCCAGATGATGCCTTTCTATGAGAAAAAGTTGAACTTGAGCTCTGAGCCCGAGGTTTTAATTCTGTACTGCCTAGAGTCTGTTTTGTATCAGAACAAGTAAATAACTCCTGGGTGTTGAGTTTCTTCATCTGTAAAACAGGGCCGGTCCCCATCTCTCCTGGGGAGGACTAAAGAGGGGAATGTAAAACTTTCGCCCAGGACTGGCACACGCCGGCACTCAGCTGACACCCCTCTGAGGTGGTCAGGACTTGACATTTGTGGGTGGGATCTGGGTTCTTTCAGGGCCACAGACTGCATTTTCCCCCTGGCCGGTTGCCCACAGGCCTGGAACTTTTGATACAACAGTGATTGTTGGTGTGTGAGGCTCCAGGTCTCCTGCCACATCTCTGGGTTAACACATGGTCAGCCTTTTACTCTTCTTTCTTAGTGTCTGTTTTTTCCGTCTCCACCAGTGTGACAGTCACATCCTCTCTAGAACGTTTCTGATGAATTCTGGTCCGGGGAGGCTTGAGAGCTGGTCTCATGACTAACATGTGAAGAACAGTGCCACCCCCTGCTCCAGATCCTGAGAAGGGCCCCTAGGCTCCATGATTCAAGGGGGGCCAGCTTCTCAGCCAAGCTGCTAGATGCCCTCCTGCCATTCCATGCAGCCTGGGGGCATGAGGGTTCCATTCCACTGGAAGGTCAGGTGCTGAAGACAGATCCCTTAAGTCAGGGCCAGAGCTGGCCACTGGGGCCAGCTTACCTCTGCTCTGTGATGTTGATCTCAAGGTCTTGCAGGATGCTACCAGATGGGTGGGCTCAGCCACCTGGTGCTGGGAATAATAAGCAGCGTTGAAGACGCGAAGCATTTCAATCCATAGCACTCGGATCCCTTTCCGGGCTCTGGAAGAATGTTTTTCCAGCCTGGTTACTTGCTGGCATGCGTAGGTCAACACACAAGGTGTTCTCGGAGAAGCCGGAGCTGGATGTTGACTTTTGCTCCCTGGGATGTATTCTAGGGAGGAAGTGGGTTTTCAGGTTGTGACGGGTATAGGATGTGGTCTGGGGTGATTAGTATTACGCACTGTGGATAAAGTTAACCGGGACCTTGCAGCCTCTTTTTCCTTTTGTACTTTTGGGCTAAGGCTCCTCAAAAGGAGCTTTGTGTATCAGGGAGGTGCCCTGAATTCTGCATGTATTTTTAACATTTGAATACAAGTCAGGGGTACACATGTTATTTTATTTTGTGCCACAAATATGGTTCTGCAAAATAATTTCTAAGACATGAGTTCAACTCCTGACTTCAACACTTGCTAGCTTGGTGAGCTCTAGCTAGTACACTTCACTTTGCTCTGAGCTTTAGATTTCCGAATGTAAAACGGAGACAAAACTCATAGATTTCCTGTAAGGTTTCAGTGAGTCATTACACGTGAAACCCTTGGTGTACAGTTCTTTGCTACAGAGCAATTTGGTGATGGTAACTTTTATCCTAATTATTAGAGAGGCATCTCGGTAGGGTAGTTAATGATGATGAGGATGACACTTATTGCCTACTTACTGTGTGTCAGCTCTTCCTCTGAGAACTTTGTATCAGTTAACTCACTTCATCTTTACAGTAAAACAAGGAAGGACATGCTCTCATAATGTCAGTCTTACAGATGATGAAATCCTGGCACAGAAAGGTCAAGTAATTTACCCAGCTCATAAATAAAAAATAAAAGCTTGGGCTTTAGAATCAGAAGACCAGGATGGCATGCTTGCGTGTCGTCTCAGAATGTGGCCTAGTGCAGTGTACTTAACTCTTGAATGGCCTTGTCAGCTGTGAAGTGGAGCTGCTGATTTAGACCCTGTCCCCACCCTTCCCTTCATTGCCTGGCATGGTGTTGTGGTGGGAGTGCTTAATAATAGGTGCTTAGGAGTCATTTGCTGATTAACCAGCTGAAGGGGTTATTATGAGGTTCCAATGAAACTAGGTAAAAGTTGGTTGTTATTTGAAATACTCCAAGGTACTTAATGTTAGGATTTAAAAAGCATGCGTATTTTTCACATTTCTGAACCACTCAGTGAGGGGCACAGCTTAAAGAATGTTGAAATCTCGCCTTTATTCCTGGTAAAGCCTTGCTGGAGGATGTGGCTCAGGTGTGAACCTGAATTAGGTGGATGTTTTTACCCGTTACCGTCACTGGCAGCCTTGGGTCCCCTGGCACCTTTCTGCATGGGTGTGGGGCTGCCGTGTGCAGCTTGTGGGTGGAGGAGTGGACCACCTGGGTGGGTAAATCACTCTGCTTCCTGGGGGGGGGAGCTGTGTGAGGGGCAAATGGAAGCCAGCAGTGTTGAGTGGAAAGCCCTGTTTGGAAGCCACAAGTAGGGAAGAGGCACAGAGGTCACAACGACTGCCCAGAAACAGCAAAGCAACCTCCCCTATTGGTTCCAGCCGTTTCCCTCCCAGTCCACGGCTTGCTCCGCCTTCCGGTTGCTCACATCCCAAACTTTTGAGTCATCCTTGACTCCTCTCTTCTAAACCCTCGGCCAGTCCATCTGCCAGTCTGTGGGCTTGACCTTCAAAGCAGAGCCAGGATTGGGGTCTCTGACCTCCCAGCCACGGCCCTGGTCCAAGGCACTGTTGTCTCCCACCTGGGTTGGTGCCTGGGTCTCTTTGCTGGGCTCCCACTGTTGCCCTTGACCCTAGTCAGTCTGTTCCCATGAGGCAGCCAGAAAACTGAAGTTGGATCGTGTTCCTGCGTTCCCCGTTCCCACGCAGGGAAAAAGGCAAGGTCCTCACACAGCCCAGAATGATCTTCCTCCTCAGCTTGCTGACGGATTCTCTTCCTTCTGCTTTCTGCCCTCCCTGCAGAGCCCCGCCAGTTCCTAACCACACCAGGTTCACACCGCCTCGGGGCTTCAGACAGCCTTGGGCTTTCTGCTCGGAAGTCCTTTCCCAAGCTCGGGGCCTGACTTACTGTGGTTTGACTTATGATTTAAAAAATATATATATATATATTTATTTTGTAGTTGGACACAATACCTTTATTTCATTTATTTATTTTTATGTGGTGCTGAGGATGGAACCCAGGGCTCACATGTGTGAGGCGAGTGCTCTACCGCTGAGCCACAACCCCAGGCCCTTGACTTATGATTTTATGTGATAGTGCAAAAGTGATACACACTGACTAGAAACTTTAATTTTTGATCTTTCCCCCCTGGGGTAGCAATATGTGTTCCAAGACTTTGTAATGCTGGGCAGCAATAGTGATTTCTAGCTCCCTGTCCACTATGTGAGGTCAGGTCATCAACACTTTATTATAAAATACATTTGGTGTTGGGGCTGGGGATGTGGCTCAAGCGGTAGCGCGCTCGCCTGGTATGCGTGCGGCCTGGGTTCGATCCTCAGTACCACATACAAACAAAGATGTTGTGTCCACCGAAAACTAAAAAAAAAAAAAAAAAAATAGAAAATTCTCTCTCTCTCTCTTTAAAAAAAAAAAAAAATACATTTGGTGCTAGGTGATTTCACCCAACTGGGTTCTGAGCATGTTCGAAGCAGGCTAGGCCAAGCTCTTAGCTGTGGCAGGGTAGGAGTAGTGAGTGCATTTTTGACTTACTTATTTTAGACTTGTAGTTTTGTTTGGACATAGCTCCATCCTAAGCTGAGGAGCATCTGTGGTGCATGGGGCCCTCCCTCACTTCTTAGGCCCTGATTACCCACTTACAGCAGCACCCCATATTCCTCCTCTCCCCTTAACACTGCCCTGTGTTTTATTCACCATCTTTAGTGTATGATAGTGCCCCTCCCAAACCAGCAGGGGAGATGTCTGGGGATGCTGATCTGTTCTGTCAGCTGATGCATCTCCAGCCCCTCGGGTAGTAGGTGGAGAATATGGTCCTAGAACAAATACTGGAGATTGTGCTGTATGTGCCCACAGAGGAGTAGGAGCCAGGCACATACATCATCCTCACCCTCAAAGGGTATGACTCCCTGGTGATAAGGAAGTGCACACTTGCAAAGCTCTCACTATGATCTATATAGTACCAAGTGCTTCCTCCCAGACCCCAATAGGTAGCAGTTTTCTTCACCTCCATTTTACTAGGTGAGGCAAAGAAAGGATAATTAATTAACCCCAGGCCACACATCTGGTGTGCCATGCTACCGACAGCCCCGTGAGTTTGTGCCATGCCTACTGCCCCCACAGACCACTCACTTTGCTTTCAGAACCCAGTTCGGCTGGGGCTACCAAGGAGCTTTGTGCGTGGTTAACGAGGTGCTCTGAGGGCTGGGAGACTTTGGCCTAGAAGGGATTTTTTTAGGGGGTAGTGGGTTTGAACTCAGGGGGCACTCAGCCGCTGAGCCATATCCCCAGCTCTATTTTCTATTTAATTTAGAGACAGGGTCTCACTGAATTGCTTAGCTCCTTGCTTTTGCTGAGGTTGGCTTTGAACTCGTGATCCTCCTGCCTCATCCTCGAGCTACTGGGATTACAGGTATGCACCACTGTGCCTGGGGGAAGGGATGTTGTAGATGAAGACTTTCTTGGTAAGCAGATTGATGTTCTCAAGTCAGTTTGCTTTTTGAGTTAAGTGCAATATATCAGTTGCTCACCTGTGAAGATATGCCTGTCTTTTTCCTCTCTGTCTGTGAAGTCGACTTTTGCTATTCACAAAATTTAAATGATTCTTATGGTAACTGAGAATCCAAGAGGTGTGTTATCAAAATATTTGAATGCAGTTTCATCTTTTGAAAGACATTTTCGAGAAGTTCTTTTCGAAGCCAGGAAGCACGCTCCAGGAAGACTCTTCTCCATCAGAGTGTGTGTGGTGTACTACAAACAGATCGTGCTCCTGGGAGCTGCCACTTTTGCATAACTTAAAGAAACAGAAGCTATTTTTTTTCTTTTTAATTTAAAAAAAAATCTAAACTCATGTTGCCACACAAACAGCAAAATAAACCAGTACGTTCCAAGAACAAACATTTGCTTTACCCACCCACAAACTTGGAAAGATGCAGGATTGAAGAAGTCGGAAGCCAGTGAGGTAATGCCAGGTTTTTTTTTTTTTTTGAGGGGTGGTAGGGCTCCTGTTAATTTTAGTAACTCCGGAAGGAGCTCTGAGGCAGTTTAATGTTTTTGTTAGAACCAATACCTCAACAGATTTTTTAGAAAAAAATATCAACATTATGGAAAAGTCCCTTTACAGAGAGGAAAACTACTCTGCATGGTGAAGGGGCTCTTGAGTCCTGTGTGATCAGTGACTTCAGCGGAGGACACTGCCCAGTTTGCCCCAGGGAGCCCTCCTCTGGGAGAGGCATGCTCTGGGCTGCCTGGGTCTTCTCCTGCCTCCATCACTGTGGTGGACGCTCCTGGCTTCCTCCTCAATTGCTAGACTCTCCATCTCCTTTGGACACAAGCCTCTGTGTGTCACTGACACATGGGGTGGCCATGTGACAGGTTCTGGCAAGTGGTTGCAAGTTGCCATCACCCGTAAGGCTTCTGGAAAAGCCCCACACAGAGGATTGACTCCGGAGTGGTTGGAGCAAGGCGGTGGTGCTTGGATGTGCACCGTCACGCCCCTGCCACAGCGGATGGTAATCAATACCAGTGGACACGGTGCATCTGTGTGGCATGTTCTTTTCAGGGCCCCTTTTCTGAACTTGTTCCTTGCTCACAGTAACCCTACTGTAAGATAGGTACTTTAATGATCTCCATTGGATGGATGAGAAAACCAAGGGCTGAGAATGGGCTGTGGACCTATGCAGGACCACACACGTAGCGAGTGGCAGAGTTGGGATCCTGGCTGTTTCTTAGAAACCAAGTTCCTGACACATGTGCACTGCTGTGTTGTTATTGTCACAGCAGGGTTAAGTGATGCAGTGACTATTGATCTCCTACTGTATACCACACTCAGTGCACCTGGAGACACAAATAGCCCAGGAGGGATAAGGAGGGTGGTGGGGGAGCAGCAGGGGAGAGGGGTGGACTTGGAACCATAGACTGAGTTGCCCCTGGGCAGCTTTGTTTCTGAAGCACTTTCTCATCTATTCTCACATGTAATCACCTGCTCCCTGATGACTGCTAGCAGCCCTTTTTTCAAGGAGAGTTTCCTTCCAGCCTGGGGCTAAGATTTGCTCCAGTCAATACTTGGATGGATGCAGGGGCCGTGGAGTTGGCTTTTATTCCAGGCTGTGAGCTATCTAGAAATAGGGGCCAGGTAAGAGCACATAGCTGGGTACCAGGAGGGCACGGGGCCGGGGAATGTCATATGTCCATTTGTAAAAAGAGAACTCAGAAAAGTTAGCCCCACAAACAGAGGGGTTTTGGCTATTTTGTTAGCTGCTCTAATATAGTCACTGGCACATAGTAGGTGGTCAATAAGTATTTGTTGATGGAGTTAACAAAAGGAATTGGCCTCCGTTTTTAGTTCTCATTGAAAATTCCGGTTTTCACAAATGGGGCAGTGTCCAGGAGGGTGGCTGGTTACTGATCACCTCCCCAGTTCCCGACTGAGGGAAGTGTGCATTTTTTAGCTACTTTTGCTCTGACTGATACACTTGGCTGCCTAACAAAAACCCAGAGAAGAAATGAAGATTTTTAGCATCATTCAAAATGCTTGCCATTCCTCTTGCTTTGTGAAATCATGAGCTAGTTATTTCAAGTTCACGTAAAGGTCAGAACTCAGATCTGCAGGAAGGAGGTTCCCCTTGGTTTATGGGAGGGGAACTTTCCCCCCTCCTGTTTATTTTACCCAAAGGCTTCTGTTTTTCTCCCAAGTGAAAATGTGGCATTTGGTGGAGAAAGTTCTCAGCTTGCGTGTGAGTGAGTGTGTGTGTGTATGTTTTTTTTTTTTTTTTTCTAAGAGCTCATGTTTTGGCTTTAGTTTTGATTCCCAGTGATCCCCCCCCCCCCCCCCCCGCCATGCCTGTGAGTTGATTTTCCTGCTCCCTGGAAGGCCAGCTCGTAAGTGGGTGCTCAGCATTTAGTTTCAGTTTTAGGGGTGACTTGGAAACCATTTTCTTTGGCCTTCTACTTGATGCTCCCAGCTGTGTTTCCCTCTATTTTTAGTTCACAGGGTCTCTCAGAGTCCATCTTCCCATCCCTCCATCCTAACCCTAGTTCTAGTAGCTGTGTGTCAGCGCTTTCTCCTTGGGGGTGCGGTTGCAGGGGGGTGTTGAAGGCCACTGTGCCCTCGCTGCTCATGGCCCTTCCTCTGCAGAACTCAAGTTCTCTTCCCCCAAGGGCTGGGTTAGTTCAGAAAGTGGGAGGGGTGGGATCTGTGGGGGTGGAGGGAGGTTACTGTCAGGCGGAATGGTTGGACCCAAAGTGGGCAGCAGCCCGGGGCAGTTGTGCACAGAATCAGCCGCCTGGGCACAGGTGTCTACTGGGCATTGCCTGAGCCCACCCTGCTCCTCCAGCACCCTCAGAATGTTCCTGTGGAGCAGGGAGAGGAATCAACTCCGCTAGGAGCTGCCAGTCTGAGGGGACCAGGAGGAGGCTCTCCCGTACCAGCAGGTCTTGGGCCTGCCTCTGCTGGCTGCATTGGTTATTTAGCCCTCCCCACTCCCCTGACGCCCCAGCATGGTCTCTCCCTGGAGGGGGCGACCCTGTGTCCACCTCTACACTCTTCTTGTCCTTGCTCCCTCCCCGGATACCCATCAGCTTTCCCCCATCACATGGATTTGTGTTTACATGTTCCGGAAACACCTGAAAGCGCTTTTCCTTTGTGTGAATTGTATATCTTCGGTTAGACTTGAAAACGTAAAAACTCAGTGTCTTTCTGTGTTGCTGCGGTGTGTATGTATAGCACATCTCAGATTTCAGAGCACCTCAGGCACTTCCTTACTTCTAAATAACACCAACAGCAGAACTTTGTTGTAGGGCTTGCTCTGAGTCAGGTTCTGTTCAGGGAACTTCATACGTGCTGATTTACTAAACTTCACAACCACACAGAGGGCTGGTGTCCCTCCCTGAATGTAGAGAGGAGAGACGAAGGTAGAGGGAGGTTAAATGACACTCCTGAGGCCACACACTTGCCAAATGGAGGGCTGGGACTTGTACCCAGCTGGTTGAGCTCCAGAATCCTGGTGTTCAACAACCATACCTCCCTGGCCTGCATGTTTGCAGAATTATCACTCTTAATTTATTTTTCAAAAAGGAAAACTTTTTTCAAAAAAAAATTAAAGATAATATGCACTGCAAGAAACACTCAGATAACATGAGATGCATAAAAGCAGAAAGGGAGAATCCCTCTCCTCTAACGCCCTGAGACAGACCACAGGGGGATGCCCTGACAGACCCTCCATGTGGAGTACTTACATATTTCACTCATTAAGTATCATAACATCTAACCACTCTAGCAGGCCCCCACATAGTCCTGCAGGTGGTGGGATGGAGGCTCCAGAGTGAAGTCTGCTCCAGGAACAGGTGCAGGGGAAGAGGCCAGACTTGAATTCAGATTTCCCCTCTTCAGCGCCGCCTGCCACCTGGAGAACTGTGTGTGTGTGTGTGTGTGTGTGTGTGTGGAGGGTGCTTCTGTATAGGAATGCTCTGGTCGCGTTGTTAATAGAGGGTCTCTTGAGTTGTTTCGGGCACCTTCCAGGGCCACAGTGAAAAAGGGAATTGACAGAAGAATGCAAATCTTCAGTTTCAGTTTAGAAAATCTGAAACTTGTGGTGGGGACATAGAAAAGAAGGAAGTAGGACGAGTCTTTTTTTTTTTTTTTCCCTCTCCCCTCCCCTCCCTTTTTTCTCTCCTGGAGAGAGAGGGGATTAGGAGGCCTCCTGGAAGGGAGTCCCTTTCCTGTGATAAAACCAGCCCTTTCCCTGACCAGAGCGGTTGCAGAGCCTGGGCCTGGAACCTTCCTCACCATCCTGGAGGAGACACTGTCATACAAACAATGGGGGGAAGGAAGGGAAAGCAATGCGTTGGCCCGTGGTGCCGATGACTTCCTCAATGCAGGCCTCGGGCTTGTGCTTTGAAAATGCTCCACTTGGATCCGCCCCCCCCCCCAACAGGTCGACTACAGATGGGATTTGCTTTCACTCTCCACATCCTATTGTCCAAGAAGGAAAGTTTCCGACCATCTGAAGGGCCCTAAATTCTGTAAATCCTTAGGGAAATTGGAAAGAGATGGGAACCTTATCCCTGGAAGCTGCTCTTTTCCTCAGATTCCACTGGCCAGGCAGTAGTAATTATGTAAGCCACTGCCCTGCACCCAGCACACCAGGGGCCTGAGCAGGCCGGGAGGCTGGAGTCCCCCAGAGCCTGTGAGATGTTTTCCTCAGGGGAGAGTCTTCTCACTCATGCTTTAAAGATGGCCCACAAATGTAGTTCTTCCAGTTTCCTGTCCAGATCAGCAGGAAATTAGGAGGAATAGGAGAGATCTGCAGAATACGAATGAATAGCCCCCGTGGAGGTATGACAGGAGAAACTGAAAAGAGGAGATGCAAGCCCTCAAATAACTGTGACCCTGGGGACCTTTGCGGCTTTCATTTCTAATGAGTGCAGAAGGTCCATACCTTAGTTGGACTGGAAAATATTAATCCAGCTCATGTAAGTGGTCTGCTTGCTGGATCAGAGTACCCCTCCAAATATTAGAGTGCTAATATTCAACTCAGCATGGTCTGTTTAAAAAAAGACAAGACAGTGTGATTCATACAGATCTCCATCATTTTTTATTCCTTATGCAAAGAGGCAGCAGAGCTGAGCAGGGCCTGTTAGCCATGGCTGCATTAGATTGATTTTTGATTGAAAGAATGGCCTGCTCTGGGCCATTAATCCGCTGGACGTGTAGGTCTGCCATTGCACAGATTCTGGGAATAGGCAGAGGAAGAGACGCAGACCTTGCCTGAGGAATTTGGACTTCAGCGATGGTGAGAATCCCTGTGATCTGCACTGAGATGGGAGAGCGCCAAGGCCGAGGATCCTGCAGCCAGGAGAAGTCCTGCCTTGAACCTGGCCCTGCTGCTCACCTTCTCAAGAAGATCTGGCCAAGTCCCTTTCTCCTAATTCCTACTTGGCTTCTGTATGAATCGAAGATCAGGAACAGTTTTACCTTCTGAGATCTTTCCGAAAAATTAAACAAGAAAAGGCATGGAAAGTGCCTTGTGCAGTGTGGTGTGTCCTGTGAGCTTCTGCTTTTCTTACTCTCATGCTCCTTCACACTCCACATCTGCCCAGGGAGCGTTCCAGGGCAGCTTTGGAGAGGAAGTAATGTTGAACCCAGCCTTGAGATCACCATGAGCAGGTGCAAAGGAGGCAACATCTGTTGAGAATAAGATGTGTGCCTACTTTGAACTTTTAGCCGTTCCAGTTGACTGTGATTGAAAAGTGCTTTGGCCTTTATTTGTTTTGGCATGGAATGCCGTATCGCCTGATGGTGGTGGGCAAATGTGGCTCGACTGGATAAGACTTACTTTGCTTTTGGAGCAAGGTCACCAGTAAGGATGCCAAGTTGGTGTTCAAAGAAACAGCAAATGTAGTGAGAGCGCCTCTCATTTGTAGTAGATTCTTCTACTAATGGTGGCAGAAGTGAGGTTTAGTCAAAAGCACAAGTGAAAAATTATCCCTTGAACCGCCTCCCCATATAGTATGCAAAATGATTTGTCCACCATATTGGGGAACACATGCCATCTCTTAGTAAGCCCCACTCTGGCCAGTTACTTCTCCAAGGATGAAAAAAGTGCCATTTATTTGATTGAGCACCAGACAAAATATTATACTTAAGGGCTATGTGGAATGGAAAATCCATATTCTTAAAAAGTTAGATCCCCATGAGGTGGATGAACTCTAGAGTAGATTTAGGTCTCTTGACTCAGGCTCACTCCAGAGGGTGGGTAGAATAACCAGCTGTATTTAAGTTATTTTTCTTTTTATAATATAAATATACCATTGCTCAGAGTTTTTGTTCTGTGTGGAAAATTTCTTTCTTTTTTTTGAGAGAGAGAGAGAGAGAGAGAGAGAGAGAGAGAGAGAGAGAGAGAGAAATTTTAATATTCATTTTTTTAGTTTTCGGTGGACACGACATCTTTGTTTGTATGTGGTGATGAGGATCGAACCCGGGCCGCACGCATACCAGGCGAGCGTGCTACCGCTCGAGCCACATCCCCAGCCCAGTGGAAAATTTCTTAAGTGGCATTACTGAAGTATACTTTATTATTTATCCCTTGGCAGTTTATCCACAGCAGCAAATATCATTCATTATTATTGTTTGGGAGGACAGAACTAGTTTTTTGTTCTTCAATTAAGAAGTGGCCTTGACATTGTCAAATGTAGAGGGAAATCTGGTAATTTTGTGCTATATGCTAGGACCTTTAGCTGGCCTGAATGTCACATGATAGTGCTTCTTGCTGAGGAAATAGGTTGTTACCTGTTTTCTGAGGGATGCCGGGACTTGGTTTTCCTGGGATTTTGTGAATATTTGTTCACTAGAACTTCACACAAGTTAATAAAAGGGTAAGATACCACCTGTTTCACCTACCTTCCAAGAGCAGGGAATCTTCTATGAGGTTCTGAGCAGATAAAATAGCTTTTGACTATTGATGCAACTCTTATGTCAGACAGTGTGAAAACACCTGTAGAGGTGGGTTGTAAGAAGTGTCAAACTAGTAGGTCCTTGACATGGTGCTTAGTACTAGGATGAACCACCCTAACAGTGGACCTAGAGCTATATCGTACTCATCTGCAGGTGAGAAAATGCACAGCATGGAGTTTTAATACACAACTGTCTAATCCACAAGCCAGTGACCTGTTTTTCTGATTTATGTTTCTAAATGTGTTGGTCATGTCACTACTGACGTAGAGGATGATCTTAGATGCTATCTAATTAGGTGAATATTTATTTTAATAGTCAACTATTTTAATATGTATTTAGGAAAAAGAACCCCCATAACACAACGAACCTCATGGCTTCTTGGGTCGTATTGCATGGAATGAAAGCTCATCTCAGTAAAAAATGCCCTGGCCTTCCTGCCCCATTCTTTCCCCACCTGGACTCAGATCCCCCTGGGAGCTCTGGAAATGCTGCTCCCTGATGGTGACACTGGGGCAGTCCAGCCTCCCATCTGGTGTCTACCCCTGGGTCTTACGAACCCATCACCTCAGTTTCCACATTCACAGTCTGGAGAGAGAACACACAGTGCTTGCTTACTCTACACAGACGATCATTGCTATTGTGAAGTCACTCAAAATGGATCATATTGTTATTTAATTTTTTTTTTGGTTGTTGATGGACCTTTATTTATTTGTTTGTTTATATGTGGTTCTGAGAATTGAACCCAGTGCCTCACACATGCTAGGCAGGCGCTCTACCACTGAGCCACAACCCCAGCCAAGTCATATTGATTTTTGATTATAACTTTGTTAATATGAACTAATCAACTGTAATTTGAAAATTTCCTGATTTAGGACTCTTGGCCTCACAGTGAAAGATCCTCTTCCTAATTCCCTTTCACAATTTTCCTTTCAATTTAAAAAAAAAAGAAAATAAAAAAGGATCGTTTAATATCTTTTCACTTTCAAGTTCATTTTTCTCTCTTCTCCTTTTTTTCTGGGTGATGGTTGGAGTCTCATTATTTAAAAGCAGTTCATGTGCATGTGATGTAAGAATGAATCCATGGAGCTGAAAGCCTCTAAAAGAACTTTCTCCAGTGTTCAGTTGACCAATTCACTTTGAAAATCTTTAGGATATTACATTTCAGATAGCTTGTAGCAGTTTATGTATATATTCATATGTATGTTTTTTTTGGGGGGGACTGGGGATTGAACTCAGGGGCACCCAACCACTCACTTAGGGTCTCACTTTTGCTGAGGCTGGCTTTGAACTCTAGATCCTTCTGCCTCAGCCTCCCAAGCTGCTGGGATTACAGGCTTGTACCACCTCGCTTAGCTGTTTATGTATATTTACATGGCAAAATTATACTTAAAATTTCAAACCATTGAGGAAAAAAACTTACTAAATTTTAAAAACTTTTTTTAAAAAAAGGTGTTTAAGGCACTTTAAATGTGAGAACCTTAACTATCTTCATAGGTTTTGTGTTCCCAATTTATTTTTGTAGCTTTAATGATTTCAGCCGTCCTCAGTTGTTAGCATGCTGGATGGTGGACTAATTTGTGTCTGGGTATATTTAGAGCATTTTGCTTGATAAGAATCACATTTATCATGCTCAAATTTGTCGTCACCCAGCGTGGGACCCAAATTAACATGCACTGTTTAGATTTCAGACAACAGTATATCATAGAAATTGGCATCATTTAGGTGGTGGCGAGGAACGATTATGTGGTAGCAAATCATTCCTCGCCACTTGTCCTGTGAACCTCTGCAAGGTACCTCACCTTTCTGAGCCTTGGTGTGAAATTAATTGACACTTTCTTTTTGTAAATGAGAGGTTGTTGATAAAATAGGTGTGAGGAAAAAAAAATCAATTCTTGTGTCTGTGCAGTTTGGGTGAAACCAGGAAGCTCAGTGTCAACCTGACTGACATGGAGGCTTTGACCCTTAGCCCTGTGCCACTGCCTCAAAGAATGTTTTGACCATCCTGCATGGTTTTTAGGTATTTTTTTTTTTAATTTTTATTGTTGGTTGTTCAAAACATTACATAGTGCTTGACAAATCATATTTCACACTTTGATTCAAGTGGGTTATGAACTCCCATTTTTACCCCGTATACAGATTGCAGCATCACATCGGTTACACATCCACTGTTTTACATATTGCTATACTAGTAGAGGATAGGAAAGGGAGCAGAATACAACAGACACTGGTTTTTAGGTATTTTTGAGAGTCAAAAAGTGCTTGCTAAAATAATTGATGAGAATATGGGATTTTCACCAAATTAGGGTCAGGAGTCGGTCCTATTTACATGAAAGATTCTCACTTTTTATGCATTTTATGTAAGTTTTGCTCATTAAGTCCAGGGGGGGCACAGTGAGGGGAGCGGTCAGTCCCTTGTCTAGGTGTCTTTGCAAACAGGGGGAGCCCGAGGGAGTACATCAGATGAGCTATGAAGAGTAGCTGAGAACTGTTGAATCTCCAGGATTCTTTGGTCTTTGTTTGCAACTGATTGCTAACTTCTAACCTCTTAGCATTCTTCCCAGAGATGCTCAGGAATAATATTTTGATGTATGATCATGTCCCTTACCTGCTTTGAGGCCCTTGGTGGCTGCTGCTTTCTGCCACATTCTGCTTTGGCATTCTGCACCCTCTGCCAGGCCTCCTCCACTGGCCTCCTTCCCTAGACACAGCCCAGGCTCTGGTGCAGCTGGCCTGCGCATTGTCTCTCTCTGAAGTCAGACGTTTGAGTCTTTCACACAGAATATTCTCCCTTCCCAGCCTATTAAAGTCCTGGCCATCAAGGTTTTAGCTCAAAGGCCTCTTTGTTCATGAAGCCTCTCGAGGTCTTCCCCCTATCCCACACAGCGACCCTTTCTCTTATTGGAGTACCCTGTGGGGAGAACAGGGCGGCTTGACTTGGGTTCAAATCCTGCCCATTTGCTTACCTGAGGAATGATATGTAATTGACTCAGAGAACATGGTGCAGAGGGTCCCTGACTCTGATGAGACTGAATAGCCCGAGCACCTAATATAGGGCCTGACCTTAGGAACTTCTCTCTAAACAGTGGTGTCTCCTTAATGGTGGTTTTTCCATTTGCATAGAGTTTGTATTTTTAATGAAATATAATCTTCCAGAAAATGGCACCGTTTTTTGTTTCTCCAGAGGTGTCTAGCACAAGACTTTGTACATAAGTAAGTGTTGTTGCTGATTTCTATAGAATCAAGTTGGTCTGGAGTCAACTCCAGAAATGGAATGAAATCACAGAGGGCTTGTGTTCAAAAGGGCCTTCTTCCCTTGCTCATTCTTGTGTTTCCGTATTCCTCCTCTTCTTTTAGCTTCCATTTTTACTTCCTTTAGTACTGAGAGAGCACCAGGCTCACTTCAAAGAGTTGACTTCAAAGCCCCCTCGGCCCAGAAATACTCTCCAGTGAAGCCTACGGGAGCTGGCGTCAATGGAGGACCCTGTGGCGGTTGCATTCAAGGGTTTTTTCAAACTTCTATTTTTATAATCTCTTTAATGGGGAAGGGGGGGAGGAGGGTTACTGAAACATCTGCTTCTTTAAAACATCAAATATAAGGCAGTGCAATTTAAAAAAAATTAAGATATCTTAAAAAAAAAGTGATTTTATAATTGGTAAAAAAAGAACAAGTCTTTTTCTTAAAAAAAAATTACTTGTGCTGTTCTGCCCTAGTTACAAGAGCTTGGGATAGAAACACAGCCCTAACTTGTGGGCAGCATTTCCCAAGATGGCCAAGTGGGGTTGCGTATTACAGAGCACAAGAAGAGTGCTGGGCCTGCTGAGCCCTGTCACCAGCTTTCCTCCGGGCTGAGGGTGTGGGCAGAACAGAGAGAGGGAGATTAAAGACCAGTGGTCTCTTTCCATGGACCCTTTGATGATCTTGTTTGTTGACTTTTTGAGGCTTGATGTAAGTGACTCTTTCAGGAATGAGAAGTGGATCCCTCCTAGTTTGTATGTTGAGTCCCCAAATCCCACTCTTGAGTCTCAGGCCCACGCTGGCCCCTCTGCTCCCCAGCTTTACCCAGCATGCTGTCCTCCCCATGAGCTCACATCTTGCCACCTGCCCCTGCACACACCCTCTGCCCAACCCTGTGCCTTTGCACAAATTTTTCTGGACTGGAATATGTCTTTCTTTAACTTCCAAACCTTGTCCTCTTATTGTCTGATGAATCCTTATTCAACTTCAAGTTCCAGGTGTAAATCCTTGATGGATCCTTTCCCTAAAATTCCCCTCAGCTGATTGCTTTGTAAATAGCAACTGAATATTTGTAACCTGTGAACAAATGTTAGAATTATTTTATTCTACCATAATTATGTACTTCCACTTTTTTTTTTCCCTTGCACATTTTGATAGATAAATGATTGGCATTGGCAAGGGCTGTAGAAATTGATTCTGAGGTGGGGTTGAGTGGCCAGGGAAGGCTTTAGGGAAGAGATCCTGCCAAATCTTTGCAGATGGATACAGTTTATTTACAAAATTAAATGGGATGAACTTAGGAAGTTCAGGTTGTGAGGAGGCAAGGGCGGAAAAGTGTCCTGTAGCCCTATAGAGACAGGCCTCAAATACCAGCCAAGGTGTTCGGCCATTTTTAGAAAAGGAATGGGATGATTAAAGTGGAATTTGTAGGAAGATCTGCCTGAGTAGGAGTGAGCAGGATGAACTCAAGGGGGAGGGGTGGGGTGGGGTGGGGAGGGGGGGGTGCTGGGAAGGCTGGGTAGGAGAAAGTTGCAAGATAACAGGGGTAGACCAGG